>NC_141003.1:79438654-80101154 GCF_052327205.1 Somniosus microcephalus | reverse complement strand
CGTTTCAGGTCGATGACCTTTCATCAGAACTGGAAAAAAGCAGGAAATGGAACAGATTTTTAAGCGAGTGTAGGGGCTGGGAAAGGGGGGAGGGGATGAAAGAACAAAAGGGAAGGCCTGTGATAGGATAGAAGGCAGGAGAGGTTAAGAGACATTAAGAGATATTCAAGGCAAAAGGAGATGGTAATGGGACAGGTTAAGAAACAAAGGATGGCTCTAGATGAAGTGTGAATTGCGCTGGCAGAATGGAAGACAGCTGCCCTGTGGGAGAGAAGGACAGAAGGCACAAAACAAAAAGTGTGGATAAAAAAAATATACATATGATAGGGGCAGAGGTTATGATCTGAAATTGTTGAACTCTATGTTGAGTCCAGAAGGCTGTAAAGTGCCTAATCAAAAGATGAGGTGCTGTTCCTCGAGCTTATCCTGACGGTCTCTCTACACCAGTGGGATGAGCCGTAAGTTACTAAGCATGTGCAAAAGTGCATCTTGTCACTCTTGTATTTCTCTTTGAAGAGCTATCATTGACAGACCATGTCCAGCCGGTCAAACACAATCCTGTCTATTCATATTGGGTGTGGATTGGCTCAGATGATACTGTACAGATGATGCTGAAAGCTTGTCTTCTTGTTTAGTTATATTTAGCTCAATTGACTCGAGGATCATATATATTTTATAATGATGCACCTTATCATCTTGTGATCGCAATTATGTAGGAGGTGATACTTCATCAACACTAAAAAGATAATTATAGTGTCTGCAGATTAAATGAAGCATCCTAGTAATTACCCGATCATGTCAATCCATTTGAACATTTCAGCGTATTTGGATAGTTAAAGGTTTGCTGCATGTGTCACAGGTCTGCATGATTTATGGTGAAAAGCTAGTGCTCTGTGCCAGGGGCAGCCTGATAAATTCCCTGCAAAGGTGTGCTAGGTAGGTAACCCGGGCCAGTAGAAAACAGCCGAGAGGCAACAGACTCCAACAAGCACAAACCACTTCTGCGGCTCAATTAACAGATGCTCTTTGTTACAGTACCCGAGGAAGGCCCACCCATGCAATCTCGGGTTAAATCAACAAGGCAGCTGTCAGCAAAGTGCTCAAAACACTCCCGACACGTCAATCTTGCAAGCATTCCCCTTCTCCAGCGATGGCCCGTCCTTCTCCCTCACACATGGGCTCACAGCTCAGCGGCTGCGACTGAAAGCAGAAATCTGAATTACGGTATAGTGTTCAAAGAGAAAGGGAGATCTGAAAACATTTTTCTTAAGTGCCTAATTGTTAATTATGTTACCTCGTCAGCCTGCGCTTAAGGGCTTCTTGCTCTGCTTCCTCTCTGTATGTTCATAGCATTTGCTTTTTAAGGAGGAGCTGTTGTACCGTTCGTTCATTATTTTTGACGCCTATTCCCCCATTTCAATGTTTTTCTCCCCTTGATGTTGGGTCCCATGTCACCGCTGATCAGATAGATAGGTGATTGCAACTTCGCCCGCCCCCTGAATTTTCTTCCCTCTTTTTCTGAAGGCGCCAATTAATGCAGGGCCGTTGTTTGAAGGGGGCTTCAATACCTTACCTCAATGTCTATTCTTCATGTGTGAACTTAGACAGTGAATGTTGGCAGGCTGTTGAACTCAGCACAGTTATGTCTGATCCACTTGGCATTCTCAGATGTACTTTCTAGCAGGAATCATTCGATAGTAATCAAGAGCAGGAGCTCTGGATGATTTTATTTCTCTTCCCTTGCCCAGGGGCCATCAGGCTAGTTGTGAATCAGCCAATTCAACACAAATTGGCAATCAACAAAACCTTTCCACCATCTGCAAGGCACAAGTCAGGAGTGTGATGGAATACTCTCCACTTGCCTGGATGAGTGCAGCTCCAACAACACTCAAGAAGCTCGACACCATCCAGGACAAAGCAGCCCGCTTGATTGGCACCCCATCCACCACCTTATCAATTCACTCCCTCCACCACCGGTGCACCGTGGCTGCAGTGTGTACCATCTACAAGATGCACTGCAGCAACTCGCCAAGGCTTCTTCGGCAGCACCTCCCAAACCTGCGACCTCTTCCACCTAGAAGGACAAGGGCAGCTGGTGCATGGGAACACCACCACATCAAAGTTCCCCTCCAAGTCACAAACCATCCTGACTTGGAAGCATAGCGCTAATCCTTCATCGTCGCTGGGTCAAATTCCTGGATCTCCCTCCCTAACAGCACTGTGGGAGCACCTTCACCACACGGGCTGCAGCGGTTCAAGAAGGCGGCTCACCACCACCTTCTCACATCCACATCCCATGATTGAATTTAAAAAAAAATCAAATATATAGTCTGGTTAGTTGGCCAAGCAGTACTCCAGGCAATGATCTACCAACTGTTGTCAACATCGATTGTATTCTACACATTGCCATCACCTTTTCATATAGACCTCTCAATTAAGAAAGAAATCCATTTCTCCTGATGGTCTGGTGGGAAAGGGGAAGAAAGCAATTAAATAGCACATTTCGCATCCTTTGGCTGTACTGAATTATGCCAATTTGTCTCAGTTAGTAACACGCTCGACTCTTAGTCAGAAAGGCATGGGTTCAAGTCCCATGACAGACCTCAACATAACCTACTATAACACTTCAGTGTAATACTGAGGGAGTGCTGCACTGTCAGAGGTGCTGTCTTTTGGAGGCTCTGTCTACCAGCTCAGGTGTATGTAAAAGATCCAATGACACTATTTGCGGAAGAGCGAGGAGTTCCCCCAGTTTCCTGGCTGACATCTAAGGATAAGGCGTAAGCCATTTAGGACAGAGATGAGGAGGAATTTCTTCACCCAGAGAGTGGTGAACCTGTGGAATTCTCTAACACAAGGCAGTGGAGGCCAATTCATTAAATATATTCAAGAAGGAGTTAGATATATTTCTTAAGGCTAAGGGGATCAAGGGATATGGGAGAAGGCAGGGGCAGGGTACTGAATTTGGATGATCAGCCATGATCTCATTAAATGGCGGAGCAGGCTCGAGGGGCCGAATGGCCTACTCCTGCTCCTATCTTCTATGTTTCTATGACATTCCTCCTTCGACCAACACCATCAAAACAGATGATCTGACCATTCATTCACTTTCTAATGCAGCAAATTGTCTATGTAACAACAGCGACTTTACTGCAAAATAAAGTATTCTATTAGTTATAAAGCATTTTGAAATATCTTGAGGATATGAAACTTCCTATATCAATGCAAGTTCTTTCTTTTCTTTAAGCACTGGGCCATTACGGTGAGATGAACCTCTCTTTTTAATTGGGAGTCTATGGGCTGGATTTTGTCATGGGGCGGGCTGGGGTCATGTCATCCGCTTTTCGTGTTATCCACCCAATTCCAAATCGATGTGGGAGATTGATGCGATTTTAACATAATTGGGCAATTGAGTTCCAGTGTGTGGGAACCCATGGCCCAATTAGTTTTTTCAGTCTGAAACTCGCCTTTGATGACGTCATCATTGCTGCTGCATTTAAGGTCTGCAAGAAGCCATGCTTCGTCTGCAGACTGCCAACCTTTTGGCCTTTGCAGTGAGAGGGACCTGGAGGCAGAATGAGCAGCGGGAGACCTAAGTCTGCTCCTAGATTTGATGACGTCGCCCTGCAAGCTTTGTGGAGGGAGCAAGAGCTAGTAAGGAGGTGCTCTTCCCTTCTTCAGGGAGGAAGAAGCCTCCCCAGCAGACCAAGGCTGTGTGGGTCCAGGTGGCCCAGGAGGTCAACTCGTTGTCGCTAATCCGCAGAACCTGGCATCAGTGCAGGAAGAGGTTTCATGACCTTCTGCACACTGGAAAAGTGAGTATGACTTTCCAATCACCTTCAATCTGATCCCCATTGCCTCTCCTCACCAGCACTCAGCTTTAGCAATCTCTTCCTCCACATCCCACTTGACACTGACATCCCTGCACCCTTACCCATTCCCTCTCTCTCTATGGTCACATTCACCTAACTATTCGACTATGCAGCCCTCACACTCCCTGTCACTCTGATGCTATGAAAACAACTTACAAAGCACAGGGAGGGCCCTTGGTCTTGCCAACTCACTCCATCTTTGTCTCCTTCTAAGCATCTATGCTATGGATTCTCTACACTCACTCCTTCATTCTCACTCAAACTCCACTTGTCTCCCTCATTGCAGGAAAAGAGAGCTCACAATAAGAGGGAAAGAGCGAGGCCAGGAGGAGGGCCACCCTCAGTAGCCCACACCCCCTGGGAGGAGGCGGTCCTGGAGATCGTGGGACTCGAGGAAGATCTGCAAGTGGGGGATGGACAGACGGGTGCATCAGAGAATGCTGGTGACAGAATAGTTTTTCATCTCTCTCACTGACATTGCATGAGTCACTGATAATGATTCTGAAGCTCTAACAGATGGACTTATGATCATCTGCAATATGCAATGTACATGTAACCTGGGCCTCACATCTCTGACTCTTTCCTTTACTCCCCCACAGGACCATCGCAAGCACCCATCCCCACTATCCAGGAGGAAGAGCCTGAGCCTCCAGACTCCTCAGAGGAAGCTGCAACCTCTGAGGGTGCAGCATCAGCAGAATTCAGCCAACCCAGCACCAGCGCAGACACTCACATCTCGGTGGGACCATCACGAGATAGAGTAGTGTTGTCACCTGGTGTATCACAGCTCACAAGTGAGCATCAGCAGATTGTGGAGACAGGGACAGCAGTTGGAGGGTGCAGGAGTCTCCCAGCTCGGCTCAGCTGCATGTCGACCCTCTGCCTTTGGGTCCATCCAGAAGAACAGCGGTGCTGGAACTCCAGGAACAGGTGCAGGAGTCTCTGCCAGTTTTTGTCTCCAGGGTCGCTGCGAGTGTGGAGTGAATGGAGGAGACCATCGCGAACATGAGCAGAGCCTTTGTGGAGTCATTGGCGCATGAACGCTCACCACGGAAAGGATGGCAACCTCCGTGGAAAGGATGGTTACAGTAGACGAGAGGATGGCTACGGCTATGGAGGAGCTAAGCCACCAGAGTGTAGAAAACATGGTGAGTGTTCAGAATAGACTGACATCTCTGGAGGAGCGATGGTCAGCTACTGAACAGAGAAACCAGACCTTCATGGAAGTCCTTCTGAGTAGGACTGCCAGTGCAGATACGTGTCCCCATGGCCTGCCTGATGTGCAGCAAGGTGCTCTCAAACCATTTGCAAGCGCTGAGGTGGACCTGACCCATGAGAGGGATGTTGGTGGCAGAGAACAAGGAAGTGGGGGCTCCTCTCCAAGCACTCACACTTCCATGCCACTGCCAAGTCCTCGGTCAGAGCCCCACCAGAGTCCCCACCCAACTGAGATCGGCGTCTCAACCCCTGCACAGCTGCAGGAACAGCAGACTGTTGCCGAGTCCTCACAGGTTCGCAACCCCAGAGGACGCCCGCCAAAGGTGCCAAGACAGGAGCATCAAGAAAGTGAGCAAGGGGCCTCCACATCTGCGGAAGCCACAGGGGAAGCACCACGTAGGAGCACGCGTAAGAGAAAGATACTGCACAAATAGTCACAAGGGTAGTCACTTGGGTGAAATGTGTTTATTTTTAAAATGCCATCAGTTGGTTATTGTAAATAAAAATTCTGATGGCAACTGTTGCAGTTGTGGCGTGTGTCATTTCGCAAATAGGACTTCCACATTGAGGGCTTAGGATTACTTGCAATTGTCAGTATGGCGGTCAGAGTGCTAGGAATGCGCTGGTTCTTGGCCATTGTCGATGCTCTGGTAAGAAGCTGCGAGGCAAAAGTGCTTGATTGGCTAGGCTAAGCAAATCTGGCCAAGATGAGTGCGTTCCTTGCATCCCGGGCAGCAATGTTCTCGCGTACTGCTGCCGCTGGTTGATGGGCCTCTGCAAGATGTTCGTTTTTGCACTCCTCCTCCTCCTCCGCCTCCTCCTCCTCCTCATCTGAGGAGGATATGTGAAGAGCCACTTGGTCCTCAGGAATCTGCAAGCCACGATGCTGTGCCATGTTGTGAAGTGCACAGCAAACCACGACGATTCTGGAGACCCTGGCTGCTGAGTACTGCAGGGCTCCACCTGATCTATCCAGGCATCTGAAGCGCATCTTCAGCAAACCGATGGTTTGCTCGATTATGGCTCTGGTGGACATGTGGCTGGAGTTGTAGCTCTCCTCAGCTTCGTTGGATGGGCTCCTCAACGGCATCATTAGCCACGTCTTCAGGGGATAGCCCTTGTCTCCAAGTAGCCATCCATTAAGTTGGTCTGGCGGAGAAGAGCAGAGGCACACTAGACTGGCGCAGTATGAAGGAGTCATGGCAACTGCCAGGGTACTTGGCACAAACATGCAAAATTTCCTTCTTGTGGTCACACACCAGCTGTACGTTGAGGGAGTGGAAGCCCTTGCGGTTGACAAAAATACCTGAATTACGATGGGGTGCCTTAAGGGCCACGTGTGCAGTCAACGACACCCTGCACCCTTGGAAAGCCTGCCAGATTAGCTAATCCAACCGCACGCGCCGTGACACTTGCTTGATCCTTGGAGAAATGGATGTGATTGTGCGCAATGGCGAAGAGGGCATTGGTTACTTGCATGATGCAAGTGTGTGCGGCCGCTGGGAGATGCCGCTGATGTCTGCTGCTGATCCCTGGAATGAGCCTGAAGCAAAAAAGTTGAATGCTGTGGTGACTTTGATGGCCACTGGTAAGAGGTGTCCACCTGCTCCGCTGGGTTCCAGGTCTTGCTGCACCATTGCGCAGATGTCACCCACTACCTCTCGCGAAAGTCGGAGCCGTCTTTGGCACTGCTGTTCACTCATGTTGAGGTAGCTGATCCTCCGTCTGTAGACCCTGTTTGGGGGGTATCTCCTGCGCCGACGGGCTTCCATGGGCTGGCGCCTTCTGGCCTGTGCAGCTTTAGGTAGGTGAGCAGCAGCTTGGCGCTCCTGCTGTTGCTGCTGCTGTTGGTGCTGCTGTTGTTCATGGTTCTGCTACTGCCGTGGCCGGTCTTCGTCCGAATTTGATGTCCAGGAGGAAAGGAATGAAATGGTTCCCATGCTTCTGGTAGATGCCTCAGTTGAGGAAGCGCTCAGTCAAGGTGGTGAGAGGGGTTTCCCAGGATGGCACACCGGAGATGTGTGTCAGGCTCCAAACTTCCACAGCTATGGTTATGCCTGCTAAAAGTTCCCCCAGACCTGAGACAACAAAGTCCTGCCACCTGCAAATGATGACTGATCAAATCTCCTATTTAATGGTGGAGCTGCAGCTGATAGTCAGCAATCCAATTGTGCTCCCGCCAGGTTTCACCGTCATGTTTCAGAGGAGACGTGAAGCATGTGGGAAACGTGTTAAAATCGAAAAGGCCTCTCAAAATGGGATTATAGAGGCAATTCAGTGGTTGTTAACGGCCTTAAGGGCCTATCCCACCTCTTGGAGGTGGGACGGAGACGGGACCAGAAACCACGCATTTGGGAAAATTGCTTGGAGGCGGGATGGAGGTGGGGTCGGGCCTGCCCGCCACTGTTTGCAATTTTAACACCCCACACGCCTTCATTCCCGCCTCCTCGGGCCTGGCAAAATCCAGCCCTATATGTATTTTTACGGATGTGGGCGTCACTGGCAAGGCCAGCATTTATTGCCCATCCCTAATTGCCCTTGAGAAGGTGGTGGTGAGTTGCCATTTCAGAGGGCAGTTAAGAGTCAACCACATTGCTGCGGGTCTGGAGTCACATATAGGCCAGACCGGGTAAGGGCGGCAGATTTCCTTCCCTGAAGGACATTAGTGAACCAGGTGGGTTTTTATGACAATCTGGCAGTTTCATGGTCGCCATTACTGACACTGGCTTTTTTTAAATTCCAGATTTATTTCATTAACTGAATTTAACTTCCCCAAGTTGCCATGGTGGGATTTTTGAACTCAGGCCATTAGTCCAGGCCTCTGGATTGCTAGTTCAGCAACATTCACTATGCTACCGTAACACGTGAAAGGACAAAGTCAATGTGTAAAAACACCGTCATTATTGGCAGCAGTTGCAGTCTCACTCACAAAGGCCATAGGAAGTGCAAAATGGGAAAAAAATTTTACTAATGCTAAACACTTTTGTATAGATGCGGAAAGCCAGTAATAATTGCACCAAATGAGCTCTGGATATCATTGAGAATAGTGAAACAAAGTCAGCGAAATAAGATTAATGGTGCAATACTGTCTCCATTGGCGATGCACAGCTTGGTACTCACATCAAGTTTAAATAGATTCTGGAATCTACTCTGCAGTGCATACCATTATACGAAATTTAATATCATCAAGTTATATTTATTCAATTATCATCTGCAAGACGTTGGGATAATTACTGAAGAGAACTAGGACTGATACCTGGGATGGCAGGAATGACGTATGAGGAGAGATTGGGTCGATTAGGCTTATATTCGCAGGAGTTTAGAAGAATGAGAGGGGATCTCATTGAAACTTATAAAATTCTAACAGGACTAGACAGACTAGATGCAGGAAGGCTGTTCCCGATGACGGGGGAGTCCAGGACCAGGGGTCACAGTCTAAGGATAAGGGGTAAGCCATTTAGGACAGAGATGAGGAGGAATTTCTTCACCCAGAGAGTGGTGAACCTATGGAATTCTCTGCCACAGAGGGCAGTTGAGGCCAATTCATTAAATATATTCAAGAAGGAGTTGGATATATTTCTTAAGGCTAAAGGGATCAAGGGATATGGGAAGAAAGCAGGGACAGGGTACTGAGTTTGGATGATCAGCCATGATCTCATTAAATGGCGAAACAGGCTCGAGGGGCCGAATGGCCTACTCCTGCTCCTATCTTCTATATTTCTATGTTTCTATGTTTCTATGTAAAGGTACATTGAACTTCACAGACATGTTGGCGGAACAGGCTTCAGGGGCTGAATGGCCTACTCCTGCTCCCACCTTCTATGTTTCTATGTAACTAAATAGAAGGTGTTGTCTTTTACCTTGTGCGATTCTGTCCGTATGTCTATGTGGAAATCATTCTTGTTCACCATGACATCATTAAATGATTGTGAAGGATTCGAATAAGGAGCCAATGGTGATACAGTGAAAAGAGCGATTCATAACATTTATGGGCACCTTTGAATTGGCTCTGATTGTTTAGGGAACGCTACAGTCACTAGGATCAAAGGAACAATGTTTGCTCTGGAACACTCAGAGCCAGCACCTTGTGAATTCATTCTGAACTCATTTTGCTTAGGGCTACATGCACCCATCATCGGCAGTGCTCTTCTTGGCCCTCTTTGCCGCTGGTTTCCTGCCAATCACGGAGATAAACGTAGACTCAAAGAACAGAGGTCAGCAGCATATAGCTACAAAGTGTGGGTTCCTTTACCTGCTCAAGATATTAATCTTCATAAGGGAGAGCACTTAACAAGTGACTGTAATAATGAGATGAAATCATAAACCTGTCCTTTATAAGTGGGTTATGGTTTGATGACACAAAACACTCAGAGGAAATCTTTCCCATTGATTGGCAAGAGAAGACTAGGCTAAATAAAAGAGATGACTCAGAAATAATAACAGTGAATTAAATTAGAAAATTCTGGCAGAAAGACAACCATCCGGGACAAAGCAGCCCGCTTGATTGACACCCCATCCACCACCTTAAACGTTCACTCCCTCCACCACTGACGTACTGTGGCTGCAGTGTGGACCATCTACAAGATGCACTGCAGCAACTCGCCAAGGCTTCTCCAGCAGCACCTCCCAAACCCGCGACCTCTTCCAGCTAGGAAGACAAGGGCAGCAGGCGCATGGGAACACCACCACCTCCAACTTCCCCTCCAAGTCACACACCATCTTGACTTGGAAATATATCGCCGATCCTTCATCGTCGCTGGGTCAAAATCCTGGAACTCCCTCCCTATCGGCACTGTGGGAGAACCTTCACCAAATGGATTGCACCACCACCTTTTCAAGGGCAATTAGGAATGGGCAATAAATGCTGGCCTTGCCAGTGATGCCCACATCCCATAAACAAATTTAAAAAAATGCTTCCTGATTAACAATGTCCATCAGTGTTGTCACTACAATTGTGGCAAAATATAAGGGTGGACTGTGAAACTTTCTTACTGTGTTCACCTGAACTGTGCATAACTGAGATGCTGAGAAGTTGTTTCCCCTGGCTGGAGTGTCTTGAACTAGGGGGCATCGTCTCAGGATAAGGGGTCGGCCATTAAAGACTGAGATGAGGAGGAATTTCTTCACTCGGAGGGTTGTGAATCTTGGGAATTCTCTGCCCCAGAGGGCTGTGGATGCTGAGTCGTTGAGTATATTCAAGGCTGGGCGGGACATAATTTTGGACTCTAGGGGAATCAAGGGATATGGGGATCGGGCGGGAAAGTGGAGTTGAGGTCGATGATCAGCCATGATCTTATTGAATGTTGGAACAGACTTGAGGGGCCGCATGGCCGACTCCTGCTCCTAATTCTTAGGTGCTTATATAACACCAGGATGATATACTGGTGCCAGTAATAGGGAGGGTAGCAGTTAAGATTGTCACACAAGAAGCATATCGGGAATGAAATTGATTTTGGCGGTAGGTACTTCAAGGGAAAAGAAAATTAGGTGGGGTGTAAAGCGGACTGCCGATTCATTATCGTCCATTTTGGGCTATTGCCTGAAACCAATTCACTCCCATTGTATCCACAAGTCTATAGACATAAATTTGCTGTTTTTTATACTGTATTGGTACTAATATACTAAATGAACACTGTACTTATATACTCCATGAACAAAAGCACTACGAAAAGAAAACATGGAAGGAAAAGTAAAGCTTGGCATTTTAGGATTGAACCTTCAATTGGCTCACATACAAGCACGCTCCTTCTGCATTGCTGTCTGCGCAATAATTTGTGAACCTGATTGATCAGAATCTTCCTTTTTAGCTAAATGGGTGTTGCTCTGTAAGGTGTGTTGAATGCACAGGGTAATAGATGGCTGGCAGTAAGTGACTAATTGAAGTCAATAGCATTATAAAATGGCAATTTTGGCAGAAGCTTGATATTAAATTGGTGTCTTTCGTAACAACCGTTTGCTTAATCTGGAGTTTTATTTGTTGCATTTCTCACTGTTACCAGAATTGCTCTGTAGTGACACTGTAAATGCGTTCATAAAGATTTATTTTCTTTGGTATTTCTACCTGAATGTTTAATTGACACCTCTGTGCCAGCCAATGAGTTAGAGGTGGGGTGGGACTTATGGCAGGACTCACAGCAAACAGTCTATTTTACAGCAAACAATGTCTACTTACTCAGCAAACAGAGTCTATTTAAACAGCACATTATGGAAAACAGTCTACAGAGTCTATTTGAAATTAGTTTCTAAAAATTGCATTTATATAGCGCCTTTCACGATCACCGGACGTCTGAAAGCGCTTTACAGCCAATGAAGTACTTTTGAAGTGTAGTCACTGTTGTAATGTGGGAAACACAGCAGCCAATTGGCGCACAGCAAGCGCCCACAAACAGCAATGTGATAATGACCCAGATGATCTGTTTTAGTGATGTTGGTTGAGGGATAAATATTGGCCCGGACACCGGGGATAACTCCCCTGCTCTTCTTCAAAATAGCGCCATGGGATCTTTTACATCCACCTGAGAGCGCAGACGGGACCTCGGTTTAATGCCTCATCCTACACTGCAGCACTCCACTGGAGTGTCAGCCTATATTTATGTGCTGAAGTCTCTGGCGTGGGACTATGAACCCACAACCTTCTGACTCAGAAGCGAGTGTGCTACCAACTGAGCTACGGTTAACACTACATCAAACAGCCCTCATGCCTAAAACTACAACAACTTCTCCCGATAAAAGCAGGGTGATTTCTCCAGCAAAATGTAGTGAGTGGAGAATAGTTACATAATGCACATTATGTGCATAAATTCAATCCCAGTCACTCACAGCAGTACGGTCTCCAAGCACTATTGATGGGTGAATTGCCCAATCATCTCCATTCTGGCCAGGAATAGTGGTGTCACTGTATGCAGTCTGTTTCTACAGGTTCAATGATCATTCACAACCATCAGTAGCTCACTTGTACTGCCTGGTTGTGATCGGGACTGCCAAATCCAGGAGACATGTGTGCTTACACTCTGCTCCTGGCCATTTCATTTTAAATGTAGTGAGAAAGTGGACAGGAGCATCCACGCAATCAATACATCTCAGTCACCTCTGGATAAGTTTATGAGGTGATAAGGAGATCCAGCACTCCCTGCGGTGTTAAATCAAGTGGCGTGAGACCACAATAACAACAGAAAACGCTGGAAAAACTCAGCAGGCCAGGGCAGCATCCGTGGAGAGAGAAACGGAGTCAACGTTTCAGGTCGAAGACCCTTCGTCAGAACTGGAAAAAAAAAGCAGGAAAAGGGATGGATTTTAAAGCAAGTGGGGGCTGGGAAAAGGGGGAGGGGATGAAAGAACAAAAGGGAAGGTCAGTGATAGGATAGAAAGCAGGAGAGATTGAGAGACATTGAGAGACATTAAGAGATATTCAAGGAACAAAGGATGGCTCTGGATGAAGTGTGAATGGCTCTGGATGAAGTGTGAATGTCGCTGGCAGAATGAAGGACAGCTGCCATGTGGGAGGGAAGAAAAAAGCCCAGACAAAAGTGTAGATTAAAAAAAAAGAGAAAATATATATGTGATAGGGGCCGAAGTTATGATCTGAAATTGTTGAACGCTATGTTGTGTCCAGAGGGCTGTAGAGTGTCTAATCGAAAGATGGGGTGCTGTTCCTCGAGCTTACACTGAGCTTCCATGGAACAATGCAAGAGGCCGAGGACGGTGAGGTCTGAGTGGGAATGGGGTGGTGAATTAAAGTGACAGGCCACCGGAAGCTCGGGGTCACCCTTACGGACTGAACGGAGGTGTTCCGCAAAGCGGACACCCAATCTGCATTTGGTCTCCCCAATGTAGAGGAGACCACACCGTGAGCAGCGAATACAGTATACAAGATTGCAGGAAGTACAAGTAAATCGCTGTTTCACCTGGAAGGGGTGTTTGGGACCCTGGACAGTGGGAAGGGGGGAGGTATAAGGGCATATGTTGCATCTCCTGTGCTTGCACGGGAAGGTGCCGGGCGAAGGGGAAGCGGTGCTGGGGGTGGTAGAGGAGTGGACTAGGCTGTCGCGGAGGGAGCTGTCCCTACGGAAAGCTGAAAGGGGAGGTGAGGGGAAGATGCGTTTGGTGGTGGGATCACGTTGGAAATGGCGGAGGATGATCCATTGAATGTGGAGGCTGGTGGGGTGAAAGGTGAGGACAAGGGGCACTCGATCGTGGTTCTGGGAGGGAGGGGCAGGGGTGAGGGCAGAAGTGCGGGAGATAGAATGGACATGGTCGAGGGCCGTGTCAACCAAAGTAGAGGGGAATCCTCGGTTGAGGAAAAAGGAAGACATGTCGGAAGCATTGGTATGGAAGGTGGCATCATCAGAGCAGATGCGGCCGAGACGGAGAAACTGGGAGAATGGAATAGAGTCCTTACAGGAGGCGGGATGGGAGGAAGTGTAGTCCAGGTAGCTGTGGGAGTCAGTGGGCTTGTAGCGAATGTTTGTCAATAACCTATCCCCAGAGATGGAGACGGAGAAGTCGAGGAAGGGAAGGGAAGAGTCAGAGATAGGCCATGTGAAGGTGAGGGAAGGGTGGAAATTGGAAGCAAAGTGAATGAAATGTTCTAGTTCAGGGCGAGAGCAGGAGACGGCACAGATACAGTCATCAATGTACCAGAAAAAGAGGAGAGGGAGGGTACCCGAATAGGACTGGAACAAAGAGTGTTCCACATATCCCACGAAAAGACAGGCATAGCTAGGACCCATGCGGGTACCCATAGCAACACCTTTAATTTGGAGGAAATGAGTGGAGTCAAAGGAGAAGTTGTTCAATGTGAGAACAAGTTCAGCCAGGCGGAGGAGGCTGGTGGTGGATGGGGACTGGTTGGGCCTCTGTTCAAGGAAGAAGCAGAGCGCCCTCAGGCCATCCTGGTGGGGGATGGAGGTGTAGAGGGATTGTACGTCCATGGTGAAAAGGAGACGGTTGGGGCCGGGAAACTGGAAACTGTTAAAATGGCGGAGGGCGTCGGAAGAGTCGCGGATGTAGGTGGGAAGAGACTGGACAAGGGGAGAAAAAATAGAGTCGAGATAGGAAGAGATAAGTTCCGTGGGGCAAGAACAGGCTGAAACGATGGGTCTACCAGGGCAGTCCTGTTTGTGGATCTTGGGAAGGAGGTAGAAGCGGGCTGTGCGGGGTTGGGGACTATGAGGTTGGCGGCCGTGGGGGGAAGATCACCAGAGGAGATGAGGTCAGTGACAGTCTTGGAAATGTTGGCTTGATGTTCGGTAGTGGGGTCATGGTCCAGGTGGAGGTAGGAGGCGGCGTCGAAGAGTTGGCGTGCAGCTTCCGCTAGGTAGAGTTCGTTTCGCCAAACAACAACAGCACCACCCTTGACAGCAGGTTTAATGACAATGTCGGGGTTGGATCTGAGAGAATGGAGTGTTGCAAGTTCAGAGGGAGGTAGGTTGGAGTGAGAGAGGGGAGCAGAGAAATGGGGACGGCCGATGTCACGGCGGCAGTTTGCAATGAAAAGATCTAGAGAGGGCAAGAGGCCTTTTCATGCTTTTTTTCCAGTTCTGACGAAGGGGCTTCGACCTGAAACGTTTCTCTCTCCACGGATGCTGCCCTGGCCTGCTGAGTTTTTCCAGCGTTTTCTGTTGTTATTTCGGATTTCCAGCATCCGCAGTATTTTGCTATCATATTGGTGTGAGACCACCTCCGTCAGGGGGGTCTCACACTATTTCTAACATCTCCTTTCAGTCTACTGGTGATAATCGTGAATCTATTGTTCCTTTGTTAGCAATTCACCAACCAGTACAAACAATTGTTCACTATTTACCTTCTCAAAGCCTCTCATCATTTTGAGAACCTCCATTAGTTCTCCCCTTCGTTAAAGCAGGACTTTACTCCAGAGTCATATTGGCCCGGATTTTGCGGTGGTAAAGACGGCGAGACTGTCAGCGTTCGCCGTCATTACTCCTCTGAAAGTGGCAGCAACTTCTGGAGTTAGCGCTAATACTCCCTTTAATTTTTGTTTCGTGCGCGGTCCCTTTAAATTTGCTGCATGGCAGCACATGTGTGGTATCTCTTCCAGCTTGTGAGCAGCCTGCGCGGGCCCTCCGGATTGATGCGTGGCCACATGCCCATGCACCTTAGGGAGAACATTGGTCAGCGCATACGCAGATAAACGCGAAAATCCAGAAATCATACCCTGCTCCTCCACAGGTTACGCGGTGGAACTCCCTGGAACCGGCAAGCAATTCAAATCAAACTGAAATGTAGTTCCTGATGAAAACTTCCCCTAATACGCTGGAATATTACTTTTCAAAAAACTAAAGTTAAGCCTTGTTGAAAGAGGTGTAACTGGATTTTTACCAGAATATTAATTATTTAACAAACGTTCTGGCCCTAAAAAACTCATCTTATATTTGTGGAATGACAATTTTTTCCATTAATATGATTAAGAATTACATTGGTTTCAATATAATAATTTTTTTTAAGGTTTGTTTATGATATTTCAGCTGCTACCTTAATCCTACTTGTATGCCCCAATCTTTATTTCATCGTAAAATTTATAAAAAAGGTAAATCAGAATCTGCATTTTACTTCCTGGTTTGCTGTCTGTGAGAATTCTTCAATGTGATTGGCTGCTTAGCTTGCTTGATGACATCACTGTTGCTAGACGTTTAGGATTCACTTGATTTGGTGCCAGATTCAAACTAGCGTCGGGAGAGCTGAAATTCACACCACAGAGATCACTAGAATTTTGTGGGCAGCTTTCTTCGAGGTCAGCGGCGAGCGCCGTCGCTTCATCACTGACCACAAATTCCGGGCCGTTGCATCTTCAGTACCTGCAGTGGTGCAAAGATTAGTGTGTAAATACATCCCAAGATGCATAATTAGTGGCCAAACCGAAATACCTTCAGTCAGTGATGGGGGGAGAAGAGAGAGGAAGACAGAGAGAGGCGCAACAGGTTTCATGCTGTTGTAACATAGAAACATAGAAGATAGGAGCAAGAGTAGGCCATTCAGCCCCTCGAGCCTGTTCCGCCATTCAATGAGATCATGGCTGATCACCCAAATTCAGTACCCTGTCCCTACTTCTCCCCATATCCCTTGATCCCTTTAGCCTTAATAAATATATCTAACTCCTTCTTGAATATATTTAATAAGTTGGCCTCAACTGCCTTCTGTGGCAGAGAATTCCACAGGTTCACCACTTTCTGGGTGAAGAAATTCCTCCTCATCTCTGTCCTAAATGGCTTACCCCTTATCCTTAGACTGTGACCCCTGGTTCTGGACTCCCCCGCCAGCGGGAACATCGTATGTGTTGCTGATCCATACAACAGTTACCATTTATTTTTAAATTCATTCTTCCATATATAACCTTGTCTGGAATTTGTTAGAAAGAAGTTGAAGACCCTATTATCCAGCGCTATACATGCATCTTCACCATTGAGGCTTGAAAAATTGCAGCTCTTTTCACTGGCACAGAGAAGGTTGAGGGGAGGGTGTACCCAATAGCGGTTTTGGAAATTATGGAATGTTTTCAGAGTTTACGTAGTGAAAGATTGTTTCCAATAGTTGGTGAATCAGTAACATGGGAGCATGGTGTCAGAATTGTCTTTATAGAAGAATAAAGCGGAAAATGAGAAGAACTTGCTTTAAGCTGAGGGTGACTGGAACAAGGAAAACATTCTCATAATCAGCTATCGAGGCAGCGACTGTCTCACCAGTCAAAAGGGAATTTAATAAGCATTTTTATTTCAGATTTATTTAATTAATTGAAATTAAACTCACCAGCTGCTGTGGTGGGATTTGATCTCATAGGCTGGGATTTTGCTCACCTCAGCGGGTCCGGGGCGGGCGATGTCGGTGGTGGGTCGCGGCCCCGCTGCTGGCTCCATCCCGTTCTGTGAAATGAATTTCCCTCAATGGGGCTCGTTAAGCCTGCCCAGCGTGTTTCCCGGCCAATTAGAGGAAGCGGGTCTGGTGACATCATTTGATGACACGTCATCAGCTGTTTCCTTAAAGGGACCATATCCAGATTTATTTTGACATTTGTGCTGTCAGTGTTCTGCAGCATTGAGGTGCTGCAAACACTGACAATCACTGTACAGAGGTTCGGAGCTGCACCCATGTTTCAGCATGCAGGGAGGTCCTCTTCCCTTCCTATGGGTGGAAGAGACCTCGCCAGGAGATTAACGCAGCCTGGTTGCACATTGCAGAGGAGGTCACAAGCAGTGATGTTGTCAGGAGGACCTGGGTGCAGTGCCGTAAACATTTCAATGATCTCAGTAGATCACGAAACGTTAGTACAAAGTCACACTCAACCTCATCCTGCTGTGCCTCTCATCATATTCCCATCACCCTGCCTTCCCTACCCTACTCCTGCACATCCTTACTCACACAAACTTACCTTGCACCTCCACCCATCGCTCTCTCTCTACGTCATCACATCCCCATCTAACTAGCCAACCCTCACACTCACCCTCATCCTAGTCCAATCATACCAACTAACAACACACAAGGGTAGGCACTTTGGTGTTTTATGCAATGTTCATGTAAAGTTTCTGTTAATGTGTCTGTTATGTATTGTGTGTTCTCCTCCCACCTGTGGTGGCACTGTCACAGGAGATAAATGGTTGGGTGTTCTCTGTTAAGTTTAGCTCTCTTTGTTCGGAACTCTCCAGAACTTCCTTTCCTTCCAATAAAGCACTTCATGTTTGAATGTCTGAGTTCTGAGTCCTAAATTGTGTCTAGGTAGAAAGGTACCGACACATCAGTGTCAAACATTGAAACCTTTATTTTCAACACTTTGCGTTCTTGGACAGATTTGTGTGCACCGTTGGAAGTGGCTTAGTGAGTTGCAGTGAATGGTGAGACATAACGGTACCCCCCGCAATGGTCATGATTGTGAAAGGAATGGCTTGGGCATTGTAGGGATGCTTTATGGTGTTGGTGTGGGGTGGTGCCAACCTGGCGCATCATGTGGCAGCCAGGGTGTACAGCGTCAAGTGAAGTAAATCTGGCCATGGTGAGGCCATCCCTGGCCTCCCGGGCAGCAATGTGATCGGGTGCTGATGCCCTCTGTCCTGTGCAGCATCAGTTGATTGCGGAGAAGGTTGGTGTTGCTGTTGGTGCTGCTGCTGTGCCTGGTGCTGCTGGTGTGCCTGGTGCTGGGGCTGATCGTAGTGGGATTCTGAGGACCAAGATGAGAGTGTATAAAGGGCACCCATGTTGATGGAATAGATGGCAGGTGAAGTAGAGATGGCAGAAGCAATCTGTCAATGGTGGGAGAGTTCTTCCAATGAGGTGAGAGTGGATGGAGAGTGGAAAGTGGAAAGGCTGCAGAATGTGTGCTGAAAGTGGAGTGAGAAAAAGCTTCTGCCTGAGGAAAGTGAATATCAGTCCAGTGGGAGCTTTTACTGTACATTTGAAGCTGTCAACTCCTCAGCTGGTTCATTGGCCACTGACCTCCCACCTCAGCTTCACAGACATGGACCCCGTGGGCGAGCTGTCAAGTGCAAAAGGTAAGCTGAAAATCATTCTTAAGTGGCTCTAAACAAGACACTAATTATCTGAATTGGGTGGCCCACCGCTGCCTGTCAGGTCTGCTCTGCGCCGACAGACCCGACAAAGGGAAAGACGCGAGGCGGCAGGCTGACGGCGGGGTCCCGACCAGCTGTCAAAAATATCAAATTTCCTACCAATCTCGCCCGCTGACCCCCCCTGGAAAATTCCGGCCATAGCCTCTGGATTACTAGTCCAGTAACATAACCATTGTGTTACTTTAACCCAGTGAGATATGTTAAGTATGACTTTGTACTCCTTCGGGATTTCCTAAAATATAAGTTCCTGAACTCATTCAAGTCATTAAAAGGTGGGACAAGCAAAGGGCTGACACCTTCCCAGAGAGAGGGAAGAAAACATGTTCGACAATGAGTCAATCATGTGAGTTCAACTCCTGGGAACTGAAGTTGGGCTTTGGGCTTGGGTTGCTATGTTTACTTGGCAACTTTCTTGGTACATGATATATGGTGCATGATATAAAGTTAGCTAAAATTCAAAAGATTTAGCACAAAATTCTACAGCTATAACTCTGAGAGACTTGGAGCTAATGGTAAATAGAAGAAACTACTATTAGGTGCAATGGGTTTGTGAGTGATAAGGTTTCCTCATAGCGCTACCTCAGTTATCTTTTCATACTCGATGATAACTGTCAGGCATGAAGAATTGGTCTGGTTGCTATGTGTTGCTGCACCATAAAGATATTTGTGAACATTTTCTTTTGCCAATATTTAGAAAAAATTGATCCAGAATTTCCTTCAATGACTTATGTCATAAATTACTTTGTTTTTATGCTCGCTGACCTACATAGGCTCCCCGTCCGGCAATGCCTCGATTTAAAAATTCTTATCCTTATTTTCAAATCCTTCTAAGGCCTCACCCCTCCCTATCCCTGTAACCACCTCCAGCCCTAAAAACCTCCGAGATCTCTGCGCTCCTCCATTCTGGCCTCTTGCGCCTCCTCGGTTTTCATCGCTCCAGCATTGGCGGCCGTGCCTTCAGCTGCCTAGGCCCTAAGCTCTGGAATTCCCTCCGTAAACCTCTCTGCCTCTCTACCTCACTCTCTTCCTTTAAGACACTCCATAAAACCTGCCTCTATGACCAAGCTTTTGGCCACCTGTTCTAATAGCTCCGTATGTGGTTCGGCATCAAATTGTGTTTGCTAATCACTGCTGTGAAGTGGCTTGGGACGTTTTACTATATTAAAAGCGCTATAAAAAGGCAGGTTGTTGTTACTGTTGTTGTTGTTTCCTGTCCCACTCTTCCCGTTGCAAACTTGCTCCAAAATTTACCAGAAAAGCAATTTGAATATGGCGCAGTGAGCATGACGGTGAATCAGGAACCTTAGAAGCGGCGCAGCCAATGGCTTAGCCCATCTGCATCTTATACTGGGCTAGGTGGCAGTCGGTCTCTTCTGTGTGATAACTCCAAGCATGAAGAAGTAATTCTTCCATGTTCAATATGTACAATGACGAAGAAGACAAGAGTAAAGTACTGCACATTGGAAGAATTAATTAAGCGGATCAATATTGAACGACATGAGTCTAAATTTCACTCTGCTCAACTTGATCACCTGCGGACAATTGTTTGAGTTATGGACACACTGAGCGGCTGTATTCAGTTCTCAGAAACATTCGAAGTTAAAACATTTTGGTACCATTTATTTAGAAGATGCCATGAGTAATTTAAACTACCTGAAAAGTTTCAGGTTAAACAAATATGGGGTGAAATTGGAACTCTGTTTTGCGTAACTATGTCCCGCACCCCATGGGGATCAATATGAGTTATATTGACTCTGACGATATTCAGGCATCCCTGGTGGCCATCTGAAATAGGCATTAGGCCCTTTCCATATGGTAAGGAGCCTTCTCTGAAATTGGACAGAAACTGAGCACTGCATGCTTCCATCAGTTTTTCCAGTTCCTCTTGTGGCCTAGCCACTGGTCCTTAAAGGGACTGCTGGATGCCGCCAACATAAAGATAAGTTTTTTTTTTCTTTTTAACTTGCGTTAATGTGGAGCCAGGAGGAGTAGGATTGCAGTATAAAAGCACCTAAAATCCTACTGAATGTGGAAATGTCTTTGTTCAAACTGAGCAAAATCCCGAAGATGTCTCCCTCTCACTGTTCCTGCCAAAGAAATTTCTCTTCCACCAACATTGCTGGTGCAGTACCATGGAGCTAATTTCCCCAAATTGCCCTCCCGACATGGGGGGTCTTGTCCGCCAGGAGCACATATTGGGAATCTGGGCATGCTCTCCCGGTGATGGGCGGGAAATGACGCCCGAAAGCCCTGAGGCGTGCTCGTGCCAAGGTAGGCTCCGCATCCGGAGAGCAACTTGGTAAAACTGACTCTCTTTTGAGACCTTGAAGTGCCCCTGTTATACTAGGGTGGCCAACCCTCCAGGATTGTCACGGAGTCTCTGGGAATTAAAGATTAATCTCCGGGGTCACTGCTGCAAGCAACCAAGGAAAAAAAGTCACTTTCTTTTCCTCATTTTCTTTGAATGCTTTCATTTATTAGTTATGAAAATAGTCAAGTATCATTCAATCGGGTAACTACGGGGGTGATTTTGTCAATGGGGGGCGCATTGGAGGCGGGACTCTCACGTGTTCGGTTTTAGTCCCGCCTCCATCAACTTCTGGCCAACCCACGCTATTTTCCCTTGATTGACCTTGTTAAGAACGTCAGCGTATGACCTTTCATCTGTCAAATATTTTTGACAGATGAATTGTCATCGTTTGACAGCTCTGTGAAGCTGTCAAACACTGACACTCTCTGTTGTTTGATGAGTCCTTGTATTCAAAACTCATCAAAACTCTTTTGTGAGCGGAAATTAGATGGTTGTTGCATCGGAGAATGCAGCAGCCATCTGTCATTTCTGCTGGTGAGATGCGAGACTCTCTGGATCCCCAACTGTTGAAGCCTGCAGGAAGAAACAAAGGTAAGTAAACTTTTTCTAACACTTTTCACTCACCTCACATACTTACCTCTCCACACTTGCACCCATCACTCATCTGCACAGTGCACTCTTGCACCCCTCCGACCCCCGCAGACCCACTGCTCATCTCGGTGACCCTGGCGAGGTTTCCCGATGTTGGGAAGCCCGCACCTCTGGTGGCAAAATGGGGATAATCCTCTTAACTGCCTGTTAACTACCTGTTAACAGGCAGTTAAGTGGCTGTAATCCCCTTCTTGCCTCCAGGAGACGGTACCTGGCTACCCCAGTCCTGGGAAGATGGCACAGAGGCAGGTTGGGGGCGGGGTGGGACCCAGATTCTGCCATTTTCCCGGCAGTCCCGCCTCCAAACCTGCCTCTCCAGGGCAGGCAAAATCGTGTCCGAAGAGTCTTGTTCGCTCTCCGTTTGCTGGGGGAAGGCGCTATGCCATGAGGGTGGGCATGTCAGGTGATCAATGGAGGAGGCGTGGTGGCGGGGTAGTTGGAGGCAGCAGGTCATGTGATCTAACCTCCAGGGCAACCTCCGCCAGAGTTGCCGACCATAAGTAATACACTCTACACATACTCATGTAAACACATCCGCAGAGGGCAATTCATCGGCCTCCTGTAAAACTGGTTCAAAACAGAACAATCAGTAGAAAATAGAGCAGTTGGAACAGGACGACTTGACATTTCATTTTAAACAAAAGTTAATAAAAAAAAATAGAACTAGCATTGTCCTGGCTGCGATTATACTGCGATCGGTGTGAAGCGAATTCAGCGTGACCCCAGCTCTTTGAGATCGCCTCTTTACGTCAAAACTTTAAAGATCTGAGCATCGAATGCGAGTGTAATTCTGGCACCAGTACAATGGATATCTCAGTGTTGCAAGAGCAGCAAAAGTGCAACAATATACCAGACCGTTTTAAGTCTCACTTGTTCGGAGTGAGGCGTGCTCCTGTTAATGTGACCCATTTCAATGTATCTCACTCTTAGAAAAGTAAACTCAGCTCCATGTGTTTAACTGGCTTGCAATTGGTCTCTTTTTTTTTGATCATAAATCTCACTCCTGACATTTCCCTGACATTGACAGCTCTGAGTACAACACAAGCCCACATACCTCAATGTGCCTTAATGTGGCCCATAAGAGTTTTAAGATGTATTTCTTCTACCTCTGGCTGTTCTGGAGGGAGGATGCCTTTGCCTAGGCCTTCTGCTTCTTCTCAGTATAGCCTGTAACGTTCAGCATTATGTTTCTGCAGATAATAAAACTTCACTTACTCAGCCCTATAATTACAGGGAGGTGGCGGTGGCGGGGGGGGGGGGGGGGGTGGGGTTCAAAAAATAAAGTTCAATGTCAGATTCACAGCTCAGTTAAAACTGCAATCTCCGAGCATTTTGCATTAATGAACTGCAAAGTAATTTCAGCCTTGTGCGTAGGTCCCTGTTCAACAGAACGAGAGGGGAAAAATGATCAAGGGGAGCATCTTATTTTTATGAACTTGCACTTGGTAATAGGACAGTGATTTTATTATTGTTAAATTGACACTGTAACAGCATCTGCCTCTCTTTTCTGTTAATGCAGAAAGGTATGGCTGCCCCTGCACCCCAAACTCCCCCCAACACTAAGCAACTCTCCGAAAGGCAAGGTCAGATGTGTCAGTGTTTCTTAGACTGCCGCTGAGCCAAACACATAAACTGTTCAAACTTCTGTCATAATGAGAAGCACTGTAAGAAGCCTTGGAATGACCAAGATCAGAACACTTGAAGTCTGTCGGCAGCTCCACTTAAACCTAACAGGCCGCTTTTCCCCGCCCCATGCACTGCGCTCGAGGCCTTTACACTCAATAAAACCTCCTTTGATATCATTAACACACAGCGCCGAAAGGATAATACAAGTTTCATTTCACACAAGTCAATAAGCATTCCTTGTCATTATGTGTCTATCTTGTCCTGTGTGCAGGGTCTTTTATCTCTGGGCTGCTTCTCCTGTTACTGAAGAATGCAGCATGTCACTCAAGAAATCAGCTCATCTAAATTCACTTTGCCAGCCGCGATTCAGCATTAAAACCTATCAACAATATGAGCACATTGCAAGGGGGTGAAAGTGAATACTGCACAGTCTTGTTAAGGACCTGCTTTTAAATAGTCCTTTATTTTCTTTTTACACTTTTTATCTCTTCCATTGACTCAAAAGAAAAAATACATGCATTTATATTGCACCTTTTAGAAGAATATAGTTTAGAAGAATGAGAGGTGATCTCATTGAAACATACACGATTCTGAAGGAGATTGACAGGGTAGATGCTGAGAGGTTGTTTCCCCTGGCTGGAGTGTCTAGAACTAGGGGGCATAGTCTCAGGATAAGGGGTAGGCCATTTAAGACTGAGATGAGGAGGAATTTCTTCACTCAGAGGGTTGTGAATCTTTGGAATTTTCTGCCCCAGAGGGCTGTGAATGCTGAGTCTTTGAGTATATTAAAAACTGAGATCGATAGATATTTGGATTCTAGGAGAATGAAGGGATATGAAGATCAGGCGGGAAAGTGGAGTTGAGGTCGATGATCAGCCATGATCTTACTGAATGGGGGAGAAGGCTCGAGGGGCCGTGTGGCCTACTCCTGCTCTTATTTCTTATGTTCTTATCAAGTCTCCCAGAAACATCTCTAAGTATTTCGTATTCAATGAATCTCCTTGAAGTGCTGTTGTATCAGCTTTCATGCAGGGAAATATAGCAGCCATTTTGTACAAAACAAGATCCTACCAAAGGTCAGGATAAATAACCAGTTCCTCTGTTTTTGGCAGTTGGTCATGGGAGGAATGTTACACAAGGCAGCAGGCGAACCTGCATATCTTTGAACATTACTATGTAGATAGATTGGAACAATAGATTAAAAGGTATGGTGGTAGATAAGCAGTGGCTAGCATTTAAAGAAATATCTCATAATCCTCAACAAAAATACATTCCATTGAGCAACAAAAACTCCATGGGAAAAGTGATCCATCGGTGGCTAACTAAAGAAGTTAAGGATAGCATTAGATTGAAAGAAGAAGCTTATAATGTTGCGAAGAATAGTAGTAAGACTGAGGATTGGGAGAGTTTCAGAAACCTGCAAAGGATGACCAAAAAATTGATAAAAGGGAATAAATAGAATATGAGAGAAAACTAGCAAGAAATATAAAAACAGATTGTAAGAGCTTCTACAAGTATGTAAAAAGGAAGTGAGTCGCAAAAGTAAACGTTGGTCCCTTAGAGGCTGAGACAGGAGAAATTATTATGGGGAATAAGGAAATGGCAGAAACGTTAAACAAATATTTTGTATCTGTCTTCACAGTAGAAGACACAAAAAGCATACCAAAAATGGTGGGGAACCAAGGGTCTAATGAGGGTGAGGAACTTAAAGTAATTATTATAAGTAGAGAAAAAGTACTAATGGGACTAAAAGCCGACAAATCGCCCGGACCTGACGGCCTACATCCTAGGGTTCTAAAAGAGGTGGCTGCAGAGATAGTGGATGCATTGGTTTTGATCTTCCAAAATTCACTAGATTATAGAACGGTCCCAGCGGATTGGAAGGTAACAAATGTAACACCGCTATTAAAGAAAGGAGGCAGAGAGGAAACAGGGAAATACAGGCCAGTTAGCCTGACATCAGTCGTCAGGAAAATGCTGGAATCCATTGTTAAGAAAGTGGTATCAGGGCACTTAGAAAATCATAACATGATTAGGCAGAGTCAACATGGTTTTATGAACGGGAAATCATGTTTGACAAATTTATTAGGGTTTTTTGAGGATGTAACTAGTAGGGTAGATGAAGGGGAACCAGTGGATGTAGGAAATTTGGATTTCCAAAAGGCATTCGATAAGGTGCCACATAAAAGGTTATTACACAAGATAAGGGCTCATGGGGTTGGGGGTAATATAGTAGCATGGGTAGAGGATTGGTTAATGGGCTGCTTTGTCTTGGATGATGTTGAGCTTCTTGAGTATTGTTGGAGCTGCACTCATCCAGACAAGTGGAGAGTGTTCCATCACACGCCTGACTTGTGCCTTGTAGATGGTGGAAAGGCTTTGGGGAGTCAGGAGGTGAGACACTTGCCGCAGAACACCTAGCCTCTGACTTGCTCTTGTTGCCATAGTATTTATGTGGCTGGTCTAGTTAAGTTTCTGGTCATAGGTGATCCCCCAGGATATTGATGGTGGGGATTCGGCAATGGTAATGCTGTTGAATGTCAAGGGCAGTGGTTAGATGCTCGCTTGTTGGAGATAGTCATTGCCTAGCTCTTGTGTGGCATGACTGTTACTTGCCACATATCAGCCCAAGCCTGAACATCATCCAGGTCTTGCTGCATGCAGGCATGGACTGCTTCATTATCTGAGGAGTTGCGAATGGCTCTGAACACTGTGCAGTCATCAGCGAACATCCCCACTTCTGATCTTATGATGGAGGGAAGGTCATTGATAAAGCAGCTGAAGATGATTGGGCCTAGGATACTACTCTGAGGAACACCAGCAGCAATGTCCTGGGGCTGTGATGATTGACCTCCAACAACCACAACCATCTTTGTCCATGTTTGGACCAAGGCTGTAATGAGGCCTGGAGCCGAGTGGTCCTGGCGGAACCCAAACTGGGCATCAGTGAGCAGGTTATTGGTGAGTAAGTGCTGCTTGATAACACTGTCGACGACACCTTCCATCACTTTGCTGATGATTGAGAGTAGACTGATGGGCTGGTAATTGGCCAGATTGGATTTGTCCTGCTTTTTGTGGACAGGACATACCTGGGCAGTTTTCCACATTATCAGATAGATGTCAGTTATAGCTGTACTGGAACAGCTTGGCTAGAGGCGCAGCTAGTTCTGGAGCACAAGTCTTCAGCACGACAGCCGGGGTGTTGTCGGGGCCCACAGCCTTTGCTGTATCCAGTGCACTTAGCCGTTTCTTGATATCACGTGGAGTGAATCAAATTGGCTGAAGACTGGCTTCTGTGGTTTAATAACAGGTTTGCAGAGCCCTCCTGATCTCCTTACAAAAGGTTTTTCTTGTTGAACCAATCTTCGGACTGTTTTGTTCTGGTTCCAAACTCAAAGATGATCCTGTTTCTATCTCAGATTTCTTTGAACCTGGTACTTCAGTTTCTGAAGTCTGAATGGAATCAATCTCATGTATGTGTTCATGATCAAATGGTTCACGATCACGTCTTGGTTCATCTCTAGCAGAGATCATTTGATCTACATGAACATTTTGGATGTTGTCACCATTCTCAACTAAGTATCTCTTGGTTCCATCAACCTCTACCACGGTTCCTATATTCCACTTGTGTGCACTCGACATGCCAGGGGGACTGAGAACACGAACACACTCATTTTGACTGAAACTGCGTTCTTTCTGATTGCTGTCATAATAACATTTCTGACTCAACTGTTTCTGTTCAACACTTGAGGCCAAGTTTGGTTGAACAAGACTCAATCGCGTTCTCAATCTCCTCTTCATCAAGAGTTCTGCTGGGGTATATCCAGTTATAGTGTGCGGAGTAGTTCTGTACTTCAGCAAGAAATTTGCCAAACGTTGCTTCGTGCTGAGTCCCGAACAACCCGGCAACACTTGCTTTTCTGAGAGCTTCTTTTATTATTCTGACTGAGCTTTTGGCTGCTCCATTTGAAGCTGGATGATATGGTGGAACGAGAGTGTGTTTGATACTGTTCCATTTCATGAACTCTTGGAATGGAACAGAACGGAACTAAGGGCCATTGTCAGAAACAAGCTCTTTAGGTAAGCCATGACATGCGAAGATAGACCTCAACTCATCTATGGTACGTTCAGTTGTAGTATTTGAACCCATGGGCAGCTGTCGGGCGGCTTTTCATGTGGCCGTGGTCCGAAAACCGCGGAAAAAGTGGGTCAGGACCCCCCCCGCCTGATTCCCCGCCCCGTCCAACTTTCGGACTGCCGTTTCCACGCGCCCCGCTTCAGTCCCGCCCGCCGCTGGTGGGACTGCTCGTCACAGCACTAATCACCAATGATCACCTTGTTAAGGACGATTTTCCCGTGCCGTTGCGACTTTGGGGCTTTCCCCACCTGAAACCCGCCTGCGGGGAACCCCGCCGATGAGAGCTGGCGTGAAAACAGCTGGCTTGCTTGCTTGCAGCAGCTGAGGGCTGAAGATATTTAAAGAGGCAGCATTTGCAGGCTGCAGGACCTTGTTGATCAAGGCTTGGGGGAACTATTTGAAGCCTTAGGAGCAGCTGCAGAAAGTTGGAGCCTCACACACTTCTTCAGTGTGAGCTCCTAGGAAGCCCCTCTCACCACCCAAACTCAGGACCTCCTCAACCGAGGCATCTGGTAGAAGCATGGGAGGCCTTTGGCACCTTCCCTTCCTGGCATTAGAGGATCTGCAACAGCAAAGGTGGCAGCAGCAGAACCAGGAACAGCAGGATGATTACCAGGAGCACCAGGCTGCTGCTCACTCACCTGACGCTGCACAAGCCAGAAGGGGCCAGCGCTTGGAAGTGGCTTGAGAGCACCTTGCTGCGCTTTAGGGGGCCAGCGGGACCCGTTTCTGCACTGGCAGTCCTACTCAGAAGGACTTCCATGAAGATCTGGTTTCTCTGTTCAACAGATGGCCAACGCTCCTCAAGAGATGTCATTCTCTTATGAGCACTCACCATGTTTTCCGTATGCTGGCGAGTTATCTCCTCCATGGAGGTTGCCAACCTTTCCATGGTGCTGCGTTCATGCACCAATGACTCTACAAAGGCTCTGCTCATGGTCGCTATGGACTCCTCCACTCGCTCCACACTCGCAGCGACCCTGGAGGCAAAACCTGCCAGAGACTCCTGCATCTGTGCATGGAGATCCATCACATCTTCTCTTGCGGATGGACCCAGAGGCAGAGGGTCGAGATGCAGCGCAGCTGAGCTGAGCTGGCAGAGCCCTGCGCCCTCCGATGAGGACTCTCCACTGCTGTCCCTGTCTCCAGAATCTGCTGAGGCTCACTTGTCAGCTGTGAAACACCAGGTGACAAGACTACTCTATGTCCCAAAGGTCCCCCCGAGGTGTGAGTGTCTGCGCTGGTGCTAGGTGCGCTTACTTCTGCTGACGCTGTACCCTCAGAGGTTGGAGCTTCCTCTGAGGAGTCTGGCTGCACAGCCTCTTCCTCCTTCACAGTGAGAACGGGGGCTCTGGATGGTACTGTGGGGGAGTAAAGGAAGGAGTTACAGATGTAATGCCAAGGTTCCTCTGGTGACTCCCAGCGAGTTGGCATCTGCTGACACCTGCATCCATGCAGCATTGGTCTCAGTGGGAGGCCTCTTCCTCCCTGACCTAGGGAAGAGGGCCTCCCTGTGGGCCCTAACCCCATCCAATAATGCCTGCAGTGAAGCCTCGTCGAATTTGAAGGCAGCTCGGGCACTGGCCACAGCTGCTGCAGGCTCCTCTGCCATCCTGTATGGTTCATTTGGAAGCCTTCAGAGGATGCAGTGCTTGCCATGGACCTTGAAAGCACCACGAATGATGACATCATACTGTGGGGATTTCTGACTCGATTTAGACAATTAGCAAGGCTTCCCACATGCTGGGAATTAATTGGCCAATTGAGGGAAAATTGCATGGGGCTGGCTGACACTTTTTTATGTGTGTCAGAAACCCCACATTCGGGGAAATCCGACTATTTCCCACACAAGCCGAAAATCGGGGCCCATGTGTTTCACTTAAATCCACTTTAAGTGACTATCTACAAGTACCAGGAAATAATCATTTGCTTTCTCACAGAAGTCCACATGTATTATGTGAAAATGTCGACTTGGTCATGACCAGGGTTGTAGTGGAGTTTTGGGTGGTTTGTTTCTTCAATTTTGGCAAACGCTGACAAATGATTCAAGATCACTGTCCAATCCAGGCCAGTAAACAAAACTTCTTGCAATTGATTTCACACTGATGATCCCTGGATGTTCAGTATGAAGTTTGGCCAGAATTCTATCTCTCAAAGAAGTAGGTACCACCACTCTGTTTCCCCACTTGATACAACCTTGCTCACAAGACAATTCAGTACCACGGTTATGGAATGGTTTCAATTCTGTGTCCAGACACTGATCAGTCCATCCATTCAAGATGTTTTCATACACTCTGAATACTGAGTCCTTTTGGGTCTCATTTGCAATCTCAGTTGCATTCACAGGAAAGTCTTTGTCAACTGCACCTAGCATGAAAACCTCACCTTCACTCCCAACAAATGAGTCTTCATGGGGCCTCCTGGACAAGGCATCTGCAATTGTGTTTTGCTTTGAACTGCGATATTCAATCGTGTAGTCATATTGTGACAACAATGAAGGGATAATTACAGTCCTAGCCCTTTTGGGCTATCCCAGATCAGGCGTATTCCCCAGATGTTCACCCTCAACTTAAGTTAGAGATAGCCGAATTCCATAAGATGCTTAAATGGGTCTAAAGGTTCAGGCTATCTCTCCCTAAAGGAAAGGAATGACTAAAGATGTTACCATCCTCCAGATAGTACTTTTATTAAGTTGAACTAGACTGTAACCTTCCGGATATTATGAGGGTCCGGAATACCCTCCAGAATTCTGCAATTCCTTACAAAAGTGTGTACAGAATTTGTGGGTTCTGGAGTTTATACAGATTTACTCTTTGAGACAATTCTAAAAATATATAGTTTTATTTAAGAGCCGACATTCAGTTAACATCTGTTAAATTAGTCGCAACATTAACAATTCAAAATACAATTAGCTTACATTTCTTATTTCTCAGAGATCCTTATTCTCAAATCTTTACTTCGTTACATTTCTTATTTCTTACTTATTTCTAAATCCAGAACATCCACCAAAATCAATCACTTTGACTTCCCGAGACTCATAGTTAAAGACTTACAGAGATGTCTCTGAAGAGTTGAGAAATGCTTTGCCCGTTCAGCGAATTCTGACTTTCTATTATAAAGGTCTTATTTTTATAACCTTTTGGCAGTGGTTTCTTCTTTGATGTTCTCTGCTGATGTTAGCTAATTGTTTTTATTGATACCTCTTTCGAATGCTTTATATCTTATATATCAATTCTACTATTGCATGCATAATTATTTCTCTACCTTTAGGTGTTCCAAAAACCATCATAAAAACAATGACAGGAGTGGTTTTTGTTTGATGTCATTCTTACCGAAGATTCTTCATTCAATTCTTAATATTGGCTTTACTGGTTTTTACAGACATTGTGACTCTCCTTACTGCTCCAAGTTCAATACAAACACAATGTAATTGTTTGGTGTCTCTATTCAAGTCATATTTTCAAAGCCTTCTTGTTGGTATTATATTTACAATATGTAAATCACAACCACTTTCACTGTGTGTTTACTTGTTTTCTAGCTATCTCAATTGGTTGCATATTTAATCTTATGGTTCCTGTTTTCCAAGTTTAACATAAAACTATTTGACCAGCAGTTGTTTCTTTTCTTGATGTCATGTTTCAAAGGCACATGCCTCTTTTAATGTTTGTATTTCTGTTTTACGTGTTAGATCTTCACACTTTAAACTGGGCATTTTTATTGTGTTACCTCCAAACTCTAGACCTTTCGGAAGCACCAATGGTTTGCTTCAATCTTTCATTGTTTAAGTATATTTAACTAATTCCCATTTCAAAGCTTGTTTACAACTTTGTTATCAACTGATCTTTTCTCAGAAGCCTGTATTTCTGTTCACAGCCTTGTCTGCTGAGACTTGTGTCTTTGAGGCTTTAGATGATTAAACCCAGTATATTCTGTATTAATAATATTAGAAATTTGTTCATAGTATCATGTATTTCTCTGAATCATGGCTATTCCTTCACAACAACACTGCCCAACATTGCATTCTTGATGTGGTCATTGCAGGGATGGCAGATTTGGGCCCCAATATTGCTAGGAGCGGTTTGTGATCGGTTATCAGGGTAAACTTTCTGCTGATCAGGAACTGTTGGAATTTCTTGATTCCAAACACTATGGTGAGTGCTTCCTTTTCAATTTCCAAGTAGTTTCTTTTGCTCTTTCTGAGGGTTCACGATGCGAATGCGATTGGTTTCTCTTGGCCGTCATCCATTACGTGGCTTATGACAGCTCCCACACCATAGCTGGAAGCATCACACGCTAACTTAAGCTCACGCTCTGTGTCGTAGTGCACAAATGGAGCATCGCTAGAGCGACTTCTCTTACAAGCATTGTAAGCGTCCTGTTACGTTTTTGTCCACTTCCACTGGACATTTTTCTTGAGAAGCTCGTGCAATGGAGCCAACATGGTCAGTAACTCAGGTAAGAAACGTGCGTAGTACTGGACCATTCCAAGTAAAGATCTTAACTCAGACACGTTCTGTGGCTTTGGGTCGAAATGGTCCTTGGATTTCTCGACAATGTCTTCAAATGACGCATCCTTCGCTTCCCTGGCGCGAGTAGGTTTGTCAATGCTCTGTAGACGTCTGGCCCGATCTCCATTAGAAAAAATGTTTTACGTTCATGAATTACTTTATTTTGAGCTTGAACATTCTCATCTGTACCTTCGGTCTCAATAATGTTATTAGCCTTAAAAATATCTCCATCCACTCAATGTAAGAACTGAATGGTTTGCGAGCTCGGTCATGCAGGCCGAGGCTTCTGATGAATCCCGTAGGCGTGGCCATGATTGTCCCGATCCCGTTGATCAGTGACTCAGCATGCTACCTGTGTACCTGTTAGAATCAATGCCGCTGTTGCTGTGTATACAAACACACGAAGGCGAAGCACAGACAATTTTGCATCAGCATTAACAGTAAAACACCGCAAAAAATTCAGTTTACGTGTCACAAATTCACCATAAACTTTTCCACTCGAAGGTTGAACACTGTGTCCTTCCATGATCCCTAAAATAGCTTTAGGATCCCATCCTCGTCGCCAAAAATGTAATATATGTGGGTAGAACAAATGAAGGACAGAGACACCAGTTGCTAGTTCATGTGCTTGCTTTACTAGGCCAGAGCGAACTGAGCATGCTCATACTAAACCATGTGACAAACCATGTGATAGTACATTACAAGCACTGTGGGAGTACCTTCACCACACGGACTGCAACTTTCTCAAGGGCAATTAGGGATGGGCAATAAATGCAGGCCTTGCCAGCGACGCCCACATCCCAGGAACGAATAAAAAATAAATACTGTCAATCAGGCAATGCAAATGAACTATTTTAAGTGTGGAGTCTCATTCTTTCAGGTATCAATTGTTGTTGGAGATCTTAGCATGATTGGTTAAGGAGTTGCTCAGTTGCTTGCCCTGTTCATCGGCTCACAATTTCAGCAACTTGCCAAGCATTAAATTTAAAAAGCTAAACATGCAAGGGCGGATCTAAGGTGACGGCAGATGCCGTTATATGCCCTGCTACAGCAAAATCTGGGCCAATGTTTAAGGTGTGAATTAACTCTAATTTATCCCTTAGGCATCAATTATTGCAGCTGAATTCTAATTATTTTTCCATTAGCAGAAATTTATGTATCCTTATGGCAATTGGTTTGGCAGAGAAGACCAGGCAGAAATTTTCCTTTGCCTGCTGTCTGGAAGATAATCCCTTATGATGTTTTCCCAACTTTTTCCCTTTTAACCTGAAGAATGAGAATGTTTGAGGCTCAAGAATTCTCTGTCACCAAATTCACTGTCTGAATGCCTGGCAAGACATCAGAAGAGCACAAAACAGGTTCAATGAAGAAGGCCCATTGTCCCATTTTATTTCATCTATCCAGAAGGCCAACCTGAACATTTCCCTGTTGAGCTTTCTCTCAAATGTGTCCAGCTGTTAATCACTAGCCATTAAATAAAATACTTTCATTCGAAACTGTCATCCGTAACCCTGAACCTCTGCCTTGGTGCATCTGAAATCATGGCTCCACACTTACTTTTTCTACCCCCTTCCAGGGACTTGAGCTCAGAATCTAGGCTGACGCTCATGCAGTGCTGAGGGAGTACAGCACCGGCAGAGGTGGCGTCTTCCGGACGAGATGTTAAACCGAGGCCCCATCTGCCCTCTCGGGTGGACGTAAAAGATCCCACAGCCATTATTTTGAAGAAGAGCAAGGGAGTTCTCCCCAGTCAGTGTCCTGGCCAATATTTATCCCTCAATCAACATCACTAAAACAGATGATCTGGTCATTATCACATTGCTGTTTGAGGGAGCTTGCTGTGTGCAAATTGGCTGCCGCCTTTCCTACATTACAACAGTGACTACGCTTCAAAAAGTACTTCATTGGCTGTAAAGCACTTTGCGATGTCCTGAGGTCGTGAAAGGCACTATATAAATGCAAGTCTTTCTTTTAATTGGAGAATTGTACTGGATGTGCCAAAGCAGCATTTTTTTTTACATTATAATTCAAATTGAGATCAATATTCAGTGGTGTCCCTAAAGAATGACTGAGTATAATATCGCCTTGGGCAATAGTGTAAAACGGATGGTAGTGAATCGGCAGCCTGTTTTGCACTCCACCCGATTTTCTCTTCCGTTGGCTTGGAAATATATCGCCATTCCTTCATCATCACAGAGTCAAAATCCTGGAACTCCTTACTGTGATATCTGAGTAGCAAGGTCAGAAACTGAGAGAAGCGAGATCTTAGGAACAAAACCCAACTGTTTATTACACGGTGTAGCAGAGAAACATCTCTTACAGGCTGCAAGCAAAGCACACACAATTTCTTACTGCACGATGGCAAGATGGAGGATTCACCTCTGAGTCATACCTATAATGCAATGCCACATTACCTTAATAACTGGTGTACCAGGACATTGAGTACATAACCCATTACCTTAAATACTGGTGAATGTGAAACCTTACTCTTTGGCTCCATCTGGTGGATAACTTAAACATTACATCCCAGATTACTATACTTACCTAACAGCACTGTGGGAGTAACCTCAACAACAGTCTTTCGGATGAGACATTAAACTGAGGCCCCATCTGACCTCTCCGGTAAAAGATCCCGCGACACTATTTCGAAGAAGAGCAGGGGGAGTTCTCCCCGGTCGGTGTCCTGGGGCCAATGTTTATCCCTCAATCAGCAACATCACTAAAACAGATGATCTGGTCATTATCACATTGCTGTTTGTGGGAGCTTGCTGAGCGCTAATTGGCTGCCGTGTTTCCTACATTACAACAGTGACTACACTTCAAAAAGTACTTAATTGGCTGTAAAGCGCTTTGGGGCGTTTGGAGGTCATGAATGGTGCTGTAGAAATGCGAGTCTTTCTTTCTTAAGGATCTTATATACAGCTCTGATTGCCTCATTCTGAGGCTGAAGAACAGTTCCTGTGAAAGATAACTGCTGCAGGATAGCTTAGGTATTTTTCTGCTAATTGAGGCCTCTCTGTGGCACAATTGGAGGAGGGAAGCTTAATGCTTTTATTGTTTCCAGCCCTAATGTTTATGTCTCCTCTGGAGGGGGATAAAAATGGAAGGAAATGGGAAGTGTCTAAAATAACATGGAATCTAGGAAAGGAATCATTAGAAAAACAAATCAACCTAATTTACAGGAGGAAAAAAAAGGAACAAAGGAATAAAATGAAGTAAGAGTTGTTAGGAAATAAGGTGTGCTTAAAATAATTTAGCACTTGTAATTTTTAAGTATTGTGATAAAATGGTACAACAGTAATAACCTGAGATGTTTAATGTTGTTTCTTGCCTGAGGTGGTAATGTCATGGATGATTATTGTAATTTAACTCAACCATTGTGTTTGACAGTTGAAAGCAAATAGCAGATTTACAATGATAGATAGACCCCTTAGGTCTTATTAATATCAAGAAGATTACCTGCCTCTTATCAATCGAATTGGATATGGGTGGTGAGCTGTCAACTTAACATCAATATGGAAAATCTCCGATTAGTGACTTAAAGACAGCAAATGAAGTGACAAAACATTGACATTGTCGGTTTGGGTCCTCTGATGTATATCACATCATATTCTTGTCTTTTATCTTATTTTGATTTTCTTTATGTCTTTTTTTATTGCCAGTGGGATTTTCATGTAATATGACCAGTTAACAGGTGTAGGTTGGGCAATATGGTAAAGCTCAGCGAAAGCATGACAGTGAATTAGTCAATCGAGTGAAATGGATTGAGCTTGACGACACGAAGAGTGACCAGCATGTGGAACAGACCTCTGGGTAGGGTGGTGAAGGCAAACAACTCTGGCATCATTTAAGAAACAGGTTCTTTCTAAATGAGCTTCTTCATCCATAGCTAACTTGTAATAAGAACATAAGAACATAAAAATTAGGAGCAGGAATAGGCCATAGGGCCCCCTCGAGCCTGCTCTGCCATTCAATAAGATCACGGCTGATCTACGACCCCACTTTCCGGCCCGATTCCTTTGATTCCCCTGGAGTCTAAAAATCTACCGATCTCATCCTTGAATATACTCAAAGACTCAGCATCCACAGCCCTTTGGGGCAGAGAATTCCAAAGATTCACAATCCTCTGAGTGAAAAGATTCTTCCTCATCTCAGTCTTAAATGGCCGACCCCTTATCCTGAGACTATGCCCCTAGTTCTAGACTCTCCAGCTAGAGGAAACAACCTCTCAGCATCTACCCTGTCAATCCCCCTTGTGATCGTGTAATTCTACTTCCTGTAGAATGATGGTTCTTGTTCCTTTCTCACCTCATCTCAATTTCTTCCTCACTTTTTTCTTTCCTGAGGCAAGAGTCTCCCCCTCACTTGCCATTGTCTCAGGCTGAGCCAGACTGTTCACAATCTTGGTGTCCTAATTGACCCAAATCAGAGCTTCTGATCCTTATACCCTCTCCATCACAAAGACTGCCTATTTTTACCTCTGTAACATCGCCCAACTCTGTAAAATTGCTCACCTCCCTCAGCCCACCTTCCCCTGAAACCCTTATCCTTGTCATTTCCAGGCTTGACTATTCCAATGCGCTCCCGATGAGCCTTCTATCATGCACCCTCCTAAACTCTGCTGCCTATATCCTCTGCCATAGCAAGTGCCGCTCACCCATCACCCCTGTCCTCATTGACCTACATTGGCTCCCGGGCCGCCTGTGCCTCCAATTTAAAATGATCATCCTCATGTTTATATCAATTCATGGCCTCACCCCTCCCTTCCAGCGCTATAACCCATGGCCACCCTGCCTCCCGTAACTCTCCATTTCTCTGAATCTGGCCTTTATTCAATGCCTCCTCCCCTCGCCTCACTATTGGCAGCCAAGCCTTCAGCCACCTAGGCCCCACACTCTGGAATTCCCTCCCTAAAACCCTCCACCTCTCCACCTTCCTTTCTTCCTTTAAGATTCTGCTTAAAATCCACCTCCTTAAAAGCCTTCATATTTTTTTCTACCTTAAAGGTGCCATGCAGGAAACTCTCTTTTAACCGGCAAAATTCAGTAGTAGGTTCAGGTAAGTTTTACTATATATTAGTGGCCGTGTAACCGGGGTTCCTGCACCTGTGGCTGTGTAACTGGGGTTCCTGCACCTGTGGCCGTGCAACAGGGACTCCTTGATCTGTGGCCATGTAACCGGGACTCCTGCACCTGTGGCCGTGTAACCGGGGCTCCTGCACCTGTGGCCGTGTAACTGGGGCTCCTGCACCTGTGGCCGTGTACAGGGCTCTCGTACCTTGGTAAGTATACCTCTCCGTAATCCGGACTTTTTGATCAACCGGCACCACCGTCCCATCGGTGCTGGATAAAAAAAGAGTTTCCTGTAAATGCAAGCTGCTGTTGTTGTTGTTGGGAGCAAAGGTGATGAGTACCTAAATGAAAACAACCCAGTAAGAGATAGCCACCATGGTTTCAGAATTGCAGATCCTGTCTGCCCAAACTCTTTGACTGTTTTGAGGAAGTGGCACCCCAAGTAAATGTTGGAAAGTTTTATGCTTTAGTTTGCCTAGACTTCTGGAAAGCCTTACATAAGAACATAAGAACATAAGAACATAAGAAATAGGAGCAGGAGTAGGCCAATCGGCCCCTCGAGCCTGCTCCGCCATTCAATAAGATCATGGCTGATCTGATCCTAACTGCCAATCCACTATCACAGAACCATCTCCTGCATCTAACAGAATTAGACACACGAAATAGGAGCAGGATCAGGCTACATGGCCCCTGGGCCCAATCCGCTACCCACAGGGCCATGACCGATCCGAACCTAGACTCATGTCCAAATTCCTGCCCGCTCCCCGTAACCCTTAATTCCCTTCACTTCTAGGAAACTGTCTATTTCTGTTTTAAGTTTATGTAATGATGTAGTTTCTACAGTTTTTTGGGGCAGCATATTCCATGGACCTACCACCCTCTGAGTGAAGTAGTTCCTCCTCATCTCAGTTTTGAAAGAGCAGCCCCTTATTCTAAGACTATGCCCCCTAGTTCTAGTTTCACCCATCATCGGGAACATCTTCCCCGCATCCACCTGATCCAACCCCTTCACAATCTTATATGTTTCAATAAGATCGCCTCTCATTCTTCTGAACTCCAATGAGTAGAGTCCCAATCTACTCAACCTCTCCTCATATGTCCATCCCCTCATCCCCGGGGTTAACCGAGTGAACCTTCTTTGTACTGACTCGAGAGCAAGTATGTCCTTTCTTAAGTATGGACACCAAAACTGTACGCAGTATTCCAGGTGCGGTCTCACCAATACCTTGTACAACTGAAGCAATACCTCCCTATTTTTATATTCTATCCCCCTAGCAATGAAAGCCAACATTCCATTGGCCTTCTTAATCACTTGCTGCACCTGCATACTAACCTTTTGAGTTTCGTGCACCAGGACCCCCAGATCCCTTTGTACTTCAGTACTTTCCAGTTTCTTGCCATTAAGATAATAACTTGCTCTACGATTTTTTCTGCCAAAGTGCATAACCTCACACTTTCCAGTATTGTATTCCATCTGCCAAATCTCTGCCCACTTACTTAGCCTGTCTATGTCCCCTTGAAGGTTTTTATGTCCTCCTCACTCACTACTATCCCCCCCATCTTAGTATCATCTACAAACTTTGATATGTTACACTCGGTCCCCTCCTCCAAATCGTTAATATAGATTGTAAAGAGTTGGGGACCCAGCACTGACCCCTGCGGAACACCACTAGTTACTGATTGCCAGTCTGAGAATGAACCATTTATCCCACCTCTCTGCCTTCTGTTAGATAGCCAATCCTCTATCCATGCCAGAATATTACCCCCAATCCCGTGATTTTTTTATCTTAAGCAATAATCTTTTGTGTGGCACCTTGTCAAATGCCTTTTGGAAGTCTAAATACACTACGTCCACTGGTTCCCCTTTATCCACCCTATATGTTACTTCCTCAGAGAACTCCAGCAAATTTGTCAAACATGACTTCCCCTTCATAAAACCATGCTGACTTTGTCCTATTAAATTATGATTATCCAAATGTCCTGTTACTGTCTCCTTAATAATGGACTCCAAAATTTTACCTACCACAGATGTTAGGCTAACCGGTCTATAGTTTCCAGCCTTCTGTCTACTGCCCTTTTTAAATAAGGGTGTTACATTAGCAGTTTTCCAGTCTGCCGGGACCATTGCCGAGTCCAGGGAGTTTTGGAAAATTATTACCAATGCATCCACAATCCCTACCGCCACTTCCCTCAAGACCCTAGGATGTAAGCCATCAGGTCCAGGTGATTTATCTGCCTTGAGTCCCATTATTTTATCGAGTACCACTTCCTTAGTGATTTTGATCGTGTTTAGCTCCTCCCCCACTTTAGCCCCCTGTTTGTCCAGTGTTGGGATATTCTTAGTGTCTTCTACTGTAAAGACTGATGTAAAATATTCATTCAGTGTTTTTGCCATCTCCATATTTCCCACCATTAATTTCCCGGTCTCATCCTCTAAGGGACCAACATTTACTTTAGCCACCCTTTTTCTTTTTATATAACTATAAAAACTCTTACTATCTGTTTTTATATTTTTTGCTAATTCACTTTCATAATCTATCTTCCCTTTCTTAATCAATCTTTTTGTTATTTTTTACTGTCTTTTAAAGTTTTCCCAATCCTCTATCCTCCCACTAGATTTGGCTACCTTATATGCCCTTGTTTTTAGTCGAATACTATCCTTAATTTCTTTACTTAGCCACGGATGGCTGTCTTTTCTTTTACACCCTTTTCTTCTCAGTGGAATATATACTTTTTGGAAGTTGTAAAATAACTCCTTAAATGTACACCACTGATCATGTATCATCTTACCCTTTAATCTATTTTCCCAGTCCACTCTACTCAATTCCGCTCTCATACCTTCATAGTCTCCTTTATTCAAGCTTAGCACGCTTGTTTGAGATCCAACCTTCTCACCCTCTAATTGAATATGGAATTCAACCATGTTATGGTCACTCATTCCAAGGGGATCCTTTACTAGGACATTTTTAATTAATCCTGTCTCGTTACACAGGACCAGATCTAAGGTTGCCTGCCCCCTGGTCGGTTCAGTTACATACTGCTCAAGAAACCCATCCCTAATACACTCAATGAACTCATCCTCAAGGCAGCCCTGCCCAATTTGATTTGTCCAATTAATATGATAGTTAAAATCCCCCATAATTATAGATGTTCCCTTATTACAAGCCTCAACTATTTCCTGATTGATACTCCGTCCAACAGAGTTGCCACAGTTCGGAGGCCTATAGACTACGCTCACTAGTGTTTTTTTCCCCTTATTATTCCTTACCTCCACCCAAACTGTTTCATTGTCCTGATCTTTTGACCCAATATCATTTCTCTGTATTACAGTGATTCCTTCCTTTATTAACATAGCCACCCCACCTCCCCTTCCTTCCTGCCTGCCCTTCCTGATCGTTAAATAACCTGGTATGTTTAATTCCCAGGCATTGTCATCCTGCAGCCATGTTTCTGTAATGGCCAGAAGATCATACCCATCATACCTCAGCCTCTGGGGCCTCTTGTAGTCGCTCTGCCGCTCAGCTCCGCCTCCACCCGCTGCCGATGCCGCACTGAGGCCTACCTCAGCTTCTGGGGCCTCTTGTAGTCGCTCTGCCGCTCAGCTCCGCCTGCACCCGCTGCCGATGCCGCACTGAGGCCTACCTCGGCCTCTGGGGCCTCTTGTAGTCGCTCTGCCGCTCAGCTCCGCCTCCACCCGCTGCCGATGCCGCACTGAGGCCTACCTCAGCCTCTGGGGCCTCTTGTAGTTGCTCTGCCGCTCAGCTCTGCCTCCACCCGCTGCCGATGCCGCACTGAGGCCTATCTACAGTTCCACAAGAAAGGCTACTAAAGAAACTTAATGAAGTAGATAACCTCGATTAAACTTGATGGTTAAGCAATTGACTGAAGGAAAGTAAGTAGCAGGTACTGGTTAGGAGAGTGATATCGAACTGGTGATAAATACGGAATAGAGTGCTGCAGAGATCAATGCTGGGACTGCTATTGTTTCTGAAAAATGAACGGGATTCAGAAACACAGGCCGGAATTTCCCGGGGTGGCGGGTCGGGTGGGAAAATTGTTATTTTTGACAGCGGGTTGGGCACTTTGATGGGGGGAGAATCTTAGGTTTCTTCGAAAAATACCGAGATCTTCACGGCTTAACATTCACTCTTAAACGAGTCTGATTTCCCCTGTCTATTGACCTGTCATTTTTGTCCAACTTTCTCTGTTTTTCTCTCTCACACAAACCTTCGCCCTGTCTCACCAGGTCACATATCTCTTTTATCACATTTCAGTTTTTTTCCTGGCCATGTTTGGTTTTTCCTTCTTTAACAAAACTCTTGCTGTCCCAGCCTGTTCTTCAAAATCTGCCAAAAAATCAGCAACTGTTTCCTATTGAGCCAAATGTTACCCAAGAACCACACTCAACTTTTGCCTGTTTCATAACAAGTGAGATTTTATCTTGAAAGAGCCTTTTTTTAATAGTTGGTGCTTTTATTATTCTTTTCCTCACATTAACTTCATATATGCATTCACTGAAAAGTATGTTTCCTGCTTCCTTTTTTGGGTTGTAGTATTTTTATACTTCAATCTCTTAGATCATATCCAGCTCCATTTAGTAATCCCTTCCCTCCCCCACCTCTTAGTTTTTATTCCTCCCTGTTTCGTTAAGTGCACAACCATGATGTGATTTCGACAACTGTCCTGACTAGCTTAGTCTGTTCCCTGTGCCTCAAATTGTTCTTCATTTATTAGGATCATTATACCTTTCTCCACCACTTTGAACTTCCATTTCCACTGCAGGTCTACTACTCTGCACTAATATTGAAGAGTTCCAATCTTGGAGTATGTTATTCTAGTATGGCATTTGAAAAGAATCCACACTTTCAACACCAACTTATTTTTACCGGTTGTAATTTAAGGATAATCAATCTAGTTGAACATTTTGATAGATTCATGTTTGACAATTCCCTTTCAATGATTTATCTCTTCCATTTCTTCCCTTCAGTCTGTTCCCTCCCCCTAGAATACTCCTGGAAAATCCCTTCGAACATATATTTTCACCTTGTCACTCAATGGTGATGTACCAGTGTGGCCTGGATTGATTCATACTTTCCTTCACCAATGTTCCCTGCCATCCAGCAAGAATGTACCTAGCCTCTGCTCTGGCAATAATATATCCAGTTCATTTATGACTTTGAACGGCTTGCTTCTGTCAGAATTTACAGCAACCCCATAATTGGGTTTTTTGTAAACAGTTTCACTGCGCAGATTTTAAACTCAGTGTGTAACCATTGTAGAGGGCCATTATTCTATACCCTTCACAGAAGTATGCATTTATTTGCTATAAACTTAACAGGAGCAAAGGGCAGCGAAGGAGTTAGTTTGGGACTCTGAAAGTGTAGACATGTAAATGATATACACTTAAGTGGAGTGGAATGCATTAGCGATTCGGATCTTGTTTGCACAGGGGCTTGTAGTAATAAATTATGCAAACCTTTAAAATGCCTTTGCAGTTAACCCATGTGGAACAGAGATAGAGACTGAGTTCTGACTCTATCTCTCAGGTACACCCAAACTCATCTTCTGGCTGCCTATATCAGGGTATCATTAAACCATCAATAATATTTTAGAATATGAATGATCTGAATAAGCACTCCATTCTGAAAGACAATTCCTCTCACCTGCTCAATGACTAACTCTCATGCCCTTTCCCCCTCTTTTTCTGCCATCTTTTGCAAACTGTTGCAGCTATTTTTTTTGGTCCCAATCTCTAGCTGTCAAGCATAACTGAAATATTCTTTTTAACATAGAAACATAGAAGATAGGAGCAGGAGTAGGCCATTCGGCCCCTCGAGCCTGTTCCCCCATTTAATGAGATCATGGCTGATCATCCAAATTCAGTACCCGGTCTCTGCTTTCTCCCCAGATCCCTTGGCCCCTTTAGCCTTAAGAAATATATCTAACTCCTTCTATTAAATGAATTGGCCTCAACTGTCTTCTGTGGTAGAGAATTCCACAGGTCACCACTCTCTGGGTGAAGAAATTCCTCCTCATCTCTGTCCTAAATGGCCTACCCCTTATCCTTAGACTGTGACCCCTGGTTCTGGACTCCCCCATCATCAGGAACATCCTTCCTGCATCTAGTCTGTCTAGTCCTGTTAGAATTTTATAAGTTTCAATGAGATCCCCTCTCATTCTTCTAAACTCTAGCGAATACAAGCCCAATCGACCCAATCTCTCTTCATACGTCATTCCTGCCATCCCAGGTATCAGTCTGGGGCATCTTCGCTGCACTCCCTTCATGGCAACAACATCCTTCCTCAGATAAGGTGACCAATACTCAAGGTGTGGCCTCTCCAAGGCCCTGTACAACTGCAGCAAGACATCCTTGCTCCTGTACTCGAATCCTCTCACTATGAAGGCCAACATACCATTTGCCTTCTTAACCGCCTGCTGCACCTGCATGCTTAACTTCAGCGACTGGTGCACAAGGACACCCAGGTCTCATTGCAAGATAATGAAGACACACTGTTAGAATGATAGCTTTAGAAAGCCTTTCATGACTTCAGGATGTCCCAAAGTGCTTTACAGCCAATGAAGTACTTTTGAAGATCAGTCACTGTTGTAATGTAGGAAACGTGGCAGCCAATTTACACACAGCAAGCTCCCACAAACAGCAATGAGATAATGACCCAGATAATCAGTTTTATAGGTGTTGGTTGAGAGATAAATATTGGTTAGTACACAGGGGATAACACCCCAGCTCTTTTCCGAAATAGTACCATGGGATCTTTTAGGTCCATCTGAGAGGGCAGACGGGGCCTCATTTTCACATGTCATCTGAAATATGTCACCTCTGACAGTGCAGCATTCCCTCAGTGCTGTCCTGGAATGTCAGTCTGGATTATGTGCTCAAATCTCTGAAGTAGAGGCTTGAACACACAACCTTTTGACTCAGAGGCAAGAGTGCAACTAACTGAGCCACAACTGGCACCTACTGGGGGAAGTCATTAGGACTTGAGTAACGAATCCTGAAAATCTCTGCCCTTATACGTAGAGTGGACCCACCTGCCTGAGCAGCATTAATTTTCATAAGAAGCCCCAGAAGCTGTAAAAATGATGGCTTCTCTTCAGTGGTTCTACTTTGTGACATCAAATTTAACCAGGGCCCCAGCTTTGCGCATGTCAGCAGCATGAGTGACAATGAGGGGAATCACAATGAGTGCAGTATCAGCATGCTCAAACATGCAGGGGATAGAGGAGAAAGAGACACTGACATAGAAGCCCTCCCATTGAGGCCCAGTTAGAGATGGACCACAACTATCCCCATAATTTTGGTCATGTTTTGCTGGTGGAAATCATGGGCTGCATATGCACAATTTCCTGATATTCACTCCTGGTGGGTTTGGTGAGGCTCCAGGAATGCACAAGTGAAAAATGTACCCTGATATTTACCCTTTCGCTAAGGGTATAAATACCCTTTCTCTCTGTCTCTGTCCGCCTCTCTCTCGCTCTTCCCTTTTCATTTACGTATCCTCATTTTCTCCCTCTTTGTACCCTCTTACTCTTCTGAAAGTGCCCATTCTTCATGTCTGTTAGGACTGTTGTGTATTTTGAATGTTGTATTTGAATTGTCCCACATAGCTTACCGTAGTTGTGATGTGCAATGTACTATGGGAAATAGAGTGCAGGAAGTGGAGAAGATTCTCTGGAAAGATGGCTGTTAACCGAACTCTGTCTCCTGCGTACTCTTTTAATTGTTATACAAACAAGGTTATTAAACTCTTGAGATTTAACAAGGACAGTAAAGCCAGGATTTCTTGCTTAGATTTTAGGTCGGTGGAGGAATTTCCTGATGTGTACCAGGAATGCCGAAGAGGAAAGTCCCAGCCTGTGTATCCCCAGGTTATTTGGCAATGGAGAAATGTTACACCTGAGACCAATCCTACCTTCACCTAATGTCCACATCACTGAATAGTGACCACGTGCTAGCTCACTCTTTTCCCACCCACGTCCGGAGACCATTTCGACCTACTGTAGCATGCACTCTACTATGCTGACTCAGCACAGACCTGAGATCAGGTCAAACCTGGGACCTTGTAGCTCTATGTGATGCCGTGGTAGCACTCTCGTCTCTGGGCCAGAGGGTTATGAGGATTAGTCTTTGGCCGTAGTGCAAAATGGACGAGAGCGAATTGTCAGCCCATTTTACCTCCTGCCTTTGGAAATGAGCGGTATGTAAAATGGGCTGTCAATTAGCTATTGCCCATTTTGCGCTACCATAGAAAACCAATCTCACCCCCTATAGCTTCAAGCCACACTCCAGTTGAGCACCTAATCTAGACTGACACTTCAATGAGGGAGTGCTGCGCTGTCAGAGGTTTTGCTTTTCAGATGAGACATTAAACCAAGATGCCTCCCCTCTCAGGTGGACATAAAGGGTCCCATGACACTATTGAAAGAAGAGCTGGGGAGTTCTCCTGGTGCCCTGCAACTGAAACAGACTATTTGGTCAATTTTTCATTTTGCCATTTGTGGGACCTTGCTGTGCGCAAATTGGCTGCCATGCTTAGCTGTATTACAACAGTGACTACACTTCAGAAGTACTTGATTGACTGTGAAAAAAAAGAAAGACTTGCATTTCTATAGTGCCTGTCACCACCTCAGAACACCCCAAAGCACTTTACAGCCAATGAAGTACTTTTTGAAGTGTAGTCACTGTTGTAATGTAGGAAACGCGGCAGCCAATCTGTGCACAGCAAGCTCCCGCAAACAGAAATGTGATAATGATCAGATAATCTGTTTTAGTGATGTTGATTGAGGGATAAATATTGGCCAGGACACAAGGGATAACTCCCCTACTCTTCTTCAAAATAGTGCCGCGGATCTTTTATGTCCACCTGAGAGGGTGCAGACGGGGCCTGGGTTAAACGTCTCATCCCAAAGAAGTGCTTTGGGAAGTCCTAAGGAAGTGCTACATAAATGCAAGTTCTTTGGAAATGGTTTCTACACGAACACTAGCATGCACGGGATATCTGTCCTGAATTGGTTTAGACTCTCTGTGGTGTGCATTTGATATTTTTTCTAAGTGTGCCATAGCAAATAGTTCAATTTCATTTTTTTTTTAAATCTCCCTGCAGGCATTCAATAGGAAACATCAAAATTGCATGTCTAGAAAAAAACTTTGGGTGGAAGTAGATAATGTTTTAATAAACTCGGTATTTATTTTGTATTACCTTCAAATAACAGGCAATGATATAGAGACCAAAAATACATTCATCATCCTGCTGTCCTGCGACCAATTAGTCCTTGCAGTAGAAGGTACAAAGGCAACATTCTTTTTTTCATAGCCTATAATAGTTTCTTATTCAGATAACTTTTCACAGTTATGAAATGTAATAAATCATTGCCAGCTAAATACGAAGCCACTGTTACAAGAAAACGCTATGGTTCTTTCTATCAGGAACCAACGCAAACCTTAAAAAGTAAGTGTAGTGTATGTAACCTGGACCACCTTAAGAGGATACCTTAAGGTGATGGACTACTTTTTGATGGCTCCTGTACATTGTAGTACCGGTGGTGACCACACCGGTATATAAACCCTGCGGAGCAATGTTGTATCCCAGTTCAGCCTTGACCCTCAATCACTAAAGACCTGTTTAATTATTTCTGTAGTCTGTGTCCTGTTATTCAGCATAACTACATCTGAAAACACAGACTCAACAGTGGCGACGAGTCTGATCTTACCTAGCGGCAGTTGCATCAAACGAAGCTTCGCCCTCTGAAACGGGCGTCGAACAAGGACATCCACCCTCAACATCCTGCTGGGCACTGCATCGCACGGGAGGCCATCGGGAACCCGGGTTGGGTTCTGGCCATGAAGTCAAACATCAGTGAACATCCCTTCGATGACAGCGGTGGGTAAGCCCGATCGAGCGGCACGGGGGGGGAAGTCGGCCGAGTTGTCAGTAAGAGAAGGGGAGGGTAACGACGAAAAAGGTGGAGAACACGACCGCAGCCGGTGTCAGGGGCCGGACTGCAATCGGGGCAGAGACGCGCAGCAGCCAGGAAAGCGTTTATGACCACAAGGACCGCGGGAGTGGCGGGGATCAAGAGCAGCAGCGTAGGGGAAAATAAAGGACCGCTGGGAGGCGAGAACGGCAACAGCGCGGTAATCGCCATTTTGAGTCGGCGGGGGAAGAAGACAAGCGCGGGAAAAGCCGCCAAGCGCGGGAAAAGCCGCCAAGCGCGGGAAGCCGCCATTTTGAAAAAATAAATAAATAAATAAAATAAAATAATAATCATATCCGAAGGAAAGGAAACTCAACAAGGATGCCAAAAACGGGTAACATCACTGCTTTTGATAGCGATGTAGAAGATTGGGCCACTTATGTGGAACGCATCGAAGTTTACTGTACAACGAATGAGGTACCGGAGGGTAAGAAAGCACTAACCCTATTAAACTCGATGGGTGCGAAGATGTACGGGTTATTAAGGAACCTTGTAACACCAGATAAACTGGTAGGAAAGAGTTTCGCGGATATTGTTACCATCCTGCAAGAGCATTTAAACCCCATGCCGCTGCTGATAGCGGAACGATTTAAATTCTACAAAAGAATTCAGTTTAAAGAAGAAAGCAACGCTGAATTCTTAACCGAACTGCACAAGTTATCAAAGTACTGTCAGTTCGGTACAGGACTAGCAGACACACTGAGAGATAAGTTTGTGTGTGGGCTCCTAAGGGAAGGAACCCAGAAACGACTGCTAGAGGAAAAGGATCTTATGCTGGACAAAGCTTTCAGCATTGCAGCATCGCACGAGGCAGCAGCACGAGGCGCTGCAGAGATACAGCAAAGGCCATTGGAATTCAGCACCAATGAAATGGCATTGGGCGCAGTGAAGTGCTATCGTTGCGGAAGGACAACACATGACCAGAACCAGTGCTGGTTCAAAGATAAAGAATGCAGGCAATGTGGCAAACTTGGTCACATAGCGAGAGTATGCCGGTCAGGAAAGAAGACCAGCAGCAAAGAGTCGCCGCAGGAGAAGTACAAAAAAGTACACAAGGTGACAGAGAACAGTTCGGATGAACAGAAAACGGATTCAGACTCCAGCAGTAAGGAACTGGGTTGTCTGAAAATACATAATGTGGGTAACACAGCAGACCACCAAACTATCTGGGTCATGCTTCGGATAGCAGGAGTCCAAGTGAAGATGGAATTGGACACTGGATCGGCATTAACAGTCATGAATAAGCAAGATTACAAAAGGTTATTCTCGCACATTCCCCTGAGGGATACGGAGATTGTATTGAAAACATACACGGGGCAAATAGTATACCCCAAAGGAAAGATAAAAGTAAATGTGGTCTACAATGGTAAAGAAAGTCAGAAAATGGACTTGTATGTGTTACCTGATGGAGGTCCGCCACTACTGGGACGGGAATGGATCCGGAGAATAAATGTGGACTGGCATTCCATACAAGCACTGACTGTAGATGCCTGTAAAGAGGACGACGTCAAACCTAAATGACTGTCCAAAATATTAGACGATGCTAAGGAGGTGTTCCAACAGGGACTGGGAACACTGAAAGGAATTACGGCAAACATCAAGGTTGAAGAATATGCAAACCCAAAATTTTTCAAAGCCAGACCTTATGCGATACGACCTGCTGTGGAAGCAGAGCTGGAAGGGCTAGAACGTTCAGGAGTACTGTCCAAGGTGGACTGGAGCGAATGGGCCACATCCATTGTTCTTGTCATGAAGCGTGCGTTGAGCAACAAGCCGGGGGAACCTGGGAAGGTTTGCATCTGTGGCGATTTCAAGATCACTGTTAATCCGGTTCTTCACACGGTGCAATATCCGCTTCCGCGGATTGAAGATATCTTCGCTTCGCTGTCTAGCGGGAAACACTTCACCAAGATAGACCTGGCGCAGGCGTACCTACAGATGGAAGTGGATGAAGCGTCACGTCAGTATCTCACGATCAACACACATAAGGGCTTTTATTGGTATAATAGACTGGTTTTTGGAGTGGCATCGGCTCCAGCGATTTGGCAAAGGGCCATGGAGCAAGTATTGCAGGGAATTCCAGGCACACAATGCTACCTGGACGACATCCTGATTACAGGAGATGATGATAAGGATCACCTCGCGAATTTGGAGCAGGTGCTCACCAGATTGAAAGAATATGGGCTCAGAGTTAATCGCCAGAATTGTGAGTCCTTTCAAAAGCGAATCTCGTACTGCGGCCACGTCAATGACCAGGAGGGGCTCCATAAGTCACCTGACAAAATCGAAGCTGTTGTGAAGGCTCCTGCTCCGGAAAATGTATCCCAGTTGAGGTCGTTCCTTGGGTTGGTTAACTATTACCACAAGTTTCTTCCAAATTTATCCACGGTGTTACACCCGCTGAACACTCTTTTGCAAATGGGAATACCATGGAAGTGGAGCGATGATTAAGCGGGCTTTTCAAAAGAGCAAGGCACTGATCACCTCTAAGAAAGTGTTGGCTCACTTTAACCCAACGCTGCCTATTCGCTTAGCTTGTGATGCTTCTCCATATGGTATCGGGGCAGTGCTCTCACATAAGTTTCCAAATGGCTCGGAAAGGCCAGTCGCATTCGCATCCAGATCATTGACCTCCGCAGAGCGCAACTATGCTCAGATAGATAGGGAGGCTCTCAGCCTCGTGTGGGGGGTTAAGAAATTTAACCATTACCTGCAAGGCCAAAAGTTTACGCTGCTGACAGATCACCAGCCATTGGTTTTCCATTTTCAACCCTAAGAAGGGTGTTCCGGTAATGACGGCGCAGAGGCTTCAGAGATGGTCCCTTTTCCTAGGGGCACATCAATATGATATCGAATTCAAAGGTACAAAGCAACATGGTAATGCTGATGGGCTGTCGCGCCTGCCACTACCTACAGCGGAAGAGGCACCGGCAGTTGACCCTGTCGAGATATTTCACTCGACCATCATCGAATGCTTACCAGTCACCAATGCGGGTATTGAGAGAGAGACCCGAAATGACCCGACACTGTCTCGGGTCTACGACTTGACAGTGAAGGGATGGCCAGCACATGGCGACCCACTGTTACCAGCATTCTCAGCCAGACGAGAACAGCTGTCCGTATGTCAAGGAACATTGATGTATGGAACAAGGGTGATTATTCCTCCTAAATTAAGGGAGAGAGTTCTGAAGGAATTGCATGAAGGTCATCTGGGGGGAGTCAAGATGAAAAGCCTTTCTAGGGCTTATGTGTGGTGGCCAGGTATCGACAAACAAATAGAGGATCTGACTAAAAGCTGCTCAGGGTGCCAAAAAGTTCAAAATGCACCTCCAATTGCACCGCTGCATCCGTGGGAATGGCCTTCAATCCCATGGCAACATGTGCATATCGACTTTGCAGGTCCATTCATGGATTCCATGTTTTTGATAGGAATAGACGCACATTCTAAATGGCCAGAAGTGATTAAGATGTCGACCACTACCTCTGAGAAGACGATCGCAGTTCTAAGAACCATATTTGCAAGGAATGGGTTGCCGGAACAAATATGTTCAGACAACGGACCACAGTTCGTGTCAGAAGAATTCCAGAAATTCATGAAAAAGAATGGGGTGAAACATTATACATCTGCCCCATATCATCCGGCTACAAATGGGTTGGCCGAGAGATTTGTACAAACGTTCAAAAAGGCGATAAAGGCCATGAGCGAAGACCATATTCCACTACAACACAAGGTGGACAATTTCCTGATGGCATATCGAAACGCCACGCATGCAGTGACAAATCAAAGCCCTGCCATAATGTTCTGTAACAGGAGGTTGCAGTCCCGGTTGGATTTGTTAAAACCCAATGTGCGACGGGAAGTCGAAAACAAGCAATTCCAGCACGTAAATAACAAGGCCACTCGGAGTTTCGAAATAGGACAACCAGTGTTGGCCAGGGACTATAGGGATGATAAATGGCAATCCGGAATAATTCGTGCCTGACAAGGACCCTTGATGTACACGGTAGACGTTGGAGAGAACGTAATACGACGTCATGCTGACCAACTTGTGGAATCGAGAATAAGGGTCGACCCCATGTCTACGGCAGAGACACCAGTTGAAGAAGTTATTGAGCCTGTAGCATCTACCTCAGACTCGAATGTACATGATGATGTTCAATCCATAGGAGATCAAATGGATGAGTCACCCCAGCAACGAGAACCAGAGACCCCTGAAAGGCGTTATCCAGCCCGGATCAGGAGGCCTCCTCAGAGACTGAATCTTTGAACAGTTTGTGTGAAAATTGTATATATATTATCCATGTAATGTTTAATTTGGGGTGTACACTGTTAAGCTAAAAGGGGAGGAATTGTAGTGTATGTAACCTGTACCACCTTAAGAGGATACCTTAAGGTGATGGACTACTTTTTGATGGCTCCTGTATATTGTAGTACCGGTGGTGACCACACCGGTATATAAACCCTGCGGAGCAAAGTTGTATCCCAGTTCAGCCTTGACCCTCAATCACTAAAGACCTATTTAATTATTTCTGTAGTCTGTGTCCTGTTATTCAGCATAACTACATCTGAAAACACAGACTCAACAGTAAGGTTAGAAGGATTTGTAATGGCTCAGTGGGTAAATCCAGCTCGTGACGTAGGAATGAGATCCCAAATTCAATCTCTGCTCTATGTTAAGTTAGTTGATTCCAACTGTCTCCAGTTGGACTCAGTGGTCCTGGCTTAAAGAAGGGAAACATCAGCCATTGATCACTGACCAGCAACACTGCTGGTGAGAGACTGAGCGTGTCAGGTGAGAAGAATAGGATACTGCTTTGCGTTGGTGTCCACCCTCCATCTCCTACTGTGGCCAAACAGTCCACCAGCTCTCATTATTTCACGACAACAATGCAGTACCGAGGGAGTGCTGCATTATCAGAGGTGCCATCTTTCAAATGAGGGTGATAAACAAAGGGCCTGTCTGTCAGTGTCGGTGGTCAAAAAAGAGCACTATTCAAAGAAGGACAGGGAGATCTCCTGATGTCCAGGCCAGCACTGTTCCCTCAACCACCACCACCACCAAAAACACCCTGTACATAACAAATAAGAAAGGACATGAAAAGACCAACTGCTCTGTTTTGCCTGTCCCATCCAGACATGGTGCACAAAGGCTGCACTACCAACCCATCCCTCCCTCCAGTCCTGCAATCTCCTGGGAGACCCAAAAATACTAAAGCAAAAAAAAACCTTCGACCAATTGATGGGCCAAGGGCCATTTCCAGATCTTCCTTTTAATGTTCTGTATACTTTTGGGTTATCACAACTGAGAATTTCTCGCACTGTTGTAGTTAAAATATATACTGAAAGGTACCCAGGTATTATATTAATGAACTATATATAACACTTGTAATTAATATTTATACCCATATACTGAAAATATTCTGTACCAATACCTATGCAGCCAAGATGTTACCTTTCAAAAATAGATAGCTGTCTCTCCCCAGGTACTGTCAGGAAAGGAATGATTTGACTAAGGATAACATCTGTCCCTGATAACTCAGTGTCAGAGCTATTGGCCCAGAAATTCGGGTCGGGGGCTTCCCGCGGGTGCAGCTTACCTAGTGCGCCGGCCGTTGTGCTGTGGGCCCCCGTGGAATTGCGATCCTGGGCCTAATGCAACTGCCGGCGCGCAGTGCTTGCGTATCCCAGGGGCGCAGTTAGTTCGATGCGTCCCCTGGGATCACGTGGGCCATGGAGAGCCAATGGTAGCAGGGAATGCTTCATTCATAAGTTTGACAGGAACCTATAAATACTGTAAGTCCCAAAACATCACTAAATCTTCAAATAAATTTTTTAAAAATCAAATTTTTTAAAATAAACTATAAATTACATGAAATAACTATTTTAAACAATAATTTAAATTTTTGAAAAAATTAATTACATTTTCTAACGGGGCTAAAAATAAACGTACCTTTCTTTAAAGTATTTAAAAATAAAACCTGTGGAAAAAATGTTTTAATTGTAATTAATTCACCACTTACCTTGTAAAAAGCAAGCCTTGTGACTGCTTTTTACATGTCTAACTTCTGGAGACTTACCCTCCCGGGAAAACCTGCAAAAAAAACGTAAGTTCGATGCGCACGCGCAGCCTCTTCTGTGCACGCGTTCGACTTCTGAACCCCTTCTTTCAGGGGAACGGAAGTGCTGGTTTCCCGCGCATGCGCAGTGCATGCAGGAAACCGGCACTTCCATTGGGCTTACGGGTGAGTACCCCGTGTGTACTCACCCGTGGAGACCCGAATTTATGGGCCAATACTTATTAAAGCCACCAGCAGGTTGCTCACATCAATTCAAAAACAAGTAACAGTGTTAACCTATCTTGTGATCTCCAAACCTATCTTGCTGATCTGGGGCAGACTGTTAAGGTTGGTTGTCTGAAACAATGAAATCATATGGGTTGAGCAGGGCCTTCTGAATCTATCCCGTGAAAATGGAGAGCGACTTGCTACTTGATTACATCATTCTGAAATAACATCTGGACATCACAGCTGTTTGTGTGCGGAGCTGAGTTTGAGTAAAACTGACCAGGAATCACGACTTTTGCAAGATTGTTGTCTGTCTTCATTCCTTCAGCAGCAGTGGTGGATCATCAGGTGAGGCCACGTGAGACACTGCCTCATTTAGAACCTCATGTGTGCGGCGCGCTAATGGTTGGCATGAAAGAGTCTTGGCTCCGAATCTGGGTTCGGTTGAATGATGTGGAGCAGGTGGAGAAGGATTGTGCAGTGGCGGTGCCTGCTTATTAAAACAGAAGCTCCTGTCCATGCGGGCCAGCAACAGCAATCGGAGGCAGAGCAGGGTAGGTCTGGCCGCTAGGATACAAACACACCATCTGCAACCAAAGATACCATCCTGAGGGCAGTTAGGAGTCAACCATGCTCTGTCAGGGCAACTGGAGATGGGCAATAAACACTGGCATTGCCACATCCAGAGGATGAATAATGGCCCATAAATTCGGGTCTCCACGGGTGAGTACGCACGGGGTACTCACCCGTATGCCCAATGGAAGTGCTGGTTTCCTGCATGCACTGCGCATGCGCGGGAAACCGGCTCTTCCGTTCCCCTGAAAGCAGGGGTTCAGAGGTGGAACGCGTGTGCAGGAGAGGCTGCGTGTGCGCATCGAACTTAGGTTTTTTTTACAGGTTTTCCCGGGAGGGTAAGTCTGCAGAATTTACACATATAGGCCCAGAACTTGGTGTCGGGGGCTTGCCGCGCGTGCAAGCCCCCGATCTGCACTCACCCTGCGCGCTGACATCTGAAGCCCGGGCCTGCTTGCATTTCCTGTGACAGGCCCGGTTCAGATGTCAGCGCGCAGTGCTTACCTGATCCAGCGGCGTAGTTAGTGCGATGTGCCGGCTGGGATCAGGTGAGCACTGTACAACCAATCAGGGGAGGGGAAGGTTCATTCATGAGTTTGAGAGTAAGAACTGTCAAACTCATGAAAACTATGGGGGCCCAAAACACTATTTAAATTTTAAATAAAAATTTAAAAAACATCCCAATCATTAAATTAAGTATAAATAAGTTTAAAAAAATAATTTAAACAATAATTTTTTTTTTGAAAAAAATAAATTTTTAATAAAAAGGGTCTAAAACTAAACTTACCTTATTGTAGATTCTTTAAAATAATAAACCTGTAGAAATTTTTTTTCTAAATTACACTAAAACACCACTTACCTGTAAAAATAAATACTTACGTGTGCTTTTTACAAGCGTAAAGACCGGAGGCCTTTAGACATGCGCAAATCCCCCAAAACAGAGGAAATCCAAGACGCATGCGCTGCCCCCTACAGCGCACGCGCTAGCCTCTTCAACTCTTGGGTGAGAGGAGAGGAAATGCCGGTTTTCAGCGCATGCGCTGTGCATGCTGAAAACCGGCATTTCCTCCGGCCAGACGCGTGAGTACCCCTTCCGCACTCACGCGTTTGGGGAGGAATTACTGCCCCATAAAAAGCAGGCGTAAGGCTTGCTTTTTACAAGGTAAGTGGTGAAATAATTAAAATTAAAACATTTTTTCCACAGGTTTATTATTTTTAAATATTTTAAAGCAAGGTAAGTTTATTTTTAGCCCCGTTAGAAAATAAAATTATTTTTTTCAAAAATGTAAATTAATGTTTAAAATAGTTATTTCATGTAATTTATAGTTTATTTAAAAAATGTGATTTAAAAAAAAAATTATTTGAAGATTTAGTGATGTTTTGGGGCCCGTAGTATTTATAAGTTTTGACAGCTCTTCCTGTCAATCTTATGAATGGAGCATTCCCTGCTCTCCATGGCCCACGTGATCCCAGGGGCCGCATCGAACTAACTGCGCCCCTGGGATACGCAAGCACTGCGCGCTGGCAGCTGGAGGAGGCCCCGGATCGGAATTCCATGGGGGCCCACAGCTCAACAGCTGGCGCGCTAGGTAAGTGCAGGTCAGAGGCTTGCACCCGCGGGAAGCCCCCGACCCGAATTTCTGGGCCATTAATGTTTCAGAAAATGCATTAATCCACGTGACCTCTTCATTGCCAAGGTTTCTGATCAATGATGTAGATATGTTCTGCTCTGCATGAAAGGCAAGAAACATCTTTCCCGATAGACAACGTCGATTGTATATTTTTGAAGATGTAACATCATTCTCTGGAGCTTTTGAGAGTTCTAATTAGACTCTTCTTCCAAATAGTTTCAAGTGGTTTATGGTCACGTTCCACAGTCATTTTCTTCCCAAAGACGAATCGTTAAAACTTTGTCAGAGAAACAAAAATAGCTAAGAGTATTTCTTTCAGTATGAGTATGATTCAGCTCCATTTCCATTATAGATCTTCAGATAAAAGCCACGGTCTGACATTTTGGTATGAGACATGCTCTTCATCTTCTTTCAGTGCATTGCACTGTAGAACAATGTTCTGAGGAGCTGGAGAGATTATTAAAGGTATGTCCAAGTATCTGTAGCTTCCAAATGGTGTTGAAAAGATAGTCAGCTGACTCGATACTTCATGGAATACAACATGCTAAAATCCATTCTTTGTGTCCAACACCATGAATAGTTTCACTTTCATTAATTCAGCCAGAACAGCACATATTGTACAAAATGAGTAATTATTACGTTTGAGAGCTTCCTTAAAGGACTTTGGATCAGTGCACAGGTGTACTTTGTCGTCCCCTTTCATCACCACACCGTCTAAGGGACCCAATCAATCAGGACACTGACCACTGCAAGGTCTTGCCAACCAACAACCACCCGGCATCGACCTCGGCACCGGCTACGGGCATGAGAACGGCACACCCAACCAAGTCGACCCTGCAAAGTCCTCCTCACCAACATCTGGGGACTTGTGCCAAAATTGGGAGAGCTGTCCCACAGCCTGACATAGTCATACTCACAGAATCATACCTTTCAGCCAATGTCCCAAAATCCTCCATCACCATCCCCGGGTATGTCCACAGGCAGGACAGACCCACCAGGGGTGGCGGCACAGTGGTATACAGTCGGGAAGGAGTGGCCCTGGGAGTCCTCAACATTGACTCCGGACCCCATGAAGTCTCATGGCTTCAGGTCAAGCATGGGCAAGGAAACCTCCTGCTGATTACCACCTACTGCCCTCCCTCAGCTGATGAATCAGTACTCCTCCATGTTGAACACCACTTGGAAGAATCAAGGGCACAGAATGTACTCTGGGTGGGGACTTCAATGTCCATTACCAAGAGTGGCTCGGTAGCACCACTACTGACCGAGCTGGCCAAGTCCTGAAGCATAGCTGCCAATCTGGGCCTGCGACAGGTGGTGAGAGAACCAACACAAGGAAAAAACTTACTTGACCTCATCCTCAGCAATCTCCTCAACAGCATCCTACCTGTCGCAGATGCATTTGTCCATGACTGCATTGGTAGCAGTGACCACCGCACAGTCATTGTGGAGATGAAGATTCGTCTTCACACTGAGAACACAGTCCATCGTGTTGTGTGGCACTACCACCGTGCTAAATGGGATAGATTCAGAACAGACCTAGCAGTTCAAAACTGGGCATCCATGAGGCTTGTGGGCCATCAGCAGCAGCAGGATTGTATTCCACCACAATCTGTAACCTCATGGCCTGGCATATCCCTCACTCTACCATTACCATCAAACCAGGGGACCAACCCTGGTTCAATAAGAAGTGTAGAAGAGCATGCTAGGAGCAGCACCAGGCATACCAAAAAATGCCAAAACCCGGAGAAGCTGCAACGCAGGACTACATGCATGCTAAAAAGTGGAAGCAGCATGCTATAGACAGAGCTATGCGATCCCACAATCAACTGATCAGATTAAAACTCTGCTGTCCTGCCACAACCAGTGGTGAATGGTGGTGGACCATTAAACAACTAACGGGAGGAGGAGGCTCCATGAATATTCCCATCCTCAATGATGGTGGAGCCCAGCACATGAGTACAAAAGACAAGGCTGAAGCGATTGCAACCATCTTCAGCCAGAAGTACCGAGTGGATGATGCATATCAGCCTCCTCCTGAGGTCCTCACCACCACAGAAGCCAGTCTTCAGCCAATTTGATTCACTCCACGTGATATCAAGAAATGGCTGAGCGCACTGGATACAGCAAAGGCTTTGGGCCCCGACAACATCTCAGCTTTCGTGCTGAAGACTTGTGCTCCAGAACTAGCCGTGCCGCGGGCCAAGCTGCTCCAGTACAGCTAAAACACTGGCATCTATCCAATAACGTGGAAAACTGCCCAGGTATGTCCTGGCCACAAAAAGCAGGACAAATCCAATCTGGCCAATTACCGCCCCATCGGTCTACTCTCAATCATCAGCAAAGAGATGGAAGGTGTCGTCGAGAGTGCTATCAAGCAGCACTTGCTCACCAATACCTGCTCACTGATGCCCACTTTGGGATCTGCGAGGACCACTCGGCTCCAGACCTCATTAGAGCCTTGGTCCAAACATGGACAAAGGAGCTGAATTCCAGAGTTGAGGTTGTAATGATATCAGCAAATAGTGATGGTATTTGCCTGTTTGATTATTATGCCGTACCAGCATATTTGCCTGTTTGATTATTTATGCCTTACCAGCAGAGGGCATGTGAGAGAGACAGAGTTTAGTTTTAGTTTCGTTTTAGATGGATCTCTAAGATGGTGTCTCCTGTAATGCTGTTAACTGAGTTGAACATACTTTAGATTAAAAGACATTCTCTTTCATCAATGTGTCGTCATTGAACCCACATACAAATCAATACGTGGTGTCAGAAAACGGGATTGAAAGAGATGAAGAGGAAAAATCTGAAGTTAAATCAGCTCTCCACATATTAGCAAGCCAAAAGAGAACATCGTTACTTACCATTGGAGAATAGCTAACGAAGTGAAAAATGGAAGGTTTACACCCACCGGCGAAGCTTCAGTTGACAGGTAATGTGGCTAAAAATTGGAGGAGGTTCAAACAACATTTGGAGTTGTATTTAGCAGCAATCGGAGCTGACGAGAAAAGTGATAAAATGAAAGCGTCAGTGTTCTTACATGTCGTGGGTGATGAAGCGCTGGAGGTGTATAATAACTTCACATTCGCTGCTGATGGAGACAAAATGAAGTTGGATAAAATAATGGAACTGTTTGAGGCCTACTGCATACCTAAACGTAATGTGACATTTGAGAGGCACAGATTTTTCACATGTGTACAGAAAACGGGAGAGACTATTTATCAGTATGTGACTGAACTGAGAAACAGAAGCAAAACGTGTGAATTTGGGGGACTGACAGACTCGCTGATAAAAGACAGACTGGTGTGTGGTATACCACATAATGGTCTAAGGGAAAGACTGCTAAGAGAGCAAAATCTAGACCTGGGAAAAGCCATAGCACTGTGTAGGGCTACAGAGACTGTGAAGTCGCAGGCAAAGGAGCTGTTCAGTGACAGTAGCTGCAACGTGGATGCAGTGAGTAAGAACGGACACAAACCGTTTAACAAAAAGAGCGCCAATGTGAAAAAAGAGGCGTGGCCAGCGAACAAAAATGAAAGGGGCAATCGAAAGTCATGTAGTCGATGCGGTACACAGCATCCACCAAAAAAGTGTCCAGCATATGGTAAAACAAGCAATAGTTGCAACAAAAACAACCATTATGCCCGTTGCTGCAAGAACCAAGCGCAACAAAGCAAGGTCCATGCAGTAGATGAAAGCGAGATAGAGGAGTTCTATGTGGATGTCGTGTCTGAAAACAAAAAAGAAAAAAGAGACTGGATGTTGACACTAAAAGTGAATGACATACATATTCCATTTAAATTGGATACTGGAGCACAAGTTAATGTGATATCAGAGACTGATTTTAAGAAAATTAGACCCAGACCAAAGATACATGGAATAAAAGTGAAAGTGACAGGATACTCAGGTACTGATATACCAGTGAAAGGAAGATGCATTGTCAAAGTGACACACAAGGACAGAGAGCACACGCTAGCATTAATCGTAGTGCCAAAGGATGTGCAGGCCATACTAGGTTTAATAGCCTGTGAGAGACTGAACCTGGTAAAGAGAGTCCTCGTTGTGGAAAGCGAAGGAGAGACAATCTATGATGAACTCATGAAAGAGTACAGCGACCTATTTCAGGGTCTAGGCTGCCTTCCAGGAGAACACTCGATCAGAGTAGATAAAAGTATGCCAACGGTCATACATCCATGCAGAAAAGTTACGTTTGCTCTTCAAAAGCAACTGAAGGCAAAGTTGGACAGGATGGAAAGCCTGAACGTGATTCAGAAGATAGATGAGCCAACTGAGTGGGTGAGTTCCCTCGTCGTTGTGGACAAAAAGAATGGAAAGCTCAGAATTTGCCTGGATCCAAGAGATCTAAACAGAGCAATAAAGAGAGAGCACTTCAAGCTTCCTACACGTGAGGAAATCATGTCACAGTTTGCAAATGCAAAGTATTTCAGCAAGTTAGATGCATCATCAGGATTTTGGCAGATGAAACTGGACGAGGCAAGTTCAAGACTGTGCACGTTCAACAGTCCATTTGGCAGATACAGATTCCTAAGGTTACCATTTGGCATTGCCTCAGCTCCTGAAGTGTATCACAAAACTATCCATATGATCTATGAGCACCTGGAGGGAGTTGATACATCAATGGATGACATCATAGTATGGGGAACCATGAGAACTGAGCATGACGAGAGACTGAAAAAAGTGCTGGAAGCAACAAGGAAAACAAACCTGAAGCTGAATAGAGAGAAATGCCAGCTCGGGGTGACAGAACTGACATTCGTGGGAGATATCCTTAGCGGTGAGGGCATCAGACCAGATCCCAGAAAGGTGTCCGCCATTGAGTATATGCCAAAGCCACAATGCAAAAAGGACGTGCAGAGGTTTAATGGAATGATCAACTACATGGGTAAATTCATATCCAACCTCTCAGAAAAGATGGCGCCACTGAGAAGACTAACTGAAAAGAACATAGAATGGGAATGGAATCATGAGCATGAGAAGTCATGGAGCGATCTAAAGAAACTGCTCACAGAGGAACCAGTTCTGAGGTTTTATGACCCAACGAGACCCATCAAGATATCATCAGATGCATCACAGAGTGGGCTCGGTGCCGTTCTTCTGCAAAAATATGACTACTGGCAACCTATTGCATATGCATCGTGCTCAATGACAGACGCGGAGACGCGATATGCTCAAATAGAAAAGGAGCTGCTCAGCATCACATACGCCTGTGAAAGATTTCACCAGTTTGTGTCAGGACAAGCAATCAGTGTAGAGACTGACCATAAGCCCTTGATTGCATTGTTCCAAAAGCCACTAAATAGCTGTCTGCTTAGAATACAAAGAATGATGATCAGGCTGCAACGCTATACACTGAATGTTGCGTACACACCGGGTAAGCTGATGTATACAGCAGACACGTTGTCCAGAGCTGTTGACCCAAGAGAGCCCGCAAACACCAAAATGGATGAAAAAGTGAACGCCTACGTGGACATGATCACAAGTGCACTGCCCATAGCAGATGCAAAAATGGAGCTCATAAAGACTGAGACAAACAAAGATGAAACACTGAGACGACTGAGGAAAAGCATCTTGGATGGATGGCCCAACATGAAGCAAGACTGCTCACCTGACATGGCAGAGTACTGGAACTGCAGGGCGGAACTATCAGTGGTCGAAGACATCATCTACAAAGGAAGTAAAATAGTTATCCCAAAGAGTCTGAGAAAAGAGATGCTAAAAAGGATCCATGGAGGACATCTGGGAATCGAAAAGTGTAAGAAAAGAGCACGAGAGGTGATGTACTGGCCACGAATCAACCAAGATGTGACAAATGAGGTGTCAAACTGCACAATATGCCTGAAATATCGAGCAAGCAATCCGGTAGAACCACTAAAGCCACACCCAGCGCCAGACAGACCTTACCAGAAGGTAGGCGCTGACCTATTCGTATGTCAAGGGAAGGACTATCTTGTAGTCACAGACTATTACTCCCTGTATCCAGAGGTTTGTAGACTGTACACCACCACTGCAGATGCTGTGATAACATGTATGAAAGCCATATTCTCCAGACATGGCGTGGCAAGCGAGGTCTTCACAGACAACGGACCCCAGTTTTACAATGCAAGTTTCCGACACTTTGCCAAAGAGTGGGACTTTGTCCACACAACGTCAAGTCCTCACTTTCCACAGTCCAATGGACTAGTGGAAAAATCAGTCCAGACAGTGAAAAGACTGATGTACAAGGCGAAAGACAGTGGAACTGACTTCTACCAGAGCATGCTTGTATACCGCACAACGCCGCTCGAGTGTGGTATGTCACCAACCCAACTCCTTATGGGACATCTGCTAAGGTCAAACCTACCCATCCCGGAGAACCTCCTGAAAACAAAAGAGGGGGAGAAAGTGAGGAAGTTCAAAGAACAACAGAAAGAAAAGCAAAAGTACTACTATGACAGAGGAACACAAAACCTACCTGAACTCCACACTGGTGACCAAGTAAGGTTCAAAGACAAAACAAACACATGGACTCAGAAGGGAACTGTCCTGAGTGAAGTTCAACCAAGATCATACACCATTCAGACAGATGAGGGTGCTGTTCTGCGAAGAAATCGTCGGGATCTTCTCATGGGACCAGCCACAGCAGGTCAAAAGACTGATACTGTTGAACAACCTGATCACACAGCAGGTCAAAAGACTGATACTGTTGAACAACCTGATCACACAGCTGAGAAACCATCATCTGAGGCAACAGCTCAGATTCAAGGACAATCAATCAGAAAATCCTCAAGACGCGTGAAGCCTCCTGAGAGACTCATTGAGCAAGTTTAAGGACTCTTGTTATAGAAGGAAGTAATGTTATCTTATTCTCTCTTCAAGTTCTAGTGTATTTACATATTTCATGTGAACACACAAAACAAGGTTAAAAAACCTTGATAATGATAATGTAAGTTCATTAAGTGTTACAGTTAAAATGCAGAGTAATACAAAGAAAACATGTTGTTAGATAAAAGTAAAATACTTTTGTTTTAAGAAAGGGAGATGTAATGATATCAGCAAATGGTGATGGTATTTGCCTGTTTGATTATTATGCCGTACCAGCATATTTGCCTGTTTGATTATTTATGCCTTACCAGCAGAGGGCATGTGAGAGAGACAGAGTTTAGTTTTAGTTTCGTTTTAGATGGATCTCTAAGATGGTGTCTCCTGTAATGCTGTTAACTGAGTTGAACATACTTTAGATTAAAAGACATTCTCTTTCATCAATGTGTTGTCATTGAACCCACATACAAATCAATACAGAGGTGAGAGTGAATGCCCTTGACATCAAGGCAGCATTTGACCGAGTGTGGCATCAAGGAGCCCTAGTAAAACTGAAGTCAATGGGAATCGGGGGGAAAACGCTCTATTGGTTGGAGTCATACCTAGCACAAGGGAAGATGGTTGTGGTAGTTGGAGGTCAATCATCACAGCCCCAGGACATCGCCGCAGGAGTTCCTCAGGGCAGTGTCCTAGGTCCAACCATCTTCAGCTGCTTCATCAATGAACTACCCTCCATCATAAGTTCAGAATTGGGGATGTTCGCTGATGACTGCACAGTATTCAATGCCATTTGCAACTCCTCAGATAATAAAGCAGTCCATGCCCACATGCAGCAAGACCTGGACGACATTCAGGCTTGGGCTGATAAGTGGCAGGTAACATTTGTGCCACACAAGTGCCAGGCAATGACTACCTCCAACAAGCGAGCGTCTAACCACGTCCCTTGACATTCAATGGCATTACCATCACCGAATCCCCCACCATCAATATCCTGGGGGGGTCATCATTGACCAGAAACTTAACTGGACCAACCACACAAACACTGTGGCAACAAGAGCAGGTCAGAGGCTAGGTATTCTGTGGTGAGTGTCTCACCTCCTGACTCCCCAAAGACTTTCCACCATCTACAAGGCACAAGTGAGGAGTGTGATGGAATACTCACCACTTGCCTGGATGAGTGTAGCTCCAACAACACTCAAGAAGCTCGACACCATCCAAGACAAAGCAGCCTGCTTGATTGGCACCCTATCCACCACCTTAAACATTCACTCCCTCCACCACCGGCGTACCGTGGCTGCAGTGTGTACCATCTACAAGATGCACTGCAGCAACTCGGCAAGGCTTCTTCGGCAGCTCCTCCTAAACCCGCGACCTCTTCCACCTAGAAGGACAAGGGCAGCAGGCGCATGGGAACACCACCGCCTCCAAATTCCCCTCCAAGTCACACACCATCCTGACTTGGAAGTATATCGGCTGATCCTTCATCGTCGCTGGGTCAAAATCCTGGAACTCCCTCCCTAACAGCACTGTGGGAGCGCCTTCACCACACAGACTGCAGCGGTTCAAGAAGGCAGCTCACCACCACCTTCTCAAGGGCAATTAGGGATGGGCAATAAATGCTGGCCTTACCAGCGACGCTCACATCCTATGAATGGATAATTTTTTGTTTTAATTCCGTGTTTAAGCGAACAACAAAAGAGTTTGTGCAGCTGTAGCTTAGCAGTCTATCAATCTATAGGGTCTATAAAGTGTACTGAGCATTCTGCACATCAATCCTCCTTCCTGTGGAACTGTTCCCCGAGGCCATGCCATTGTCTGGAACCCTATCTCTTTTACAAAGGAGTTTAAACCCAGAGTAACTATCATTGCTGGGACATGCATTAGGCTATTTTAGAACTCTGACTTGCCTTACTATGACTGCTACCCTAGTACTATTTGTCCAATTATTTCTGTGTACCCAGCAACCATCAAGGTCAATTCAGGGAGATAATCTCTCTTGGTACAACATTTTCCATTGGAGCATGTTCTTATGCAACTTAATGAACCAAATGAAATTGTTTCCTGCACGTATGCATTTACACTGACCCTGAAGATAGTCATCAGAGATATCTTAAATATTAGAAACAGCCACCTTTTCTGAGGGGGATTGACAGGGTAGATGCTGAGAGGTTGTTTCCCCTGGCCGGAGAGTCTAAGGGGCATAGTCTCAGGATAAGGGGTCGGCCATTTAAGACTGAGATGAGGAGGAATTTCTTCACTCAGAGGGTTGTGAATCTTTAGAATTCTCCACCCCAAAGGGCTGTGAATGCTCAGTCGTTGAGTATATTCAAGGCTGAGATCGATAGATTGTTGGATTCTAGGGGAATCAAGGGATGTGGGGATCGGGCGGGAAAGTGGGTTGGAGGTCGAAGATGATTATTGAATGGTGGAGCAGGCTCGAGGGGCTGTATGGCCTACTCCTGCTCCTAATTCTTATGTTCCTATGATTTTTTCCGTGAAATATGTTTCAGTCCTTTATGTCAGAGCAATGTTACTCGAAGAGGTGAAATGTGATAATTGTAACCCCTCTGAATTTACTTGTTTGAAGAAACGCCATGAATACCAAGTACTATTGAAAAGACATGACTGCATGCTGCAGGAATGCTCTTTTCTATCTATTTTATCCTCACATGTGTTACAATCTTTTCCAACTGCCAATCCTATACATGTCATAGTTCCTTTGAGGCCCTTTTTGCCAGCGCTAAATGATTTCTTTCGATTGTGTAAGTGTTTACCTGAGGAGATTGTAGGATTGATTCCGTGCAATGCAGCTTAGTTTACCAGGATAGCAGAGCAAAAGAAAGTTCAACAACACCAACTGAGTTTTTAACCAATAGGTATAAAGGATTAAAATACCTTGTTTTGGCACCAACTGATAATAGTCTTACATTGAATGGACGTTTGCCATGTTGAATAGTCAATAATTAAAGGCAAATCTTTTTCCTTCTTTACTCTGCCAGTCTCCGTTCATTAGGGATGGTTCCATGATCTGATGCTACCAATGGGTAAGTGGAAAATCATGGAATGTGCACCTGAAATTTCCCGAGATGCACACCCATCGGCGGTGCCTGATTGTGAAAATACCCCTGTTTTGTGCAATTTTGATGTTGCTGTGGCTATATTGTATCACTAATATTCTCCAAATTCTTATGTGTCTCACGGTACCCTGAATTGTAAATATTTAAATTTCTTTCAGTTTGTAAAAAAATCTATGTTTATTGTCTGCTATTTTTGAAGAGAGTGTACAGAGAAGTACAAAATTATGTTCAATCCAGTAACCGGACTATTGCAAGTGGGCTAATTGTTCATCCTTCAGATCTTGTAACTCTCCAAGGCCAGAATACTGAAAAGACACAGCTTCATAGGTGAAGGGGAGGCAGGGCAAGGTTTAGTTTTGAGAACTGAGGTAAAACTTCTGAAGAAGAAAACTCTATAACTAGCTAAGTCTGAAAAGAGTTAATTACCTTTTCAATTACTTCTCCTTTTGAAATTGAATAGCCTTGATAATACAATGCAACTGGACTCCTCTCTCTCTCTCTCTCTCCAGTGCACTCTTTCAGTCATTGAGAATCTCCCCAGCTGACCACCAACTTTTAGAAGCTTCCACCCTTTCTCAAAGTCCCAGTTTTAATTTGTCTGATATCAACATCCAGGTAGCTTACAATTATGGCAAGCTATCCAAATGACACAGGAGAGACTTTCAGATGCCTGTAGATGGATTTCCTGATCACACATACGTTGCATGCGAGATTGCAATTTAACAATACAGAGAAAACAACTTAAGAATTCCAACACAAGTGCTTGGTAGCTCACCAGGATCATAGAATTTTACGGCATAGCAGGAGGCATTCGGCCCATCGCATCTGTGTGGGCTATTTGAGAAAACTACCCACTTACTCACACGATCCAACAAACCTTTCTGTGGAGATGCCAACCAGCCTGTACAGTTTCCCATCACGCACTCAATCAGTCATGGAAATGAACCATGTTGAACTTTGGATCAGAGCATTCTTCTGATATCTCGCTTGGAAGCTAATCTCTCAACTTTAATTGCAAATAGACATGAGTAAATCCACACATTTGCAACAAAGGGATATGGGTAGAAAGCTAATGGTTGGTTGTTTTGGTTGTTAATGAAATCAATCTGGATAATATCAGTTTGGTTCCCCGTTTACAAAATTTCACAACACAAAATTGGCTTCATATCTAGTGCCAATGTGGCAATCTTCCTCAGAGTCCATGGAACAAATGGTCACACAACTGGATAGAGTTCAGACACTCTCGGGGTGATATAGAAGGGGTGCTGCAGAATTTCTGTCTGTGCTGTAAATGTATAAAAGGTGTGCCATTTATTAACTATCACAAGCAAAATGGAAAAATGTTGCATTTGACAGTCCTTCTTCAGGACATGAGCAAATAATTTAGGCTGACACTTTAGTGCAGCTGTACAGTCAGAAATGTCATCTTTCAGATGACTCTTTAAACCAAGGCCCCCATCTGCCCATTCAAGTGGAAATAATAGATCCCATGGCGTTTCCTGAAGAAGAACAGGGAGGTCGTTGGATGTTCTGGTCAACGCACCTCCCATAACCAACAACTTCTCGTTTGTTATTGGTGGAACCTTTGCTGTGTACAAATTGGCTGCTTCATTTGCCTAAATAACAGCAGCAACTGCAATTCAAAAGTAATTCATTGGCCAGCATTTATTGCCCATCCCTAATTGCCCTTGAGAAGGTGGTGGTGAGCTGCCTTCTTGAACCGCTGCACTCCGTGTGGTGAAGGTACTCCCACAGTGCTGTTAGGTAGGGAGTTCGAGGATTTTGACCCAGCGACGATGAAGGATCGGCAATAAACTTCTAAGTCAGGATGGTGTGTGACTTGGAGGGGAACTTGGAGGTGGTGGTGTTCCCATGCGCCTGCTGCCCTTGTCCTTCTAGGTGGTAGAGGTCGCGGGTTTGGGAGGTGCTGCCGAAGAAGCCTTGGTGAGTTGCTGCAGTGCATCTTGTAGATGGTACACACTGCAGCCACAGTACACCGGTGGTGGAGGGAGTGAATGTTTAAGGTGGTGGATGACGTGCCAATCAAACGGGTTGCTTTCTCTTGGATGGTGTCGAGCTTCTTGAGTGCTGTTGGAGCTGCACTCATCCAGGCAAGTGGTGAGTATTCCATCACACTCCTGACTTGTGCCTTGTAGATGGTGGAAAGGCTTTGGGGAGTCAGGAGCTGAGACACACGCCGCAGAATACCCAGCGTCTGACCTGCTCTTGTAGCCACAGTATTTACGTGGCTGGTCCAGTTAAGGTTTTGGTCAATGGTAGCCCCCAGGATGTTGGTGGTGGGGGATTCAGCGATGGTAATGCCGTTGAATGTCAAGGAGAGGTGGTTAGACGCTCGCTTGTTGGAGATAGTCATTGCCTGGCACTTCTGTGGCTCTTATTCTAATTATTTATCCTCTACAGGCTTCTTATGACTCTCTGGGGTAAATCTTGACTTGCAATAGTATAAAACGGGTGATAGCGAGTCAGCAGCCCATTTTACATCCCTCCCGATTTTTATTTAAAATTTTTATTTAAAACCCGGGCTGCTGAAGAATCCTGAGCAGAGTAGTCCCAACACCTGCCCCATTCATCACTCACGAATTTTCAAAAGGGACCCTTTAACAGGCGTTTGACCCCTAACTTACATAATCAAAGGGGCCTAACGCCTATTTCAGGTGTCGGGACATCCCAAAATGGGCTCCACGAGGTTAGCAATGGGAGCACTACCTGTGCTGGCCAACCTAGTGCTAAATTAGTATGCTGTATGCCTGACGGGCACAACGTATGCCAATTTCTACCGCCATATCTCTTAAAGCAGTCTTAAAAATAACCTTCCATTTCACTTGTCATTTTATTTTCAATCTTGATCACCACTTTCATCCACCCCAGAACAACTTTTAGTAAAGCAGCTACTAGTATTTCACACAGCTACAGTAAACACATCAGGCCGTATTCCGTCAATATAAGCAAATTTAAACACGGTGCAACACTGGTAGAGAGTGCAAACAGCCTATTCCATTGCTCCTGGTCAAAAATGGGTATGTGCAAAGCTGTGTAATGTCAGGTTGTGGGTTCAAGTCCCCACTCCAGAGACTTGAGCGCAAAAAAATCTAGGCTGACGCTCCAGGGCAGTACCGAGGGAGTGCTGCACTGTCGAAGGTGCCGTCTTTCGGATGAGACGTGAATCTGAGGCCCCTTCTGCCCTCTCAGGTGGACGTAAAAGATCCCGCGGCCACTATTTCGAAGAAGAGCAGGCGGGATATCCCCGGTGTCCTGGGGCCAATATTTATCCCTCAATCAGCATCCCTAAAAACAGATTATCTGGTCATTATCACATTGCTGTTTGCAGGAGCTTCCTACATTACAGCAGTGAATAGACTCCAAAAAAGTACTTAATTGGTTGTAAAGCCCTTTGGGATGTCCTGTGGCAGTGAAAAGCGCTATAGAAATTCAAACCTTTCCTTCTTTCTTTCTGTATAGTTGGTCAGTTTCCCATTGAATCTGTGAACATAAGAACATAAGAACATAAGAAATAGGAGCAGGAGTAGGCCAATCGGCCCCTCGAGCCTGCTCCGCCATTCAATAAGATCATGGCTGATCTGATCCTAACCGCCAATCCACTATCACAGAACCATCTCCTGAATCTAACAGAATTAGACATACGAAATAGGAGCAGGATCAGGCTACACGGCCCCTGGGCCCGCTCCGCTACCCACAGGGCCATGACCGATCCGAACCTAGACTCATGTCCAAATTCCTGCCCACTCCCCGTAACCCTTAATTCCCTTTACTTCTAGGAAACTGTCTATTTCTGTTTTAAATTTATGTAATGATGTAGCTTCTACAGCTTTTTGGGGCAGCATATTCCATGGACCTACCACCCTCTGAGTGAAGTAGTTCCTCCTCATCTCAGTTTTGAAAGAGCAGCCCCTTATTCTAAGACTATGCCCCCTAGTTCTAGTTTCACCCATCATCGGGAACATCTTCCCCGCATCCACCCGATCCAACCCCTTCACAATCTTATATGTTTCAATAAGGTCGCCTCTCATTCTTCTGAACTCCAATGAGTAGAGTCCCAATCTACTCAACCTCTCCTCATATGTCCATCCCCTCATCCCCGGGATTAACCGAGTGAACCTTCTTTGTACTGACTCGAGAGCAAGTATGTCCTTTCTTAAGTATGGACACCAAAACTGTACGCAGTATTCCAGGTGCGGTCTCACCAATACCTTGTACAACTGAAGCAATACCTCCCTATTTTTATATTCTATCCCCCTAGCAATGAAAGCCAACATTCCATTGGCCTTCTTAATCACTTGCTGCACCTGCATACTAACCTTTTGAGTTTTGTGCACCAGGACCCCCAGATCCCTTTGTAGAAATTCCTTGGGATACTTTTACAAACCTGTATGAAATTCTTCTGATTTAAGGAAGTTCACTGTCGATCTGTGCATGCTAGTCCAAATATCCTGGGAAATTTGTACAAGTACGTACTAATTGATCGCTGATACAGATATCCCGGAATTCAGCTCATGATGTGCACGACATCTGACAATGTTCACCCTGAACAATCAGGAACTTGCTGTAGGTGGGTGGGGGGGCAGTGGTGGAAGTTATCAAGGAAAGTGCAGTTGATCAGCAGAAAACTCTATGACAACAACCACTTGCATTTCTATAGCACCTTTAACCCCGTCAAATGTCCCAAGGCGTTTCACAGGAGCGCAGTTCAGACAAAAGTTGACACCGAGCCAAAGAAAGAGATATTAGGATGGGTGACTAGATGCTTGGTCGAGGTAAGTTTTAAGGAGCATCTTAAAAGGAGGGCAAGAAGGAGAGGTGGAGAGAGGCGAAGAGGTTTGTGGAGGGAATTCCAGGGCTTAGGGCCTAGACGGCTGAAGGCACGGCTGCCAATGGTAGGAGAAAGGGAATGTGGGATGCGTAAGAGTTAATACGTGAATAATAAAAATAATATGGAAGCCAGATGTTCCCTGAAAAAAAGCGTGACAAGTTGATAAAAAACAGTATTAACTGATTTTTTTTCTCATCAGTGTGATTGGCATTGTGGGGAGGTGAGCCAATGTAGTCCTCATCCTGCTAAAATGTTTGGATTCAGTGATCCTCAGGCAAGTCAGCCTGTCCTTCACCATCCACCAGCCTCAGCTTGTCAACAAAATTTGATCCATATAGTTTTTTGGAAATGAATGTTGAAATTTGCTGGGTTGGTTCCATTAGGTCTGGAGTATTAGCAAGCGTTGCTTTTCAGAAAGGAAAGGTGATGATAAGCAATGCAATTATTGCTCTCTGCCTCCATCTTGCTCTTGTCCCAACCCTAATCTACAGAAGCAGTGTTCTGTCCATTGGGCGGGCTCCGTTCTTCAATTTTCAGGAGTTAACTTTTGATTGAAGCACATAGCAATGATACACATTACAAGCCACGAAACTATGTGGGGGATTTCAGCAGCAAGGTTTCTGTTCATCAACCTCCAACACCTTAGGGATGAAGAGATCAATATTTAAACAACATTAGGAGCTTCCAAGACATACATCACCTAGCCTATATGTTTGATGGATACATTCCACCTCTGTCATCAAAAGGTATTCTCTAATAGATCAATGTGCCTTAGTAGGATGTTAGCTTGCAGTGGATTCTATTTGAGGACTGAATGGCCTGCTGGCAAAAGGGCCCCAATTCATCTCTGCATGCATTTACTGCATCTGCATCACTTTCAGATAGCTTACTCGTTTACATAGCATTTTATCCTCTCTTTCAGAAATGTCCCAAAGCACTCCACATGGTATGAATTACATTGAAGTGCAGTCACCATTGTTTTGTAGGCAAATGTGGCAGCCATTTTGCACACAGAGGTCTCCCATAGATTGTCCTGGCCAATATTTATTCCTCAATGAGGTGAATTTACTGGTTCATTCTTGCTGGCGTTAGTTGAGGGAGCAATGTCGTCCAGGGCACAAGAGAAGCACCTACTCCTTGTCAAGTAGTGCCATGGGACCTTTAGTGTCCAGCTGAACCACAAGAGCAGGCATCTCATCTGGGGGATAGCTCCTCCAACAGTGCAGCTTTCCCTCAGTACTGCTTTGAGCGTTCGCCTAGATTACAGGGTAAATTACAAACGGTGTAAATGGCCATTTGCGCCATTTCTTTCACGTTTCAGTAATCTCCCGCCAAAAGTACAGCAGGAAATTGAGAGAACCCCATGTGCGATTTAGAAATCTGTGTAAAATGAGCACTCAGTCAGGCCTGCATACCCACAAGCCCGAGTATTATGCCCTACATCACCTGTCATGTATTTTTTTAGTGCAAGACCCCTGGTGTTTCCTCCAATAAACACATTTACTTTGTCCTGTTTCCTTTCATCTTTCCTTGCCAATTTCCACCCATCCACGCCTGAAGGTGTATTAACTCTTTGCTGGGTTACAGGCCCACGAGCACCAAACGCCCTCCAGTAACTCGCACAAGAGGTCATTATTTATGTGTGAACCTCAATGCTGAGTGTTGGCGGGTTATTCAGCTATGGGAGGAGCGCACTGAAACCCAACCCTTTTACCCACCTGACGCCCGCGCACAAGCAGGAGACAGCCACCCTCCCCACTGCCAAAGAGTTAATACAAGTACACTTTCCTGGGATTTTGGAACAGTCCTTTCATTTTATCATCTAAACAGGGATTTTTACTGAATTTTATGGAACACAACTTTTTTTGGCCAACTGGCAATTCATTATTTTTCTCTATATTTTAAAACTTCTTTCTCCGCGTAAAAAAAAAACAACAATTCAACAACTTTAATAAATGGCCAAATGGGGGATTTGAACCCTGTTTTATAAACATTGAGCTCATTCTAGTCAGGGCTGGAGGCAAAAAGTTTCAAATGCGGTGCATTTAAGGGGATCTGGGGGCATAGTTCCCAGAAAATTTGGAATTCCTTCTGTTAAAAATAGTGCGACCTGGTTAATTTTAATACACGCTTTACAAGTCATAGATTCACGATCAAAACAGAAGGAAAATCGAAATGCCACTTAGGTTTGCAGCAGGCCACCCAGATCAGGACAGCTTCAAAAGTTAACTCAACACTCACCCGACTACATTCAGCACCTCCTCCCCATTCACAGAAATGCTCTGCCCCCACCTCTGGACCCAGGTCACAGAGACATTGTACCTCTTCCACCTCTCCACCTTGTTCACGGAGATGCCAGGGGCGAATTTTTGTTCTTTCTAAATGGTTACGAACTGGTGCAAATTCTGCCTGAAAGGGCAAATGCTAAAAGCACTCACCTCTCTGTGCGTAAGCTCATTTGCATTATTATTCACAGAATCAGGGGCAGACTCAGACTGGTGGGGTCTGTGGGCAGATGGCAGAACAGTAAGCAGTGCGATGGAACACTCACCACTTGCCTGGATGAGTGCAGCTCCAACAACACTCAAGAAGCTCAACACCATCCAGGACAAAGCAGCCCATCCACCACCTTAAACATTCACTCCCTCCACCACCGGTGCACCGTGGCTGCAGTGTGTACCATCTACAAGATGCACTGCAGCAACTCGCCAAGGCTCCTTCAGCAGCACCTCCCAAGCCCGCGACCTCTACCACCTAGAAGGACAAGGGCAGCAGGCGCATGGGAACGCCATCACCTCCAAGTTCCCCTCCAAGTCACACACCATCCTGACTTGGAAATATATCGGCCGTTCCTTCATCGTTGCTGGGTCAAAATCCTGGAACTCCCTCCCTAACAGCACTGTGGGAGTACCTTCACCACACGGACTGCAGCGGTTCAAGAAGGTGGCTCACCACCACCTTCTCGAGGGAAATTAGGGATGGGCAATAAATGCTGGCCTTGCCAGCGACGCCCACATCCCATAAACGAATAAAAAAAGTACTCTCCCCCCCCCCCACCACCACCACCCCCCCCCCCGCCACTGTCCCCTGTTTGATGGCTGGCATTTCTGCCTTCAGTGGGTACAAGGTGGGTTGCCCCATTTGGCATTGCAGGGCATGCTCCACAAAGGCCAGCAGGGCATCATGCCTGGCAGGAGGAGATGCCAGGCTGATTACTCTCTGCAATACTTGCAGGATATGGGACGTAGATGCAAGAGAAGATATGAAATGTTAAGGAGTCCAGCAAGGTAGGACTACCCAATAGTACCAGGTAGTAGGGAGATGGCCCAAGATTCCATGCCACAATGTGTTGCCTGGCAACCTGTGACACCACTTGCTCATACCAATCCCTCGCACAGCCATACAGCTCTGTCATCACTTCTCATTCATAACCATACCTTAACAGGGCTCAAAGTCAAGATGCATTGAAACATAAACATGATCTCATGCCCAGTTAGGTTTCAGTTTGGACACATGGCAATCATCAGTAATCCCTCTCCCCCATGTCCTACGTTACAACAGTGACAACACTTCAAAAGTACTTCATTGGCTGTAAAGCGCTTTGGGACGACCGGAGGTCATGAAGGGCGCTATATAAATGCAAGTTCTTTCTTACTTTGGGAAATGCAACAGTGTAGTGACACTGGGCAACTGCATCATGCTAGTCCATGGGGAAGGAGATGGAAGTGCTGGCCATGCTAACCAATGCATCAGTCACTTGTTTGATCCATGCATAGGCAGCATATTACCTCATATAGTGCAGAAGTCAAAATGGGGGCTCTCATTACCAATGCTCCTCATAATAACATAAGAAATAGGAGCAGGAGTCAGCCATACGGCCCCTCAAGCCTGCTCCGCCATTCAATAAGATCATGGCTGAACTTCTACATCATCTCCACTTTCCTGCTCTATCCCCATATCTCTTGATTCCCTTAGTGCCCAAAAATCTATCAATTTCAGTCTTGAACATACTCAACGACTCAGCATCCGCAGCCCTGTGAGGTAGAGAATTCCAAAGATTCACCACCCTCTGAGTGAAGAAATTTCACCTCATCTCAGTCCTAAATTGCCGACCCCTTTTCCTAAGACTGTGACCCTTGGTTCTAGACTCTCCAGCCAGGGGAAACAGCCTCTCAGCAGCTACCCTGTCAAGTCCTCTAAGAATTTTATACGTTTCAATGAGATCACCTCTCATTCTTCTAAACGCCAGAGAATATAAACCCATTCTACGCAATCTCTCCTCATAGGACAAAACTCTAATAGATTTGTCAAACACGATTTCCCTTTCATAAAACTGTGTTGACTCTACCTAACCAGAATCAATGAAGGTGCTCTATGTGCCTTTATGGATCAGTTTCATTTGTTCTAAGGAGCATGGGTAATGACTACCATGATTAATGCTGAAAGATGGAAACAGTGAAGAAATATAGACATATAGGTATAAAACTGACAGGAAAGAAGATAAGTTTATGCAAGCATGGGAAAATGACCACACAGGACAGCATGAACTCTTGCCTGAATGGCCTTGATCTCACAAGTAATGGCCCAGAAATTTGGGTCTCCATGGGTGAGTACGCACAGGGTACTCACCCGTAGGCCCAATGGAAGTGCCGGTTTCCTGCATGCACTGCGCATGCGCGGGAAACCGGCACTTCCGTTTGTAGTGTATGTACCATTAAGAGCCCCTGTGTACTGTAATACCGGTAGTGACCACTCGGGTATATAAGCCTGTATAGTGTCTTGTATCTTTTAGTTCACCTCCAGACTTTGTTCAGTAAACACCTGTTAAACCAACTCCTGCATTCCGTGTCTCCATTAACACACGGATACAACAGTGGCGACGAATTGGAAACGGACTTACCTGCAATTCGGCAGCACCTCAAGGAGATCGATTCCTCAGATGAAGGTCGAAGAAAAAAAACGGGAAAAAAAAAACTGTGGTTTCACCAGCTAGCCGGGCTGGTGGCAGGTACTGCACTAATCCTTCCTGGGCGGCGGGCTGGGGCTCGATCGGGTGGCTCTGCAGCGGGGCCGAGCAGCGAGTCGGAAGGCGGAGGCAAACAGAGACGGAGGGTGGAGCACATGGGAGACGGCCGGCGCTGCAAAGCAGGTCGGTGTTCGGACCAAGCAGAGGGAGGGAAAAGTCCCAGAGAGTTCGGCGGGAACGAGTCTCCAACTATTAAAAATATCTGTGTAAATAAAAACCACGGAGAACAGCGTTGTCAGCAGCGGGAGCGGCAGGAAAGCGCGGGAGGCGCCATTTTTTCTCGGCAGGGAAGAAAGGAAAGCACGGGAGGTGCCATTTTTGATTTTTAGAATGCCTAAGACTGGCAATATTACTGCTTTCGATAGTGATATAGAGGATTGGACCACATATGTGGAAAGAGTGGAGGTATATTGCACAGCGAATGAAGTAGAGGATGATAAAAAGGCATCGGTACTTCTAAATCTGATGGGCGCAAGGACATACGGGCTGTTACGAAACTTAATCACTCCAGCCAAACCGATGGACAAGAATTTTAAGGAGATTGTTGATACCCTACAGGAGCACTTAAACCCAACACCGCTGCTGATAGCGGAACGATTCAAATTCTTCAGGAGGGATCAGCACAAGAATGAAAGTAACGCTGATTACCTCACCGAATTAAGAAAGCTGTCAAAGCACTGCCAATTCGGGGCAGGACTGGCAGATTCTCTACGAGACAAATTCGTCTGCGGTCTCCTAAGTGAAGGAACACAGAAAAGGCTACTTTCTGAGAAAGATTTGACACTGGACAAGGCTTTCAGTGTGGCTGTATCATACAAAGCAGCAGCAAGAGGACCTGCAGAGATACAGCAAAAGCCACAGGACTTCGGCACCCATGAAATGACACGGGGTTTCGAGAGATGTTATCGCTGCGGCAGATCCACCCATGACCAGAGGGACTGCTGGTTCAAGGACAAAGCATGCAGGCAATGCGGAAAGATGGGACACATTGCACGTGTATGCTGATCTGGAAACAAAAAATACACTGATAGAAAATAAATCAATAAGGAAAAGTACATAAAGGTACAAATGATGATGGACAGTAGCTCCGAAGACCAGAAGAGCGATAGCGACTCCGGAAACAAGAGACTAAGCTGTCTCAAATTACATAATGTAATTGCCAAAGAAGATTACCAGACCATTTGGGTTACCCTCATGATAGCGGGGTCCCCAGTTAAAATGGAGCTAGATACAGGATCAGCTCTGACCGTCATAAGTCGACGGGATTACGAGCGGCTATTTCCGCATATACCTTTGAAAGACACATCCATTATCTTGAAGACATATACGGGGCAGAAAGTATACCCCAGAGGGAAAATAAGGGTGCCTGTTGTATACAACGGCAAGGAAATACAGAAGTTGTATTTATACGTTCTGCAAGATGGTGGTCCACCGCTGTTGGGACGTGAATGGATCAGGAAGATACGTTTAGACTGGCACTCCATTCAGGCACTGACGGTGACTAGTAAGAAAAAAAATGATGATGACGTCATACCTGAACGATTAAAAGACATCTTGGCCAACGCCAAAGAAGTGTTTCAACAGGAACTAGGAACCTTGAAAGGCGTCACCGCCTCAATAAAAGTGGAAGATGCAGCAATTCCCAAGTTTTTTAAGGCAAGGCCGGTGCCATACGCAATTCGTCCAGCAGTCGAGGCAGAGCTGGAGAATTTGGAAAAGGCAGGCGTGTTATCCAAGGTAGATTGGAGCGAGTGGGCAACACCCATTGTCCCGGTCATGAAGAAAACGTTGAATAATGATAAATCTGAAGAACAGAGAAAAATTCGCATCTGTGGGGACTTCAAGGTGACTGTAAACCCGGTCCTTCACACGGTACAGTATCCTCTTCCGAGGATAGAAGATATTTTCGCCTCACTATCCGGAGGGAAACGTTTCACCAAAATTGACTTGGCACAGGCATATCTACAGATGGAGGTTGAGGAGGCCTCTAAAAAGTATCTCACGATAAACACACACAAAGGCCTGTACCAGTACAATCGACTGGTTTTCGGAGTAGCATCAGCTCCAGCTATCTGGCAAAGAGCTATGGAGCAAGTCCTGCAAGGGATTCTGGGGACTCAATGCTACCTAGATGACATCCTTGTAACAGGAGAAAACGACAACGAGCACCTTGCCAATTTGGAGCAGGTGCTCACTAGGCTGAGAGAACGGGGGCTACGAGCAAATCGCCCCAAGTGCAAATTTTTCCAGAAACAAATATCATATTGTGGCCATGTTATTAACGAAGAAGGGTTGCATAAGTCACCTGAAAAAATTGAAGCGGTCATAAAAGCCCCAGCACCTGAAAATGTCTCACAATTAAGGTCGTTCCTGGGATTGATAAATTACTATCATAAATTCTGCACCCTCTTAACGCACTGCTACAGACGGGAGTAATTTGGAAATGGAGCGAAGACTGTAAACGTGCCTTCCATAAATGCAAAGGCTTGATCACGTCCAAGGAAGTGTTGGCTCATTACAACCCATCACTGCCAATCAGACTGGCGTGCGATGCATCCCCTTACAGCGTAGGAGCGGTATTATCGCATAGATTCCCTGATGGCTCGGAGCGGCCGATAGCTTTTGCGTCACGCTCATTGAACTCAGCTGAGCGTAACTATGCCCAGATCAACAGGGAAGCACTCAGCCTGGTATGGGGAGTGAAGAAATTCAACCATTACCTACACGGACAAAAATTTACCTTGTTGACTGACCATCAACCCCTCGTCTCCATATTCAACCCTAAAAAGGGTGTTCCCATTATGACAGCGCAAAGGCTACAGAGGTGGTCCCTTTTCCTAGGGGCACACCAATATGACATAGAATACAAAGGATCAAAACAGCATGGGAATGCTGACGGTTTATCGCGCCTACCATTGCCAACGGTAGAAGAGGCACCTACAGTGGACCCAGTGGAGATATTCCACTCAACCATAGTGGAATGTCTACCAGTAACAAATTCTACCATTGAAAAGGAAACAAGAAATGACCCGACTCTCTCATGAGTCTACGATTTAACGGTGAAGGGATGGCCAGCACATGGTGAACCACTGTTGCCAGCATTCTCGCAAAGAAGAGAACAGCTGTCAGTGTGCCGAGGAACCTTGATGTGTGGATCCAGAGTGGTGATTCCACCCAAACTCCAGGATAAAGTGCTAAAGGAGCTTCACGAGGGGCATCTGGGTGGAGTGAAAATGAAGAACCTAGCCAGAGCGTTTGTGTGGTGGCCAGGTATCGATGGAGACATCGAAGAAATGACCAAGAGCTGTCTAGGATGCCAGAAGGTCCAAAACGCCCCACCACAAGCCCCTCTACATCCATGGGAGTGGCCCTCATCTCCATGGCAAAGGGTACATATCGACTTTGCTGGTCCATTTATGGACTCAATGTTCTTAATCGCGGTTGATGCACACTCCAAGTGGCCGGAGGTAATAAAGATGTCCTCCACCACCACGGAAAAAACCATCACAGTATTAAGGACCATATTTGCCAGGAATGGGCTGCCTGAACAGATCTGTTCTGATAATGGACCGCAATTTGTGTCCGAAGAATTCAGGAAGTTCTTAAAAAACAATGGGGTTAAGCACTACACATCCGGCCCATACCATCCCGCCACCAATGGATTAGCTGAAAGGTTTGTCCAGACCTTCAAGAAGGCCATAAAGGCCATGGGTAATGAAGACATAAATCTACAACATCAGGTAGATAACTTCTTGTTTGCGTACAGGAATGCAACACATGTGGTTACAAACCAAACTCCCGCCATGATGTTTTTCAATAGAAGACTAAGATGCCGGCTGGATTTGATCAAGCCAAACATCAGAAGGGACGTAGAGAACCGGCAATTTCAAGGCATGAATGAAAGGCCAACTAGAACCTTCCAGATAGGTCAACAAGTTTTGGCCCGGGACTGCCGTACCGAGAAATGGCAGCCTGGAACTATTTGCACACGACTAGGACCGCTGATGTATACCGTGGACATTGGAGAAAGCATAATAAGGCGCCATGCTGACCAGATCATAGGGTCATCCGAAAAGGGACAACCTACACCACAACTCTATACGCCTAATGATGAAGCAGAGATACCCATAGTATCTACCTCCGATCCGGTGATACTGGAACCAGATGAACCTGACACTGGCATTCAAGCCGAATCAACCTTGCCAAAAGAACCTACTACACCACCGAAAACTACTACACCACCGAGGCGTTATCCGGACCGAGCCAGGAAGCCTCCAGAGAGACTGACTTATAACTGATTAACTGCAGCAAATGTGTAGATTATTGTTCTTGTAAACATGTTAATTAATGATTACTTAAAATGTTATGTACTAATTATCTAAAAGGGGAGGAATTGTAGTGTATGTACCTTTAAGAGCCCCTGTGTACTGTAATACCACTCGGGTATATAAGCCTGTATAGTGTCTTGTATCTTTTAGTTCACCTCCAGGCTTTGTTCAGTAAACACCTGTTAAACCAACTCCTGCATTCCGTGTCTCCATTAACACACGGATACAACACCGTTCCCCTGAACGAAGGGGTTCAGAGGTCGAACGCGTGCGCAGGAGAGGCAGCGCGTGCGCATCGAACTTACGTTTTTTTTGCAGGTTTTCCCGGAAGGTTATGTCCCCAAGAGTTAGGCATGTAAAAAGCAGTCGCAAGGCCTACTTTTTACAAGGTAAGTGTTGAATTAATTAAAATTAAAACTTTTTTTCCACAGGTTTATTATTTTTAAATACTTTAAAGAAAGGTAAGTTTATTTTTAGCCCCGTTAGAAAATAAAATTACTTTTTTCAAAAATTTAAATTATTGTTTAAAATAGTTATTTCATGTAATTTATAGTTTATTTAAAAAACGTGATTTAAAAAAAAAATTATTTGAAGATTTAGTGATGTTTTGGGGCTTATAGTATTTATACTTTTGACAGCCCTTCCTGTCAATCTTATGAATCATTGGCTCTCCATGGCCCACGTGATCCCAGGGGACGCTTCGAACTAACTGCGCCCCTGGGATACGCAAGCACAGTGCGCCGGCAGTTGGAGGAGGCCCAGGATCGGAATCCCACGCGGGCCCAGAGCTCAACGGCCGGCACGCTAAGTAAGTGCAGGTCGGGGGCTTACACCCGCGGGAAGCCCCCGACCCGAATTTCTGGGCCATTGTAGTGTATCTGTACGAATAACTTTGAGGTCAGAAGAGCACAGAGGTCAGTATGAGTTAAGGCATACACAAGCAGTCAGTGGGCGAATGAAGGGACGTGTGGGATGATACTACAGACTGTTCTGACTGGGAAAAGCTGTTCTCTCCTTCTGCACCGTGCTGTTTGTTTTTCTGTTAAAATCAAGGAATTCATTAGTCAGTCCAGGTCAGTAAAAATGGAAAACAAAAAATAAAATCATTGAGGAAATTAGGAGCGTAAGGTATCTTTAATGACTAATACAAAAGCAAAATATGGCGGATGCTGGAAATCCGAAACAAAAGCAGAAAACGCTGGAAATACTGAGCATGCCAGGCAGCATCTGTGGAGAGAGAAACAGAGGTAAAGTTTCAGGTTTCAGATAGGGTGGAAGGCAGGAGAGATTAAATGACAAAAAGGATGATGGTGCAAGGCAAAAGGAGATGGTAATGGGACAAGTTAAGAAACAAAAGATGAGTCTAGATGAGGTCTAAATGGGAATGGCAGAATCATCGACAGCTGCCATGTGAGAAGAAAAAAAAATGGGGGCAGGGGTTATGGTCTGAAATTGTTGAACTCGATGTTGAGTCCAGAGGGCTGTAAAGTGCATAATCGGAAGATGAGGTGCTGTTCCTCGAGCTTACACTGAGCTTCCGTGGAACAATGCAAGAGGCCGAGGGCGGTGAGGTCTGAGTGGGAGTGAAGCGGAGAATTAAAGTGACAGGCGACCGGAAGCTCGGGGTCACGCTTACGGACTGAACGGAGGTATTCCGCAAAGCGGTCACCCAATCTGTGTTTGGTCTCCCCAATGTAGAGGAGACTGCACTGTGAGCAGCGAATACAGTATATTAAATTGCAAGAAGTACAAGTAAATCGCTGTTTCACCTGGAAGGAGTGTTTGGAGCCCTGGACAGTGGGAAGGGTGGAGGCAAAAGGGCAGGTGTTGCATCTCCTGTGCTTGCACGGGAAGGTGCCGTGGGAAGGGAAAGGTATGTTGGGGGTGATTGAGGAGTGGTCTAGGGTGTCGCGGAGGAAGCGGTCCCTTCTGAATGCTGAAAGGGGAGGGGAGGGGAAGATGTGTTTGGTGGTGGGATCACGCTGGTGGTGGCGGAAATGGCGGAGGATGATACGTTGAATGTGGAGGCTGGTGGGGTGAAAGGTGAGGACAAGGGGAACTCTATCGTGGTTCCGGGAGGGAGGGGAAGGGGTGAGGGCAGAAGGGCGAGAAATAGAACGGACACAGTCAAGGGTCATGTCAACCACAGTAGAGGGGAATCCTTGGTTGAGGAAAAAGGAAGACATGCCGGAAGCACTAGTATGGAAGGTGGCATCGTCAGAGCAGATGTGACGGAGACGGAGAAACTGGGAGAATTAAATAGAATCCTTACAAGAAGCGGGTTGGGAGGAAGTGTAGTCCAGGTAGCTGTGGGAGTCAGTGGGCTTAAAGTGAATGTTTATCAATAGACTATCCCCAGAAATGGAGACAGAGAAGTCGAGGAAGGGAATGGAAGAGCAGGAGATGGACCATGTGAAGGTGTGAGAAGACTGGAAATTGGAAGCAAAGTGAATGGAATTTTCTATTTCAGGTCGACAGCAGGAAATGACACCGATACAGTCATCAATGTACTGGAAAAAGAGGTGAGGGAGGGGACCTGAGTAGGACTGGAACAAAGAATGTTCCACATGTCCCAAGAAAAGGCAGGCATAGCTAGGGCCCATGCTGGTTCCCATAGCAACACCTTTAATTTGGAGGAAATGAGTGGAGTTAAAGGAGAAGTTGTTCAATGTGAGAACAAGTTCAGCCAGGCGGAGGAGGGTGGTGGTGGATGGGGACTGGTTGGGCCTCTGTTCAAGGAAGAAGTGGAGCGCCCTCAGGCCATCCTGGTGGGGGGTGGAGGTGTAGAGGGATTGGATGTCCATGGTGAAAAGGAGGCGGTTGGGGCCAGGAAACTGGAAACTGTTAAAGTGGTGGAGGGCATCGAAAGACTGATACCTGGGATGGCAGGAATGACGTATGAAGAGAGATTGGGTCGATTAAGCTTATATTCGCTAGAGTTTAGAAGAATGAGAGGGGATCTCATTGAAACTTATAAAATTCTAACAGGATTAGACAGACTAGATGCAGAAAGGATGTTCCCGATGGTGGGAGAGTCCAGAACCAGGGTCACAGGCTAAGGATAAGGGGTAAGCCATTTAGGACTGAGATGAGGAGGAATTTCTTCACCCAGAGAGTGGTGAACCTGTGGAATTCTCTACCACACAAGGCAGTTGAGGCCAATTCATTAACTATATTCCAGAAGGAGTTAGATATATTTCTTAATGCTAAAGGGATCAAGGGATATGGGGAGAAAGCAGGGACAGGGTACTGAATTTGGATGATCAGCCATGATCTCATTAAATGGCGGAGCAGGCTCGAGGGGCCGAATGGCCTACTCCTGCTCCTATCTTCTATGTTTCTATGTAAGAGCCGCGGATGTAGGTGGGAAGAGACTGGACAAGAGGAGAAAAAATAGAGTCGAGATAGGAAGAAATCAGTTCAGTGGGCCAAGAACAGGCTGAAATGATGGGTCTACCAGGGCAGTCCTGTTTGTGGATCTTGGGAAGGAGGGTGAAGCGGGCTGTGCGTGGTTGGGGAACTATGAGGTTGACAGCCATGGAGGGAAGATCTCCAGAGGAGATGAGGTCAGTGACAGTCTTGGAAACGGTGGCTTGATGTTTGGTAGTGGGATCATGGTCTATGGGGAGGTAGAAGGAGGTGTCAGAGAGTTGGCATTCAGCCTCGTAAGGTAGAGGTCGGTTCACCAAACAACAACAGTGCCACGCTTGACAGCAGGTTTAATGACAATGTTGGAGTTGGATCTGAGAGAACCTAATGCTGCAAGTTCAGAGGGAGGTAGGTTGAAGTGAGGGAGGGGAACAGAGAAATTGAGATGGCTGGTGTCACAATGAAAAGATCTAGAGAGCGTAAGAGGCCAAAGGGAGGGGTCCAGGTAGAACAAGAATTCTGAAAGCGTGAGAAAGGGTCAGTCGTGCGGGGTGAAGACTCCTGGCCAAAGAAGTGGGCACGGAGACGAAGACAATGGAAAAAGAGCTCAGCATCGTGCCGAGCTCGAAATTCATTGATGTGGGGGCGTAAGGGGATGAAGCTCAGGCCTTTGCTGAGGACTGATCATTCGGGGTCAGAGAGGGGAAGGTCAGAGGAGATAGTGAAAACACGGCAAGGGGTGAGATTGGGAGAAGGGATGGGGTGAGAGGAAAGTGAAGAGGAAGAAGGTTCCAGAGGGGCGTTGGTGTCCAAGAGTTGTTGACGCCTATGATCCTTGACATCTGAAAGGAAGAAAACAAGTTTTTTGCTAAAGCACCGGATGAGGCGAAGGATGAAATGGAACTGCGGACCAGGAGCGCTTTGAGATAGAGTGAGTCGGTGCTGCTGAAGAGAGAGGTCGAGAGCGTGCATGTTGCGGCACATCGCGTTGCACGTGGATCTCAGGATGCAGCGAGAGCAGTGGTTCGAGGAACGCTGAATATCTCGGAGATATCTGTAATGCTGGGTGGATCCAAAACATGATGGGTGGAATTTCAGTTGGAATCCACATGGAATAAGTCAAAGTCGGAGACAGTTGCTGAGGAAGGATAGAACGGCTGTGAAAGCGAGTTTTGGTAGCTACCTGATCAAACACAAGAAGGGAAACAGAAAGCAATACTAGGTTGACATATAAGCCATTTTATAAGATTTTCTTTGGGAGCCATACAAAATAAGAAGTACAGGCCTTATGACTGACATTTATTTTATCAGTTCCATGTTAGAAAGAAAGACTTGCATTTATATAGCGCCTTTCACAACCTGATGACGTCCTAAAGTGCTTTACAGCCAATAAAGTACTTTTTGAAGTGTAGTCACTGTTGTAATGTCAGTAACACGACAGCCAATTTGCGCACAGCAATGTGATAATAACCAGATAATCGGTTTTAGTGATGTTGATTGAGGGATAAATATTGGCCAGGACACCGGGGATAACTCCCCTGCTCTTCTTCAAAATAGTGCTATGGGATATTTTACATTCACCTGAGAGAGCACACAGGGCCTCGGTTTAACATCTCATCTGAAAGATGGCACCTCCGACAGTGCAGCGCTCCCTCAGTACTGGACTGGAGTGTCAGCCTAGATTACGTACTCAAGTCTATGAACTGAGCCATGGCTGACACTTAGTGAGAGAGCCCTCAATAATAATGGCCCAGAAATTCGGGTCGGAGGCTTCTCGCGGGTGCAAGACTCCAACCTGCACTTACCTAGCGTGCCGGCCGTTGTGCTGTGCGCCCACGTGGGATTCCGATCCTGGGCCTCCTCCAACTGCCAGCGCGCAGTGCTTGCGTATCCCAGGGGCGCAGTTAGTTCGAAGCGTCCCCTGGGATCACATGGGCCATGGAGAGCCAATGGTAGCAGGGAATACCCATTCATAAAATTGACAGGAAGAGCTGTCAAAACCAAAAAATACTATAAGCCCCAAAACATCACTAAAACTTCAAATAAATTTTTAAAAAACATCACATTTTTAAAATAACTATAAATTATATAAAATAACTATTTTAAACAATAATTTAAATTTTTGAAAAAATTAATTACATTTTCTAACGGGGCTAAAAATAAACTTACCTTTCTTTAAAGTATTTAAAATTAATAAACCTGTGGAAAAAATGTTTTAATTTTAATTAATTCACCACTTACCTTGTTAAAAGCAGGCCTTGCACCTGCTTTTTATATGTGTAACTCCTGGAGACTTACCCTCCTGGAAAAACCTGGAAAAAAAACGTATGTTCCATATGCACGCGCTGCCTCTCCGGCGTACGCGTTCCATCTCTGAACCCCTTCTTTCAAGGGAATGGAAGTTCCAGTTTCCCGCGCATGCACAGTGCATGCACGAAACCGACACTTTTGTTGGGCTTACGCGTGAGTACTCAGCGCGTACTCACGCGCGGGGACCCGAATTTCTGGACCATTATACTTAATCAAATTAGGGCATATTAAAGAGAGTCTGCTGCAGAGTTTCTTGTATAACTTAAACACCTACGGGCGCAATTATACCGTATTTAATTTCTGCTTTACGGCAATACTGAAGTGGCAGTATAACATGACCTAGCAGCAGTAGTGCCCCTGAGATCCCAAACTGAAACCCCTGTTGGGTGCTTCATGCCAGAAGTGAAGTTCTCTTGGTATAATGTAACTGCAGCTTTCTGGCGCTAATAGTGTTGCCACAATGCTCAGCTCCTTGATGTGACAACCTCGTGATGTGATGAATCAACCAGAGCTGTGAGCGACCTTTCAGAATTGGGATGCATTGGGAACATAGGGATCGGAGTGGGAACTTTGTAACTGGGGGCACAGTGGGAGAGCCAATATTAATAGCTCAACGATAAAGGTGCAAAGAGTAAAAACATTGCTCTAATTTCCCTTTGTGCGGTCTGCTCCCTCAGGTGGACGTAAAAGATCCCACGGCACTATTTCGAAGAAGAGCAGGGGAGTTATCCCTGGTGTCCTGGGGCCAATATTTATCCCTCAACCAACATAACAAAAACAAGTTATCTGGTCATTATCATATTGCTGTTTATGGGAGCTTGCTGTGCACAAATTGGCTGCCGTGTTTACCGCATTACGACAGTGACTACACTTCAAAAGTACTTCATTGGCTGTAAAGCACTTTGAGACGTCCGGTGGTCATGAAAGGCGCTATAGAAATGCAAGTCTTTCTTTCTTTATAACTGCACCTTAAAATCAGTAAACCTGTTAAGGTGAAAGGTGAAAGGGTTAAAATTTTCCATCGTGCGCTGAATTATTGCAGTTACTGGAGTCACAAGACCAGAATGTTATTCCCCAGGAAACAAGTACTGTCATTGTCCCTGCTAAAGTACTCAAACTGCTCCAGTTGAATTCAACGGATTCTGAAGGTTATTCAACTTTGGGGGCCTTTCAAGAAGGTATGATCCAATTAGTAGTTGTGAATGTAGTTATTGTGTCGATCTTTTTCCCTCTAGGTCTGAATTAAAGACAACAAAAGATTCTGTGGGCACTGGTGCTCTGGGGTTAATAACCAGTGTGGCTCCATTAGAATCCACGCCTGACCTTAAGGCCCCCTCCCCCCGCCCCATGACATTCACGAGTGGAGCAGTCATAAGGGGTGCCGCACTGCAGTTATCAAAGGAAACAGCGTAGAGCAAAATTCACCAGGGTGAGGGGGTGGGGGGGGTGGAAATTCAGATAATGGGTTTGAACTGCTGAACACTGTGTTCTTCAGAGGGAATAGTACATCATCTACTCGCCTGCTTTTTCACTCAGCTCTCTACACTGAGGATGACAATGAGCGTCAAAGCAGTTGAGGCTACAGTGCGGAACATTCAAATAAGGCAAAGCTCTGAGCAGCGTCTCTTTTAGGAACGAGGGTCAATTTTGACTTCTGTTTCCTGGTGTTAGCAGGGTGGTAATGACCTCAAAATGAGGTTGTTAGCTTTAATGAGCGTGTCAGCTGTGGCTCAGTTGGGAGCACTCTCACCTCCCCGTCAGACGGTTGTGGGCCTTGAGCACAAAATCTCGGCTGACACGCCAGTGTAGCACCGAGGGAGTGCTGCACTGCCGGAATTTCGGACGAGACGTTAAACCGAGGCCCTGTCTGCCCTCTCAGGTGGACGTAAAGGATCCCATGACACTATTTCGAGCTAAGAAGAGCAGGGGAGTTCTCCCCGGTGTCCTGGGGCCAATATTTATCCCTCAACCAATATCACTAAAACAGGTTATTTGGTCATTATCACATTGCTGTTTGTGGGAGCTTGCTGTGCGCAAATTGGATTTGGCCGTGTTTCCTACATTACAACAGTGACGACACTTCAAAAATACTTTGGCTGTGAAGCGCTTTGGGACGTCCTGCAGGCATGAAAGGCGCTATAGAAATGCAAGTCTTTCGCCTTGTTCACACCAACGAAGAGCCAATTTCAAGGTTTTACTTTTAGTGTAAAAAAGGGAAATGGAACTGTTTTGAACAACACTGAAACACCAGGAAACAAGTAAGGTGTAAAGAATATAATCCTAACAGCAGTACGAAAAGAAAATCAAGTTCACAATCTTCACCTTCCCCTTGCCTTGAATATCTCTTAATGTCTCTCAATGTCTCTTAATCTCTCCTGCTTTCTATCCTATCACTGACCTTCCTTTTTGTTCTTTCATCCCCTCCCCCTTTTCCCAACCCTCAAACTTGCTTTCCATTTCCTGCTTTTTTTCCAGTTCTGACGAAAGGTCATCGACCTGAAACGTTGACTCTGTTTCTCTCTCCACCGATGCTGCCTGGCCTGCTGAGGTTTTCCAGCGTTTCCTGTTATTTCACAATCTTCATTTCTGTTGCCGTCAAAAAACCAGGTCCAGGGATGTGTGGACATCAGTGGTGGCAGCACTGCACGTACAGCATGCGACACGTACACTGACATCACAGATGCAATCAAACCTGACCTTTGTAAGAAAACCGTGGGGTATTCTTTCCCTCAAATTTGGGAGGAATTTGCTTTCGACCGATTCGCCACCTGAAAATGAATTCAGGGATTGAAATCGCTTTTACTGATCCTGGCGTACTACTGAAGCCCAGATGTAGTCAGGCCAAGGCAGGATGGCTCTGAGTGGCAGTCGATGCTGCTCATGCTCCCCACTAACAGGTGGAATGGAATTACTCTGTCGTCTAGAAATTTACTGTGGCTGATCTTAGCGGATGAACGTCCCTGATCGGCTGGAAACCAGAAGTGGAATTGTCAGAAGGACCCACGATAAGCATTAAGTGCGATGCCAGAACCCACTTAAGTGTTCAGAATGTCCTACAGCAACAACAAACATTTGGAAAACATCTAGGGTGCAAAAAAAATAATCTAACGCAAGCAAAATGCCTCCCAAAATTTTCGACTAGTTTTACCCAGGCTGCTGCTGAAGTTTCCTTGAAATATCACTGCAAATGGTGACCTCCCAACTTGTCGTCCCCATGGTGTGTGGAGCAGGAGCTGGTGGTAACAACGCAAGCAGAGACGGGGGTCGTAACTGATGTGCCTTCAATAACTCAAAGACAAGGAGTTTAAGGATTCAACTAAAGGCTTTTAATCACTAAGAACATTGCAGCATTACAGGTCTTCCCACATCGGGTTCGTCTGGTAGGAATGACTCATACAGCTTTTGAGACCTTTATATGGCAAAAGACAGGGGCGTAGCCAATACACACAATAGGAACAAAAGGGGGCGGTTCACACAATACAAGCAGGTAAAACACATGGGCTGATGAAGGCATATATTTCATCACAGTAACTATATACAGTAAACTCTTGCGTATCCGGCACCTACGGGACCGGGATGGTGCCGGTTGATTAAAAATTCCGGATAACGGAGAGGTATACCTACCGAGGCAATTTATATATCGGCCGACCTCAGACCAGCAGAAGGTGGTAATTCTGTGGGGGTGTTCCGAACTCAGGAAGGGAGGTGGGACATGGAGTGGCAATGGCCCAAGCTGGTTTTGAAAAAGTCGAAGGAGCACACCTGCTTACTCTGGGCCCACAAATACACAGTAAAACTTACCTTTGGGTTCCTCTTTGGCTGGATGGCCAACAGATACTGTGCGGGGAAGATTGTAGCACCCACAGCGACGGCGGGAACAAGTGGTAAGTCATTCCCCACTATTTTCGGGACACTACTGCCCCGTTCCTTCTGGGGCGGAAGCCTCAAAACCTACTCTTGAGTTTTGCCGGTTATTAAAGAATTCCGGATGATTAAGTGCCATTTAAACAAGAGTTTACTGTAATCAGATGCAAACTAGCATATAATATATGAATGAGGCCCTTTCCTGTTCCTGATGGGAGAACTGGCCACTTAGATCTAAGTCCACTAAAAAATCGGAAAGGGCGGGACTGCAGTGGTAAGCTGCCGCTTTCATTCACTGCACAATTCCAATCCCGCGACTGCCTCATTGTCAATTGCAAATCGGCCCCATTGCGTTATATTGGCGGCTGTGGGCACCGCACTTTAGCAAGGATGTGAAGGCCTTAGAGAGGGTGATGAAAAGAGTCACAGGAATGGTTCCAGGGATGAGGGCCTTCAGTTACGTGGATAGACTGGAGAAGCTGGAGTTGTTCTCCTTGGAGCAGAGAAGGTTGAGAGGAGATTTGATAGAGGTGTTCAAAATCATGAGGGGTCTAGACAGAGTAGATAGAGAGAAACTGTTCCCATTGGCAGAAGGTTCAAGAACCAGAGGACACAGATTTAAGGTGATTGGCAGAAGAACCAAAGGTGACATGAGGAAAATTTTGTTTACGCAGCGAGTGGTTAGGATCTGGAATGCATTGCCTGAAAGGGTGGTGGAGGCAGACTCAATCGTGGCTTTCAAAAGAGAATTGGATAAGTACCTTGTAATATATATGGGTAGAACAAATGAAGGACAGAGACACCGTTGCTAGTTCATGTGCTTGTTTTACTAGGCCAGGGCGAACTGAGCATGCTCATACTAAACCATGTGATAAACCACATAACAAAAACTCCTGGCTTATTTTCTTTGAAATGTACTACAAATTCAGTTTAATAACAGGTTTGCGGAGCCTTCCTGATCTCCTTACAGAAGGTTTTGGTGTTAAACCAATTTTTGGGCTCTTTTGTTCTTGTTCCAAACTCAAAGATGATCCTGTTTCTATCTCAGATTTGTTTGAACCTGGTACTTCAGTTTCTGAAGTCTGAACGGAGTCAATCTCATGTATGTGTTCATGATCAAGTGGTTCAAGATCACGTCTTGGTTCATCTCTAGCAGAGATCATTTGATCTACATGAACATTTTGGATGTTGTCACCAATTTCAACCAAATATCTCTGGTTCCACCAACCTCTACTATGGTTTCTACATCCCACTTGTGTGAACTCGACTTGCCGGGGGACTGAGAACACGGACACACTCGTTTTCTCTGAAACTGCGTTCTTTCTGATTGCTGCCATAATAACATTTCTGACTCAACTGTTTCTGTTCAACTCTTGAGGTCAAGTTTGGTTGAACAAGACTCAATCGTGTTCTCAATCTCCTCTTCATCAAGAGTTCTGCCAGGGTATATCCAGTTGTAGTGTGCGGAGTAGTTCTGCACTTCAGCAAGAAATTTGCCAAACGTTGCTTCGTGCTGAGTCCCGAACAACCCGGCAACACTTGCTTTTTGAGAGCTTCTTTCACTATTCTGACTGACCTTTCGGCTTCTCCGTTTGAAGCTGGATGATATGGTGGAACGAGAGTGTGTTTGATACCGTTTCATTTCATGAACTCTTGGAATAGAGCAGAACAGAACTGAGGGCCATTGTCAGAAACAAATACTTCAGGTAAGCCATGACATGCGATGATAGACCTCAACTCATCTATGGTACGTTCAGTTGTAGTATTTGAACCTATGTGTTTCACTTCAATCCACTTTGAGTGACTAAGTACCAGCAAATAATCATTTGCTTTCTCACAGAAGTCTACATGTACTCTCTGAAAATGTATACTTGGTCATGACCAGGATTGTAGTGGAATTTTGGGTGGTTTGTTTCTGCAATTTTGGTAAACGCTGCATTTGCTGACAAATGATTCAAGATCACTGTCAAATCCAGGCCAGTAACCAAAGCTTCTTGCAACTGATTTCATACTGATGATCCCTGGATGTTCAGTATGAAGTTTGGCCAGATTTCTATCTCTCAAAGAAGTGGGTACCACCACTCTGTTTCCCCACTTGATACAACCTTGCTCACAAGACAATTCCGTATGACAGTTATGGAATGGTTTCAATTCTGTGTCCAGAGACTGATCAGTCCATCTATTCAAGGTGTTTTCATACACTCGTTTCAGTAGAGTTCCTCTAAGTCTTATCTGGAATCTCAGTTGCATTCATGGTAAAGTCTTTGTCAACTGCACCTAGCGTGAAAATCTCACCTTCACTCCCAACACATGAGTCTTCATGTGGCCTCCTGGACAAGGCATCTGCGATTGCGTTTTGCTTTGAAGTGCGATATTCAATCGTGTAGTCATATTGTGACAACACTGCCCAATGTTGCATTCTTGATGCAGCCATTGCAGGGATGGCAGACTTGGGCCCCAATATTGCTAGGAGCGGTTTGTAATCGGTTATCAGGGTAAACTTTCTGCTGATCAAGAACTGTTGGAATTTCTTGATTCCAAGCACTATGGCAAATAGTTCCTTTTCAATTTGCACATAGTTTCTTTCACTCTTTGTGAGGGTTCACGATGCGAACGCGATTGGTTTCTCTTGGCCGTCATCCATTATGTGGCTTATGACAGCTCCCACACCATTGCTAGAAGCATCACACGCTAACTTAAGCTCATGCACTGTGTCGTAGTGCACAAGTAGAGCATCACTAGAGAGACTTCTCTTACAAGCATTGTTAGCTTCCTGTTGCGCTTTCGTCCGCTTCCACTGGACATCTTTTTTGATGAGCTCGTGCAATGGAGCTAACATGGTCGCTAACTCGGTAAGAAACGTGCGTAGTACTGGACCATTCCAAGGAAAGATCGTAACTCAGGAACGTTCTGTGGCTTTGGAGCCTTTATGCCCGCATTAACCTTTTCCTTAACTGGTTGCAAGCCATTTGTGTCAACTTTGAGACCAAGCTGCACAAAAGCACATTTGCTCCTTTTCAATTTTACACTGTGCGAATTCAACCTTTGAAGCGCTAAATCTAACACTTCTGGATTTTCTTCCTTCATGCTTGTTGCGATCAGCACATCGTCTTGATTGCATAAGCAATTTGGAACTCCTTGCAAAATCTTATCCATTGTAGCCTGGAAGATTTTGGGAGAGGACTTTACACCATGTGGCAGCTTGGTGTATGAGTGCAGTCCCTTGTGTGTGTTGCTGGTGAGATACTGTTGACTCTCTTTGTCAACATTCAGCTGAGTGTAAGCGTGCGACAGGTCAAGCTTGGAGAAAACCTTTGATCCAGAGAGTACTGCATACAAATCTTGTGATGTAGGTAATGGGTACTGCTCATCGTCAACTGTTTGGTTGATAGTAACTTTGTAGTCACCACAGAAGCGTACAGTTCTGTCTGCTTTGGGCACTACCACAATCGGGGTAACCCATTCACTTTTGTCAGTTTTTACTAGCACTCCGTTCTCTCTCAGTTTCTCTAGATCTTCCTCCACCTGACTTTTCAACGCATAGGGGACCGGCCTTGCCTTACAGTAGACAGGTATCACGTTGGACTTGATGCAGATATGCGCATCATACCCAGTGATGCCCTCATAACTGTCTGAGAACATGCTTTTATACTTGTTCAGCATTGTGTCAAGTTGCATCTAAACTGAAGATGTTTTTCCAGTCTAGTTTTAACTTTCTCAACCAATCTTTGTCCTTGAGGGTTGGCCTGTTGTAGTTCGCTACAATAATAGGCAACTTTACTGACTGGCCATTGTGTTGAACTGTACGTTCCATTTATCCACATGTCTCTAGGATTTCTCCGGAGTAGGCTTTTAACTCTACGGTACTTTTTGTAAGGGGTATTTGATTAAACTTACTCTCATATGTGTCCTTACTCATAATAGAGAAGTCCGCCGTTGTGTCGATACACATATCAATATATTGGTCATTGAACAAAAGTTTTGTACGGAAGTCTTTCTCACGACTGCTGGTGTTGCTGCTAGTGGCATAGATACTGTAGATGCCTAGTTCTTCAACATCAGGTGTGTCAACTTCAATATTGTGAATTACTCCCTTTTGTTGTTGCTGCTTTGCACTGCCACTAGAATGGTTCGTACTTCCTGCTTCGATCTAGCTCTGCAAGCTGTTGAAATATGGCAGTGAAAACATTTCGCATTTCTGTATTGGCAGGACTGTGGTGAGTGATTTCCATTGCAGTGATAACAATTCACTGAACTGTTCTCACTGACATGCTTTTGACTTGGTCTCACAGCTTTAGGTTTGCCGGTGGCTTTGTCACTGTAGACCTCAGCTGCACTAGTCACTTGAGTTGGATGGAGCTCCCTAGCATTCTTAGACACCATCGCTATATGATAGGGCAATTTTGCATGCTATGTCAAATGTTAGGTTCAGAGTGTTCAGTAACTTGGACTGTGTGCGCTCATCCACCAGTCCACACACAAAATTATCTCGCAACGCACAATCCAAAAATATGCCGAAGTTACTGTTAAATCCGTGAATTTTGATGTATGGTGTCCTTCAATAAATCGACAGAGACTGCAGAGGAACAATCAACAGGTGTTTACTGGATGAAGGTTACTCTAAAACTAAAGTACAGATCCCTACTCAGGGTTTATATAGAGGTGTGGTCACTGCCGGTACTACAGTATACAGGAGCTGTAAAAAGTAGTTCTCCCCTTAAAGGTACATACACTACAATTCCTCCCCTTTTAGATTAACAGTACCATAACATTCATTTAACAATTAACACTTTTAACATGCAACATTAACTGCAAATAGTCCATTTATAAATTCAGTCTTTGGGGCGGCTTCCAGATCCTTTCTGGATAGCACCTTTCCTGAGTGTCTTGCCCTTGGTGCGGAGGCGATTCTGGCCCCCTGTCGTTGGTTGGTTCATCAGCTTCCGATGCTACTGTTTCTGGGGTAGATGCTACCTGTATGTTGGGTTCATCACCAGGTACGCGAGACCTGGGGTTGACTCGTAACTGTGACTCTAGGATCTGGTCGACATGGCGTCTCACAATGTTCTCCCCAACATCCACTGTGTACATTAGTGGCCCCTGCTGTGTGCATATCATTCCTGGTTGCCATTTCTCTGTTCGGTAGTCGCGGGCCAAGACTGGTTGCCCTACATTGAAGCTCCTTGTCGGCTTCTCATTGATGTGCTGGAATTGCTTATTCTCAACATCTCTTCGTACATTTGGTCTGAGCAAATCCAGACGAGATCTCAACCTTCGGTTAAAGAACATCATGGCCGGGGTCTGGTTGGTGACTGCATGTGTCGCATTTCTGTAGGCTAACAGGAAATTGTCCACCTTATGCTGCAGTGGAATGTCGTCATCGCACATGGCCCTTACTGCTTTTTTAAAGGTTTGTACGAACCTCTCAGCCAATCCATTTGTGGCTGGATGATACGGGGCGGATGTGTAATGCCTTACCTCATTCCTTTTCATAAATCTTCGAAACTCTTCGGACACAAACTGTGGTCCGTTATCAGAGCAAATCTGCTCTGGCAAGCCGTTCCTGGCAAATATGGTCCGTAGGACTGCAATAGTTTTCTCCGTGGTGGTGGAGGACATTTTGATCACCTCAGGCCATTTCGAGTGCGCATCCACGGCTATTAAAAACATTGAGTCCATGAATGGACCAGCAAAATCAATATGCACCCGTTGCCATGGAGATGAGGGCCACTCCCATGGGTGTAGAGGGGCATGTGGTGGTGCATTTTGGACCTTCTCACATCCTGAGCAGCTTTTTGTCAGGTCCTTGATTTGCTGATCGATCCCCGGCCACCACACATAAGCCCTAGCAAAGCTTTTCATTTTCACCCCTCCCAGATGGCCTTCGTGAAGCTCATTGAGCACTCTCTCCCTTAACTTGGGTCGAATTACCACTCTGGATCCACACATCAAGGTCCCCTGGCATACTGACAGCTGTTCTCTTCTGGATGAGAATGCTGGCAACAGTGAGTCGCCATGTGCTGGCCATCCCTTCACCGTCAAATCATATACCCGAGACAGTGTCGGGTCATTTCGGGTCTCTTTCTCTATACCAGCGTTAGTTACTGGCAAGCATTCAATTATAGTCGAATGGAATATTTCGACAGGATCCACTGCTGGTGCTTCCTCCGCAGTAGGCAGTGGCAGGTGTGATAGCCCATCAGCGTTTCCATGCTGTTTCGTGCCCTTATACTCGATATGATATTGGTGCACCCCTAGAAAAAGGGACCATCTTTGTAGCCACTGCGCAGTCATCACCGGAACGCCCTTCTTTGGATTAAAGATGGAGACAAGTGGTTGGTGGTCAGTCAGCAAGGTGAACTTCTGCCCGTGCAGATAGTGGTTGAACTTTTTCACTCCCCACACTAGGCTGAGGGCCTCCCTGTCAATCTGGGCGTAGTTACGCTCGGCTGAGGTTAGTGACTGAGACGCAAAGGCTACTGGCCTCTCCGAGCCGTCCGGGAATTTGTGCGACAGCACCACTCCAATGCCATAGGGTGATGCATCACACGCCAACCAAATTGGTAGTGCTGGGTTGAAATGAGCCAACACCTCTTTTGATGTGATCAAATCTTTGCACTTCTGGAAAGCTCGTTTACATTCGTCATTCCACTTCCATGGTACCCCCGTTTGCAGTAGGGTGTTCAGTGGGTGTAGTACTGTAGACAAATTCGGCAAGAACTTGTGGTAGTAGTTCACCAACCCGAGGAACGACCTCAGTTGTGACACATTCTCCGGTGCTGGAGCCTTGACTACTGCCTCAATCTTTTCAGGGGACTTATGTAACCCCTCTTCATCGATGACGTGGCCACAATATGAGATCTGCTTCTGGAAAAACTCGCATTTGTGGCGATTAGCTCGGAGCCCATAATCCTTCAATCTAGTGAGCACCAGGTTGGCGAGGTGATCACTGTCATTTTCGCCCGTGACCAGGATGTCGTCCAAATAACACTGGGTCCCTGGAATCCCTTGCAGGGCTTGATCCATTGCCCTTTGCCAAATAGCCGGAGCTGATGCTGCCCCGAACACCAGCCGGTTATATTGGTAGAGACCTTTATGAGTGTTGATCGTGAGGTACTGTTTCGAGGCTTCTTCTACCTCCATTTGCAGGTACGCCTGGGCCAGATCAATCTTAGTGAAGTGTTTCCCTCCAGATAGCGAGGCGAAAATATCTTCAATCCGTGGAAGCGGATATTGTACAGTGTGAAGGACTGGGTTCACTGTCACCTTAAAGTCCCCACAGATGCGAACCTTCTTTGGTTCCCCAGGCGTATTACTCAACGACCTCTTCATTACAGGAATGATGGGTGTAGCCCAGCCGCTCCAGTCCACTTTGGATAGTACTCCTGAACGTTCCAAACCTTCCAGCTCTGCTTCGACGGCTGGGCGGATCGCATAAGGTACCGGTCTGGCCTTAAAAAAACTTTGGGCTTGCATTTTCCTCTATTTTGATCGTCGCTTTTATGCCTTTTAGTGTTCTGAGTCCCTCCTGGAACACTTCCTGTGCGTCAGTTAGCATTTTTGACAGTCGTCCAGGTGTGACGTCGTCATCCTTTTTGGCATCTACCGTCAGTGCTTGTATGGAATGCCAATCTAGCTGTATCTTCCGGATCCATTCACGCCCTAGTAGCAGTGGTCCTCCATCTGGCAATACATATAGGTCCATTTTTGGTGTTTCCTTGCCGTTGTATATCACGTTCACCCTTATTTTTCCTTTGGGGTAGACTTTTTGCCCCGTGTAAATCTTCAAGACAATCTCTGTATCTCTCAAGGGTATATGTGAGAATAGCCGCTTGTAATCCCTTCGGTTTATGACTGTTAGGGCTGATCCTGTGTCCAATTCCATTTTCACTTGGACTCCGTCTATCTTGAGCGTGACCCAAATAATTTGGTGATCCTCCATTTTGATTACATTATGTAGTTGCTAGTTCATGTGCTTGCTTTACTAAGCCAGAGCGAACTGTGCATGTTCATACTAAACCATGTGATAAACCATGTGACAAATCATGTGATAATACATTACATACTTAAAGGAAAAAAAATTGCAGGGCTACGGGGAAAGGGCGGGGGAGTGGGACTAGCTGAAGTATTCTTGCAGAGAGCCGGCACGGGCTCGACGGGCCGAATGGCCTCCTTCTGTGCTATAATCATTCTATGATTCTATGACATTGAGAATCTACTGACATTTCATTTCTTCATCAGAAGTTGGCGTCCGAACGAGATTTTGATGTCAACAGAGCTTTAAATACAGCTGTTATTTACAGATGAGAAGGCATCGGGAAAAGATCTTGGATTCGTTGTTTTCATTTACAAGTTATTTTAGATGACATATTTTTGGAAAATTGCAAAATCTGAACTTTATTCCAGTCAAAATAAAAGGATTGGGAGAATGGAATACCAGATCAAAAGGAACACAATGAACTTAGCCAGTTCTTTTTTTGGGGAATCAAAGAGACAGACTCTGAACAAACACATTCAGATCTTTTGTTTCACATTGGCCTCGCACAATAGAAATTTTTTCCGATGAGTACTGTAATAGATTAGTATCTTGGGATATTTAACACTCACTTGTTTAATGCCCCATCCAAAGGACAGCACCTCCTTCGGTACTGCACTGGAGTGTTAAATTCTGGCTTAGAAGTATATCGCCGTTCCTTCATCGTCGCTGGGTCAAAATCCTGGAACTCCCCAACAGCACTGTGGGAGCACCTTCACCACACGGACTGCAGCGGTTCAAGAAGGCGGCTCACCACCACCTTCTCAAGGGCAATTAGGGATGGGCAATAAATGCTGGCCTTGCCAGCGATGCCTACATCCCATAAACAAATAAAAAAAGTTAAAAATTTGGTTATCAGCTGTAACCCTGTGTTAAAGAAAGAAAGACTTGCATTTGTAAAGTGCATTTCACAACCTCAGGACGTCCCAAAGCGCTTTACAGTCAATGAAGTGCTTGTTTTTTGAAGTGTAGTCACTGTTGTAATGTAGGAAACGCAGCAGCCAATTTGCGCACAGCAAGCTCCCATAAACAGCAATATAATAGCGACCAGATAATCTGTTATAGTGATGTTGATTGAGGGATAAATATTGGCCCCAGGACTAACTCCCCTGCTCATCTTCAAAATAGCGCCATGGGATCTTTTATGTCCACCTGTGAAAGCAGATGGGGCCTCGGTTTAATGTCACATCCGAAAGACAGCACCTCCGACAGTGCAGCACTCCCTCAGCACTGCACTGGAGTGCCAGCCTAGATTTTTGTGCTTAAGTCTTTGTAGTGGGACTTGAACCCACAACCTTCTGACTCAGAGGCAAGAATGCTACCAATTGAGCCACAGCTGACACTGGTGTGATTGGGCTTAAACCCAGAACTACCTGAGGTGGATGAGTGTGCTACCAACTGTGCCACGCTGACACCATAGTAATGCAATGGCAGTGCCAGTGCAACACCTTTTGCCTCACTCCTAACTGTGCTGTGTTGTATGGAGCTATATGACGACAGTACATGTTACACTCAGGGGCTGAGTTTCGTTTGTGGTTCAGGTTGGGCGGGCAATGGCGGGGTGCCCATTCGGCCTGTTCGATGATGTCGACCGGAGGCCAATTGATGCTGCGATCGGGCTTCATGTAACTACTGGAAACAAGCTGCTAGCACTACTCTTAATGCTTATAAGCAGGTCATAATTTGAGAGGGCAGGAAATCCAGTTAGCATCAGAGATGGCGAAGATGCAGGCCTGGTAGAGCTGGGTTGGCACCTTCCCTGCCTTTTCTCTTGCTGCTCACCTCTTTCAGTCGTGTACTCAGTCTCACACTAAGCATGACAGCCAGGCGGTGCATTGCGCTGCCACTGATCTGCTACTGCCGAACCTCACATCTACTTCCTAACCCTCGTCGCTCTCTCCTTTTCCTAGGTCAATCAGATGATTTGATCACAAGTGCCACAAAGACAGATGAGGATCACCCTGAGGGCAATGTACCATCACTCGCTCTTACACTGACAAGCACCAGGACAGAGCACAGCATCCCGCGTGATTCAGAAAGTGAGCTGTATAAAGGGTAATTATTCCTCCAAGAATGCCTCCTTCTACTTTCTCTCTTGGCAACTGCGGTTGTGCTTGCTCCTTCCTCCTGCTCCTCCTCGTCTTCCTCCTCCCAGGGTGGAATTTCTATAAGGATCCCTATCGATAAACAACTGCAATGCCAGAGGTCCCTCACTTGGGAACCTACAGTAGCAACTGCAGCCACTTTCAAAAGCTGTAAGAGAAAAAAACTGCACAAGATGCTGCAAGATAAGCGTCTCCAAAATCGTTGGGCCTGCTCCACTCAGGCTTCTTCAGCAGTCTCCAACTCCAGTTAAGTGATGACATTTTTTTGTTGTTAAAAACCCAGGAAGAGCAGGAGTTCTCCCCCCATATCGCAACAACAATTTGCATTTATATAGCGCCTTTGACGTAGTAAAACGTCCCAAGGCGCTTCACAGGAGCGATTATCAAAACAAAATCTGACACCGAGCCAAGTAAGGAGATATCGGGACAGGTGACCAAAAGCCTGGTCAAAGAGGTAGGTTTTAAGGGTTGTCTTAAAGGAGGAAAGAGAGGTAGAGAGACTGAGAGGTTTAGGGAGGGAATATCAGAGCTTAGGCCTGGGCTGCTGAAGGCATGGTCGCCAATGCTGGAGCGATGAAAGTCGGGGATGCGCAAGATCCCACCCCAAAACCCCCACCCCCGACTTACCTGAGGGCCACTGCCGACGAGGCACGCGACCTGACATTGATACACATATGCTGATGAGGCCTAAGGACCAATTTCCATCGATCCTCGGGCCTCTTGGGTCGGGTGGGCGCTGGTCACGCAGTGTCGAGGCTGGGCCTTAAAACGGGCCTAGACTAATTTTGTAAGCCTAGTTAACTTGACTGACCCAAGCTCATTGTCCCATCAGATTCTGGCTCAGTTTATTTATTAAAATGGGCCTTTGGTGTATATGGCCCTTATGAGTTAATTGCAGCAGTTCTAATACAAATCCATGAATGAGATTAAACCAAAGATGTTTACTTGAGGTATTAACATGTGCCCAGACAATCAGCACAACTCTGTGTTGTGTATGTAACCTGTTCCACCTTAAGAGAGCTTAAGCCTGTTCCACCTTAAGAGATGTACTACTTTCTCAGGCTGCTGTAGACGTAATACCGGGGGTGAACACACCGGTATATAAGCACTGTGCAGTAATCTTGTATTCAGTGTAGTCCCTACCTCCAACCAGTAAAGACCTGTTTTATTGTTACTGATTAAGTCTGAGTATTAATTACTTGAACAACTCACAGACTTAACACTGGCGACGAGTCAGGTTCTTACCCTGCGGCAGTTATTCCACGGCGGCTTCGTCCACAGACAGGACGTTGAAGAGAGGTTTCAAATCTCACCACCCCACTGGAAGCGACAGGCATTAGGACCCTGAAGCCTCCATCAGCGACTGAAAACTGGAGGACAGAAGACATCCCTGCAGCTTCTTTTTCAACCTCGGTGGTGGGTAAGCCGAGCAGCGTTGGCTGCAAAGACAGGGCTGGGGGAAGTCGGAGGTAGAAGGGCCATCGATCGCAATCCCTGATAAGGGCCGCACTCGGGCTGAAAGGCGCAGCGTCGGCAGACACTGAAGGCGCGAGAGCCGCGGTGAAAAGCGCGGGCCATCGATCGCGGCGGAGATAAGGGCCGCACTCGGGGCTGAAGGGAGACAGCGTCGGGGGACGGGTGAAGACCGCCAAGCGCGGGAAAACCGCCATTTTGTGGGCGGAGGACGACGGCAAGAGCGGGAAGCCGCCATCTTGGATAGCAGTAAAAAAAAAAAATCTGAGAAATTGCAAATCTGATAAAGTACTACAATGCCTAAACACGGGAATATTAGCAACTTTGATAGTGACATCGAAGATTGGGCCATATATGTTGAACGAGTTAAAAATTATTGTAAGGCCAATAAAATTCGTGAGGCTGATAAAGCACTAACATTATTAAATTTAATGGGTGCGAAGACATACGGGCAATTGAAACACCTGTTATCACCAGATGAACCGGCGGATAAGACGTTTGATGAGATTGTTACTGTCCTGAAAGATCATCTAAACCCCACGCCGCTGATGCTAGCGGAACGATTTAAATTTTACGACAGAAGGCAGCTACAGCATGAAAGCAATGCTGAATATTTGCTGGAATTGCGTAAATTAGCGAAATATTGCCAGTTTGGAACGGGACTGACAGATGCACTACGAGACAAATTTGTGTGTGGTTTATTTAAACAGGATACACAAAAGCGACTGCTTGAGGAGAATGAGCTGACGCTTGAGAAGGCGGTCACTATGGCAGCAGCACACGAAGCCGCAGCGAGAGGCACGGCAGTAATGCAGCTACGGTCACCGGAGCTCAGTGCACACAAATTGGGTGTGAGTTCTGGCAAATGTTATCATTGTGGAAAGACAACGCATGATCAGAACCAGTGTTGGTTTAAAAACCAAGAATGTAGAACTTGTGGTAGGCTTGGACATATAGCTAGAGTATGCAGGTCAGGGAAGAAGACCAGCAACAAGAAGTCACCGCAAGGAAAATACGCAAAAGTACACAAGGTGGCCGAACAGGAGTCCGATTCAGACGCTAGCAGTAATGAACTGGCTGGCTTAAGCAGTATTGAACTGGCTAGCTTAAGGGTACTCAACGTTGGTAAGGGTGCAGACCTCCAGACAATTTGGGTTACTCTTCAGATAGAAGGAGTCCAAGTAAAAATGGAATTGGACACTGGATCGGCATTGTCGGTCATGAATAAGAAAGATTACAGAAGGTTATTCCAACATATTCCCCTACAGGATACGGAGATTATATTGACAACCTACACGGGGCAGAGAGTGTACCCCATCGGGACAATAAAGGTTGCAGTGGCCAACAAGGGCGAAGGAAGTCAAATAATGGACTTATATGTGCTACCGGAGGGAGGTCCACCACTACTAGGCCGGGAGTGGTTTAGAAACATAAATATGGACTGGCATTCGCTAAAAGCCATAAAGAGTGAGAACTCGGTGCAGATAATCAGCCCAGACTCTAGAACTGATGATGGTAAGACCAACCCATGTGCAAAAGACAAAGTTTCAGCACAGAATTCCACTGAGCAACAACAACATAGTTTAACAGAGAATTCTGAGTCTGTCAAGTCTACTGATATGCACATTTTTGAGGGACACTGGGCTCGAACTCAACTCCATTTCAAACTACAACAGCAATTAGAACAAATGATTCGCCGTTTTGAGCAAGAGATGAATGAAATAAAAAAGTTCTTTGTTACAGAGTGGGAGAATCTGGAAAGGCAACAGAAGCAACTGATGGAGAAAATGGAGCAGGAGCACACCAACCATCTGCGCGAGGAGGCCGAACGAATCAAAGCTGATTCAGGTTCTGAAGGTGCATGCCATAATCTGGTGTCAGAAGAGTTAACGGTCAGCCAACTCCTTCATATGCTGAGGGACAAGACTCTGAAATGGGAAAAACTTGAACACGAGCTGCGATCTTCAAAGGAAAAGGGTTCGGAGCTCTCAAAAGTCATTGAGATGGCTGATGTGACGACACAGACTGAAACGACTGCAACAGAGCAGCCATTGGATGCCAAAAGTACGCTGACTCACGTCAATGTAGAACAACAGACCGCTGAAACAGCTGCTCCGGTAGAGGGATTGCATAGTCCGATCAATCAATCTCCAAAGGAAGTTGAAGTATTAAAATCACAAATGAGGTCACTAGTAAACGACTTGCTGAAAGCCCAGAAAAAGCTGGATGCAGAGGTACACATGAAGAAGTCTCTTCAGGAAAGATATCTGGATTTGGAACAAGAGCTGGCTAACGTCCAGCTGGGTATGGAGGAAATAGACGACCCTCTCGCTGACCTGTCGGACGACTCCGAATATTACTATGTCCTGTCCTGCCCAACTTGTAACTTCGACTCCCACCATACAGAAATCATGGAGGAGCACCGAAAGTCTACGGAACATCGGGAGAAGGTGGCTCTACTACGAAAAAAGGAGGAAGAGAAGGAGGAACTGCGCATGTAGCTGGCAGCTGTGGCAGCTGACAATGGAGCCCAGAGAGTCTCCAAGAAGCAGAAAAGGAAAAGTAAAAACAGAAGATGACCCATCTGAACCATTATCACCTCTACCAGATCACACACGTGGTCCCTCCGAACGGAGCCAAATCAGTTCGGAAGTTCAAGCTGTTAAATCCATGAAAGGACTATTGAATGAGTAACGTGAACCAACTACACCACAGAGATTGAATCTGTGAACTGTTTTCCGCAGAGACTGAATCTGTGATATGTTACGTTAAACATGAAGTTATATATGTATATATGTTATTACGTTATGTTAAATGGGGGGGATGACTATAAAGCTAAGAAGGGAGGAGTGTTGTGTATGTAACCTGTTCCACCTTAAGAGAGCTTAAGCCTGTTCCACCTTAAGAGATGTACTACTTTCTCAGGCTGCTGTAGACGTAATACCGGGGGTGAACACACCGGTATATAAGCACTGTGCAGTAATCTTGTATTCAGTGTAGTCCCTACCTCCAACCAGTAAAGACCTGTTTTATTGTTACTGATTAAGTCTGAGTATTAATTACTTGAACAACTCACAGACTTAACACTCTGCAATTAAGATTCCGCTTGCTTTGCGTCCCCACCCAAATACAATTTCACCCCCCATATGTCCAGTGTAAACCCTTTGACAAAATGTTCGTGCTAAGCCTTTAACAAACACTGGTTAGGCCTCAGCTGGAGTATTGTGTTCAATTCTGGGCACCACACTTTAGGAAGGATGTCAATGCCTTGGAGAGGATGCAGAGGAGATTTATTAGAATGGCACCAGGGATGAAGGACTTCAGTTATGTGGAGAGACTGGAGAAGCTGGGGTTGTTCTCCTTAGAGCAGAGAAGGTTAAGAGGAGATTTGATAGAGGTGTTCAAAATCATTAATAGTTTTTATAGAGTAAATAAGGAGAAATTGTTTCCAGTGGCAGAAGGGTCGGTAACCAGAGGACACAGATTTAAGGTGATTGGCAAAAGTTAGCATGCAGGTACAGCAAGTAATTAGGAAGGCAAATGGAGTGTTGGCCTTTATTGCAAAGGGAATGGAGTATAAAAGTAGGGAAGTCCTGTTACAACTGTACGGGCGTTGGTGAGACCACACCTGGAGTACTGCGTACAGTTTTGGTCTCCTTATTTAAGGAAGGATATACTTGCATTGGAGGCAGTTCAGAGAAGGTTCACGAGGTTAATTCCGGAGATGAAGGGGTTACCTTATGAAGAAAGGTTGAGCAGGTTGGGCCTATACTCATTGGAGTTTGGAAGAATGAGAGGGGATCTTATTGAAACATATAAGATTCTGAAGGGGCTTGACAGGGTAGATGCAGAGACGATGTTTCCCCTCGTGGGGGAATCTAGAACTAGGGGGCATAATTTCAGAATAAGGGGGCACCTTTTTAAATCGGAAATGAGGAGGAATTTCTTCTCTCAGAGGGTCATGAATCTTTGGAATTCTCTTCTCCAGAGTGGAGATATACAGATTTTTGAATGATAAGGGAGTCGAGGGTTATGGGGAACAGGCAAGAAAGTGGAGTTGAGGCCAAGATCAGATCAGCCATGATCTTATTGAATGGCGGAGCAGGCTCGAGGGGCCAAATGGCCTACTCCTGCTCCTACGTCTTATGTTCTTATAACCAGAGACGACAGGAGGAAGCATTTTTTTTTTTTTGCACAGTGAGTTGTTGTGATCTGGAATGCACTGCCTGAAAGGGTGGTGGAAGCAGATTCAATAGTAACTTTCAAATGGGAATTGGATAAATACCAGAAGGAAAAAAATTGCAAGGCTATGGGGAAAGAGCGGAGAAATGGGACTAGTTGGATAGCTCTACCAAAGAGCCGGCACAGGCACAATGGGCCGAATGGCCTCCTTCAGCACTGTAAGATTCTAAGATTCTATGATTCTTTAAAAAGATGTTATAGGGCCTTAAATCTTACAGTAAACTTCAAAGAAGAAACCGTCGGGGATTTATTAACTTACCAAAGCACTCTTTACTGGGATGTTGCCATTGTGCTGTCTGCATTCCGGAAACCAGTGTTAGAACTGAATTTTGTTTTAAATTTAAGACCGTCTGTGGGCTACATAATCAGATTTCAGAACTTTATCGTATGAATTACGCATCTCTTCCAAAGACCACAACCCAGTCTATCCGTACCTCAGTGAGTGTTGCGGCCTGAGGAATGCCGTCGCCGATGCCAGTAGTACAGTGTTTTCTTCCTGCAATTTGTTTTCCTAGTGACTACAAGAAGAAACTTTTCTTTCATAAAAGAAGTGGTTTTACTTAAACTTTTCAAGCATTTCGTTACCACTTCAAAAGAGAATTCTTCAAGTACACTTTACAGAAGTGCAAACAGGAAACAAGAGAAACGCGCTCGTACTTTGTATCTGTTGGATGAAAGCTCATTCTTTTTTTAAGCGATAAATTTAGGTGAATGGCCAAAGCCCAAAGCGCAACAGCAAAGTTGAAAACACTAAGAGAGAAGACGAGATAAATCTAGAAGTCGTGATTAGGGAATGGCAAGCTTGGGTTGTATAACCATACTTAAATATTATCTATCAATAAACAGAACATATGTGTGCACATCCTGTCCTTCAGATATCCATCGTACTTTAGACATTATCCACTGCCCAATGCGAATTATGTGTCGTACTTGAAACAATATAAAGAAACCAAGACACTCGTTTGGAATGTAACCAGGGGCAGAAAATAGCTGAGCTACAATGTCTGCAGCCTTTTAGTTGACTTGTGCATGAACTCAACCATCAATTCGATGTTGTAGCCTTAAAAGGTCAGAGACTTACACCTTGGCAACAGAATAATACGTTGAGTGTTAAGAAACACTTGCATTTACATAGTGCCTTTCACATCTGCACGATGGCCCAAAACATTGCCATTTGGGGTGTAGTTACGGTTGTTTTATAGTTTTTATTAATTCGTTCCTGGGATGTGGGCATCGCTGGCAAGGCCAGCATTTATTGCCCATCCCTAGTTGCCCTCGAGAAGGTGGTGGTGAGCCGCCTTCTTGAACCGCTGCAGTCCGTGAGGTGAAGGTTCTCCCACAGTGCTGTTAGGGAGGGAGTTCCAGAATTTTGACCCAGCGGCGATGAAGGATCGGCGAAATATTTCCAAATCAGGATGGCGTGTTAAATCAGTTAAGTGCAGCAGTAAACTTGAACATAGCAAGGCCCTACAAACAGCAAACAAAATGATGAATATAAATGCAGGCGTTCTGGAGGATTATACCATTAATCGAATTTGAAGGGGCTTCTGAATGAAAGTGCTGAATTCAAAGGCTTTTATTTAAACAAAACCTTTTAGTAACATAAGGTCTTATAGCAGACGTAATCAATAAAGATGGAAAGATGCATATTAATTTAATCATCTCTTAAGTTTGATGTTTATTGACCCTCACTATAAAATCCCATACTCCAAACAGATGGCCAATGAATAGCAAGAGCGGTCACTCCAAGCTATTGCAGAGATTTAATTATTTTGGTGACTGGTATGTGAGAGAAACAAACACATTTAGTTAGCTATCTACCTAGCGGCAATGGTAAGGAAAGCACTACAGGAAACTCTTTGGTATCCGGCACCGACGGGACCGGGATGGTGCCGGTTGATTAACAATTCCGGATGACGGAGAGGGTTATCTACCGAGGCTATTTTTAACAAAACAAAAATTTAAAAAATCAAGAAATGTGCCGTATACAGTAATTGGGTACTCACCTACAGAACCCCATAATGCAAGATGGGGGAGATAATTCACGATAAAGATGGAAAGACACACAGAAAAATGGCGGATCGGAAGAGACTGCCGGCAGCGCGGGAGAGTCAGACTCCTGTTATTGAGGTGTTCGGACTTCCGACAGCGCCAAGAAGCCGAGTAGTGGCAGTTTGGAGAACTACCCCCACTGACTAACTCGGCCACCGCGGGAGACTCGGACTCGGCAACATTTCCGGTTATTGAGGTGTTGTTTTCGGAGTATGAATTTTGCCGGTTGATAGAGAATTCTGGATATTTAGGTGTCGTTTAAACGAGAGTTTCCTGTATTTATTATTTTCCCGAGCCAGATCAAAAACCACTTACTGCAGTGTTTCTTTTCCAACTTCTTTGAGTGGAAATATTCACCCTCTTCCATTTCCACGTCCCAGTACCAATTTCTCACGCCTTGCATCATCGCAACTCTCAACTCAACGTGAGCAGTGCCACAGGGGATCTGCTAATTGTTAGCATGGAAAGAAACCTAGCCTACACATCCTTTGGAAAACCCTAAATCTAGGTTTGTGCCATTGAGGGCATCAGAAGATACCAGAAACATCTCAGACAAGCTGAAAGTCCATATGTATTTCCAGGCAAATGCCGTAGCAGTCATACTGATGTAGGAATATGAACATACATACAAATATAGACCATCATGCATCATTTACTCACTGCTGAACCATGCGATCTCCTGGGAGAGGGAAAAAAAACCAAAGAAATATACCTCCAGCAAGGAAACATTCTGGGAAATTCCTCTCTGGCCCCTAAGGTAATCAAGCAAGGTTCTAGGAGACCATGATAGCTCATTACTCAACATCATCCCAGCTAGCGAATGACTTACCCTCTGAACTATTCGCTTCACTCAGGAACTTGTCAAGTTCCCTTTCAAAGGACTACACTGAGTTCATATGCAACAGACAAGTAACTGTAAACTGCTGTGACAAATGATATAAAAACTATTCTACATGGCCGTTATCATTTTAAAGTCAAATTTTTAACCTCTGTATGAACGAAAGGATTTGTAAGTAAATTGTGCATTTTACGTTGTGAGAATAGGCAACAATGTATAAGAACAATTATCATCACACACTGCAAAGCACCAAATATAAAGGGTCCTTCACTGAAGTAAACATCATAAAACATAGTGCAAACAACAGGGTTCATGCTATGTTTGCAAAACATGCAAAAAAGCTCAGGACAATGCAACAATACTGTTGAGTTTTGGTGTTTTTGATCAAATTCAGTAGCACCAGAGTGCAGCGCATTTATTACTTATCTGCAGTCTAATTTTAAATGTTACATAGCAGGGACAGCAGTGCGACTCAATGGGTTGGAATGCTAGAAGCAATCAAGTTTACTCGGATCCAAAGAACCAGAGCCAGACCAAACAATGAGGCCAAATGTTTTGCTTGGCCAGATCTACTATGTCATCACTGTGATTTGTACAAATTAAAACCAAAAGCAATGCCCACACGGAATTTTAAAAAATGTAACCTGTACCAGAGGTGACGCCATGTGTACTGCTCTGAGGGAGCGTCAGGCACAGGCTAGGTCCCGGAGCGATCCAAAGAGATATGTGTTGTAATTTGCTTGGACAGCCCGTAATGGAATTCCAGTCCATCTCAGAACAATGAATTTTGCGACTCTAAAGTATGGTTGAAGATATCGTGGATTTTGATAGTCCAAAGTATGGTTGAAAATATCTTGGATTTGAATTTTGATCAACCAAATACTCACCATTGGTGCCATTGGGGGGGAGAGGGCTATACTCAAGTCCACATTGGAAGGCCAACATACAAAAAAATAGCATTTCTACTAATTCATGCTAGCTCTGATATGCTGTGCCAATGAATGAGAAGTGTAATGCTTTACTACAGAAACAGAAGGTTAATGCTGTTAATTGGGAATCAATGCTTTGAAACTATCACGACATTTGTATCAATGTGTGACTATTTGTTCATGGGATGTGGGCATCGCTGGCAAGGCCAGCATTTATTGCCCATCCCTAGTTGCCCTTGAGAAGGTGGTGCTGAGCCACCTTCTTGAACCACTGCAGTCCGTGTGGTGAAGGTACTTCCACAGTGCTGTTAGGGAGGGAGTTCCAGGAATTTGACTCAGCGACGATGAAGGATCGGCGATATACTTCCAAGTCAGGATGGTGTGTGACTTGGAGGGGAACTTGGAGGTGGTGGTGTTACCATGTGCCTGCTGCCCTTGTCCTTCTAGGTGAAAGAGGTCGCGGGTTTGGGAGGTGCTGCCGAAGAAGCCTTGGCAATTTGCTGCAGTGCATCTTGTAGATGGTACACACTGCAGCCACGGTATGCCAGTGGTGGAGGGAGTGAATGTTTAAGGTGATGGATGGGGTGCCAATCAAGCGGGCTGCTTTGTCTTGGATGGTGTTGAGCTTCTTGAGTGTTGTTGGAGCTGCACTCATCCAGGCAAGTGGAGAGTATTCCATCACACTCCTGACCTGTGCCTTGTAGATGGCGGAAAGGCTCTGTGGAGTCAGGAGGTGAGACACTCGCCACAGAACACCCAGCCTCTGACCTGCTCTTGTAGCCACAGTATTTATGTGGCTGGTCCAGTTAAGTTTCTGGTCAATGGTGACCCCCAGGATATTGATGCACAAGCTAATCAGGTTAGCACCTTCAGAGTAGTTCATGGAGAACTAGCCAGCAGCCAGAACAGCCACATAAGCAGAGATGCATTAAAGCAGAATTGCCTCTGTGTCTCTATCTTTTCATTGAAACACTCTCCACAGGAGAGCTTTCTTACTCATGAACTGAATATAGATTTTATGTTCCAACCAAGTGTTCACTAGGGTGTTTATGCAGCTCTGTAATGTCACACTTATTGTGTGAATCTAGACTGCTCACCAACATAAACTGGACTCAATTAAAAGGAAAATTATACTTACCCTTGCACATGCCAGAATAAGTCTCCAGTTCAGGACAAAGGGAATATGCTCCCTTCCTTCATTTCCTGTCTGATCAGCAACCCCAATGCAGAGTGACTCACCCCATTCAATTATAAGAGTGCATAGAATGATTATACTATATGGAAACAATGCAGGCCGGAGTACCAATAGTAATATTGCAATAGTTACAATAGATGCTGATGACACCAAGCTATTCAAAGAGATCTGGAGGAATAGTGAATAGATTTTGATTTGAATAAATATTGTGAATCACAACCGAATTGGGGCTTCATTAGGATAATACTGAGAGAGAGATTTGCTTTTCTATAACATCTTTCACGACTTCAAGACGTCCCATAGCCTTTGACAGCCAATGAAGTACTTTTTGAAGTGTAGTCGCTGTTGTGATGTGGGAAACGCGGCAGCCAATTTGCGCACAGCAAGCTCCCACAAACAGCAATGTGATAATGAGCAGGTCATCAGTCTTGGTGATGTTGGTTGAGGGATAAATACTGACAAGCTGTGCTGCCACTCGTTGCCGCTAGGCGCAGCTCGCTGGTCGCGTGAGGGCGGGGGGCAGCAAGATCAGACGGCTTCAGCGGGAGTCTGGGGGTGAGGGCATAATCGGGAGGAGGGGGGGCGAGCGGTGGCGGACAGTGGTCTGCGACTTAATATGGAAGCAGGAGGAGGTATTCCTGTCCGTCCTGGCTCCACAATAAGGTCAGTCAACAAACTCCAAGATCAATGTTGACGGTGACGGTGACGGCATGGTTAATATTGCCAGGATATGAGAATGGGAACCCGAAACTCCAAATTGTTGTCTCCTCAATGTTAATTTGATTATAGATACCTATGGCTTTTAAGAGGTAATTTCACCATTGTCATGAATCTTATCGTTCATGAAGAAATGACTCCTGAAATAACACTGGGCGGCCAGCTGGTGGCGCCGTCCAAGGAGTATAAATACTCGGGCGTGGGCCCAGCTTGCTCAGGACATTTTTGTAACCAGGAACTAGTGATGTAACTAGAATCTCATGGTTGTGAAACAGTTGATTAAAGCCTTGTTTTATACTCACACCAAGTGCTTAGTAGCTTTTTTACATCAACCATTACGATAGCAAAATACTGCGGATGCTGGAAATCCAAAATAACAACAGAAAATACTGGAAACACTCAGCAGGCCAGGCAGCATCCATGGAGAGAGAAACAGAGTTAACGTTTCAGGTCGAAGACCCTTCGTCAGAACTGGAAAAAGACAGGAAATAGAATAGATTTTAAAGCAAGTAGGGGCTGGGAAAGGGGGAGGGGATGAAAGAACAAAAGGGAAGGTCAGTGATAGGTTAGAAGGCAGGAACATTAGTTCAGTTCTGGACAAAGGGAATATGCTCCTTTCCTTCATTTCCAGTCTGATCTGCAACCCCAATGCAGAGTGACTCACTCGCAGGAGCTTTCTATCCTATCACTGACCTCCCCTTTTGTTCTTTCATCCCCTCCCCATTTTCCCAGCCCCAACTTGCTTTAAAATCTATCCCTTTTCCTGCCTTTTTCCAGTTCTGACAAAGGGTCTTCAACCTGAAACGTTAACTCCATTTCTCTCTCCACGGATGCTGCCCTGGCCTGCTGAGTTTTTCCAGTGTAATTTCACCATTGCTGCGCTCTCAGTGGGGGGCTGCACTCGAAGGGAATGCATGCCTTCCAGGGTTACAACACAGCAGTGCTAATTCTCCAATCTGCACCCCCTTCAAGCAGGGCTCCGCACAAAGAGCATGGAATTGATGAATTTCCCTTACATGCTAATTAAAATGCATTGCCCCCCTTTGTAGGAGTTGTTATGTTCATTAATAACTAATCGTTTTCATTATGAACAGCTAGCTTCTAGCTAGTCACTTTATTCATGCCATGTGGACTTCTACAGCATCCATCTTGACTACTGCCTTCTGGGTAGCCTAGTGCATCGTGGGTAGTCCAGTATTTAAACAAATAGCTCCACCTAGTGTACCATTCTAGAATGACAGGTTACTGATCATTACATCCCCTTTCTTTGAGGTTAAACAAAATCAATATTAATCAACTTTCAAGAAAAACGATAAAGATGATATCAGTAACACTTTTGTTAGTGCTCTATAAACATAAACATTTTCACAACAGTCAATACATTTTCAATATAGTTTTCTTTGTACTCAAAGATTGAGTCTATCAGGTTTTTTTACTTCACGTGTGGATGTTCTCAGCACAGGTAAGTCTGATGTGTTTTCATGAGAGCCTGTATGTGTGTTTGTGTTAGATTGTTCTGGTGGTGAGTGACAAGATTCAGTTGCGGTATTGTCATCGATTTGCTCTTGGATAGTTTCTTGTATTTTTAGGAGGGAGCGGCAGTTCCTCCTGAGAATCTGTCCTTCCTCAGTTCTAACAGTGTATGACCTTGGTCCTACTTCCTCAAGAACTGTAGCTTTTCTGTTCCATGCATCTGGATCCTCAATCCTGACAACATCATCCCTTGTCAATGGTTTCAGAGTTTTGGGTGACTTGTCATAGTATGATTTCTGTTTCAACTTTAACAGTTGAAGTCTCTGTCTTAGTTCCTTACTCTGCTTTTCTTTTGCACAGCAGGGTAGCGTGGTGCGCAACTTGCGACCCATTAGGAGTTCAGCAGGTGAAGAACCAGAGTCTAAAGGTGAGGCTCGGTAGCTCAGCAGGGCGAGATAAGGATCAGACTTGCTTTCTGTCGCTTTCTTCAGTAGCTGTTTGAGAACTTGAACACCTTTTTCTGCCTTACCATTCGACTGAGCATACAAAGGACTGGATGTGATGTGCTGAAAGTCATACTGTGCTGCAAACTGTTGCCACTCCTTACAGTTGAAGCACGGACTATTGTCGCTAACAGCAATCCTGGGAATTCCATGTCTGGCGAAGATGGATTTAACATGCATTATGACACTGCTTGCTGATGTGCTTGAGAGCAGCACCATCTCAGGATAGTTAGAATAGTAGTCAATCACTAATAGATATTCTTTACCATTCAAATGAAAAAGGTCCATACCAACCTTTTGCCATGGTGCTGTTGGTAAGTCAGCTACTATCATTGGTTCCTTTGCTTGTTTGTTTTGGTGTTTCTGACATGTCTCACATTTGCCTATCATGTTCTCAATGTCCTTATTTATGCCAGGTCAATAAACAGTGGCCTAGAAATTCACCAGCCTTAGCGCCGCTTTTGAGGCGCTAGAGGGACTAGCGCCAGAGTTATGGCCAGTTTAAAAATTCCCTGGGGCCCTAAATCGGCATTGCACCGGTAGCGCTGCGCCGGCACCGATGACGTCATCGGTGTGCGCAGCGTCCCGGTTGCCATGGTAACCCGCCCGAACTCCGAAATTGAGTTGCGGCCGCCTCGCCCGTGGCAGCCGCAAGCAACGTTCTGGCAGAGGTGCCTTACTCCAGTTTGCGCCGGCGCATTAAAGGCCCCGCGGCGGCCGGCCACTTTCCCGCCGGCCGCCTGCCCGCAGCTCCCTCCCCGGACTTCTCCGCCCCCCCCCCCCGGAACAGATGCAAGCCCGGCACTTGTCCGAGGTGCCGGGCTCATTTTTAAGCTGATTTGCGCGGGCCGCGGCCGGGTGCAGGCAGCTCCTCCTTAACGGGAGGAGGAGGCCTGCACGTCCCCAGCCTGCCGCACCGCATCGGGTGCCGCAGCGCCGGAATTGCGGCGCGAAACGGCAGTTAGCGCCGATGTACCGCCGCAAAGACCCTTCAGTAGCGCCGGCAGCCGTTTGGGCGCGGCGCCACTGAATTTTTGGCGCGCGCAGGGGACTTAGCGCCGGCACTAACTTCCGGCGCTAAAGCCCTGGCTAAGCCAAAACCCAATTTCTAGGCCAGTGTCTCTTGCTCTCCTTTTGCATTTTTCAATTCCGAGGTGTCCCTCATGAATCCTTTTGAGCATGTCTCGACGTAGAGCCTGTGGAATGACTATTCTGTTCTGTTTTAGTAATAGTCCACTTGCGACACTCAACTCTGACCTGATGTGAAAGTATTTTGGACAGGAACTTTTTGGCCAACCATGATGAATGTTCTCTATTACTGTTTGTAACACTGTGGCCTAGAAATTGGGTTTTGGCTTCAGTCCATTCTGGCGTATGCTCTGTAGCACTTTAGTCAGTCTCTCATTGTGTTCTTTCAGTGTGGAGCCCCAGATGATGATGTCATCAACATAGACCCAAACTCCTTCCAGACCTTTAATTATGTGTTCCATCGCTCTATGAAAGATTTCAGATGCAGATATTATCCCAAAAGGCATTCTAAGGAAACAATACCTGCCAAATGGTGTGTTGAAGGTACAGTACTTGGTGCTTTCTTCATCTAGTTTTAGTTGCCAAAATCCTTGTGAGGCATCGAACTTTGTGATGTATCTGGCACCTGACATTTCACTGGTGATTTCTTCTCGCTTGGGAATCTGGTAGTGTTCACGTTTTATGTTTGCATTTAAGTCCTTTGGATCCATGCATATTCTTAGATCATTGTTGTTTTTCTTTACACATACCATGGAGTTAACCCAGTCTGTTGGCTCTTCGACTTTCCTGATGACTCCTAGTGTGGTCATTCTGTCCAGTTCTTTCTTGAGCTGGTCACGCAGGGGTGCTGGAACTTTCCGTGGAGCATGTACCATTGGCTGAGCATCCTCCTTTAGCTGGATCTTGTAAGTGAATGGTAGAACTCCAAATCCTTTGAACACATCCTGGAAATTACTCACTACAGAATCCACTGAGTCATCTGGTCTGCTTATGGCACATTTTATATGGTAGACTCTCTTGACCAGTTCTAAATCCTCACAAGCTTTGTCACCTAGTAGTGAATCAAGTCCTTCAGCCACAACAGAAAACATGAGATGATGCACTTTGTCTTTGACTGTCACTTTAAGTCTGCATACACCTAAGCTATCTATTTTCTGTCCATTATAGTCCTTCAGTAGTACTGACTTTTTCTGTATTTTGGGCTTTTCTTTCATATTTTTAATGTCACTCATACTGATTAAGTTTGCTTTTGCCCCAGTGTCTAGTTTCAATGTAACTAATGCTCCATTTACCTGCAGTGGCATCATCCATTTGTCCTCTTTTACTGCATTAACTTTATGTTCAACATTGTCCATTCCTGAGGGCTGCACATTTTCTGTATCCTTTTTGATATTGTCACATGACACCATTCCTACAAAAAATGTCTCACTTAAATCAGTGTCCTCAATCACATTTGGACTTGTTGCCCTTTCTTTGTTTTTACTTTTGAAAAGCATTGTTTGGCAAAGTGATTCTTTCCATGACATTTTGTGCACATTTTCCCAAACGCTGGGCATTGTCTTGACTGGTGTTTGTAACCACAGCGTTTACAATTAAAAATTCCTTCCTCCGATTGCTTTTCATTTCTGTTCTGCCCACGTTTATTCCCTTTGTAGGACACAGCATGGACAGCAGCACTATCACTTACTACAATCGCATTATTATTATTTTCACTGAAAGTCTTTGCGTGCTTTTGAGCTAGCTCACTGGCTTGGCATATTTTCACAGCATTTTCCAATGTTAGTTCAGTTTCTCTCAACAGACGTTCCCTGACCTTTTTATCATGAATACCAAACACAATCTGGTCACGAATCATGGATGATTTCAGTTCAGAGAAATTACATGTCTGTGCTTTCAGTTTCAGATCAGTTATAAAGCTATCAAAAGTCTCATTTTGCTGCTGTGTCCGAGAACAGAAGATGTACCTCTCATCGGTCTCGTTCTTTTTGGGAGAACAATGTGTATCAAACTTCTTTAGCACATCGTCCATTTTTTCTCTGCCCTCCTCTTGATCAAATACAAACATATTAACTACCTCTATCGCCTGTGGGCCTGCAACCGTGAGCAGCAATGCTATTTTCCTTGCGTCTGGCTTCATACTGAATCCGATGGCAACAATGTAGAGTTCGAATTGTTGTTTGAAAGTCCGCCAATTGCAGTCGGCATTCCCCGTGAGTTTCAAACCCACCGGTGGCTTCAAATGCTCCATGTCGCATTTCACAATAGTCAGCAGATTTTACCAATCCTGGTACCATGTTATGTTCATTAATAACTAGTTGTTTTCATTATGAACAGCTAGCTTCTAGCTAGTCACTTTATTCATGCCATGTGGACTTCTACAGCATCCATCTTGACTACTGCCATCTGGGTAGCCTAGTGCATCTTGGGTAGTCCAGTATTTAAACATACAGCTAAACATACAGCAACATACAGCAATACAGCTCCACCTAGTGTACCATTCTAGAATGACAGGTTACTGATCATTACAGGAGTTGGCTGGTACCACAAACTAGGAGGGGCTGTGGAATTTCTGTCTTTTCAGTTGGTCAGCATTCCAATTGCAGATCAAGCTTAAAGTGCGTTTCCAGCTTGCGAAATGTTTCTTTCATGGCAAATCTCTGCTTTTTGTTTTTAAGCCAATTTTCTATCCAGGACTTTAGCCCTATTCCATGATTCTTTACCTTGGCAGCTAGTTTACCTTGTGGAACCTCGTCATATACTTTTCAGATATCAAACTGTATAACGCCAATGGCTTTTAGAATCCTAGAATCGTAGACTAGTACAGCACAGAAGGTGGCCATTCGGCCCATCAAGTCTGCACCGGCTCTTTTGAAGAGCAATCCAGTTAGTCCCACTCCCCCGCTCTTTCCCCATATCCCTGCATTTTTTCTCCTTTAAGTATTTATCCAATTCCCTTTTGAAGGTTACTATTGAATCTGTATCCACTGCCCTATCAGGCAGTGCGTTCCAGATCCTAACCGCTCGTTGTGTAAAAACGTTTCTCCTCATGTCGCCTCTGGTTATTTTGCTAATCACCATCAATCTGTGCCCTCTGGTTATCGACCCTTCAGACATTGAGAAACAGTTTCTCTTTATTTACTCTATCGAAACCCTTGATGATTTTGAACATCTCGATCAAATCTCCTCTTCGCCTTCACCGCACCACCCTTGAGAAGCAGCAGTTTTCAGTTGACCAGCTTCTCCCCCTGTTTCTGTTCTGTTTTTCCAGGTGTCCCTCCACCAGGACCCTTAAATGCATGTTGAAGGACGATGCCATTTCAATTGTACGCGGCAGGTTTTAAGGGGGAATTTTATAAATGAACCGCAGTCACTTTTAATGGTGGTGGCTTAACCTGTTTGCATTCATTCCTTTCATTGTTATTGCACTGAGTTTCATTTTAAACCACTAGCCCAGATAGCTCAGTTGGCAGAGCATCAGACTTTTAATCTGAGGGTCTAGAGTTCATGTACCTGTTCAGGTGCTACTTTGATGCATTTAAGGGGAAGATAGATAAACCCATGAGGAATGGAAGATTATGCTACAATAACTTGTGATGTAATAAAACTCACTACGCACTTGGTTTGAGTATAAAGCAAGGCTTTAATCAACTTGTTTCAGAACATGGCGGTCTAGTTGTACTTCACTAGTTCCTGTCTTACAAAATGTCCCTGGAAAGCTGGGCCCACGCCCGAGTATTTATACTCCTTGGACGGCGCCACCAGCTGGCCGTCCAGCGTTATTTCATGAGTAGTTTCTTTATGATGATGAGATTTATAACAACTTGTATTTATATAGTGCCTTTAATGTAGTAAAACATCCCAAGGTGCTTCACAGGAATATAACAAATTTGACACTGTGTCATATAAGCAGAAATTAGGGCAGATGACCAAAAGCTTGGTTGAAGAGATAGGTTTTCAGGAACCTCTTAAAGGAGGAGCGAGAGGTAGAGAGGCGGACAGGTTTAGGCAGGGAATTCCAGAGCTTAGGGATTAGGCAACAGAATGCACGGCCACCAATGGTTGAGCAATTATAATCAGGGATGCTCAAGAGGGCAGAATTAGAGGAGCGCAGATATCTCAGGGGGTTGTGGGGCTGGAGGAGATTATAGAGATAGGGAGGGGTGAGGCCATAGAGGGTTCAGATGCTGATAGGGTTAGACGAAGAGGAGTGGGAGGAGGCGCATGTGGAGCATAAACACCGGCATAGACCAGTTGGGTTGAATGGCCTGTTTCTGTGCTGTACATTCTGTGTAATTCTATGTAACAAGCAGATCTCCCATGGCATTGCTCACAGTAAGCCACAGTGTTCCATAAAATGGGAGTGTAATCAAGAAAGTGTGACGAGAATGTGTGATGGGGATTAAGCGCGACATTGTGGAAAACTGCCCAGGTATGTCCTGTCCACAAAAAGCAGGACAAATCCGACCCGGCCAATTACCGCCTCATCAGTCTACTCTCAATCATCAGCAAAGTGATGGAAGGTGTTGTCGACAGTGCTATCAAGCGGCACTTACTAACCAATAACCTGCTTACTGATGCCCAGTTTAGGTTCCGCCAAGACCACGCGGCTCCAGACCTCATTACAGCCTTGTTCCAAACATGGACAAAGGAGCTGAATTCCAGAGGTGAGGTGAGAGTGACTGCCCTTGACATCAAGGCAGCATTTGATCAAGTGTGGCATCAAGGAGCCCTAGTAAAACTGAAGTCAATGGGAATCGGGGGGAAAATGTTCCACTGGCTGGAGTCATACCTAGCACAAAGGAAGATGGTTGTGGTGGTTGAAGATCAATCATCACAGCCCCAGGACATTGCTGCAGGAGTTCCTCAGGGCAGTATCCTAGGCCCAACCATCTTCAGCTGCTTCATCAATGACCTTACCTCCAACTTAAGGTCAGAAGTGGGGACGTTCGCTGATGACTGCACAGTGTTCAGGGCCAATCACAACTCCTCAGATAATGAAGCAGTCCATGCCCGCATGCAACAAGACCTGGACAACATTCAGGCTTGAGCTGATAAGTGGCAGGTAACATTCGCGCCACAGAAGTGCCAGGCAATGACCATCTCCAACAAGCGAGAGTCTAACCACTACCCCTTGACACTTAATGACATTACCATTGCCGAATCCCCCACCATCAGCATCCTGGGGGTCACCATTGACCAGACACTTAACTGGACCAGCCACATAAATACTGTGGCAACAAGAGCAGGTCAGAGGCTAGGTATTCTGTGGCGAGTGTCTTACCTCCTGACTCCCCAAAGAATTTCCACCATCTACAAGGCACAAGAATGGAGTGTGATGGAATACTCTCCACTTGCTTGGATGAGTGCAGCTCCAACAATACTCAAGAAGCTCGACACCATCCAGGACAAAGCAGCCTGCTTGATTGGCACCCCATCCACCACCTTAAACATTCACTCCCTCCACCACCGGCGTACCATGGCTGCAGTGTGTACCATCTACAAGATGCACTGCAGCAACTCACCAAGGCTTCTTCAGCAGCATCTCCCAAACCTGCGACCTCTTCCACCTAGAAGGACAAGGGCAGCAGGCGTATGGGAGCACCACCACCTCCAAGTCACACACCATCCTGACTGAGAAATATATCGTCCGTTCCTTCATCGTCGCTTGGTCAAAATCCTGGATCTCCCTCCCTAACAGCACTGTGGGAGTACCTTCACCACACGGACTGCAGCGGTTCAAGAAGGCGGCTCACCACCACTTTCTCGAGGCCAATTAGGGATGGGCAATAAATGCTGGCCTTGCCAGTGACGTCCACATCCCATAAACAATTTTTTTTTTAATTACAGAAATGTATGCTATACACAATACCCTTGATATAATACGGGCATAGCAGCCAGATTGACAAATAACTGCCCTACCCGGTGCCTAGAAATTGGGACAATTCATGCGCCAGAGCAGGTAGGCCCAAAGCCCACCCCATTTTGGTCCTTGGGCCTCATTGACGTGAGGCCGGCGAACTGCAGACGCCTGCTGGGCATCCCCGGGCAACTCACCGGTGGAGGAGAGTTCCATTTTGCGCCGCCTGCAGCAGCCCTCGGGTAGGCCCTGGGAGAGGGGGGTGCGGAGGGGGGGGGGGTGTGGGTGGGGAGGGTTGGGGATGGGGGTGGAGAGAGATTGGGAATGAGAGGGGCAATCAGGAGGGAGGGGGCAATGTGGAGAGGGGGGAAATGATTGGTGGAGATGGTGGGGGCTGTGATTAGTAGAGGGAGGGAGGCCAGCGATCGGGAGGGGGGGGCAATGGGGAGAGGGGGGAAATGATTGGTGGAGGTGGTGGGGGCTGTAATTAGTAGAGGGAGGGGGGCCAGAGATCAGGAGGGGGGGGCAGTGCGATTGGGAGGGTGACGGGCGGGAGCCAACAATGGTCTTTGGTGCTGCAGTTGAGAGAGGAGGAGCATTCCTGCACCTCCCCGCTCCACATTGAAGTAAGTACTTAAAAAAAAAAAGTACCTTTTTGGTGGCGGCCTCCAGGAGGGCCCCTTTAAGGACAGCTAGTTAGGCCGTAAGTAGACCACATTTTCCTGAATGCAGCCGACCCAGCCCAGCTGCGTTCAGAACAGCCCAATTTTACATAGGGGGCCTCAGACAGGCTTCAGGCCCCCAATTTGCAAATGCAAAGAGACTGACATCTGTTTCAGGTGCAGGCCCTGGACGTCTCATTTTTCTGCCTTTACCAATATAGCGGTGGATGGGGGCGGTGGGGGGTCATACCTACAGCTCGTAATGAGTGTGCACGCCCCACCCGGTGCATTGTATGATTAGATGGCAAATTTTTACTCGCGCAAAACGGGCATGGCGCCATCGGATTTCTTGGCGTGTTTCCTTCTAGAGCGTTGGGGAGTTTCCATTGGCAACCTGTGGTGTTCAAATAAGCAAGGATAGTCTACTGTGAGAGCCCAGCTGAACGTCCGCTGTGTTGGCTGCTGGTCTCAGTTCAACACATGACAAACACGTACAGCTCCCGCAGAATGGTACTTTGCAATGACGGCCCTGAATTTGGCGGTCGGAGGCTCCCCGCGGGGGAAACGCCTCCGATCCGCAAATAAAATGCCCGCCTACCTGGTGATCCGGGAGGTGCGGAGACTCGCGGTCCTGGGCCTCTCCGGGTACCCGCTGGTAGAGGCCCACGTATCCCGGGGACGCAGGCGGTTCGCGAGCGCCCCGGGATCATGTGGGCTGGCTCAACGAATGAAAGAAGGGAATCCCCATTCGGACTTACGTAAAGAAACCCCATAAGCATGAATGGGAATACCGCAAAAAATACACCTAAACATGAAACAAATTTTAAAAATACATAATTAATATTAATTAAAATGCCATTTAATTAAATATTTAAAACACAAATGTACTTTTTTGAAAAATAAATTTAAATGTTTTAAAGCGGCTAAAAATAAGCTTAACTTATTGGACAGGTTTTTTAATGTATAAATGATTGATAAAAATGTATTTTTATGTTTTTTAAAACTCTTACGTTGGTAAAAGCAGGCCTTATGCCTGGTTTTATCAGGTGTAAGAATTTCACGGGCATTGGCTGGGCAGAAGTTGGGCAAATAGCCCAACCCTCCCCCGCCCCCCGTCTGCGGAGGCCCTTTTCCTGGGGATGCGGAGGATCTGTCTAGAAGATCCTTGACAGATCGCAGGTTCCGGGCCTTCACGTGCAAAAACCTGGAACTTGCGCAGCCCTTACGGGTGCGTACACACCTCGTTCGTGCCCGTAGGGGCCGCAAATTACAGCCAATTATGTTTAGTTTAAAGAAAAGAACTGGGGGACATTTGGGATTGGTGCTACTTTATATCACTTAACATGTCATTACACAATCTGGTGAAGTGTCTTGCGTTTAAACAAATGGGAAGCCTTTTATTTCTGGAGAAGGGAATGAATGTTATGTAATTGCATGGACTAGAAGAGAGGTTTCATTGTGTTCATTTCAGTGATGTAGAAGATATGTGGTTGTTCAGCCTGCAGTCCATCTTGGTCTCTGGGATACTATAGTGATGATAAGAGGTGACACTGGCAATAAGAGAGATGGGTACAGGCTAATTATGGGATTGAAACATAATAGGATGGCCCTGAATGAATGAGGCTTTCGTGAAAGGAACAGTCCCCTAATAATTGTTTATCTTGATAGGATAATACCAGTAGACAAAGGGACATCAATGTGACATTGGCATTGACCATAATCAGAGAATGTAAAGCGGAGCCAGGCAAAGAGAAGAGACAGAGCTAGATAGAGAAAGGGAGCATAATAAACAGGTCTAACAATGGTGAGATCCTATGGGGAGATGGATGGGTCGAGTACGATATGCAAGCACTAAACAAAACATGCAATTAAAGTAGCAAATGTTCTAGTTGTCCACAAATAAATCACCGCATTTGAAAGAAGTCTTTATCAAGCTTAGATTGAGGTTATACTTAATTGTTTGGTAGATCATTATTCTATGAAATAATTCTAAAAGAGAAAGTAATAGTGAATAGCATATTAACAGAAAATCCCGCAACATTTTTAAGTGGGACATTGCATGGTGTTAACTCTGCAATGATGAAGGATCCGCGACAAAGATCCAAGTCAGGATGATGTATGACTTGGAGGGGAACAAGGAGGTGATGGTGTTCCCGGAACATCACTGTTCTTCTCCTTCTCGGTAGTAGAGGTCTCCAGGCTGGGAGGTGCTGTCAAGATAACCTTGGTGAGTCGCTCCGGTGCATCCTGTAGAAAGTGCAAACTGTGGCCACAGTGCGCCGGTCGCAGAGGGCGTAGATATTGAATCCAGTCACAGAGCTGCCAATGAAGCAGACTGCTCTGTCCTGGATGGTGTCAAGAGTGTTATTGCAGCAGCGCCCATCAAGACAAATGGTGAGTATTCCATCACATTCATAACTTGAGACCTGATGATGGCGGCGAGACTCGTGAATCACTCATCCCAGTCCCTGCTCTTGTAGTCACGGTGCTGATATGAGCAGCAGGTGGCACCAGTCACAGAAGTGGTTCCATTTAGGGTAGTTATGGAAGATATTCGCACACAATCTTTAAAGACAGTTGTTTGAGTTAGAAAGCATTTGGAAAGTAAGTTGAGGGCGTGTGCTTTGCTTTTAAAGGACATATCAAAATGATCACTTGGATTAGCCTTGGGGATATTCCTGACAGTTACTATAATGTTGGAAACTTTATGGTGCCTCGTGTAGCCATTAAAGTCTGGACACATCAAGCCTGGCTAGCTTTACCTGCGAGATGATATAATAATGCTTAGCAGTGTGCGGGTGTTTGCATACCTGGGCAAGGAAACCGTTTGAGGCATCTTGTGTTCCTTCTTGAAGTAACTGGAATTTTTAATCTTGCACGGCTGGGAAGACATGGGGCCATAGACTAATCTTGCCAATGCGACAGGCTGCAGCACATCGTTCCTCTTCTCCCGCGAGAACTGTGCCTAGTTTCCGTTATACAACTTCATGCTGCAATAATTCAAGACCAGATGATCAGTGTGCAAAAGTTGGAAGTTATGTTTATTTGTTGCCTTCGCTAAAAACAGTCTCTGTGTTTATTCCTGTTTAAAGCTTGCAAAAATGAGACAGCGTAGCATTGGAAGTTGAAAACTCTTCAAGTTCATTCTTTCTGTCATCATCCTACTAAATTTGAAAACTTAAGAAGTAGAAATCATCTTGTCAAACTTTCAAGAGTCTTACAAATATCTTGTGGGCTCCATTTCTCAAAACAGGATGCAAGAACTATGATTTAAATAATATTAAAATATTTTTGATATTCGCTGTAAACTGCTTGAGCTGACCCAGTATTCTTTATCCTGTGCTAATAATATGAAGTATTATTACAACAGATGCATTACTAATCTATTCAATTGGTCAGCGACAAGGTACATGTAACTAGCAGGGTAGATAAGGGGGAACCAGTGGATGCAGTGTATTTGAATTTTCAGAAAGCACTCGATACCATGCCACACAAGAGGTTATTACACAAAATTAGGGCTCATGGGATTATGTGCAATATATTAGCATGGATTGAGGATTGGTTAATGGACAGAAAACAGAGAGTCAGAATAAATAGGTCATTTTTGGGTTGGCTGGCTGTGGGGTGCCACAAGGATCAGTGCTTGGGCCTCAACTATTTACAATCTATATCAATGACTTCGATGAGGGGACCTAGTGTAATGTATCCAAATTTGTTGACGATACAAAGCTAGGTGGGAAAGTAAGCTGTGAGGCAAAGAGGCTGCAAAGGGATATAGACAGGTTAAGTGAATGGGCAAGAACGTGACAGATTGAATATAATGTGAAGAAAATATCAAGTTATCCACTTTGGTAGGAAAAATAGAAAAGCAGAACATTTTTTAAAAGGTGAGAGATTGGGAAATGTTGGTATTCAGAGAGACCTGGGTATTCTTGTACACGAATCACAAAGTTAATATGCAGGCACAGCAAATAATTAGGAAAGCAAATGGTATGTTATCCTTTATTACAAAGGGATTGGAGTATAAGGGTAAAGAAGTCTTACTGCAATTATATAGGGCCTTGATGAGACCACACCTGGAGTACTGTGTACAGTTTTGGCCTCCTTACCTAAGGAAGGATATACTTGCCATAGAGGGAGTGCAACGAAGGTTCACCAGACTGGTTCCTGGATGAGGAGATGGTCCTCTGAGGAGATATTGAGTAGGTTAGGCTTACATTCCCTAGAGTTTAGAAGAATGAGGGGTGATCTCATTGAAACATATAAAATTCTTAAGGGGCTTGACAGGGTAGATGCTGTTTACCCTGGCTAGGGAATTTAGAACTAGGGGTTACAGTCTCCAAATAAGGGGTCAGCCATTGAGGAAAAATTTCTTCACTCAAAGGGTGGTGAACCTTTGGAATTCTCTACCCCAGAGGGCTGTGGAGGCTCAGTCGCTGAGTATATTCAAGACAGAGATTGATAGATTTTTGGATACTAAGGGAATCAAGGGATATGGTGATAGGATGGGACAGTGGAGTTGAGGTAGAAGATTAGCCATGATCTTATTGAATGGCGGAGCAGGCTCGAAGGGTTGAATGGCCTATTCCTGCTCCTATTTCATATGGCTGGTCAAGTTAATCTTCTGGTCACTGTTTACTTCTGGATGTTGATGGTGGGGGGACCCAGTGTTGGTGGTGCAGTTGAAGGTCATCGGGAGATGGCTGGGCTTTCCTTTGACCGAGATGCTCATTGGTTGGCAATCATAGAAGGTAAATGTTACTGTTACCGCCGAATTGGAGCCTGAACGGACCCAGTGATATACAGGGTCGACGTATACCCAACTTCGACTTATAGAGCAATAAACCCAGACTACTGCGGACCTTGCTGGAATGTGCGAGTACACTTTTATTTACAGAGCGCTCTGGGAGAAGTGCTATACACCCCCTTGGTGCAATCGCCAGCATCTTAGCTTTACAATAGCAGCCGTGCTCCTTTTATACAATTTAAAAACAGGAAAGATACCATATTACATTAATTCCTTGGCCAATCTGGTACTTCAGCATCCTTTAACTTTGGCCAATCCGATACCTTAGCAACCCTTAATCACATTCTGTCAAAAACAAGTTGATTATATTATTATACCGTTAGCAAACAACTTAATTATATTACTGTTCTGTACAAGTGACATCACACGTTTGGTGTAAGCAGATCAAGTCAGCTGTCTGTTATGCCAGTGTCTGCAAAATGTCAATGAATGTCAAGTATTTCAGCAGGCACTACGGTGCCATTTTAAAATTTCCTCCAATAGCCCCTCCTTTTGGTCCTGGAGCACGATCCTCTTGCTCCCAGATGACCATCGTTCTTCGTTTCTTCACAGGGTTGGTTTACAACCACTGACTCATCTCGTGAGAACCGGCCGTTCCGGCCACGTCATCATACGTTTCTTCTTCTTCACCCATATTTCCTGGCAGGAGGTCGGTGTATTCTTCGACAGAAGCTACTGGCAGCACAGCTTTCACAGCAGTTTGACAGCACATTTTAATGATACTCAATGCACAGCACAGCAGTATACGTATCACAACCATGATCAATATCATTGGCACTAGCCAAGCACCCCAGCCTGATCCTCCCAGTAACCAATCAAACCATCCGCCTCCAATATTGGATTGATGGAGCAAAGCTACTTGTTTTTGAATATGGTCCGCTAGGTTGGTAATATTTTCAGAACTGTCTGGGATGTATGTACAGCATTCTGCTCCGATCATGGCACGTGTACCTCCCTGTGCAGCTAGTAGGTAATCTAGTCCCATTCTATTTTGTAGGGCGACAGTTCTTAGGGCTACCATTTCGGCACTCATCTCTCTCAGGGATTCAGCCATGTCATTGGCTACTCCCTCAATTATGGTTGCCAATAACCATATTTCTTGAGAAGTAAACACTATTCCAGCCGTGGGGAACATAGCTCCTAGTACCACCTGCCAGGTGGGAAGTTCTCTTTTAGTACGACTATGCTTGTGGTGGTCTTTCAATTCCTTTATGTGGTGTATATATGGTACTACATACCCCAAATAGCATGATCCTGCCCAATTCTCTGGTAGCCAGGGGTATGCTCTATGACCGCATATGAAGTATGTCCCATTATAGGCTGTCATTATCTGTCCCGGTTGTTCGGAGTTTATGTTGGCGTGGAAGATGGTAAAACCCATCTGGTTGTCAGTATTTGTTCGCCTGGTCCCATTCCATGGTTTATTATTGGTCAAATTCATCAAATTGGTGGTATTGAACCACCAGCTTTCCATGGAATTTCCTGCATTATATGTGGTAAAATTTTGTGTACAATGACTTTTCCCCACATCAATTCTGATCCCTTCAGTCTGTTCTGTACCGCGCTCCCAACATATCTCCCCGATCGGCTGGCCCTTTCCTGACGTATTGGTAAGAACTAAAAAGGGGGGTTCTTTCGTATAATTATACGTTGGCTTATACCATTCTTTAAAATTTTCTAACGAATATCCTCCCCCCCGGAACTCATTCCTTAGGCTAGTCCATTTCTGTTCCCAGGTTTTTCCGAAGGTGGATAAAGTGGTATTTTTCTGTTTCGTATGATTTCTATTAATTATCCATTCTGCCATATCTGTGAGGTTCAAGGGTATTGGTCGCAAGGGTATCCCTCCTTTCGCATGAGTGGGAGTATGGCTACATACCCAACAGGCATCTATCCCACTCCGTTTGGCATACTTATATGACATATATAAAAACGTATTTACATGCAATCCCCGTTTTCTATGCGGTCCTGTCGCCGCATCTCCCGTGACAATACGTACCAACGCAACTATACACTGTAACTTATACATGTTTACATGTTTTTGATGCAATATTCTTCTTCCAGTTATTGCCGAAGGGGTCTCCCTTTTTTTTTTGTGGAACAGATTCAGAACAGTGGGGGTAATTATTCACGTTCATGTCCTTTATATAACTTCAACTGAGTCCAATGTTTCCATATGCCCTTTCCCCTTATGTCCAGACAGGCACAGGTGTCCCCACTGATTATGATCTCATAGGGTCCGCTCCATTTCGGCGCGAACCCCAGTTTGCCAGGTAGATTTCTTACCATGACCCGCGCTCCAGCAGGGGGAACGTCCGGGAGCGTGTTAAGTTCTAGCTCCTTGTCCCTTTCCCGCTGTTGGTCATGGATATTTTTACGCATCTCCTTTAATTGAGTGCTGAGTTCCAAAACGTATCGTTTTAATTTATCTTTTAGAGGACCTACATCGGCCCCACCTGTTATGATGCCGTCGGGTAATTGCATCGCCCTTCCTGTCATTAGTTCATAAGGGGTAAGGCCAGCCGTTCGGTTTGTAGTGGCCCGAAGTTTCATCAGGATGATGGGCAGCACTTCAGTCCATGTTTTTCCCGATGTTTGCATCGCCTTGGCCAATGCATTTTTAAGGGTACGGTTCATCCGTTCCACCATTCCTGAACTTTGTGGGTGATAGGGGATGTGGAACTTCTGTTTTATACCCATTAATTGACATACGATTTTTATGACACTACCAGTAAAGTGAGTGCCTTGATCGGAGTCGATTTGAAGGGGCACTCCCCATCGGGGAATTACTTCTTCTGCTAGGATTCTGGCAACCGTCAGGGCGGTGCAGTTCCGTGTTGGAAAAGCCTCCACCCATCGAGTGAATTGGTCTATGATTACCAGGCAGTATGTTTTACCGTGGGACGGGGGTAGAGGGCCGGTAAAATCGATTTGCAAATGTTCCCATGGGCCTCGCGGCCTGGGTTGATGTCCCATATTAACCTTTATTGGCCTGCCTGGATTGTACTGTGCACACGTAACACACCGGTGGCAGTGTTTAGCAATATCTCTTCCCATCCCTTTCCACCACCATTCTGTACCGAGACTTCCTGTCATTGCCTCTCTTCCCGAGTGAGAGAGCCTGTGGTGAATTTCCAACAGAGTGTTTTGTATGCACTCTGGGGCCATTACCTTATCATCCTTTCGCCAGACGTTATCGCTTCCTCGTATAGCGCCTTGTTTCTCCCACGTACCTTTCTCAACATCTGGTGTGTCCTCGTGCAGTTCTTCAATACTTATCTCATCTCCTGGGTTACTTATGCTAGCCACTGGTGTGTCGCTAATCTCCTCTTGTTCTAACGCGAATTGTGCAGCTTTGTCCGCTGCTTGGTTCCCCTGGTGGTTTAACCAATCTGGGCCAGTTCTGTCCGGCTCTCTCTGGTGTGCCTTGATTTTTATTACTGCAACTTGTTGGGGCTTATTACTAACCTCAAGGAGGGCCTCTATCCTTCTCTGATGTTTTATAGGATTGCCTCCTGTCGTAATGAATCCTCTCCTACCCCAGGCGGTCATATAGTCATGGACTACCCCAAAGGCGTACCTACTATCTGTGTAGATGTTTACTACTTTATTTTCCGACATCTCCAGTGCCTTAGTGAGTGCCACTAACTCAGCCACTTGGGCTGACAAACCCCCGTCGATTCGCCCTGACTCTACTGTTTCCAGTCGGTCATTAACTACCTGTGCGGGGTAGTCCATCCATATATTTGCGCGACCCATCTACGTAAAGTGTTCCTTCGGCCGTCGCCAGAGGGGTATCCTTTATTCTATCTTCTTCTAAGTTCATATCTACATCCCCACAATTATGAGGCTCTCCGGTTCCTAATATTCCTTCTGCCGGATTGTCCCCCATATCCCTAATGATGGTTACTGCTTTACTCGGAGGGAGGAGGACCGCTTCCCATTTTGCTCGTCTCATATTTGAGACGGATCTCAATTTTCCCGTGTTCAGCATTTCTACCAAGGTGTGTTTGGTGTGAAGGATAATGTTTCCTGTCATCACAATTGGCTCGCTGACCTTTATGGCCCAGGCAGCACAATCTAATGCGGCTATACACCGTGAAAGCCCGGTTACTACAGGTCCTTCTGCAGTGGAGTAGTATGCCACTGGCCTGCGCTTGTCCCCATGATCCTGTGTTACCACCGCGGTATAAAATCCCCCTTCATTATTGCAGTGTATGTGGAAGTCTTTGCACATGTCTGGTAACCCCAATCCTGGGGCTGATATTAATTCTGACTTCAGTTGGATATAAGCTTCCTCCTGCTCTGGGCCCCATTCTATTGAGTCCAGTGCTGGTTTGCCCCCTTTCACTAGCCGCTGTATGGGTTCTGCTATTTTAGCGAACCCTGGGATAAAATTTCTACTATAATTAAAGAGGCCTAATACCTTCCTTACTCCCCTCACTGTTACGGGCCTGGGCATACTCTGGACAGCGTCCTTTCTGTCCGGTGGCATTTCTTTAAGTCCCTGGGAGATAAGGTGTCCCAGATACAATACCTGGGTTTTTCCTATCTGTGCCTTTTTGGGGTTCACCTTTAGGCCAGCCGTCTCCAATGTTTTTAATACTAGGTACAGGGTCGTCTGGTGCCCTTCTTTCGTTTCCGAAGCTATTAGTATGTCATCAACATACTGGAGAATCGTACTCCCGCTGGGCAGTTCTACCCTTTTTAAGATGTCGCTCATGACTCGGTGAAAGATAGCCGGGCTATTGTGAAACCCCTGTGGGAGCCGGGTCCAGGTATACTGTTTGTCCCCTACCGTAAACGCAAATTTTTCCTGTGATTCTGGGTCCAAGGGTGAGGCCCAGAATCCGTTGGCTATGTCCAGGACCATGAAGATTTGGTGTTCTGGGGCTAGACCGTTTAAGATGGTTGAGGGGCTGGCGACGATAGGGTGTAACTTAGGGGTGACCTTGTTGAGGGCAGTGTAATCTATAGTTAACCTATAGCTTCCGTCAGGTTTTCCTACTGGCCATGTAGGGGAATTGGTGGTACTTGTTGTTTCTCTCAGGATGCCTTTCTCTACAAGTCCTTTTACTATGTCTATGACTGCCTTTCTTGCCTCGGTTTTTATGGGGTACTGGCGGTATGGCTTATGTTCTGGTCCGGGGATCTTGATAGGGTCAATACCAGCTTTTCCTGTGTCTAGTTTTGTTTCTGCCCAAACTCCGGGGACGGAGGCGCAAATGGCCCCGTAATCACCTGTATCTAATTGCCAGTTTCTTTTGGTTACTGTGGCTACTCCAATCGTGCTGGTATTATTTGCGAGTCGTCCTACCTTTGCTATGTGGCCGTCTGTTTTTGGCCACATTAGTTTTCCCTTGCCACAATCGATTAATATTTCGTCAAGTTATCTTTGTTTCGAGAGTTTTAATGTCCTGTGTTTTATCTTTAACAATTTTCTTAATTACATTTACTTGTTCTGTCAGTCCTGACAATTGGTGTACTAGTAACACGCCCGCCTTTTTAGTTTTATCCTTTTTCTGTTTACTCAGCCAATTTCTCTGAAGTTCTAATGTCTGTGGTACGTCCCATCCATCCTTCTGCATTTTTTAAATTAGTGAATGCCTGTCTGTCATATAAGAATCGATGAGGGAGCCCGGGGGCCCCCTCTTAATCTCCTTACCTGACATCAGTAGTCCACCGACCTTTCCTCTTTGTCTGGAGTCACGTTTTTGAAAGCCCCCCTATTCTTTTCTTCTAAGAATACCCAGGCGTTTTAACGTACTCGAAATGGCATTCTCAGAGGTCTGGGTTTCTCTGTCTTTCAAGAGTGCCCGGACGTGTAACGTTTTACCCCGCTCCACAAGTTCCTAACATCAGTCTGTTAGTCCCGAATAAGACCTGAGGATTAAAATTTTGTCAATACAGATACGAATATAAGTTCATCACAGACAAATGTCAAGTGTAGTCCCACACTCCACTAGTCCACTTACTTATTCTTTGATCACTCGGCGTCCTTATACTTGATCAGAGTACTAAAACACCGGTGACCCTGCTCGCAGCGCCAATTTGTTACCGCCGAATTGGAGCCTGAACGGACCCAGTGATATACAGGGTCGACGTATACCCAACTTCGACTTATAGAGCAATAAACTCAGACTACTGCGGACCTTGCTGGAATGTGCGAGTACACTTTTATTTACAGAGCGCTCTGGGAGAAGTGCTATACACCCCCTTGGTGCAATCGCCAGCTTCTCAGCTTTACAATAGCAGCTGTGCTCCTTTTATACAATTTAAAAACAGGAAAGATACCATATTACATTAATTCCTTGGCCAATCTGGTACTTTAGCATCCTTTAACTTTGGCCAATCCGATACCTTAGCAACCCTTAATCACATTCTGTCAAAAACAAGTTGATTATATTATTATACCGTTAGCAAACAACTTAATTATATTACTGTCCTGTACAAGTGGCATCACACGTTTGGTGTAAGCAGATCAAGTCAGCTGTCTGTTATGCCAGTGTCTGCAAAATGTCAATGAATGTCAAGTATTTCAGCAGGCACTACGGTGCCATTTTAAAATTTCCTCCAACATTACCTCCACTTCAAATAGTGCCATGGGATCCATTACATCCACCTTATAAGACTGCAATTTCCACTTTAACAACTTAATTGAAAGATAGCACCTCCTTGTAGTGTATGTGCCTTTAAGAGCCCCCTGTGTACTGTAATGCCGGTAATGGCCACTCGGGCTATATAAGCCTGTATATTGTGTTGTATCAGTTAGTTCCCCTCCAGACTTTGTTCAGTAAACACCTGTGAAACCAACTCCTGTCTTCAGTGTCTCTATTAACACACGGACACAACAGTGGCGATGAATTGGAAACGGACTTACCTGCAATTCGGCAGCACCTCAAGGACATCGATTCCTCTGACATCCAAAGTCGAAGCAAGGAAAAGAAAAAAAGCTGTGGTTTCATCAGCTAGCCGAGCTGGTGGCAGGCACTGCAATAATCCTTCCTGGGCATCGGGCTGGGGCTCCAGCGGCTGGCTCTGCAGCGAGGCCAAGCAGCGAAGGCAGAGGCAAGCAGTAACAGACGGGGAGGGAGCACTCGGGAGACGGCCGGCGCTGCAAGCAGGTCGGCGTTCAGACCTAGCAGAGAGAGTCCGGCGGGAACGAGTCTCCACCTGTAAATAAATAATAACATTTAAAAAAACGCGGAAAACAGCATTGTCATCGGCAGCAGCGGCGGGGAAGCGCGGGAAGCGCCATATCTTTTCTGCAGAAAAGAAAGAAAAGCGCGGGAAGCGCCATTTTTTTTCCAGGATGCCTAAGGCTGGCAATATTGATGCTTTTGATAACGATATAAAGGATTGGACCACATATGTGGAAAGAGTGGAGGTATATTGTACCGCAAATGGAATAGAAAATGATAAAAAAGCGTCAGTACTTCTAAATCTAATGGGCACAAAGACATATGGGCTGTTACGAAACTTAATCACGCCAGCCAAACCAAAGGACAAGAATTTTAAAGAAATTGTTGATACCCTACAGGAGCACTTAAACCCAAAACCGCTGCTGATAGCGGAACGATTCAAATTCTTCAAGAGGAATCAACACAAAAATGAAAGTAACGCTGATTACCTCACCGAATTAAGAAAGCTAACAAAGCACTGCCAATTCGGGGCAGGACTAGCAGATTATCTTCGAGACAAATTCGTCTGCGGTCTCCTAAGTGAAGGAACACAGAAAAGGCTGCTTTCTGAGAAAGATTTAACACTGGACAAGGCTTTCAGTATGGCTGTATCATACGAAGCAGCCACAAGAGGAGCTGCAGAGATACAACAAAAGACACAAGACTTCGGCACCCATGAAATGACACAGGGTTTCGAGAGATGTTATCGCTGCGGCAGATCCACCCATGACCAGAGGGACTGTTGGTTCAAGGACAAAGCATGCAGGCAATGCGGAAAGATTGGACACATTGCACGGGTATGCCGATCTGGAAAAACAAAATCCACGGACAGGAAGAAAAAAATCAATAAAGGAAAGTACAGAAAGGTACAAATGATGACGGACAGTAGCTCCGAAGACCAGAAGAGCGATAGCAACTCCGAAAACAAGAGACTAAGCTGTCTCAAATTACATAATGTAATTGCCAAAGAAGATTACCAGACCATTTGGGTTACCCTCACGATAGCAGGGTCCCCAGTTAAAATGGAGCTAGATACAGGATCAGCTCTGACCATCATAAATCGATGGGATTACGAGCGGCTATTTCTGCATATACCTTTAAAAGACACATCCATTATCTTGAAAACATATACGGGGCAGAAAGTATACCCCAAAGGAAAAATAAGGGTGCCTGTTGTATACAACGGCAAGGAAATACAAAAGTTGTATTTATACGTTCTACAAGATGGTGGTCCACCGCTGTTGGGACGTGAATGGATCAGGAAAATACGTTTAGACTGGCACTCCATTCAAGCACTGATGGTAACCAGTAAGAAAAAAAATTATGATAACATCATACCTGAACGATTAAAAGACATCTTGGCCAACGCCAAAGAAGTGTTTCAAGAGAAACTAGGAACCTTGAAAGGCATCACCGCCTCAATAAAAGTGGAAGATGCGGCAATTCCCAAGTTTTTTAAGGCAAGACCGGTGCCATACGCAATTCGTCCAGCAGTCGAGGCAGAGCTGGAGAATTTGGAGAAGGCAGGCGTATTATCCAAAATAGATTGGAGCGAGTGGGCAACACCCATCGTCCCAGTCATGAAGAAAACATTGAATAATGATAAATCTGAAGAACAGAGAAAAATTCGCATCTGTGGAGACTTCAAGGTGACTGTAAACCCGATCCTTCACACGGTACAGTATCCTCTTCCGAGGATAGAAGACATTTTCGCCTCACTATCCGGAGGGAAACGTTTCACCAAAATTGACTTGGCACAGGCATATCTACAGATGGAGGTTGAAGAGGCCTCTAAAAAGTATCTCACGATAAATACACAAAGGCCTGTACCAGTACAATCGACTGGTTTTCGGAGTAGCATCCGCTCCAGCTATCTGGCAAAGAGCTATGGAGCAAGTCCTCCAACGGATTCCGGGGACTCAATGCTACCTAGACGACATCCTTGTAACAGAAGAAAACGACAACGAGCACCTTGCCAATTTGGAGCAGGTGCTCACTAGGCTGAGAGAACGGGGCCTACGAGCAAATCGCCCCAAGTGCGAATTTTTCCAGAATCAAATACCATGTTGTGGCCACATTATTAATAAGGAAGGGTTGCATAAGTCACCTGAAAAAATTGAAGCAGTCATAAAAGCCCCAGCACCTGAAAATGTTTCACAATTAAGGTCGTTCCTGGGATTAATAAATTACTACCATAAGTTTTTACCGAACTTATCAACTCTTCTGCACCCTTTTAATGAACTGCTACAAACAGGAGTAATTTGGAAATGGAGCGAAGACTGTAAACGTGCCTTCCATAAATGCAAAGACTTAATCACGTCCAAATAGGTTTTGGCTCATTACAACCCATCACTGCCAATCAGACTGGCGTGCGATGCATCCCCTTACGGCGTAGGAGCGGTATTATCGCATAAATTCCCTGATGGCTCGGAACGGCCGATAGCTTTTGCGTCACGCTCATTGAACTCAGCTGAGCGTAACTGTGCCCAAATCGACAGGGAAGCACTCAGCCTGGTATGGGGAGTGAAGAAATTCAACCATTACCTACACGGACAAAAATTTACTTTGTTGACTGACCATCAACCCCTCATCTCCATATTCAACCCTAAAAAGGGTGTTCCCATTATGACAGCGCAAAGGTTACAGAGGTGGTCCCTTTTTCTAGGGGCACACCAATATAACATAGAATACAAAGGATCAAAACAGCATGGGAATGCTGACGGTTTATTGCGCCTACCGTTGCCAATGGTAGAAGAGGCACCTACCGTAGACCCAGTGGAAATTTTCCACTCTACCATAGTCGAATGTCTACCAGTAACAAATTCTGCCATTGAAAGGGAAACTAGAAATGACCCGACTCTCTCACGAGTCTACGATTTAACAGTGAAGGGATGGCCAGCACATGGCGAACCACTGTTGCCAGCATTCTCGCAAAGAAGAGAATAGCTGTCAGTGTGCCGAGGAACCTTGATGTGTGGCTCCAGAGTGGTGATTCCACCCAAACTCCAGGATAAAGTTCTAAAGGAGCTTCACAAGGGGCATCTGGGTGGAGTGAAAATGAAGAACGTAGCCAGGGCGTTTGTATGGTGGCCAGGTATCGATGGAGACATCGAAGAAATGACCAGGAGCTGCCTAGGATGCCAGAAGGTCCAAAACGCTCCACCACAAGCCCCTCTACATCCATGGGAGTGGCCCTTATCTCCATGGCAAAGGGTACACATCGACTTTGCTGGTCCATTTATGGACTCAATGTTCTTAATCGCAGTTGATGCACACTCCAAGTGGCCGGAGGTAATAAAGATGTCCTCCACCACCACGGAAAAAACCATCACAGTATTAAGGACCATATTTGCGAGGAATGGGCTGCTTGAACAGATCTGTTCTGATAATGGACAGCAATTTGTGTCCGAAGAATTCAGGAAGTTCTTAAAAAACAATGGGGTTAAGCACTACACGTCCGCCCCATACCATCCCGCCACCAATGGATTGGCTGAAAGGTTTGTCCAGACCTTCAAGAAGGCCATAAAGGCCATGGGTAATGAAGGCATAAAACTTCAGCATAAGGTGGATAACTTCTTGTTTGCGTACAGGAATGCAACACATGTGGTTACAAACCAAACTCCCGCCATGATGTTCTTCAATAGAAGCCTAAGATGCCGGCTGGATTTGATCAAACCAAACATCAGAAGGGACGTGGAGAACCGGGAATTTCAAGGCATGAATGAAAGGCCAACTAGAACCTTCCAGATAGGTCAACAAGTTTTGGCCCGGGACTACCGTACCGAGAAATGGCAGCCTGGAACTATCTGCACACGACTAGGACCGCTGATGTATACCGTGGACATTGGAGAAAGCATAATAAGGTGCCATGCTGACCAAATCATAGAGCCATCCGAAAAGGGACAACCTACACCACAACTCTATACGCCTAATGATGAAGTAGAGATACCCATAGTATCTACCTCCGATCCGGTGATACTGGAACCCGATGAACCTGACACTGGCATTCAAGCCGAATCAGCCTTGCCAAATGAACCTACTACACCACCAGAAACTACTACACCACCGAGGCGTTATCCGGACCGAGTCAGGAAGCCTCCAGAGAGACTGACTTATAATTGATTAACAGCAGCAATGTGTAGATTATTTTTCTTGTAACATGTAATTAATGATTACTTAAAATATTATGTACTGGTTGGCTAAAAGGGGAGGAATTGTAGTGTATGTGCCTTTAAGAGCCCCCTGTGTATTGTAATGCCAGTAATGGCCACTCGGGCTATATAAGCCTGTATATTGTGTTGTATCAGTTAGTTCCCCTCCAGACTTTGTTCAGTAAACACCTGTGAAACCAACTCCTGTCTTCAGTGTCTCTATCAACACACGGACACAACACTCCTCGGTACTGTATTGGAGTGCCAGATTGCTCCATCTTTGGGCTTGAACCCACAACCTTCTAACCCACAGGCAAGCTGGCCAAGTAAGTTTTAAAATTAGCTTTTAAATTTATAAAGGGTTAGACAAGATAGATCAGGTAGAAAGGAGAGAGAACAGCAGGAAAAGGTGAAGTGAAATAAAAGCCTTGCGATTACACGGTATGGATAGGTTTGTCTGAACTTCTTTTGTCTGCTTCAACCATTATAATCAGGCTAAGTGATTTGACATAGCATTTCTGGCACCGAATGACCTCCTTCTGTGCCGTAAATTTCTATGAAGAAAATTTCTCTGATACCACATGGCAAGTAGCACAAATCTCCACACTTACCGCATTTAACAAGATTTACAACCTGGGCGCCATAATTATACATAGAAAGCCTCAGAGGCAGAGAAAAGGCAGATCTAACTGATGAGAAATTATTTGTTTTAATTATGAGATTATATTGAAGCATTTTGCATCATTCTGTCTGCTTTATGAATCACATTTCACTGAGTTTTGACGTTTAGCGGAATTTTTTGACGCTCTCTTTCTGGGTTACCTGGTTCTTCTGACCTGTCATCTGAGGTGATGTTGGCGCACCTTTGCAAGGGGCATAGACAAAGTAAAGGAACAGGAGAACAGCTAGGAAGTTAACAGGGTGAGGGGTTACAGAGAGAGAGAGAGAGAGAGACTAGGGCTTATTTCACTCGAGCTGAGAAGGTCAAGGGATGAGAGTATGAAGAGTTATAATAAGGTCAATAGTGATGGATTATTTTCACTGGTCAGAGAAATGGTAGCAAGGGAACCGATAATTATTTAAGGGGAGGTTAGAAAAAAATCCTTCACACAGAGGGTGGTTAGGGTGTGGAATTTTCTGCCACAGACTTATTGGATCAGAATCCATGAATTCTTTTTAAAAGAGAATTAGATAGCTGCTGGTAAAAGAGGAATCGGGAATGAGCAGGAGAGTGGGATGACAGTAGGTGCCTCATGTGGACAACAACACCAGCACAGATTTGATGAGCCTAATAGCCTTTTCCCGTGCTATCATATTCTATGATTCTATGAAATATTATTCCTGCTTAGGTCATCTTGGAGCACTCTCAGCTCTAGGTGGTATAACAATCCAGGCCCAGACTCATGATCTGGAGACACAAGTTCAAATTCCCACCATGGCAGCTGGGGAATTTAAATTCAATTAAACAAATCTGGAATAAAAGGCTAATATCAGTAGTGGTGACCATGAAACTATTGGATTGTTGTAAAAACCCATCTGGTTCACTAATGCTTTTTAGGGAAGGAAATCTGCTGTCCTTGCCCGGTCTGGCCGAAAGTGTGACTCCAGACCCACATTAATGTGCTTGACTCTTAACTGCCCTATGAAGTGGCCTAGCAAACCACTCTTGTACCAAATTGCTACAAAGAAGTATACTAAGCAACACCGTGGGAGTACCTTCACCACCCAGACTGCAGTGGTTCAAGAAGGCAGCTCACCACCACCTTCTCAAGGGCAATTAGAGATGGGCAATAAATGCTGGCCTCGCCAGCGATGCCCACATCCCACAAACGAATCAACAAGGGTGTTGGTTCAAGCCCAATGCCTGGACTTCAGCACATAATCCAGTGCAGTACTGAGAGCGTGCCGCATTGCCAGAGATGATTTATTTCCAACGAGACATTAAACTAAGGTGCTGCCTGCCTGCCTGTCCTCTGTCTTCATGGATGTTAAAAATTCCATGGCAGTATTTGAAGAACATGGAAGCTGTCCTGCTGTCCTGGCCAAAATGCTAGCCTAAACCAACACCGCCAAAAACACATTACCTCATCAATCATCTGATGGCCGCTTGTGGGATGTTACTGATGTAGAATAGCCGTTCCATTTGCCTACCAGACAATAGTCACCGCCGCCCAAGAGTAAATCATTGTGTAAGAGGCTTTGAGATGATTTGACTTGATAAGGTGTGCATAGATGTAAGTGTAATTCTTAGAGGTTTACATGCCAAAGAAAACTTTTATATTTACGCACGCAGAGCTTCAAAATTTAAAAGGAAGCTGGGATCAAGTTTGTTTGGCTCCACAAGTGTTACAATAACAAGATTCCAGCTTTGAATGTCTACTTTTAATTTATTTAGGTAAAGGTTATGTAAGTGTTCTGATTTAATCTGCATCACTTTCCATAAGCAGAGATAACTTCAAGTGATATTACCGAGGCCCGGCCAATTCATTAATTAGACTTCATAAGTGAACGTAACCATGGCGATTTTGGTTACCCAGCTGGAAGTTGGGGGGGGGAGGGGTGGGGGGAGGAGGAGAATGGGTTGAGGGGGAGTGGGCGGGAGGAAGTACAGCGGCCACCCAGAGGTGCCTGCAGGGCTGCCGTCCCAGTTTACAGTTCACCTCTCAGTAGCACGTTTGAAAGGGGGTCATCAAAATGGATTAGGCTCCCTGGCGGGACTACCACGCGGCCAGCGGTGGAGGCCTGGTTTCCGCTCTGGGGGAAAAATCCACCCCAATGTCTCCAAAAAGCTCTCTACAGCTTTACCTGAAAGCAACCGAATAGCCTTTGAAATGGCCTCTTCAGGCCTTGGGCCAGCCACAGTGTGCGGGCTGGTTCAAGAAGTCAGCTGGTAAGGACAGAAAGTAGCGCCAGCATTGTAGCGACGTCACTTGAACACCCCCTACCCTCCCGCTGTTTGAATTTATTCGTGAGGCTCCCCCTCCCACCGTTTCAGATGGAAGTGTTACTCGCCAGGATTAACGTCCCCTGTAAAATCTGACCAGCTATCGAAACAGCGGTAAGTGGTGGGAGGAACAGCTGTTTTAATTGCTGCCCGCTATGGCTCCGTGGTTGGGTGCAAACAAGGGGGTGGTAAAGGGATGAAGATCACCTCCAACGTGGATTGCAATAGCTCGATAATGGTTAAAACATCTTGCAAATTCTTGGTTAGGCCAAATGCAGCACTTGAGGCATTCTCTCTGCTAGTTGCCATGGTCAAATATTTAACTGCAACCTTTGATATCCTGGCGATAACAAGCTTGCACCATTTATCTTTCTGTCTGCAGTTGACCACATTACCACTGAAATGTCAAGATCTAATTTCCTTTATGGCAGCACACGTCCATGTTGATGCCAATTGCCAGTAATACCTCTAGTGGGCTGAATCAGCAGTTACTGGAAGGGTGTGCGCATAACATGTGATGGCTTTGAGTACGCTGACATTTTTTTCCAAGTGGCGTGGTGATTAACATTTCTTCTGGAACTTGGACAATGTACTGAAGAATTAGAAACAATAGGGGCATTTGCCAATCCAAACGGGTAAAAACTGGACCGCACCAGGCAAGTAGTGATCTTCGAATAAAAAAGAAAGACCTGAACTTACATAGCGCCTTTCACGACCACCGGACATCCCAAAGCGCTTTACAGCCAATGAAGTACTTTTTGAAGTGTAGTCACTGTTGCAATGTGGGAAACGCGGCAGCCAATTTGCGCACAGCAAGCTCCCACAAACAGCAATGTGATAATGACCAGATAATGTTTTTGTGATTTTGAGTGAGGGATAAATACCAGCCAGGACACCAGAGAGAACACCCCTGCTCTTCTTCGAAATAGTGCGCCATAGGATCTTTTACATCCACCTGAGAAGGCAGACAGGACTTCTGTTTAACGTCTCACCCAAAAGACAGCGCCTTCAACAGTGCAGTGCTCCCTCAGTTGTGCACTGGAGTGTCAGCCTAGACTTTTATGCTCAAGTCTCTGGTATGGGACTTGAACCCTCGACCTTCCAACTCAGAGACAAGAGTGCTACCCACTGAGCCACGGCTGACACACGTTATTTGCATATCCTTCCTGCTCCCCGCATCCTCACTGTGCTGAAAGCAAGGTTTGTCATAGCATTTCCTACTGTAATAATTCATTCTTTACCAGGATTGTAAAACTGTAGCTCTTTCGTCTTCCCTTCCTCTTACACCCTACAGACATTTAAAAAGCAACCTTGGGATAACATAATCACTGCATCTTTATTTGAGCCACTAAACAACAAAACTAAATAGCTTCCGGGTGCATTGTGATTCAAATAACGGTTCATATCCATCTTTTGTACGAGACGTTAAACCGAGACACCCATCTATCCTCTCACATGGATACACAAGATTCCATGCCACTATTCGAAGAAGAGCAGGGGAGTTATCCTGGCCAATACTTGCTCCTCAACCAACATCACTAAGGCAAATACAAAAAGAAAATACTGCAGATGCTGGAAATCTGAAATAAAAACAGAAAATGCTGGAGATACTCAGCAGGTCAGCCAGCATCTGTGAAGCGAGAAACAGAGTTAGCGTTTCAGGTCGATGACCTGGTCTGGTTCTGACGAAAGATCATCGACCTGAAACGTTAACTCTGTTTCTCTCTTCACAGATGCTGCCTGACCTGCTGAGTATCTCCAGCATTTTCTGTTTCTTTTTCACTAAAGCAAACTATCTGGTCATTATCTCACTGTTATTTGTGGGTCCTTGCGATGTGCAAATTGTCTGCCACGGTTCCTACATTACAACAGTGACTGCACTTCAAAAGTACTTGGCTGGGAAGTGCTTTGGGATGTCCTTAGGTCATGAAAAGTGCTATATAAATGCAAGTCTTTCTTTTCTTTCTCAATGTTAAGGACAAATGTAAAATTTTGGGCATCCTACCTTCAAAGGGATTATGAAGGTGCATTCACACTCCAATTTTAGATCTCACATGACAATTTGTAAACCTACTTGACATTATAAATGTTTGGGTAATATAGATCCTCCTCTCCCTGCCCTCTAACCATTTAAATGTTTAACTTTTGGGAGTTACTTCTGTGCATCTATGTATCCTGGCATGTGCAAAACTCTCAAGATTGAGGTCCTTGTTTTCAAATTTCTCCACAGCCTCGTCCCTCCCTACCTCTGTAACCTCCTCCAGCCCTACAACCCTCCGAGGTATCTGCGCTCTTCCAATTCTGGCCTTTTGTGCATTCCCAATTTTCATTGCTCCACCATTGGCGGCTGTGCCTTCATCTGCCAAGGGCCCTAAGCTCTGGAATTCCCTCCCTAAAACTCTCCGCTTCTCTACCTCTCTTTCCTCCTTCAAGACGCGCCTTAAAACCGACCTCTTTGACCAAGCTTTTGGACATCTGCCCCAACATCTCCTTATATGGCTCGGTGTCCTATTTTGTTTAAATATCGCTCCTGTGATGCGCTGTGGGACGTTCTACTACATTAAAGGTGCTATATAAATGCAAGTTGTTCTTGTCTGGTGAGGGAAATGGGGTGAGCGATCTTCATTCAATACACTGCCCAAGAAAGGCCACCATTATTTTCCAGGATCCTTTGGAAATTTTACTACATTAAAGGCATTATATAAATGCAAGTCGCGGTAGCATACACCTTTCAGCAAGAAATGGAATTTTAACAAGTGGCTGGATTTCCCCAAGTACATGGTATCATTGATGACACAGAACACTCCCAAAATTTCCAACAGCCAGGGGGTTTTCCTTCTGTGAATCTGCAGACTCCGAGTGATTGCTGACACATCATTCTGCATGTTACCCTGAAAGCTGCCGTGATTCTTTTATTCTCCAGCAATCAAAAATACTTGCAATGTTCAGCCAGAGGACTCCAGGTTTCTCACTTCGAGCATGACTGATGTCACTCCTCTGTCATTCGAGGACTAAAGAGCGACAGCAGGTGTCATAAAGTCTTTCCCATTACACGATTATTGAACAGACCGTCGGTATTCTTGAAGTTCACTTCCATTGCCTGGATAGGTCAGGGGGAGACTTGGGGGAAAAATTCGGTTGATTTACGTTTCCCGTTAGCGCTAACGGGGCACAAAGCAACTAGCGCCTGGGCGCGGCGCCGCTAACGCGAAATTCAGCAGGAGGTTAGCGGTAGCGGTAACCGTTAGTGTCCCATGGCGCTGCGTCATCGCCATGCGCAGTGCCCCGCTTGCGCCCCGGCCGCGATCTTTGGTAGCACCCCCTGACTTACCGCCGGACGTTATGTCCGACAGAGTCAGGGGGGCCTACCTGCGGCCAGGGCGACGCTAATTAAAGGGAAGGTGCCGGGCAGCCATTTTTGTTGCTGGCCGCCTGCCAGCACCTGCCCGCTTTGCCGTCCCCGGCCTTCTGTGCAGCCCCCCCCCACACCGCGGAGTGCCAGCTGCGCTCCGTGAGCCCGGCACTTCTCTTGACTGCCGGGCTCTTTTGCCAGCACTCCGATCCCTGGTGGCCCAGTGCTAGAGTCGCACTGCGCTAGGCCCCTTCCCTTTAATAAGGGGATGAAGGCCTGCAGTATCGCGGTGCAACGTGCTGCAGAGCGTGGCGTTGCGGCATGTAGCACCGCGATATTCACTTGGAGCTCCCCAAGAGGGAGGCGGGGCACTTCCAGTAGCGCCTTGCCTCCCTCTTGGGGTGCTACCGGTGAATTCTGGGCGCGGGGGTGCTAATTTTTACTGGCAAAGATAGCGCCCCAAAGGGGCCGCGACCCAATTTTTCTCCCTTACAATATAGCCCAGAAAGCGTGTCAAGAATTATAGTGGCACGCTATATACTGCATTTTCCAGTTAGGAAGGGATTGGATCTTCCATCCACAGAAGATGATGAAGAAGAAGTTGGAAGCCATCAATCTCCACGTCATGATGAGGGTGCCCAGGCAAGTGAGAGATGGTGGCACAGGACATTTACTTACCAGTAGCACATAAGTAAACAACCGACAACCAGAGGGCACAGATTTAAGATAATTGGTAAAATAAATCCAGCGGGGGAAATGAGGAGACAATTTTTTACGCCGTGAGTTGTTACGATCTGGAATGCACTGCCTGAAAAGGTGTTGGAAGCAGATTCAATGGTAACTTTCAAAAGGGAATTGGATAAATACCTGAAAAGGCGACACTTTCAAGGCTATGGGGAAACAGCAGGGGAAGTAGACTAATTGGATAGCTCTTTCAAAGAGCAGGCGCATACACGATGGGACGAATGGCCTCCTTCTGTGCTGTATGATTCTACAATTCTAACTGTTTCTAGTAGATAGAATGTGCCCCATCTCCAGGGACCAGCAGCAGCACCTGAGGTTCTATAGGAAACTATCAATGACCAGAGGACAATGATTTAAGCTAATTGGCAAATACTCCAGGGGGAGGAAATTGATGGAACTTTGCAGTGATCACACATAACTATTACTCAAATCTGCACTACATTTCACATCCTTTAAGGGAAAGGACACTCACAAACCTTAATCAACAAATAAAAGAAGAATCAAAAGACGATTTAAAAATAATTCATAAACACATCAAGCTTCCAAAGATTTCCACACTTATTAATTGTCTCTTCACTGTCCTTTTACTGTTTCTTATCACCATGTTTACCTAAAGCTCTTTGCACATGTGAACCTAACCCTTGACTGTTATGCGATGCTACCTCAGTGTTAGGAGGTTGTGAGGTTTGTGACTGGGACTGTACCAATGGAGCCCTTAAGGACTAGGGTGGCAATCTTCTCAGTGATCCTGATGTCCCTGCATGATCTGCTCCCGGAGTCATGTTGGTTGCTCGTTCAATGCCATTAGCTGCATTGCCACTAACTTGAGAAACAGCAATATCTGCGACCACTTCTTGTAGTCCACTTCTGCTGGGCAAGGTCTCAGTTGGACAAGAGCAGTCAGCATTGTCCCAATTAATGTTGGGAAAGCTCTGAGCTAGTCTGCTCTGGAAGGAATGTATGCAAGTAGTTCACACCCCCAGAAGCAGAAATTGCCTTCAGAACGTCCTTCTGAGGTCCTGTTGCTGCAGAAATCCCCTGGACTGCTGCATTCACCAGGGTGTTCTGCGTGCCAGGAACATGCCATTGGATTGCGGATACAGGCTGTGGTTTCCTCCATCTAACGCGTTATCGCCAACATGCGACAAGAGACAGTGTCCACTGCCTGCACTTGAGATCTATGCTCCCGAATTATAGTCCTTCTGAAGACTGGTCCCACGAGATCTATACCCCATGGAACCTCAGCTAAGGTCAGTTAATTTCTAGCCCTTTTCCCCGGGGAAAGACAACTGAATTACTTTTGAGATGTAGTAATTCATTGGCCGTGAAGTGCTTCAGGACAGCCTTAAGATCTCGAAAGCATTATATAAATGCAAGTTCATTCATTAATCATTCATTCCTTCATTAGGCATTAAGTAAACCACAATTCCTTTTATAGCTTAAAGCAGCTGGAAAAATGTACAATCTCCTACTGACAGACTGAAAGGAAACCTGCCCATAGTTTAAACAAAAGGCTGCAAGAAAAATAAAACCTTCCATGTGATCTGTGGAAAAAGAACATAAAATGTCGGGATGTTTTTGCACTTCATGATTTGTTTTTGAATTCAGTGGTGGTCGTTCTTCTATGCTGTCTAGTAAACTGGAAAATATTAAAAATGATAGTGAAACGGCAGCAACATGCCTGGTGTGAAAAGTATGATTCATTCAACACTGCTACAAATCAAGGTAATTAACTTAAAAAAAATTCATTCTCAGGATGTAGGCGTCACTGGCAAGGCCAGCATTTATTGCCCATCCCTAGTTGCCCAGAAAAGGTGGAGGTGGGCTGCCTTCTTGAACGACTGTCCAGTCCAGGAGGTTATCCTCTTTGGCAGGAAAAATAAAAAAGCAAATTATTATTTAAATGGAGAGAGATTACAAAATGCTACAGGTCAGAGGGACCTGGGGGGTCCTTGTGCATGAAACACAAAAAGTTAGCATGCAGGTACAGCAAGTAATCAAAAAGGCAAATGGAATGTTGGCCTTTATTGCAAGGGGGTTGGAGTATAAAAGCAGGGAAGTCCTGCTACAACTGTACAAGGTATTGGTGAGACCACACCTTGAGTACTGCGTACAGTTTTGGTCTCCTTATTATGGAAGGATATACTTGCATTGGAGGCAGTTCAGAGACTAGAACTAGGGGGCATAATCTTAGAATAAGGGGCTGCCCTTTCAAAACTGAGATGAGGAGAAACTTCTTCACTCAGAGGGTAGTAAATCTATGGAATTTGCTACCTCAGAGAGCTGTGGAAGCTGTGACATTATATAAATTTAAAACGGAGATAGACAGTTTCCTAGCTGATAAGGGAATTAGGGGTTACGGGGAGCGGGCAGGGAAGTGGACGTGAGTCTAGGTTCGGATCAGCCATGATCCTATTGAATGGCGGAGCAGGCCCAAGGGGTCGTATGGCCTACTCCTGCTCCTAATTCTTATGTTCTTATGTTCTTATGATTTACTAGGTTAATTCCAGAGATGAAGAAAGGTTGAGCAGGCTGGGCCTGTACTCATTGGAATTTAGAAGAATGAGAGGTGATTTTATTGAAACATATAAGATACTGAGGGGGCTCGACAAGGTAGATGCAGAGAGGATGTTTCCCCTCGTGGGGAAATCTAGAACTTGGGGGCATAGTTTCAGAATAAAGGGTCGCCCTTTTAGAACTGAGATGAGGAAGAATTTCTTCTCTCAGAGGGTCGTAAATCTGTGGAATTCTCTGCCCTAGAGAGCTGTGGAGGCTGGGTCATTAAATACATTTAAGGTGGAAATAGACAAATTTTTACAAGATAAGGGAGTGAAGGGTTATGGGGAGTGGGCAGGGAAGTGGCTTTGAGCCCAAGATCAGCCATGATCTTAATGAATGGCGGAGCAGGCTCGAGGGACCAAGTGGCCTATTCCTGCTCCTAGTTCTTATGTTCTTATGTTTGTCACAGTTTGAAAGAACTGAGTGGTTTGCCAAGCGAGAGCAGTTAAGAGTCAACCTCATTGGTTGTGGAGCTGTGGTCACAGGAGGACAGTAAGGACGGCAGGTTTCCTTCCCTAATCGACGTTAGTGAACCAGTTGGGTATTAATAACAATCCTACCGCTTCATGGTCACTTTTTACTGCTACCAAGTTTTTAAAACTGATTTCAAAATCTGACGAAGGGTCACAGACCTGAAACATTGGCCGGGATTTTATCAACGGATGTGGGTTGGGAGCGGGTCAGGTGGTTTCCGGCTTCCAGTCTCGCCCCCAACTGCATCTTGCCCACAGACGTGATTTTATGTTGATTGACCTTGTTAAGCCCGCCCTGCGGGATTGCCGACCAATTAAGAGGAAGCCGGTCAGATGATGTCATTTGATGATGCGTCATCTGTCGGTTTTCTTAAAGGGACCACACACAATTTTTTGTTGATAGCTGATTTCTCAGTGTTTGACAGCATTGAGGTGCTGCAAACACTGACAATCACTGCACAAAGGTGAGCTCTTGCACCCAGGCTCTCCAATGACTCTGTCCATAGGCTGGAATAGATGGCAGCTGCAAGTGAGGTGACAGAAGCGATGTCACTGGTGAAAGAGGTTCTCCCAATGAGGTGGCTGTGAACATGGATTTCAAAACTTGTAACCTAAAGAAATGTGCAAATGTATAAAAAATGCAGTTCCCAACATTTTCTTACCTCTGAGACTCACCAGTGCAACAGTAGATCCTTCACACCACTTCTGCAGCTGTCATCAATGCAGAAACATTACAGCAGACTCACAACACGCCACACTTACCTGGCGTGGTGTCCGGATGTCGGGAAACCTGAGGCAGAAGCGGCAAAATTCAAAAATAGCCTGTCAACTACTAGCAACTACCTGTTAACAGGCAGGTAATTGGCTTTAATCCTCTTCCCGCCGCTAGGTGTCGGGTCCATGTGCAAATCGGGGACCCGACACATGAGAAAATTGTTTGGACGTGGGTTGACAGCGGGATCGTAACCCGCCGTCAATCAAAACGATTTTACCCTTTGACCCACCTTCAAACCCGCCCTCTGAGCGCCGGCAAATTCCAGCCCAATTAACTCTGTTTCTCTCTCCACAGATGCTGAGAGTTTCCAGCATTTTCTGCCTTTATTTCAAATTTTCAAGCTACCATAGTGGAATTCACATTCTCTGGATTAACAGTCCAGGCCTTTGCATTACTATTCCAATAACATTATCACTGGAGCTACTCACTATCAGAGCTAACTTGGTGAACTTTATAATCATTGTGGTGTCTGCACAACATTGGATTACATTTCTATTGTGCACAATAGAATATATATAAATGATCTGGATCAGGGAATTGGATGCAATATTTCCAAATTCGCTGACGACACTAAACTAGGAGGAGGGGTGGGCTCTGATGAGGATGTCAGGAGGCTACAGTGCGATTTGGACAGGTTGGGGGAATGGGCGGATACGTGGCAGATGCACTATAATGTGGATAAATGCGAGGTTATCCACTTTGGGGGTAAAAACAGGAGGGTAGATTATTATCTAAATGGCAATAGATTGGGAGATGGGGAAGTGCAGAGGGACCTGGGTGTTCTTGTGCACCAGTCACTGAAGGAGAGCATACAGGTGCAACAGGCGATTAAGAAGGCAAATGGTATGTTGGCCTTCATATCAAGGGGGTTCGAGTATAGGAATAGGGATACCTTACTACAGCTGTACAAGGTGCTGGTGAGACCGCATCTGGAGTATTGTGTACAGTTTTGGTCGCCCCATCTGCGGAAGGATGTTCTTGCCATGGAAAGAGTGCAACGGCGATTCACCAGGCTGATACCTGGAATGGCGGGAATGACCTACGAAGAGAGATTAAATAGTTTGGGCTTGTACTCACTGGAGTTTAGAAGATTGAGAGGGGATCTCATCGAAACATATAAAATTATGGCAGGCCTGGACAGGCTGAATTCAGAGAGAATGTTTCCAATGGCCGGGGAGCACAGAACCAGGGGCCACAGTCTAAAAATAGCGGGCAAATCATTTAAAACAGAGATGAGGAAGAATTTCTTCACTCAAAGAGTGGTGAGCCTGTGGAATTCCCTGCCACAGAGGGCTGTGAAGGCTAATTCAATAAATATTTTCAAGAGAGAATTGGATATATTTCTGAAGGCTAAGGGGATTAAGGGTTACGGAGAAAAGGCGGGGACGGGGTACTGAACTGGTAAGATCAGCTATGATCTCAGATGAAGATCAGCCATGATCTCATTGAATGGCGGAGCAGGCTCGAAGGGCCGAATGGCCTACTCCTGTTCCTATCTCTATGTTACCAGTGTCAACATCAAGCTCTTCCGGATCAAGTTCCGCATGTACCGGAGGCAAAGAAATGTTCCCTCGATTTTGTCCCAATAACAGGATACAAATTCCTCTGGTTATGTGTAGTGATGTGAAGGTTTCCAATGCTCTGTATGTGTTTATGATTTTGCTAGAAATAGTGAACAGTGGCGATCTTTATGAATGCACTTAGAAAAAATTATTCATTTTAACATATTTGGAGGGACAAATTAGGTTGCTTTGCACCTCCTGTTAGCGCCTTAAGAGGGCGCTAACGGGGTGCAAAGCAACGAGTGCCCGGGAGCGGCGCCGCCCACGCCTCCCATGAAATTCGGCGGGAGGTTAGCGGCAGCGCTAACCGGTAGTGCCCCGCGGCGCTGCGCTGCCAGCGATGATGTCATCGCTGTGCGCAGCGCCCCGCTCGCGCCCCGGCCGCGATCTTCGAGAACGCCCCTGACTTACTGCCGGATGCTATGTCCAACGGGGTCAGGGGGGCCTACCTGCAGCCGGGCGGCACTAATTTAAAGGCGAGCTGCAGGGCAGCCATTTTTGTTGCTGGCCGCCTGCCAGCACCTACCCCCGCTCCCGTCCCCGGCCTCCTTACCTGCCCCCCCGCGGAGTGCCGGCTGTGCTCCAAGAACCCGACGCTTCTCTTGAGTACTGGGCTCTTTTGCCGGCACTCCCGATCCCCGGTGGCCCAGCTGGGCCCCGGGTCGCGCTGCACAAGGCCCCTCCCCTTTAAGAAGGGGAGGAAGACCTGCAGTACCATGGCACATAGTGCCGCGATATTGACTCGCAGCGCCCCAAGAGGGATGCGGGGCGCTTCCAGTAGTGCCCCGCTTCCCTCTTTGGACGCAACCACTCAATTTCCAGCGCGGGGGCGCTAAATTTTCTGGGGCGCTAAAAGTAGCTCCCCGGCGAAGTTAGTGCCCCAACCCTAACCCTAACCCCAATTGGGGTGTTACTTAATTTTTAGCCCTTTTTCTATTCTACCCTTTTGTTGAAATTATAGCCCTGATTTTAACTCTGGGCAGAAATCGGGGGTATGGGGGGCCGAAGCGGGCCCAAATGTAAGGGAACCAATGGCTGATTTGGGAAGCTACCAGAGGTGCCTGAAAAATTGTCCCATTCAATTTGGGGTTGGATGTATTTTCAGGTGACTTAGGGTGTTTTTTGGCCCCCATTCTGCACCTGAAAAAGAGGCACAGTGGGGTCCAATTTCTCCCATTAAGTTATTCACAAAGAAAGATGGAATTCACTACTATGTTTTAATTCATTTACAGGGTGTGGACGTCGCTGGTAAAGCCAACATTTATTGCCCGTCCCTAATTGCCCTCGAGAAGGTGGTGGTGAGCCACCTTCTTGAACCGCTGCAGTCCGTATGGTAAAGGTACTCCCGCAGTGCTGTTAGGGAGGGAATTCCAGGATTTTGACCCAGCGACGATGAAGGAAAGGCCGATATACTTCCAAGTCAGGATGGTGTGTGATTTGGAGGGGAACTTGGAGGTGGTGGTGTCCCCATGCGCCTGCTGCCCTTGTCCTTCTAGGTGGTGGAGGTCGCGGGTTTGGGAGGTGCTGGCGAAGAAGCCTTGGCGAGTTGCTGCAGTGCATCTTGTAGTCACGCTGCAGCTCATACGGAACCCAATTATGGTCCCAATATCTCCATAAACTGGGCGTCAATGGAGTCAACGGAGCTACATGCCAGAGCTGCCAATAGGAGCATTTCTGGTTTCTGACTAGTGTGGTTAACCAATGAACTGGAGCACCAACCGGGTCCATCCTGTGTGCCCACCCATGTTTCTTAGTGTTGTGCAATATTGGCCCAGAAATTCGGGTCTCCATGGGTGAGTACGCATGGGGTACTCACGCGTAGGCCCAACAAAAGTGCCGGTTTCATGCATGCACTGCGCATGCGCGGGAAACCGGAACTTCCGTTCCCCTGAAAGAAGGGGTTCAGAAGTCGACCGCGTGCGCCGGAGAGGCAGCGCATACGCATTGAACTTACGTTTTTTTTGCAGGTTTCTCCAGGAGGGTAAGTCTCCAGCAGTTACACTTTTAAAAAGCAGGCGCAAGGCCTGCTTTTAACAAGGTAAGTGGTGAATGAATTAAAATTAAAACATTTTTTCCACAGGTTTATTATTTTTAAATACTTTAAAGAAAGGTAAGTTTATTTTTAGGCCTGTTAGAAAATTTAATTAATTTTTTCAAAAATTTAAATTATTGTTTAAAATAGTTATTTTGTAGGAATTGACGAATTCCTACGAATAACTGAGATCGACACAGGAGAACAATGAAACAGGTCTTTACTCAACAGAGACGCCACGAGGACTGCCTGGGCAGCCCCGTGGTTTGCGACGTGACGTCATCGCGTTTGCGACGTGACGTCATTGCGTTTGCCCGCGTTTTCCCATGCTCTTAAAGGGGCTATGCCCCGTACATGCAAACTCTATATACAAAACACAGTAATGCCTAACACAATGGTACAGGTTTAGGCTGGTGTTAGAACATCGTTAAAGAGAATTATGTACAGTTAGCCAGAGTCATTCAGTGGTTCCGCCACACGCGCCCCCCCAGAATTCGCTTTAACGACCAAAGGCAAACGGTGAGGGGTTCTGACGAGCCTGTCAGAACGACTCCTGTACTCTCGAGGCGGAGGCTGCTGGGCGGCTGGCGGTCTGGCGGGCGGTCGCACTTGGTCTGCCGTAACGACGATGGGTGGCCGACCTCGTCTCGGCGGTTGTGCTGTCTCGACGGGGCGGTCAAGGTCGAAATGTGCTGGCCTTGAGCAGATCCCTATGTGCGTCATGGCGAATAAAAATTTATTCAGCCTTGTGAAGCTCCGTGGGAATGTGTGACCTCTGTAGCCCGTGGTGCGAAGCGGGCACCGCGAAACGGGCGATCCAGGAGGGCATGAACGTGGGTCTTGTCAGGTCGGGGAATGCACCGAGCAGGCGAGCGAACTCATCCGGAGTTGGAAATGCACAGGACGGTGCGTGACGTAGTGTTACTGCGGTAACACGGAAGAGCAGCAAAAGTTGCTGCGTTGATGAGCCGCCGGTTCCGACTGTCGACCAGGAGGCTGTAGGCGCACAGGAAAGCCGCGCTGAGGCGGGCCAGGAAACTCCATTGGCCGCTTCAAGGGTGGGGCCGTGATTCCCCGTCTGCACATCGAGGGCGGTCGTGGGGTGCCCGTTTTATGGGGAAAACTGCAGGGAGGGCGGCAAGACTTCGCCTTCGCGCCGAAATGCGCGTGGTACAAAACACAGCCCAGCAGGCTGACAAGCTGGGGCGGCGTCTGCGGGGGGTGATTCGTTGTAGCATCCCCACCGAGGGTTTCATACTTGCACTCCGTTGGGGGGTTTACGAGGAGGCTGACGATCCGAGAGGCGGTAGAGCTGTCAAGTGCGGAGACCAGGTACGTGGAGTGATCTGCATCGATGTTCCTCAGGGCGAACTGGGCTTCTACCTGAATAAACCACGAGGGCACTTGCTGCTCCCAGAGTTGCGGTAGCATTAGCGAAACGACGTTTGCTTCCATGCTGTGCTCTTCTTTTATGAAAACGTTCACAAAAACGGGGTCACCAATGTAGGAATTGACGAATTCCTACGAATAACTGAGACCGACACAGGAGAACAATGAAACAGGTCTTTACTCAACAGAGACACCACGAGGACTGCCTGGGCAGCCCCATGGTTTGCGACGTGACGTCATCGCGTTTGCGACGTGACGTCATTGCGTTTGCCCGCGTTTTCCCATGCTCTTAAAGGGGCTATGCCCCGTACATGCAAACTCTATATACAAAACACAGTAATGCCTAACACAATGGTACAGGTTTAGGCTGGTGTTAGAACATCGTTAAAGAGAATTATGTACAGTTAGCCAGAGTCATTCAGTGGTTCCGCCACAATTTCATGTAATTTATGGTTTCTTTTAAAAATGTGATTTTTTAAAAAAATTATTAGAAGTTTTAGTGACGTTTTGGGGCTTATAGTATTTATAGGTTTGACAGCGCGTCCTGTCAAACTTATAAATGAAGCATTCCCTGCTACCATTGGCTCTCCATGGCCCACATGATCCCAGGGGATGCATCGAACTAACTGCGCCCCTGGGATATGCAAGCACTGCGCGCCGGCAGTTGGAGGAGGAACAGGATTGGAATCCCACGCGGGCCCACAGCTCAACGGCCGGCGCGCTAGCTAAGTGCAGGTCGAGGGCTTGCACTCGCGGGAAACCCCCGACCCGAATTTCTGGGCCATTCTGTATTTGTGCATTTGACACATCTAGCCAGTGCAATACTTCAGCATGCTCTGAGTGTGTGCTTAAGATTTACAAGGACCATTGGTGATCTTATAGAGGGACCTCAGTTAGTAAATTGTATGGAATAGGTTAGTCTGGAATACTATTTTAAATTAAACTTTGGGAGTAGGAAAAGAGGGCACAGTTCAAACTAGGAAATGGTAAATTTCCAACAACAACTTGCGTCTTTAACGTTGTAAAACGTCCCAAGGTGCTTCACAGGAGCGTTATCAAAATTTGACCGAGCCACATAAGGAGATATTCAGACAGGTGTCCAAAAACTTGGTCAAAGTATTAGGATTTAAGGAGAGTCTTAAAGCAGGAGAGAGAGGCAGAGAAGTGGAGAGATTTAGGGAGGGAATTCTGGAGCTTAGGGCCTAGGCAGCTGAAGGCACGGCCGCCAATGGTGAAGCAATTAAAATCGGGGATGCGCAAGAGGCCAGAATTGGAGGAGCGCAGAGATCCCGGAGGGTTGTAGGGCTGGAGGAAGTGACAAAGGCAGGGAGAGGTGAGGCTATGGAGGGATTTGAAAGCAAAGATGAGAATTATAAGCTCCAGGCGTTGCTTAACCGGGAACCAATGTAGGTCAGCGAGCACTGGGGTGATGAGTGAACTTGGTGCAAGTTAGGATACGGGCAGCAGAGTCAAGAGTTTCTTTTTTACTCAGATAGTGGTCAACACTTGGAATGGGCTTCCAGCCAGAGCAGTGGAGGCATAAACTCTGAAAACATTTAAGAAATAACTCGATGAAGCAATGGAGAGGGTGCTGGGCTGCTCTGGATGGATGAATTAAAGGGAACCAAATGGCCTTCCTCATTCTTGTGAACTGTTGCTGATGTGTCCCTATACATTGACATATATTGATGGGAATGGTAGCATAGTGGTAATGTTACTGGACTAGTAATCCAGCAGTCTCGACTAATGATCCAGAAACAAGAATTCATATCCCACTTCGGCAGCCGTGGACTTTAAATTTGGCTAATTAAACAAATCTAGAATAAAAAACTTCTAACAGTAACGGTGACCATGAAACCATCGGATTGTCGTAAAAGCCCATCTGGTTCACTAATGTCCTTTAGGGAAGGAAATCCACAGTCCTTACCCAGCCTGGCCTATATGTGACTCCAGACCCACAACAATATTGGTTGACTCTTAAATGGTCTCTCGCGGGCAATTCGGGATGGGCAATAAATGCTGGCCTTGCCAGTGACGCCCACATCCCGTGAATGAAGAAAGAAACAAAAGATACCATTTGCAATAGACTCACTGGCTTGTACAGGCCAGTTACAAATGGCTTTGTGGAAGGGCCGCTCACTTGTATGAAGTCTTCCTACAGCTCAGCAGGACAACACAATGTTTACAGTTTGAAGTCCAAAACTGTTGAATTCTTCCCTTCATCAGTGTCTTGATATTGCTGTTATTATTATTTTCACTCTCTTCTGAGATGCTGATGGGTACTTGGAATGACTCCAAGGAACTGAATGTGGAAGAGTTATCTATGGTACCATAAGGAATATTTTCATTAATTGACTTTGGGCTTTACACGAACAAAACGTTTTACAGTAAGATTATTACATAAGAGAGAGCACCAGCAATTAATTTATTTTCACACAGCTCAGCAAATGATAAAAAGAAAGAACCCTCATTTAGATACCACCTTTAATGTCTTCAGGAAATCCAAAGTGCTTTACAGACAATGACTTACTTTTGAAGTCTCGTCACTGTTGTTCTGTAAGCAAATGAAGCATCCAATTTGCAAACAGCAAGGTCCCACAAACAACAGTGAGATAAATGACCTGTTTCTGGTGGCATTGGTTCAGTGATAAATGTTGGCCCAGACACTGGGATAATCCCTCCACTCTTCTTGTTGTCATGTCATCGGATTTTTTTTTATATACATCTGAACAGATAGTCAGGGCCTTGTTTTAACATCGCAACTGAAAGGTGCCACCTTCAACAGTGCAGCACTCCCTCAGTACTTTTCTTTTAAGAGTAATCACTGTTGTACGGGAGGGGAATGCAATGGCCAATTTGCACACAGTTCCACAAACAGCAATGAGATGATGTCCAGATAAAGAGAAGAAAACACGCCTGGCAATGCGTGCAATATTTCAGTAGCCACTGTACAGAGAAGAAAGAAAGACTTACATTTTTTGAGCCTTTCACAACCTCAGAATTACAGCCAATGAAATACTTTTGAAGTGTTGTCACTGTTGCAATGTAGGAAACGTTGCAAATTATTTGCACACAGCAAGATCCCACAAATTGCAAAGTGATAATGACCAGATGAGCTGTTTTAGTGATACTTGTTGAGGGATAAATATTGGCAAGGACACTCGGGAGAACTCCCCTGCTCTTTTTAGAATAGTGCCGTGGGATCTTTTACATCCACCTGAGAGAGCCCAAAGGGCCTCGGTTTAACATTTAACGTTTCATCTGAAAGACAGCACCTCTGACAGCGCAGCACTCCCTCAGCACTGCACTGAAGTGTCAGCCTAGATTATGTAGTCAAGGCACTGGAGGAAGACTTAAACACATAACGTTTCGACTCAGAGGCGAGAGTTCTACCACTGAGCCAAGCTGTCACAAGCTGATGCACAAAAGAGCATGTGGGTGGGGAGGTGGAAGGGGTGGTGGTGTGGGGTGGGGGAGCGAAGATTTTCTTTGTGTGTTATGTGTAATAAAATTGTGAACAGAGAACATCTTCCCTCAAGATGTTTAGAACCGGACATATCCCCTCCAAGTCATACACCATCCTGACTTAGAGGTATATCGCCGATCTTTCATCGTCGCTGGGTCAAAATCCTGGAACTCCCTCCCTAACAGCACTGTGAGAGTTCCTTCACCGCACGGACTGCAGCGGTTCAAGAAGGCGGCTCACCACCACCTTCTCGAGGGCAATTAGGGATGGGCAATAAATGCTGGCCTTGCCAGCAACGCCCAGATCACGTGAATGAATCAAAAAAAAATATTTAACGGGTCATTAGCGAATTGACAATAAGGAGTACATATTGTGTAATAGTTTCAAGAGTGTTCTTATATACAAACTGAAGGTGCTCTTTATGGCTTAGACTATGATGTTCTCACCCATCGTAACACAAAGCATATCAGGTCTTTGAGAGTGCAGGAATGTAAAACATGAATATAGCATATTGAATACTATGAATGAAACACATTCATGGGTGCATAATATTCTATTTTTATGTTGCTGGTGCTGATGTTCTTCTGCCTGAAGGAGGTTGTCTCTCCCGTGCATCAAGAGAAAACAAAGGCACATTGTATTTTTTGGCACACAGCTTGACGCCTGTCTTCAGCCTGGCTACCAGTCTTCCTGCAAAAGAAGTGGGCGGAGATGTTATACACAGAATCTGCTCTGCCTGCCAACCAAATAATCCAGTAATACTGCATGGTCCTCTGTGATTCTCTTCATTCTGATCACTATCTCCCTGATTTATTCAAGCACTCAAGTAGTCTACATTCTACCACAGTGCAGTTAATGCTTTGCTACAGATTGTTTTGTGGTAAGCTTCTACTTTGTTACTTTGGAAACTGCGTGTTTTCAAAAATGAATGTTTATTTATACTTAGCGACCCCAATGTTTTCCTCAATGTGTTTCTCCGCTCCTCCCAGGGTCACTTGGCACACTTGACGTCATGGGGTGGAGCTGAACCATTGGGTCAAGGAGGATCCTACGCTCAATACATGGTCCATACTAAATTTGCTGATCTCAATTGCCTGGACCTGATGGTCAACATCCTAGGGCTCTAAAAGAGGTGGCTGCAGTCATAGTGAATGCATTGGTTGTGATCTTCAAAAAATCTCTCTAGACTCTAGAACGGTCCCAGTGGATTGGAAGGTAGCAAGTGTAACCCCACAATTCAAGAAAGGAGGCAGAGAGAACCACGGATACACGGTATTTTGAATAGCTTTAGGGCCAAAAGAAATTACAGGGAACATTGTCCAGGAGATCACATAGACCCCGATTTATATTATAAGACACTTACCACCCCTTGTACGAAGTGATGTCTGTCCTGATTGAGAATCTCCATTCTGCATGTTGTCACAAATAATCACCACAATAAAGTGTGACAAGAAACAACCTCCCAACCTGTCACACACCCTGATATTCATTTGAGCTCAAACAGATCCATCCTGTGTTGTGTCACATATAGTCAAATGCCAGTATCAGCTTCTGATGCAGTGTTGTTCTTGAGAGGCCATCTGTAATGAACCTCTATGTATTCACACTTGACTAGTCATATATTTGCGACACACTTATAAACAAACTCTGGGGAATCAGTCATGGACTTTACACTCTCTATACAACATACTATGAACCTTGGAAAGAAAATGTTATAAAATGTATGTAGGGAATCCAATTGGAATGGCCGAATTTATTATTATTATTTTTTACATAATGCCCTTCATATGGTATTAATGCAATGCTGAGGGAGTGCTGCACTGTCGGAGGTTCCATCTTTTGGATGACATGTTAAACCAAGGCCCCATCTGCTCTCTCGGTTGGATGTAAAAATCCCGTGGCACTATTGAAGAAGAGCAGAGGAGTTATCTCCGGTGTCCTGGGCCAATATTTATTCCTCAGCCAACATACCTAAAACAGGTTATCCGGTCATTACCACGTTGTTGTGTGTGGGAGCTTGCTGTGCGCAAATTGCCTGTTGCGTTTCCAACAGTGACAACACTTCAAAAGTACTTCATTGGCTGTAAAGCGCTTTGGGACATCCTGAGGTTGTGAAAGGCTCGAAAAATGTAAGTCTTTCTTTCTTCTCTGTAGCTGTAACCCACCTAAAGCTGCACAGGCCAGAAGGCGCCAGCGCAGGGAAGCACGTCGCCGCAGGTGATACCCCCAAAACAGGGTTTACAGGCAGAGGATGAGCTACCTCAACATGAGTGAGCAGCAGTGCCAAAGGAGGCTCAGACTTTCGCGAGAGGTAGTGGGTGACATCTGCGCAATGCTGCAGCAAGACCTGGAGCCCAGAGGAGCAGGTGGACACCCCTTACCAGTGGCCGTCAAAGTTACCACCGCACTCAAACTTTTTGCTTCAGACTCATTCCAGGGATCAACAGCAGACATCAGTGGCCTCTCCCAGGCAGCCGCACACACTTGGAACCGCAGGGAACCGATGCCCTCTTTGCCATCGCACACAATTACATCAACTTCTTCAAGGATCAAGCAAGTGCAACCATGCATGCAGTTGGATTTCCTAATCTGGCAGGCTTTCCAAGGGTGCAGGGCATCGTAGACTGCACACATGTGGCCCTTAAGGCACCCCATCACAATCCAAGTATTTTTTCAACCGCAAGGGCTTCCACTCCCTCAACGTGCAGCTGGTGTGTAACCACAAGAAGGAAATTTTGCATGTTTGTGCCAAATACCCTGGCTCCTTCATCCTGCGGCAGTCTAGTGTGCCTCCACTCATCAATCCGCCAGACTAACTTTGCGGATGGCTACTTGGAGACAAGGGCTATCCCCTGAAGATGTGGCTAATGGCGCCATTCAGGAGGCCATCCAATGAAGCTGAGGAGCGCTACAACTCCAGCCACATTTCCACCAGATCCATTATCGAGCAAACCATCGGCTTGCTGAAGATGTGATTCAGATGCCTTGATAGATCAGGTGGAGCCCTGCAGTGCTCAGCAGCCAGGGTATCCAGAATTGTCATGGTCTGCTGTGTACTTCACAACATGGCACAGCATCGTGGCTTGCAGCTGCCTGAGGTACAAGTGGCTCATCGCATAGCCTCCTCAGATGAGGATAAGGGTGAGGAGGAGGAGGAGGAGGAGGAGAGCGAGAACGAAGAGCTTGCGGAGGCGCATCAACCAGCGCCAGCAGCACGCGAGAACATTGCTGCCCGGGATGCAAGGGATGTACTCATCTTGCCCAGATTTGCTTAGGCTGCCCAATCAAACACATTTGGCTCACGCCTTCTTATCCCACCATCGACAGTGGACAAGAACCTGTGGCTTCCTATCACTCTGACCACCATACTGACAATTCCAAGTCACCCTGAGCCCTCAATGTGGAAATCCCATTTGCGAAATGACACAGCCCACAACTTCAACAGTTTGCCATCAAGTCATTTTATAACATTCAGTCAAGGATGGCATTTCACAATTAAACACAACAGAACACCCAAGTGACAACCCTTGTGACTACTTGTGCTTTATCTTCCTCTTACGCGTGCTCCTACGTGGTGCTTCCCCTTTGGCTTCAGCAGACGTGGAGGCCCCTTGCTCACTTTCATGCTGCTCCTGCCTCGACACCTTTGGCGGGCATCCTCTGGGGTTGCGAACCTGTGAGGGCTCGCCAAAAGTCTGCTGCTCTTGCAGCTGTGCAGGGGCTGAGGCACCGATCTCAGTTGGGTGAGGACTCTGGTGGGGCTCTGACCGAGGGCTCTACAGTGGCATGGTCGTGTGAGCGCTTGGAGAGGAGCCCCCACTTCCTGGTTCTCTGCCACCAACTTCCCTCTCATGGGTCAGCCCCACTTCAGAGCTAGCAAGTGGCTTAACAGCACCTTGCAGCTCTTCAGGGGGGCCATGAGGACCCGTTTCTGCACTGGAAGTCCTACTCCAGAGGACTTCCATGTAGCTCTAGTTTCTCTGCTCAATAGCTGACCATCGCTCCTCCAGAGATGTCAGTCTATTCTGAACAATGACCATGTTTTCAAGCCCTGGCAACTTAGCTCCTCCATGGCCGTAGCCATCCTCTCCTCTACCATAGCCATCCTCTCCTCTACGGTATCCATCCTTACCATGGAGGTAGCCATCCTTTCCATGGAGGTTGCCATCCTTTCCGTGGTGATGCGTTCATGCGCCAATGCCTCCACAAAGGCTCTGCTCATGTTAGCGATGGTGTCCTCCACACTCGCAATGACCCTGGAGACAAAACCTGCCAGAGACTCCTGCACCTGTTCCTGGAGTTCCATCACCGCTCTCCTTCTGGATGGACCCGAAGGCACAGGATCCACATGCAGCTGAGCCGAGCTGGGAGCGCCCTGCGACCTCTGATGAGGACTCTCCATTGCTGTCCCTGTCTCCACCATCTGCTGACGCTCACTTGTGAGCTGTGATACACCAGGTGCCAACACTACTCTATCTCGCGAAGGTCCCACCGAGGTGTGAGTGTCTGCGCTGGCGCTGGGTGCGTTTAATTCTGCTGATGCTGCACCCTCAGAGGTTGCAGCTTCCTCTGAGGAGTCTTCTGGCTCAGGCTGTTCCTCCTGGACAGTGGGGAGGGGGGCTGTCGATAGTCCTGTGGGGGAGTAAAGGAAAGTGTTAGACATGTGAGATAAATGTTGCATGCACTTGGAATTGTGCAGATCATCATAAGTCAATCTGTTAGAGCATCAGAATCAATATCTATTCAGTCACCAGCTTGCTCTGATGTGCCCGTCTGTCCGTCCCCTACTTGCGCATCCTCCTCGACTCCCATGATCTTGAGGGCCGCCTCCTCTGTGCTGGTGAGCTGGGCTATTGAGGGTGGCCCTCCTCCTGTCTTTGCCCTTTCCCTCTTATTGTGAGCTCTCTTTTCCTGCAATGAGGGACACAAGTGGAGTTTGAGTGAGAATGATGGAGTGAGTGTAGAGAATCCATAGCATAGATGCTTAGAAGGACACAAAGATGGAGTGAGGTCCCAAGACCAAGGGCCCTCCCTGTGTGTTGTAAGTTGTTGTCATAGCATCACAGTGATAGGGAGTGTGAGGGCAGCATAGTCGAATAGTTAAGTGAATGTGTACATAGAGATAGAGGGAATGGTTAAGGGTGCAGGGATGTAAGGGTCAAGTGGGATGTGGAGGAGGAGTTTGACAATGCAGAGTGCTGGTGACGAGAGGCGATGGGAAGCAGATTGAGGGTCATGGTGATGTCACTCACTTTTCCTGTGTGGAGAAGGTCATGAAACCTCTTTCTGCACTGCAGCCAGGTTTTGCTCCCAGAGGAAGGAAACAACACCTCTTTCTGAGCTCTGGCTCCCTCCACCAGAGCTTGGAGGGAGTCCTCATCAAAGCGGGGTGCGGACTTGGACCTTGTGCTTGACATCTCTGCACCACAAATCCCTCAGGAGTCTCTCCAAACAAAGTTCTAAGGCATAAAATGAACCAAGGCTGCTTGCAAGCCTTAAGTGCAGCTGCATAAATGACATAATCAGAGACAAGTTTCAGACTAATTGGGCCAGGGGTTCCCACACGCTGGGAATCAAGTGCCCAATTAGGGCAAAATCGCTCAATTGTCCCGCCTCCCATCGGAGGTGGGGGGCGGGACCCGCCGACCACCTGACCCACCCCCAACCCACCCCCAATGACAAAATCCAGCCCGTGGTCTGCGAAGTGTTTTGGGATATCCTGAGAGATGTGATAAGGTACTATGTAAATACAATTTCTTCCTTTATTAGTTTAGAGCTCAGACTCCTGGAACCTTCCTTTATCTCTTTTATCTGAACCCTCCCCAATGTATCCAAGCTCTTTTTGTCCTTGATCAACATTGCATGTAGTATTCCAAATGTGGCTGAACTGGCAATCTGTAAGATTAGAATAACTTGTTTCAGTTTACTGCCAAATGGCCCAGAGGCAATCAGCGATGTTGATCACTCTTTCACACAGTCACCTGACTTAGGACAGCACAATGCGCCGACTGTCAATCCATTCCCAATCCTGGCCTTCTCGGCATGCTGCCAACTCTTGCTCCCTCCAGCCTGGCTCAATTTACCCCGTCACTGCTCCGCCAGACTCCTGGACAGTGCAACCTGAGCAAAACTTTAAAAACGTGCTCCCGTAAGCAAGTCGCAGTGTGCTTGAAGGCTTGCAACTCATCCTAGGGTTAAGATGACGTTCATAGATGACTCGATGCTTCATCACTTCATGCTTCCAGTTTATGATGTCACTCGGACCTCGAGAAGTGTCCTGATTCTATGGCACCATACGTTATCATACACAGAATTAGATTTTAATTTCAGTGCAGTAGTTATTAAAACCACTGGAGAGTCTGAAATGTGATCATGCTCTGAGGGCAGTCATACTGATGTGAACATTATGAAAAATAATACACAATCTGATTTTTCCATTTTCTTCAGAGCACTTGGTTTGAACCAAGCCATGATTCATGCGCTATGTTGTTTATTCTTCCTTTTGCCAGGGAAGCATTTTTAGACTATCCATGGGAAACTTATTTTTATTAAAACTAAATGTTGTGTTCAAAGAGCTAAGGGTGATGCAGTTAGCTATTTTCAGGTGGCATCTAAGGGTTGAAGGTGAATTATATTGTGACTGTAATAGGCTAGTCTCCAGCACAAGTGGTTCCACATTTTACCTTCATTTATTGATTATGCCATGGGACATTTTTCTATGTTAAAGGCACTATGGAAATGCAAGTTGTTGTTGTTGTTCCGACATGTAGAAGCTTGAGTTCAGTCCGTGAATAGTGGGAATGTCAAACAGGGACAGACAGTGGGTACTCCTTTTTTGGGAATGGGAGTTGCCACAGGACGAGTCTTGGCTGTGTCTCTGAGCTGTGCGACCAGCCGGGTCAGTTGTAACTGCGTAATTGAAGAGTTAACGGTATTGCCCTGGCACTTGGAACACTTTCCACTTGACACTCAGGCTCCAAAACAATGCCCACCATCTGCCCCTGGAAGTATGGTGAGATGGGACTTAAGTTCATCTTTGTGCACAGACGCAGGCCCCATCGGAAATCCCAGGGTCAGCAAATTGACATTATGCTGGGTGAGGCATAGACTTGCGCCCTGCCAGCAATAGGATTGAAATGCCTTACAAGGTCTAGAAAGCCTGGCTGGGCATTGGGTGGCGGGGTGGGAGAGGGGTGGGAGAGGGGTGGGGGGGTCAGGTGGGGGTTGGAGGAAAATGGATTGTCTTCAAATTTAAAGGCAGACTGCACTTCAAGGTAAATATTGGTAGCCAGGAAATGGAGATGGCAGCTGTAAGCGGGAAGGTTAAGGGTAAACTGCACTGCAAAAGCTATTTGGAAGGAAGTGGCATTGTCAGTAAGTGGAGCATTCCTGTGATGTCACAGGAGGGTCGATGAGTGTCAGCCGTGGCTCAGTGGGCTGCACCCTCACCCCTGAGTCAGAAGGTTGCAGTTCAAATCCCACTCCAGATATCTCGGCTGATAATCCAGTGCAGTACTGAGGGAGTGCTGCACTGTCGGAGGTGCTGTCTTTTGGATGAGACATTAAACCGAGGCCCCGTCTGCTCTCTCAGTTGGGCGTAAAAGATCCTATGACACTGGGCCAGTAATTCTGTTCCCAACGCGTGAGTATGGACGGTGTACTCACGCGTGTGGCCGGAGGAATTGCCGGATTCCAGCATGCACAGCGCATGCGTGGGAAACCGGCATTTCCTCTCCATCGAACTAAGGGGTTAAGAGGTCCAACCTATTATTTAAAATTATTACATTTTTTCCACAGCTTCATTGTTTTTAAGGACTGTACAGTAAGGTAAGTTTATTTTTAGACCCGAATTCGTAAAAAAAAATTTTTTTCAAAAATCTTATTAATTGTTTTAAATAGTTTTTTAAAGTTATTTATAGTTTATTTAATTATTGGGATTTTTTAAAATTTTAATTAAAGTTAAACTAGTCTTTTGGGTGCCCGTACTTTTCATGAGTTTGACAGTCTTTACTATCAAACTCATGAATGAGTTTCCCCTCCCCTGATTGGCTGCAGAGTGCTCACCTGATCCCAGCCGGCACATCGCACTAACTACGCCGCTGGATCAGGTAAGCACATCGCGCCAACATCGGAACTGGGCCAGGGACAGGAAATGCAAGCAGACCCGGGCTTCAGATGTCAGCGCGCAGGGTGAGTGCAGATCGGGGGCTTGCATGCGCGGCAAGCCCCCGATCCTAATTTCTGGCTCACTATTTTAAAGAAGAGCAGGGGAGTTTTCCCCGGTGTCCTGGGACCAATATTTATCCCTCAATCAACCTCACTAAAAACAGATTATCTGGTCATTATTACCTTACTGTTTGTGGGAGCTTGCTGTGCGCAAATTGGCTGCCACATTTCCTACATTGCAACAGTGACCACACTTCAAAAAGTTCTTCATTGGATGCAAAGCACTTTGGGACGTCCAGTGGTCGTGAAAGATGATATAGAAATGCAAGTCTTTCTTTTATGATCTGACTGGGGCAGCAAGGGTCAGTGCTAAGGGAACCACGTGCGAAGACTAATTAGCACCATAGGACCACAGACACAAGTGTGCACTGCATTCCATAAACGTTCCAAGCCTAACCTGCGGGATGTCTTAGTGAGCAAGGAATTAACAGCTGCAGTTACTCTAACACCTGGATCCCTCCAAATAACCTTCCCTCGTGTGTATCCATGCATGTCTTGTAAAATGTTTTATTTATGTTACACAACGTTTAATATTCCCTTTGAAAAGTTGAAAAGTAATAACAAGGAAAGGTTTGGAGACTGTGACGGACCAGGAAAAGTACACCCACTTCATGCTGAAGAAAATTTCTCAAAAGTACCAAAGCACATCAGGCAACAGGCATTGGGGTGTCACCATCTGATGAGGGACAGGCCACCGTAGCTTTGGCAGAAGATTGGTGAAAACCCTGGCTGCACACGGAAATGGGGCTTCCGCCGATCTTCCTCTGAAGTTACGCCAACCGATTGGGAGAAATTCCTGGTGAAGGTCCCGTAAACTATTCCAAAATGGAGCTTGGGGGCTCTCAAAGTGGAGCCCCCAAAACATTTTATAATATACCAAGGCAAACAGGAGTTAAAGAAGGAAGTTTTGAAGACTTTTATCTTTTGCAGTTCCACTTAAAAATTTAATTCCACTGGCATCATCAGCTCCTGGCAAAAACCTTTGTCCCATCCTTTTGAAGATGTTCTGTAAGGGGGAAGTGATGGCATTTAGGGTGGATGACATCATCTCACCATTTCCACGGCTTAGAGAGCAGGCGTTTCTTAAACCGGTCCCCCCCCAAAAAAAAAAACAGGCAAAAAATTGAACAGACGGCAAATGGGGCAGATCCTGGGCAGATGTTGAAGTCTGTTCCACATTCTGGTCCAGGGGCGAACGACATGCCATACTTTCGCCCTTTCACCCCACCGGAATTTTGGGGCCTCGGTGTCTGATTCAAGCTCTTGCAGGTCAACTGCATCAGCCTATCGAGAGAGTCCATTTGTTCAATGTCCTGGAGGCACATTAGCGGTTGGTTGCTCCGGTTTTAACTTTCGACCCATGGACCTCTGTGTCCGAAGGTGCCTGGCTCATACAGTCCCAGACTGCGAATAAACAACTAGATATTTTCAGTAAACTGTGGTGGGCACTTGACGGTGTCATCTAAATAAGTGGAATTCTTCCCACACAAAGTAAGAATCAGGGGAACATGCTCTGTTCTATTTCTAAACAGCAGCAAGAATAATGTGAGTTGAAACTTGCACAATCTCATCTCATCTCCCCCACCCCCCCCACACTCTCTAATTCTTTTTCTCTTGGGAACTTTTCTTCTGTTTCTGCGAATTTTGCCTGTTCTCCCCTCCCTTCGTGACTTTTCTGTACCATTTTCTAGCTCCTACTCATTGTTCACACTAACTTGGGTGTGTTTCTCACCGACAGTAGGTTGATTCACTTTGATCTCGTCACCTCTCCCCTCTTTCATGTGCATTTAAATCTGTTAAATAGAGAACAAAAGTGCTGGAGATGTACAGCCTCCGTAAAGAGAAAAGACGAGAAAACATTTCAGGTGCAAACCATTCACCACCTCGGTGAAGGGTAAACTGCCATCTCTCCTTTCAGGTATTGACTTATCTATGGAGTGTTTGCAGAATTTTCCATTTATGGTTCAGATTTCTAGCATTTGCAGTTTTTTTTTCTTTTTATCTCTGTCGCTTAAATCGGTGGAATCAGCCGGAGCCAAGTTTATTCTCAGCTGCGTCAGTAGATTCCATCCCAGTTCTTGGGGGCCAATAAGGAGAAAGGATTGCTTGGCTACTGGAGATAGTGGCCAAAGAGCCTCCATTTAAAATAAGGTCAGTGGGTTGGCTCTCACAAAAGAGCTAAGTCTTTAAGAGACCTCAGCTGATCCAAAACTCTGCCGTCCATATCCTAACTCCCACCAAGTCCCGTTCGCCCATCACCCCTGTGCACGCTGACCTATATTGGCTCCCGGCACAGCAATGCCTCCAATTTAAGATTCTCCACCTCGTGTTCAAATCCATCCAAGGCCTTGCCCCTCCCTATCTCTGTGATATCCTCCAGCTCTACAACCCTCCAAGAACTCTGCGTTCCTCCACTACTGGCCTCTTGTGCATCCCTGATTTCTTTCGCCGTGCCTTCAGCTGCCTAGACTTGACTAGTCCAGCGCACTCCTGGCCGGCCTCCCACGTTCTACCCTATGTAAACTTGAGGTCATCCAAAACTCGCCTGCCCGTGTCCTAACTCGCACCAAGTCCCGTTCACCCATCACCCCCGTGCTCGCTGACCTACATTGGCTCCTGGTTAAGCAACACCTCGATTTCAAAATTCTCATCCTTGTTTTCAAATCTCTCCATGGCCTCGCCCCTCCCAATCTCTGTAAACTCCTCCAGTCCGACAACCCTCCGAGATATCTGCACTCCTCTAATTCTGGCCCTCTTGAGCATCCCTGATTATAATCACTCAACCATTGGTGGTCGTGCCTTCTGTTGCCTAGGCCCTAAGCTCTGGAATTCCCTGCCTAAACCTCTCTGCCTCACTACCCCTCTTTCCTCCTTTAAGACATTCCTTAAAACCCTCCTCTTTGACCATGCTTTTGGACACCTGTCCTAATCTCTCCTTATGTGACTCTGTGCCAAATTTTGTTTGATAACGCTCCTGTGAAGCAGCTTGGGACGTTATACAACATTAAAGGTGCTATATAAATGCAAGTTGTTGTTGTTGTCATCGACAGGATTGTTTACATTAAAAAGCACATGCTGGCTAAACTCAAAAGCTTGATTACAGAGGGGACCCTCCAAAGAACATGGCTGACCTGATCTTGGCCTCAACTCCACTTCCCTGCCCGTTCCCCATAACCCTCGACTCCCCTATCGTTCAGAAATCTGTCTATCTCCACCTTAAATATATTCAATGACCCAGCCTCCACAGCTCTCTGGGGAAGAGAATTCCAAAGATTCACGACCCTCTGAGAGGAGAAATTCCTCCTCATTCCCGATTTAAATGGGTGCCCCCTTATTCTGAAATTATGCCCCCTAGTTCGAGATTCCCCCATGAGGGGAAACATCCTCTCTGTATCTACCCTGTCAAGCCCCTTCACAATCTTATATGTTTCAATAAGATCCCCTCTCATTCTTTTAAACTCCAATGAGCCCAACCTGCTCAACCTTTCTTCATAAGACAACCCCTTCATCTCTGGAATCAACCTCGTGAACCTTCTCTTATCTGCCTCCAATGCAAGTATATCCTTCCTTAAATAAGGAGACCAAAACTGTACGCAGTACTCCAGGTGTGGTCTCACCAACACCCTGTACAGTTGTAACAGGACTTCCCTACTTTTATACTCCATTCCCTTTGCAATAAAGGCCAACATTCCATTTGCCTTCCTAATTACTTGCTGTACCTGCATGCTAACTTTTTGTTATTCATGTACAAGAACCCCCAGATCCCTATGTACCTCAGCATTTTGTAATCTCTCCCCATCTAAATAATAATTTGCCTTTTTATTTTTCCTACCAAAGTGGATAACATCGCATTTTCCCACATTAAACTCCATCTGCCAGATTTTTGCCCACTCACTTAGCCTATCTATATCCCTTTGGAGATTCTTTGCGTCCTCCACACAATTTGCTTTCCCACCTATCTTTGTATCATCAGCAAATTTGGCTACAGTACACTCGGTCCCTTCATCCAAGTCATTAATATAGATTGTAATAATCCACAGGAACCGTTCTAAAATCTATGGAATTTTGGAAAATGATAACCAATGCGTCCGCTATCTCCATAGCCACCTCTTCCAAAACTCTAGGCTGTAGGCCATCAGGTCCAGGTGATTTATTGGCTTTCAGTCCCATTAATTTCTCCAGCACTATTTTTTTACTAATACTAATTTATTTCAGTTCCTCATTCTCGCTAGACCCTTGGTTCTCCACTATTTCCAGGAAGTTTTTTGCGTCTTCTTCCATGGAGACAGATACAAAGGCCGGAATTTTGCCGGTGCTCAGAGTGTGGGTTTGGAGGCGGGATCGCTGTCAAAATCGCAAAGATTGACAGCGGGTAGGAAACCTGCTGTCAACCCGCCTCCACGCGAGTCTCCCAGGTGTCGGGTCTGTCAGTGCAGAACTGACCCGACACCAAGTGGCAGGGGAGACAATTCTGGTACTTAAATGGTTTGTTAAGAGCCAATTTAAGAGTTTTTTGAGGCTTACTTGTCATTTTACCTTCTCCCCCACTGGTTACCCGCTGTTTGGGGAACGCGCCAGGTGAGTCTGGTCTGATGTTTGTGAAAAGCTGACAGCTGCAGAAGTGGTGTCAAGGATGCCATGTTGCACATGGTGAGTTTCAGAGCAAAGAAAATGTTGGTTACTGCATTTTTTATACATATACAGATTTCATTAGCTTACAAGTTTTTAAATCCAACTGTATGTCCAGTGCCACCTCACTGGGAGAACCTCACTCACCAGTGACAGATCGCTTCTGTCATCTCACCTGCAGCTGCCATCTATTCCAGCAACATCGGAGCCAATGAAGCAATCAGACCTTGGTCCTCCGAATCCTTCCGCGATCATCCCCAACACCAACATCACCAGGCACACCCACATCACCAACACCACCAACCTTCGCCGCCATCACTTGATGCTGCACTGGACACAGGGCATCAGCCCCTGACAACATTGCTGGCCGGGAGCCCAGTGATGACATCACCATGGCCAGACTTTCTTCACTTGATGCTGTAAACCCTGGCTGCCACATGATGCGCCAGGTTGACACCATCCCACACCAGCACCGTGAAGCATCCCTTTAATGTCCAAGCCATTTCATGCACACACATCACTATAGCAGGGCGGGGGAGGGGGGGGGAGTTATGACTGAACAGTCACTGGAACTCAGCAAGACACTTCTCAATGTGCGCTCAGATCTGTCCAATAAGGGACACTTTTTGTAAAAGAGATTTCACTGTATGACAACACATTACCAGAAACTTCACATGGACATTGGCTAAACTTCCCATGTGCCCACCCTTGTTTGTTGTTAGTTGGTATGCTTGCAGTAGAATGAGGGTGAGTGTGAGGGGTGACTATTGAGATGGGGAAGTGATAAAGTAGATAGAGAGGATTGGGTGGAGGTGCAAGGTAAGGTGGTGTCCTGGGGCGGTCTCTTCCACCCTTGGAAGGGAAGAGAACCTCCCTGCTTACTGTGACTCCCTCTGTAAGCATATGGAGGAGGAGTCATTGGAGAGCCATAGAAACATAGAAGATAGGAGCAGGAGTAGGCCATTCGGCCCCTCGAGCCTGCTCCGCCATTCAGTGCGATCATGGCTGATCATCCAAATTCAGTACCCTGTCCCTGCTTTCTCCCCATACCCCTTGATCCCTTCAGCCTTAAGAAATATATCCAACTCCTTCTTGAATATAATTAATGAACTGGCCTCAACTGCCTTCTGTGGTAGAGAATTCCACAGGTTCACCACTCTCTGGGTGAAGAAATTCCTCCTCATCTCTGTCCTAAATGGCTTACCCCTTATCCTTAGACTGTGACCCATGGTTCTGGACTCCCCGACCATCGGGAACATCCTTCCTGCATCTAGTCTGTCCAGTCCTGTCAGAATTTTATAAGTTTCAATGAGATCACCTCTCATTCTTCTAAACTCCAGTGAGTACAAGCCCAATCGACCCAATCTCTCCTCATATGTCATTCCTGCCATCCCAGGTATCAGCCTGGTGAATCTTCACTGAACTCCTTCCATGGCAAGACCATCCTTCCTCAGATAAGGCGACCAAAACTGCACACAATACTCGAGATGTGGTCTCACCAAGGCCCTGTACAACTGTAGCAAGACATCCTTGTTCCTGTACTCAAACCCTCTCGCTACGAAGGCCAACATACCATTTGCCTTCTTAACCGCCTGCTGTACCTGCATGCTTACCTACAGCGATTGGTGCACAAGGACACCCAGGTCTCGTTGCACTTCCCCTTCTCCCAATCTATTGCCATTTAGATAATAATCTGCCTTCCTGTTTTTGCCACCAAAGTGGATAACCTCACATTTATCCACATTATATTGCATCTGCCATGTTTCTGCCCAATCACCCAACATGTCCAAATCATCCTGGAGTTTCTCGACATCCTCCTCACAGCACACACGCCCACCCAGCTTTGTGTCGTCTGCAAATTTGGAGATATTACATCTAGTTCCCTTGTCTAGATCATTAATATATATTGTGAATAGCTGGGGTCCAAGGACCGATCCCTGCGGTACCCCACTATTCCATGCCTGCCACTCGGAAAAGGACCCGTTTATTCCAACTCTTTGCTTTCTGTCTGCCAACCAGTTCTCTATCCAAGTCAATACCTTGCCCCCAATCCCATGTGCCTTAACTTTACATGCTAATCTCTTATGCGGGATCTTATCGAAGGCCTTCTGAAAGTCCAGATACACCACATCCACTGGTTCTCCCTTATCTATTTTACCAGTTACATCCTCAAAAAATTCCAGTAGATTAGTCAAGCACGATTTACCTTTTGTGAATCCATGTTGACTTTGTCCGATCCTGTCACTGTTTTCCAAGTGCTCTGCTATTACATCTTTTATAATGGACTCTAGCATTTTCCCCACTACCGATGTCAGGCTTACCGGTCTGTAATTCCCCGTTTTCTCTCTACCACCTTTTTTGAATAGTGGGGTAACATTAGCTACCCTCCAAACCATGGGTACTGTTCCAGATTCCATCGAATGTTGGAAGATGATTAGCAATGCATCTACTATTTCTAGGGCCACTTCCTTAAGTACCCTAGGATGTAGATTATCAGGCCCTGTGGATTTATCGGCTTTCAATCCCATCAATTTCCCTAACACCATTTCCCTACAAATACTGATTTCTTTCAGTTCCTCCCTTTCATCAGACCCTATGTTCCCCGGCATCTCTGGAAGGTTATTTGTGTCCTCCTTTGTGAAGACAGAACCAAAATATGTATTTAGTTGGTATGCCATTCCTTTGTTCCCCATTATAAATTCCCCTGATTCTGACTGCAAGGGACCTACGCTTGACTTCACCAATCTTTTTCTCTTCACATATCTATAAAAGCTTTTACAGTCAGTTTTTATGTTCACTGCAAGCTTACTCTCATATTCTATTTTCCCCTTCTTAATTAATCCCTTTGTCCTCCTTTGTTGAATCCTAAATTACTCCCAATCCTCAGGATTATTGCTTTTTCTGGCCAATTTATATGTCCTCTCCTTGGCTCTTATGCTATCCCTAATTTCCCTTGTTAGCCACGGTTGAGTCACTATTTTTGTTTTATTTTTGTGCCAAACTGGAATGAACAAATTCTGTAGTTCATCCATGTGGTCTTTGAATGTTTGCCATTGCCTATCCACCGTCAACCCTTTGAGTGACATTCCCCAATCAATCCTACCCAACTCGCGCCTCAGACCATCGTAGTTTCCTTTATTTAAATTTAGGACCCAAGTCTCTGAGTCAACTACTTCATTCTCCATCTTAATGAAGAATTCGATCATATTATGATCGTTCCGACCCAAGGGGCCTCGTACAACAAGATTGCTAATTAATCCTTTCTCATTACATAATACCCAGTCTAAGATGGCCTGATCTCTGGTTGGTTCCTCGACATATTGGTCCAGGAAGCCATCCCATAAACACTCCAGGAATTCCTCCTCCTGGGTGCAAGAGTAACCTTTGTGCAGTGATTGTCAGTGTTTTCAGCACCTCAATGCTGTCAAACACTGGAAAATCAACTATCAAAATAAAATTTTGCATGGTCCCTTTAAAGAAACGGGCAGATGATGCGTCATCAAATGACATCATCAGACCCGCTTCGGGTTAATTGGCCGGTAAGCCCACAGGGCGGGCTTAACAGCGCCAATCAAGGGAAAATTACATCTGCAGAGCGGAGGCAGCTGGGGGCGGGACCGGAACCCGGAAACCAGCTGACCCACCCCCATTTCGACACCGCTGAGAAAATCACGGCAAAATTATATGTTTTTCTGCCATTTCCTTATTCCCCATTATAATTTCGCCTGTCTCAGCCTGTAAGGGACCCATGTTTGCTTTAGCTAATCTTTTCCTTTTTACATACCTATAGAAGCTTTTACAGTCTGTTTCTTTGTCTCTCGCTAGTTTACTGTCATAATCTATTTTCCATTTCTTTGTCAATTTCTTGGCCCTGAATTCTAAAATCTTCCCAATCCTCAGGCTTACTATTCTTTTTGGCAACATTATAAGCCTCTTCCTTTGATCTAATATTACCTTTAACTTTTCTTGTTAGCCACAGTTGGACCACTTTTCCTGTGGGGTTTTTGTGCCTTTTAGGAATGTATATTTGTTGTAAATTTTGTATTAATTCTGTAAATGCTAGCCATTGCTTGTCTACCATCATACCTTTTAATATAATTTCCCAATCTACCTTAGCCAACTCATCCCTCATACCTATGTAATTTGCTTTGTTTAGATTTAAGACCCTAGTTTTGGATTTAACTAAATCACTTGCAAACTCAATATAAAATTCTATCATATTATGGTCACTCTTCCTGAAAGGCCCCTTTACTACAAGGTTAATAATTAACCCTTTTTCATTGCACAATACTAGATCTAAAATAATCTGTCCCACTCGTTGGTTCCTCAACATACTGATCCAGAAAACTATCTTGCATACATTCCATGAATTCGTCCTCCACACTATTACTGCAAATTTGGTTTGCCCAGTCTATCTGTAGATTAAAGTCCCCCATGATTACTGTATTACCCTTGTTACATGAGCCTCTAATTTCCTGATTTATACTCTGCCCTACATTACAACTACTGTTTGGGGGCCTATAAACAATTCCCACCAATGTTTTCTGTCCCTTGCTGTTTCTTAGTTCCACCCAAACGGATTCTACTACTTGATTTTCGGAGCTAAGATCCTTTCTCTCTACTGTCTTTATCCCATCCTTTATTATCAGGGCTATCCCTCCTCCAGTTCCATTTTGCCTATCGCTTCTAAAGGTTAAGTATCCTGGAATATTTAGTTCCCAACCTTGGTCACTTTGCAACCACCTCTCCATTATGGCTATTAGATCAAATCTATTAATTTCTATCTGCGCTATTAATTTATCTATTTTGTTGCGAATGCTTCGCGCATTCAGATGTAGTGCCTTTAGTTGACTTTTTTCTCTTTTTCCCTGATGTCACCTTAGTCACTGATGCCCTATTACCTTTGTTACTCTCTCTGTCCCTTCCTGACCCACTCTGCTTATTTTTACCCAAAACTCTACTCTGCTCTAGAGCCTTGACATTTCACTCACTGCTTTTATATTTACTCTTTCCTGAATCCTCCCATCCCCCTTCATTAGTTTAAAGCCCATTTCTACTGCCCCAGTTATTCGGTTCGCCAGGACACTGGTGCCAGCCTGGTTTAAGTGGAGACCGTCCCAACGGAACGGCTCCCTCTTTCCCCAGTACTGGTGCCAGTGCCCCATGAACTGAAACCCCTTCCGCCCATACCACTCTTTGAGTCACACATTTAAACCTCTAATCTGTTTGTCCCTATGCCAATTTGCGCGTGGATCAGGTAACAATCCAAAGATTATTATCTTTGAGGTTCTACTTTTTAATTTGGATCCTAGCTCCTCAAACACCCTCAGCAGGACCTCATCCCTAGTTCTACCTATGTCGTTGGTTCCTACATGGACCACGACAACTGGATCCTCCCCCTCCCACTCCAAGTTCTCCTCCAGCCGCAAGGAGATGTCTTTACCCCTGGCACCAGGCAGGCAACACAACCTTCGGTACTCTCGATCGCAGCTGCAGAGAACAGTATCTATCCCCCTGACTATACTGTCCCCTACCACAACTACATTCCCTTTCACTCCCATCACTTAAATGGTCTCCTGCACCACGGTGCCGTGGTCAGCTTGCACATCCATCCCACAGGCTTTCCCTCATCCACACAGGCAACAAGAACCTCAGACCTGTTGGACAAGGGCAAAGGCTGAGGCTCCGCCAGCACCGCACCTGGGGTCCTCTTACCTGCCTGAGTTTGCAGATTCCAAGGCACTATTTGGAAGAAGAGCAGGGGAGTTATCCTCGGTGTCCTGGCCAATATTTATCACTCAACCAACATCATTAAAACAGATTATCTAGTCTTTATCACATTGCTATTTGTGGGACATTGGCTGCCGTGTTTTCTACATTACAACAGTGAGTGACTACTTTAAAGACTGTGAAAGGCGCTATGCAAATGCATGACTTTTCTTTCTTTCTTTGATATTTCCAACTGACAAAGATCTATTGCTATTAAAAAATGCTCATCAGAATTCAATACTCACTTCCAGAGCACGCAGACAAAATGTCCCTACTCACGAATCTTTTGCACAACCACATCCTACGGTAAAATTAAAAATAAAACTAACCCTTTCCAATGCAGGTACTAACCCATCATTTTCTCAGAACTTTCTTTTAGTTATTTCTTTCCTCTTCCCCCCCACCATCACCACCACCCACCACCCACCTTCTCCATTGGAGAAACCCACCCACCCTCACCACGACTGCACCACTGCAGGTAGTCATTCCTGTCACCCACTTCTTGTTAGATGTTATCATTCCTGCACACCTGGTGCTGGCTGGCTCCCAACTGCCACAAAGTACGCTGAAAAGTTCTCAAAGTCGGGTGGGGTGGGGGATTGCAGCTTGAGCTTGTCCCAGTTTAAGGTTGTGCTTGTGGTTTGCGTGAGAGAGCCGTGTCTGTGTGAAGCCTGTGAGCTACAAAAAGTGTTTGCTCAATATCCACCTTTTTATCAGCGTACCAATTTCAGGTCGATTTCCAAGCAGCTTGGGATTCAATTAACTTCATTTCAATATAATACAGACAGAAACTTTATATAATGCATCATCTTAAAGCTTTTAGTTTCATACATTAAGGAAGATGACACCTTTGCGATCTTCTTAAATGTATTTTATTTTATCAATTTTTCCAGAACCTGTGTTTTGTGGATTTAACCTTTTGTGAGTTGAGTTCAATATAGAAGTTGCCTGAAATTCCTCCTCGGTCAAATAGTCAGAAATTCCAAAACATGAGTGTCTTTGAACAAGCAAAACGTTTGTCCATTCACATAGTCTCTGTCCCCTTAAAGAGCTATTGGGCCTGAATTTGCGGTCAGAGGCTTCCTGCGGGGAAATGCCTCCGATCCACAAATTGACCTGAAATTGGCACGCTGATAAAAAGGTGGATATTGAGCAACCAGAGATTATTCTAGAAGCCAGGGTAGAAATATCAATGTAATTACTGTAGAAATTACTTTTTTTTACATTATTTGCTTGTTCATTTTATGTGCTGTCTTTTTATGTCTTATATTTATTTTATGTCTGCTTTATTTATATTTAAAGTATGTATGCGTGTATATGTCGGTATGTGTTTTCTTGTGATGGCGCCGATGAAGATGGCTGCCGTCCTTGCGAGCTCCGTGCGTACCAGGCAGCTCAGTGTTCTTGCTGCTTGGTGCTCTCGGCTCGTCAAGAAAAAAGCATTTCACTGACTAGATTACACTTCTTGTATTTAGTTATGTGACCAATAAAATTGAAATTGAAATTGAAATCCGCGCCTACCTTCTGCCTTGGGATTCACGGAGACCCGCACTCCTGGGATCACGTGATTGGCCCAACCAATGAAAGAAAGGGATCCCCATTCATACTTATGTACAGAATCCCCATAAGCATGAATGGGGATCACAAAAAAAACCACATTTACATACCAAATAATTTTTTTTTTTAATTACGTATTTAAAATTAATTAAACATTTAAAACAAAAATTTAATTTTTTGAAAAATAAATTTAAATGTTTTAAAGGGGCCAATAATAACCTTAACTTATTTTACAGGTGTTTTAATGTTTAAATAATTGAGAATTTAAAAAAAAATATTCATTTAAACTCTTGTGCTGTTAAAAGCAGGCCTTATGCCTGGTTTTATCAGGTGTAAGAATTTCACGGGCATTCACTGGGCAGTAGTTGGGCAAATAGACCAACTCTCCGCCCGCGGATGTCTATTTTCCGGGGATGGTTACGATTTGTCAAGTAGATTCTTGACCGATCGCAAGCTCCGGGTTTTCGCGCATGCGCTTTGCGCATGCAAACCCGAAACGTGCGCGGCCCTTACGGGCGCGTATGCACCATGTATGCACCCATAGGCACCGGAATATATGGGCCAGTATTAACGCATTGTATATGATGCTGTGTTAAGGGACTCTACTGATTTGCCATATAATCCTAAAAGGGAGATAATCCAATTACATACTGCTATCGTCCATCCTTTAAAACTGTTTGCTGGCAACACCCTGCGAACAGACATTTTGTCCATAGCTTGCCAGACTTATTCCTGAATTCACTGGAGCTAATCCTGGTGATGTCCAATCCTAGCGGAGACTTCTGTGGACAATCTTTGCGTCTAACCAATAATTTGGGGACATCCGGTCATTAACATGATGGGCCAGAAGTTACTGTAGCTGCTGAACGAACAGCACCCGCCATTTGTTAAACTTGCCCTTGCCCATTTAATTTTCATGAGACTTTGCCTGGCCAGTTGCTGTTAGTGGGAGATTGAAATGGGATCTGGTAACTGTGTGAACAAGACAAGCAACTACAGGAAACTTTCTGCTATCCGGCACCGACGGGACCGAGCTGTTGCCGTCCCATCAAAACTGCCGGAAAAACCAGCGCTAATGTTAAAACATATGGAAGCTTTTGAGCTCCGTATCTAGCAACAAACCCAGCTTCTAAACAGTTGGCCGTAGCTTGCAAGCATCTCTGTAGCTAAGCAACAGCTTTAGCTAGACCTTGCAGAGCCTGACTGGTGTAAAAAAAGCAACAAAAAGAAAAAAAAACTTACTGAACTGACTCCTGAATTTTGCCGGTGGCTCGAGCATTCCGGACAGTTAACCTCCGGATAAACCAAAGATTCCTGTATATATCTCCTTAATCAATCAGATTGAAGGATTGAATAGTGCAGAGTCTGAACCAGGAAGTGTAAGTTAGAATAGTGAATTCAATGTTAAATCAGGTAGAGAAAGTGAAATAAAGAGAGAGAAAAAAAGATTGGATTAAGAGAGAGAGAATAAAGAGACAGGAAGGAAAGGTTACAATTAAAAGCTGAAGGAATGAGACTCCACACTTGTAAAATTAAATGTTCAGTGTCAGAGAGGTTGTTTGGCAGATATTAAGAGTTATCATGTCATTATAAAGGGCACTTAGACTGAAATGGACAAGCCCTAACTTTCTGTGGCGAGTTTAGTTTGTATCTACCGTGCAAATAGAGGAACTTCACGCCGTTCAATGCATTTCAATGGGGAGCCAGAAAGCGAGATGCTCTTCTCGCGAAGCTAACGATGGAGCGGCGCATCTCGGACAGAGTCTTCCAGATTTCCGCGTTTAACCACACGTCCGCCCTCGCCTGAGGTTGACGTGCGATTTGCGCATCAATAGCAGCGGGCACTGTTAGCCTCACCGTTATTTTGACAGCAAATTCTGGCCCAATGTAACAAGGCCTTAACGAGTTCGGTGCTCACTAAGCGCGCATCCTCTCAGAGCCTCAGCGACGCACCATGCAATGTGACGTGTACTGATCAGGCCTCAATGATACTACAGGACGTTGGCACCTGATGCGGATCGACCTCAACCCCACCCACTGGCCCGTTATCACTCCGCTTTGCCTCTACCGCTTTAGAGAGTAGGCTGCACCAAGGAGAAAAAAAGACGGGAGGGGGAAAGAAAAACACATTTTTCTCTGGGGCCAGTAGCTCTGCCTGCCTCCAGCATATCTGATATTTCATACTCAGTGACACAGAACAATTCCTGAAACTGAAATCTGAATCGTTTTTTCCAAAGTTCTAACCAACACCGTGTTTCAGTCTCTGAAGCAAGCTGTGGGGCTGTGAGTGAAACCCAGTTGACAAAATTGAACACAGTCTGTGGCTGCGTCATCTCTGAAGAGACTTTTGTTATGAAGCGTCTCCGCTGTAACTCTTGGAACTTTCACAAGCCACATTTTCCTAGAAAATGACACCTCTTGTTTAAATCTGAATCACATTTTTCAGTGCTGATGCCTTCTGTTCGTCTTGTTATTCCTGTGTGTCGCACTGAATGCGACTGCAACGCAAGCTTAAATAAGACCCTTGATAAAATCCTTAAGGGAAGGATTTCTCCAGACATTGTATGTTAGGGACCTTGTAAATGTGTTGAGGAAGATTTTCTCTGGTCAGTATTTCAGGTGAAACCTTTCATTTTGAATGCATTTACTGTGACACGGTAGTGCAGTGGTTACGGTACTGGGCTGGAAACCCAGGCATTGTGCATTTGAATCTCACCATGGCAATGTTGTGAAAAGTGAACAAAAGTGGCAAACGAACCAGGGTGGGGGGGAATAAGGAGAAATGTTTTTTTTTTACGCAGCGAGTTGTCATGATCTGGACTGCACTGCCTGAAAGGGAGGAGATTCAGCAGTAACTTTCAAAAGGGAATTGGATATATACTTGAAAAGGAAAGATTTGCAAGGCTATAGGGAAAGAGCTGGGGGGTGGGAATAATTGAATATTTACTTAATTTGGACATTTAGGACTGAGATGAGGAGAAATTTCTTCACTCAGAGAGTGGTGAACCTGTGGAATTCTCTACCACAGAAGGCAGTGGAGGCCAAGTCACTGAATAGATTTAAGAAGGAGATAGATAGATTTCTAGACACAAAAGGCACCACGGGGTATGGGGAGAGAGCGGGAATATGGTATTGAGATAGAGGATCAGCCATGATCATATTGAATGGCGGAGCAGGCTCGAAGGGCTGAATGGCCGACTCCTGCTCCTATGTTTCTATGTTTCTAATTGCTTTTTCAAAGAGCCGGCACAGGCACGATGGGCTGAATGGCCTCCTTCTGCACTGTGTGTATTCAATAAATCTGGCAACTTGTAGGTTAACACCACAAAAACTACCATAAAAGCTGCAGAATTATTATTTTAAAAAGCCCAATTGGTTCATCACTGTCCTTTAGGAAAGTAAACTTATCGCCGTCAACCTGGGTCTGATCTCCATGTGACTCTTAATGTCACCTGAAGCGGCCTAGCAGCTCACTCAGTTGCAAAACCAATTACTCAAGAAGGCGGCCCACCACTGTGGGGCTGGTGGCCTTGCCAGCATAGCCTGCAACCCAAGAACAAATAATATAAAATGATGATGTCGCTACACATAAAGAGAGACTTGCATTTCTATAGCGCCTTTCATGACCACCAGACCTCCCAAAGCGCTTTACAGCCAATGAAGTACTTTTTGAAGTGTGGTCACTGTTGTAATGTCGGAAACGCGGCAGCCAATTAGCGCACAGCAAGCTCCCACAAACAGCAATGTGATAATGACCAGATACAGGAAACACTCTTTTTACCGGCAAAATTCAGGAGTAGGTTCAGGTAAGTTTTACTTCATATTAGTGGCCGTGTAACCGGGGTTCCTGGATCTGTGGCCGTGTAACCGGGGTTCCTGGATCTGTGGCCGTGTAACCGGGGTTCCTGGATCTGTGGGCGTGTAACCGGGGTTCCTGCACCTGTGGCCGTGTACGGGGCACTCGTACCTTGGTAAGTATACCTCTCTGTAATCCGGACTGTTTGATCAACCGGCACCACGCCGGTCCCGTCGGTGCCGGATAAAAAAGAGTATCCTGGTAATCTGTTTTTGTGGATGTTGGTTGAGGGATAAATATTGACTAGGACACCAGGGATAACTCCCCTGCGCTTCTTCAAAACAGCGCCATGGGTTCTTTTACGTCCACCAGAGAGAGTAGATAGAGAAATAACAACAGAAAATGCTGGAAAAACTCAGCAAGTCAGGCAACATCCGTGGAGAGAAATTTGAGTTGACGTTTCGGGTTTAGGGTCAAACCCGAAACGTCAACTCAAATTTCTCTCCACGGATGTTGCCTGACTTGCTGAGTTTTTCCAGCATTTTCTGTTGTTATTTCGGATTTCCAACATCTGCAGTATTTTGCTATCGTCAGAGTAGATAGAGCCTTGGTTTAATATCTCATTCGAAAGACGGCACCTCCGACAGTGCAGCACTCCCTCAGCACTGCACTGGAGCATCAGCCTAGATTTTTGTACTCAAGCCTCTTGAAGTGGAACGTGAACCACACAACCTTCGTTACTCAGAGGCTAGGGTGCTACCTACTGAGCCACAGCTGACACATACCAACCAAAGCAATTTTTCCCTTCTTATGCAATAAATTGCTCCTGGAAATCTGTACTATTGTGACAAGTAACATTTTTCCTTTCCCTTTTTTTGAATTTATTAACTTTATTCTCTAATGCTTCTCAATGGAATATAACAAAATGCCTTCTGTATGTGGTCATTCTAATTTAGCATAAGTGATGCTATTATTTGCGTTAAATTGATAACGCTTTATGTGTAGGTAGAATTGGTTTGTTGGTGGGTTAATGTTTTCATCACGGTGAGGCATGTCAGTGTTGCACAATAGGAATGATTTATCACTTATTGAATTCGGTCTTCAGTCAGCATTAAGGAGAACTGGCAAAAAAGAAGGTTACAGAAAGGGAAATGTTTCCTCTACTTTGCAAAAAGTACCTTAACCTCAGAACAGCATCTCCTTACTGTATCAGTCTGGCACTTCCTTCTCAGACACCAGCTATCTTTGTAGCTCCCCCAAGAACGGAGAAGGTGAAAATTCACTAGGCTAGCGCCAGGGATGAGGAGTTACAGTTAGGAAGAGAAAATGGAGAAGTTAGGCCTTTTCCCTGAGGCAGAGAAGGTTAAAAGGTGATCTGAAAGAGATCTTCAAAGTTAAAAAATGGTTAGAACAAAGTAAATGTTGGGAAAGATAGCATAGTGGTTATGTTATAGGATTGGATAATCCAGAGGCCTGGACTAATGACTTGTAGTGGATATGAGTTCAAATCCCACCATGGCAGCTGGGGAATTTAAACTCAATCGATTAAATAAATCTGGAATATATTAGAAAAAAGTTAGTGTCAGTATTGGGTGACCATGAAACTACCGGATTGTCGTAAAAACCCATCTGATTCCCTGATGTCCTTTAGGGAAGGAAATCTGCCGCCCTTACCCGGTCTGGCCTATATGTGACTCCAGACCCACAGCAATGTGGTTGACTCTTAAGTAACAAGTTGTACCAAACCGACTACACAAAGTCACTGTGGGAGTACCTTCACCACACGGACTGCAGCGGTTCATAGAAGGCAGCTCACCACCACCTTCCCGAGGGCAATTAGGGATAGGTAATAAGTGCAGGCATTGCCAGCGATGCAGACAGCCCGAGAATGAATTTTTAAAAAATGATGATGAATTCTTTCTGCTGGTTGGCGAAACAGTAACAAGAGGCTACAAGTGTAATCACAATAGAAATCAAAGGAAAGGTTAGTAAGAATCTCTAAACACAGATAGGCAGTTAGAATGTGGAATTCTAACGAGCTGTTGTTGAAGCAGAGTCCACAAAGTGTTTTACAAGAGAATTAGCTCATTGCTGGTAACAGAGAAATACTCACGAGCAAGAGCAGGAGGATGAGGTTGAGGTTAGGTGCCTCAAATGTAGAGAAACACTAGTGACCCAATGGGCCAAATTTTTTAAATTCCTTCCTGGGATGTGGGCGCCATTGGCAAGGCCAGCATTTATTATCCATCCCTAGTTGCCTTTGAGAAGATGGCATTGAGCGACCTTCTTGAACCGCTGCAGTCCGTGCGGTGAAGGTACTCCCACAGTGCTGTTAGGGAGGGGCTTCCAGGATTTTGACCCAGCGACGATGAAGGAACGGCCAATATATTTCCAAGTCAGGATGGTGTGTGACTTGGAGAGGAACTTGGAGGTGGTGGTGTTCCCATGCGCCTGCTGCCCTCGTCCTTCTAGGTGGAAGAGGTCGCAGGTTTGGGAGGTGCTGTCGAAGAAGCCTTGGTGAGTTGCTGCAGTGCATCTTGTAGATGGTACACGCTGCAGCCACGGTGCACCAATGGTGGAGGGAGTGAATGTTTAAGGTGGTGCATGGGGTGCCGATCAAGCGGGCTGGTTTGTCCTGGATTGTGTTGAGCTTCTTGGGTGTTGTTGGAGCTGCACTCATCCAGGCAAGTGGAGGGTATTCCATTCACACTCCTGACTTGTGCCTTATAGATGGTGGAAAGGCTTTGGGGAGTCAGGAGGTGAGACACTCGATGCAGAATACCTAGCCACTGACCTGCTCTTGTAGCCACAGTATTTATGTGATTGGTCCAGTTAAGTTTCTGGTCAATGGTGACCCCCAGGATATTGATGGTGGGGGATTTGGCGATGGTAATGCTGTTGAATGTCAAGGGGCAGTGGTTAGACTCTCTCCTGCTGGAGATAGTCATTGCCTGGCACTTGTGTGGCGTGAAGATTACTTGCCACTTATCAGTCCAAGCCTGAATGCTGTCCAGGTCTTGAGGCATACGGGCATGGACTGCTTCATTATCTGGGAAGTTGCAAATGGAACTGAACACTGTGCAATCATCAGCGAACATCCCCACTTCTGACCTATTTCTGTGCTGTAACATTCTATGATTTTAAGTACGATTGCAATTGATGCCAAATTAAGGCAAATTATGAACAATTTTGTTCTGTGGGATCACACCCACTATGGGTTCAGTTCAGGCTGTCATTATCATTTCATTAAGGGCTTTGTCAACCCCAGATAAAGAAGATTTTGAATGGTTATCTAGCCAAGATTCTAACCTGGGTCCTTGTGCTGAAAGGTGGTGCACCAACTCACAATTTTTATTCAGTGGATAACATTTCATTAGTTTATTTATTTTGTTGGAATAAATGGGTCTTTTTCCGAGTGGCAGGCAGTGACTAGTGGGGTACCGCAGGGATCGGTGCTAGTACCCCAGCTATTCACAATATATATTAATGATCTAGACAAGAGAACTAGATGTAATATCTCCAAGTTTGCAGACGACACAAAGCTGGTGGGCGTGTGTGCTGTGAGGAGGATGCCGAGAAACTCCTGTATGATTTGGACAGCTTGGGTGATTGGGCAGATGCATGGCAGATGCAGTATAATGTGGATAAATGCGAGGTTATCCACTTTGGTGGCAAAAACAGGAAGGCAGATTATTATCTGAACGGCAATAGATTGGGAGAAGGGGAAGTGCAACGAGACCTGGGTGTCCTTGTGCACCAGTCGCTGAAGGTAAGCATGCAGGTGCAGCAGGCGGTTAAGAAGGCAAATGGTATGTTGGCCTTCATAGCGAGAGGATTCGAGTACAGGAGCAAGGATGTCTTGCTGCAGTTGTACAGAGCCTTGGTGAGACCACACCTTGAGTATTGTGTGCAGTTTTGGTCGCCTTATCTGAGGAAGGATGTTCTTGCCATGGAGGGAGTGCAGCGAAGATTCACCAGACTGATACCTGGGATGGTAGGAATGACATATGAGGAGAAATTGGGTCGATTAGGCTTATATTCGCTGAAGTTTAGAAGAATGAGAGGGGATCTCATTGAAACTTATAAAATTCTAACAGGACTAGACAGACTAGATGCAGGAAGGATGTTCCCGATGGCGGGGGAGTCCAGAACCAGGGGTCACAGTCTAAGCCATTTAGGTCAGAGATGAGGAGGAATTTCTTCACCCAGAGAGTGGTGAACCTGTGGAATTCTCTACCACAAAAGGCAGTTGAGGCCAATTCATTAAATATATTCAAGAAGGAGTTAGATATATTTCTTAAGGCTAAAAGGGATCAAGGGATATGGGGAGAAAGCAGGGACAGGGTACTGAATTTGGATGATCAGCCATGATCTCATTAAATGGCGGAACAGACTCGAGGGGCCGAATGGCCTACTCCTGCTCCTATCTTCTATGTTTTTATGTGCTGCACATTTTTCACACATACTAAGGGTGACCCTTACTTTGCCTCCATGGTTATGTTCGTTTGGGTTCAAATTAGCAGAACTATCAAATCTAATGAGGATGAGGGGTAAAAAATGTCCACACTTTGCTTTTCTCTCTTATTATTTAGAGGCATTCTTCTTCTCACTACTTACCCCTCGCTGCCACTACTCTTGATTCCAACCTGATACTGCTGCTTTGCTGAGAAAGAAAAGCATTCTACTCTGCTGCGCATTGTGGGAAGGCAAATTTCAGATCCTGCAGTGCTTTTGCCAGATCTGGAATTTGCGTCTGCAGTATGGAGCGCCATTGGAGCCCCAAAGTTACTATTTTCACAGGGACAGGGATTTTCCAAAGATCCTGCTCATGGTAACGCTGGCGGAAACATTGTCCAGATTTAGTCGCTTCCTGGTCCAGATGTGGGCCGTGGTGCCCTAGCTGAGTAGCCCGAGTCTACACCAATTGTCTGCTAAGTAGCTTTTATAGGAGCAGAGCAATTTCAGTGCAGAGGGAGGCATCGTGTCTGTGCCAATGCCAGGTCCTCCAGCTATACGAGATTTTGTCCTGTCTAAAGTACTGGAGCCTTGCTGCTTGAAGCTGGATCGTCAGTAAATCGCTCTCCAATTGAGCTTTTCTGGTGGGACGTTACATTGGCTCAGTTGAACGCACTCTTGCCGCTCAGTGAAAAGGTTGTGGTTCCAACCACGACTCCAGGAGCTGGACATATAGATCAGGACTTTTCTCTGAGCTGCTCCTGCTCCGCCATTGTAACTACACCAGAGGTGTGATGGAAATCCCACTTATGGGCATAAATGGGGTTTCCAGCAAAGTTACGGTGCGGGAGTGGGAACAGCTGCGAGGGAGATTCCCAACCACGATCTTGGTTGAGACTATTGCATTATTGGAGTTGCTGTCATTCAGTTGGAATGTTACGCCAAGGGCCTATTTATCTGTTCTGTTGGTTCAGATAGATGTTGAAGATTGCCGTGGCACTACTTGAAGAAGAGCAGGGAGTTCTCCCAGTCCTTTGGCCAACATTCGTCCCTCAAAAAACAGATTCACCGATCCTTCTTCTCCGAGCTGTTTATGGCATCCAGTCTTAAGAAAAATGGCTGCCACATTTGCTTAGCTAACAACATTCACTCCACTTCAAAGTAATTTGTTAGCATGTGAAGTGCTTTGAAATATTTCTGAGAGACTTGATAAGTCGCAGTATCAATGGAAGTCTTTTTATCTACTCTAATCCTATTTCACTAATCTTTATCCATACCTTTCAATATCTCCTTCTTGTCAAAATGTTGTGATTAATTTGGCAGTGATAGCATTCCATATCCTAATAAGTCTTTGCACGGAAGGATTCTTTGTAATCTCCCCTGTACACTTTTAAGTACAGTCCCCACCACTTACACCATCCACGCTTAACACGGGAAGGTGCCTATATTGGGTAAATGGCACCAACCATTTGCCATTTCCACTGAAGTCAATTACAAAGATGGCGCTTATAACATATTAAGTGGGTTGGCTAGTCCGGGTAATTCAATTAGCTTTCCGCATCTTGTACTCATACAGTATTTGTATTTAACTCCCTCCTTGGATCGTTCTGTGCCTGCGTCTATGGTTTTTTCCCCCGATTCTCAGCGGCTTTTATTAAGTTAGATTCTGTGGCCGTCAGGGGTGTAGAGTTCGCTCATCAATGTAGGAGGTGCCGTTTTCCCCGGAGCTGGAGACGAACAGAGTGGTCAGTTCCGGAGGGATGTGGTCAAACACGAGGCCGCTGCCCGCTCGCTTTGGAGAGAATCTCACCTCCTGTGAAAGTAAGAAGGGTGAACAAGCGGGCGTGGGGCATGTTGAATCCGTGATTCTCAAAGTATGATGTTTTCCAATAACTACACGGAGGCTGTAACTTAACAATCAACAGGTGTTTACTGGAGGAGGGTAGTCTAAAGACTGACAGTACAGAGGCATGCTCAAGGCTTATATATAGGTGTGGTCACTGCCGGTACTACAGTATACAGGAGCTGTAAAAGAAGTTCTCTCTTAAAGGTACATACACTACAATTCCTCCCCTTTTAGATTAGCAGTACCCATAATGTTCAAATAACAATTAACACTTTAACATGCACATTAAACTGAAATAGTCCATTTATAGATTCAGTCTTTGGGGCGGCTTCCTGATCCTTTCTGGATAGCGCCTTTCCTCAGGTTCTTGTTCTTGGTGCGAAGGCGATTCTGTCCCCTTTTCGTCGGTTATTTCATCAGTTTCCACAGCTACTGTTTCTGAGGTAGATGCTACCGGTATGTCGGGTTCATCCCCAGGGACGCGAGACATGGGGTTGACTCATTCCTGTGATGCTAAGATCTGGTCGACGTGGCGTCTCACAATGTTCTCCCCGACATCCACTGTGTACATTAATGGCCCCTGCCGTGTGCATATCGTTCCGGGTTGCCATTTCTCTGTTCGGTAGTCACGGGTCAAGACTGTTTGCCCTACATTGAAGCTCCTTGTCGGCTTCTCATTGATGTGCTGGAATTGTTTATCCTCAACATTTCTTCGCACATTTGGTTTGAGCAAATCCAGACGAGATCTCAACCTTCGGTTAAAGAACATCATGGCCGGGGTCTGGTTGGTAACTGCATGTGTCGCATTTCTGTAGGCTAACAGGAAATTGTCCACCTTATGCTGTAGTGGAATTTCATCATCGCACATGGCCTTTATCGCCTTTTTAAAGGTTTGTACGAACCTCTCAGCCAATCCATTTGTGGCTGGATGATACGGGGCGGATGTGTAATGCCTTACCCCATTCCTTCTCATAAATTTCCGAAACTCTTCGGACACAAACTGTGGTCCATTATCAGAGCAAATCTGCTCTGGCAAGCCGTTCCTGGCAAATATGGTCCGTAGGACTGCAATCGTTTTCTCTGCAGTCGTTGAGGACATTTTTATCACCTCAGGCCATTTTGAGTGAGCATCCACTGCTATTAAGAACATTGAGTCCATGAATGGACCAGCAAAATCAATATGCACCCGTTGCCATGGAGATGAGGGCCACTCCCATGGGTGTAGAGGGGCATGTGGTGATGCATTTTGGACCTTCTGGCATCCTGAGCAGCTCTTGGTTAGGTCCTCGATTTGTTGATCGATCCCCGGCCACCACACATAAGCCCTAGCAAGGCTTTTCATTTTCACCCCTCCCAGATGACCTTCGTGAAGCTCATTGAGCACTCTCTCCCTTAACTTGGGTGGAATTACCACTCGGGATCCACACATCACCGTCCCCTGGCATACTGACAGCTGTTCTCTTCTGGATGAGAATGCTGGCAACAGTGAGTCGCCATGTGTTGGCTATCCCCTCACCATCAAATCATATACCCGAGACAGTGTCGGATCATTGCGGGTCTCCTTCTCTATATCCGCGTTAGTTACTGGCAATCGTTCAATTATTGACGAATAAAATATCTCGACAGGGTCCACTGCTGGTGCTTCCTCCACAGTAGGCAGTGGCAGGCGTGATAGCCCATCAGCGTTTCCATGCTGTTTCGTGCCTTTATATTCTATTTCATATTGGTTCGCCCCTAGAAAAAGGGACCATCTTTGTAACCGTTGTGCAGTCATCACCGGAACGCCCTTCTTTGGATTGAAGATGGAGACAAGTGGTTGGTGGTCAGTCAGCAATGTAAACTTCTGCCCATGCAGATAGTGGTTGAAGTTTTTTACTCCCCATACTAGGCTGAGGGCCTCCCTGTCAATCTGGGTGTAGTTGCGCTCGGCTGAGGTTAGTGACCGAGACGCAAAGGCTACTGGCCTCTCCAACCCGTCCGGGAATTTGTGCGACAGCACCGCTCCAATACCATAGGGTGATGCATCACATGCCAACCGAATTGGTAGTACTGGGTTGAAATGGGCCAACACCTCTTTTGATGTGATCAATTCTTTGCACTTCTGGAAAGCTCGTTTACATTTGTCATTCCACCTCCATGGTACCCCCGTTTGCAGTAGGGTGTTCAGTGGGTGTAATACTGTAGACAAATTTGGTAAGAACGTATGGTAGTAGTTCACCAGCCCGAGGAACGACCTCAGTTGTGACACATTTTCCGGTGCTGGAGCCTTGACTACTGCCTCAATCTTTTCAGGGGACTTATGTAACCCCTCTTCATCAATAACGTGGCCACAATACGAGATCTGCTTCTGGAAAAACTCGCACTTGTGGCGATTAGCTCGTAGCCCATATTCTTTTAATCTAGTGAGCACCTTCTCCAGGTTGGCGAGGTGATCACTATCATTTCGCCCATGACCAGGATGTCGTCCAAATAACACTGGGTCTCTGGAATCCCTTGCAGGACTTGATCCATTGCCCTTTGCCAAATAGCCGGAGCCGATGCTACCCCGAACACCAGCCGGTTGTACTGGTAGAGACCTTTATGAGTGTTGATCGTGAGGTATTGTTTCGAGGCTTCTTCTACCTCCATTTGCAAGTACGCCTGGGCCAGATCAATTTTGGTGAAGCTTTTACCTCCAGATAGTGAGGTGAAAATATCCTCAATCCGTGGAAGCGGATATTGTACCGTGTGAAGGACTGGGTTCACTGTCACCTTAAAATCCCCACAGATGCGGACCTTCTTTGGTTCCCCAGGCGTATTACTCAACGACCTCTTCATTACAGGAACGATGGGTGTAGCCCACTCGCTCCAGTCTACTTTGGACAGTACTCCTGAACGTTCCAACCCTTCCAGCTCTGCTTCGACGGCTGGTCGGATCGCATAAGGGGTAGACCTTTGGGGTAGACTTTTTGCCCCGTGTACGTCTTCAAGACAATCTCTGTAGCTTTCAAGGGCATATGTGAAAATAGACGCTTGTAGTCCCTTTGGTTTATGACTGTTAGGGCTGATCCTGTGTCCAATTCCATTTTCACTTGGACTCCGTCTATCTTGAGTGTGACCCAGATAGTCTGGTGATCCTCCATTTTGGTTACCTTATGTAGTTTCAGACAACCCAGCTCCTTGCTTCCGGAGTCTGTATCACTTTTCTGTTCGTCTGAACTACATCCATCACCTTATGTACCTTTTTGTACTTCTCCTGTGGAGATTTCTTGCTGTTGGTTTTCTTCCCTGACCTGCAGACTCTTGCTATGTGTCCTGCTTTTCCACACTGTCTGCACACTTGGTCCTTGAACCAACAATCCTTCTGGTCGTGTGTTGTTCTGCCGCAGCGATAACACTTCCCTGCTCCATATGACATTTCATTGGTGCCATATTCTTGTGGTCTCCATTGTATCTCTGCAGCGCCCCGTGCGGCTGCTTCATGTGATACTGCCATGCTGAAAGCCTTGTCCAGCGTAAGATCCTTTTCTGATAGAAGCCGTTTCTGGGTTCCTTCACTTTGAAGCCCACACACAAACTTGTCCCTTAACGTATCTGCTAGTCCCACTCCAAACTGGCAGTGTTTCGATAGCTTGCGCAGTTCCGTTAAGTACTCAGCATTACTTTCGTCTTTATGCTGGTTCCTTTTGTGGAACTTAAATCTTTCTGCTATCAGCAGCGGTGTGGGGTTTAAGTGATCCTGTAGGATTTCTACTATGCTTTCGAAATTCTTATCCACGGGCTTCTCTGGGGTTACTAGGTTTCGCAGTAACCCATAAGTTTTTGCACCCATGGAATTTGACAAAACCAGTGCTTTCCTAGCATCTGGCACTTCATTCGCCCTGCAGTACACCTCAATGCGTTCCACATATGTCGCCCAATCTTCGACTTCATTGTCGAACGCAGTGATACTGCCACTCTTCGGCATCCCTGGGTGTGATTTAGCTGTCTAAAATGGCATCTCCCGCGCTCTCCCTTCTTATCCACTGGCACAAAATGGCATCTCCCGCGCTTTCCTTTCTTCCCGCGCTCGCCCTTCTTCTCCGCTGCGGCTTCTAAAAATGGCATCTCCCACGCTCTCCCTTCTTCTCCGCAGCTCAGTGGCATCTCCCGTGCTCTCCCTTCTTCTCCCCGCGGACGCTGTTCAGCCCTTGAGCCCTGGCTCTGCTCTGCGCATTCTCCTGTGCGCCTTTCCCGTTGCCGCCGCTTGGTCCTGAACCCGGCTGCTGCTTTACCCTCTCTCTCTGTTTTGTTTTTCCTCGACGCCACTCGGTTTTGAACCCCGGCTGCGCCCTGTGTGCTTCACCCTCTCTCATACCCCGTCGACGCTGCTCGACTTTTTCTCTGCCGTCGGTCGGCTCCAGCCGCCGCTGTCCGGGAAGGGTCTGCGCTGTACCTGTTGCCAGTCTGTTGCTGGATCGTCGTGGCTGGGGAACCAAGCCCGGCTCTCAACAGCCTCCCCTGCGATGTTCACTCTCTGCCGGACGACTGGGCGGTTGCTCGTGGTCAATTATCGTGCTTCGGGCCTCGACTTTCTTCCACCGCCCTCCCAGAGCGAATCCTTGAAGGGAAATGCAGAGTTGCAGGTAGATTCGAATCGACCTCGTCGCCACTGTTGAATCCGTGATTCTCAAAGTATGATGTTTTCCAATAACTTCACGGAGGCTGTAACTTAGCAATCAACAGGTGTTTACTGGAGGAGGGCAGTCTAAAGACTGACAGTACAGAGGCATGCTCAAGGCTTATATACAGGTGTGGTCACTGCCGGTACTACAGTATACAGGAGCTGTAAAAGTAGTTCTCTCTTAAAGGTACATACGCTATAGGGCGGTACCTGGCTGCAAGCACGAGTGTGTGCGCCCCACTCACTGCTCTCAGTCCTTTGTTAGCGAAGAAGTCCTCAATCCCTGTAAATACGTTACACCGTCCAACGCTTATAGCAGACTAATCACATTAACACCAACACGCCCGCTATAAGCGATGGGGTCTGGACTAATTCTGAGTTTACAACACCCTGTTACTGATTCATCACTCAGTAGGGTTAATTCAGCACTTCCAAGCTCTCAGCAGGGTGTCTCGTTCGACTGGAGCGGGGTCAAAGAATTGGTGTCACAGTTTTGTAGCTGTGTCTCCAGCTATCATTCCAAATGAATGAGTTTCCCGCTGGAAGTGCAGGATCATTGAATGTCTCCTAATGTAAAAGAGACAATTTCAGAGGAACAACATACAGCATCGGAGTCTCAAATAATTAGTCAGCTTCAAGGAACCCTGGATTAGCTAATACTGTACAGTAGGAGGGCAGAGACCTTTACTTCTCAAATCAACGTGTGGAGGTAATTGGTGGTAGGGACCTGGGGGTATGTGTGCACAAATCATTGAAGGTGGCAGAACAGGTTGAGAAAGCAGTTAAAAAGGCTTATGGGATCCTGGGCTTCATGAATATAGCCATAGAGTACAAAAGCATGGAAATTATGATGAACCTTTATAAAATGCTGGTTCGGCCCCAACTGGAGTATTGTGTCCAATTCTGGGCACCGCACTTTAGGAAGGATGTGAAGGCCTTAGAGAGGGTGGAGAAAAGATTTACGAGAATGATTCCAGGGATGAGGGACTTTAGTTATGTTGATAGACTGGAGAAGCTGGGGTTGTTCTCCTTGGAGCAGAGAAGATTGAGAGGAATTTGATAGAGGTGTTCAAAATGATGAGGGGTCTTGACAGAGTAGATAGAGAGAAACTGTTTCCATTGGCAGAAGGATCGAGAACCAGAGGACACAGATTTAAGGAGATTGGCAAAGAACCAAAGGCGACGTAAGATAAAACTTTTTTACGCAGCGAGTGGTTAGAACTTGGAATGCACTGTCTGAAAGGATGGTGGAGGCAGATTCAATCACAGCTTTCAATAGGGAGTTGGATATCTATCTGAAGGAAATAAATTTGCAGGGCTACGGGGAAAGGGCGGGGGAGTGGGACTAGCTGAAGCGCTTTTGCAGAGAGTCGGCATGGGCTCAACGGGCCGAATGGCCTTCTTCCGTGCTGTAATCATTCTATGATTCTATGACTCTAGGACACTCCCCAGTACATATTGGAAAATCGAGGGCATGCTACCTCAGACTTTCCACCCATTCATTTCAATGGGCTGTCCACAATCTTTCAGTACGCAATACTACTGGGCAACATTCCCCACTGCCAGTGTGCATTCGTATAGTCCTAATGGGAAAACATTGATTAATTGGTATGTTCTGTTGTTTGAAGGAGTGTTACTTTCAACTAGGGAGAAAAGGTGGTACGAGAGAAGAAAAATCAACCAGATTTTTACTCTTAATGCTTCACTCACTGCCGAATAATATGTTCATCATCTCTTTATCCTACTCTGAGTTCTCCCCAATGTCCTGGTCAATATTTATCCCTCAACCAACACTTGAAAATAAATGATCTGGTCATTATCACGTTGCTGTTTGTGGGAGCTTGCTGTGTGTAAATTGGCTGCCGTGTTTTCTACATTACAACAGTGATGACACTTCAAAAAGTACTTCATTGGCTGTAAAGCGCTTTGGGACATCTTGAGGTGGTCAGAGGTGCTATAAAAATGCAAGTCTTTCTTTCTTTCAAGCTATCATAAACATTGTGATATAAAACGCCTTGGGACGTTTTACTACAATAAAGGCACTATACTGTTTGTGGGAGCTTGCTGTGCGCAAATTCGCTGCCGCATTTCCCACATTACAACAGTGATTCCACTTCAAATAGTACTTCATTGGCTGTAAAGCACTTTGAGATGTCCGGTGGTCGCGAAAGGCGCTATATAAATGCAAGTCTTTCTTTTTTCTTATATAAATGCAAGTTGTTGTTGTTGTAAGTAACAAGGAGACTGTGGGTATTAATTGCATTAATCTTCCCAAATGATCATTTGGACAGTATCTTTTTGGGCAAAGTTTGCAAGGCCCTGTGTCACCAGCAAGGCCTTGCAAGCAGCCAGCATGCAGTGGAAAATTAGGGGCACGCATTTCATCATACTAAAAGCCTGTTAGGCTTGAATCGCAGTTGAATTTGTCTGAAAATTTTCACTGAAGATGAGTAAAACAGTCGATTGGTAAACGTTTGCCATACAGTCCACTTAATGATTCAATCAGTAATGCAGCCTGAACAACAATCAATTGAAACCACATAACAAGAAATTATACTTCAAACAAAGCATGTCCGTCTTTTCAAAACTGGTGTGAGACAAACAGATCTTGCTCAGCGTTAGGTTATGTTAATTTAAACTGGCAATAAAAATTGTGGTTTCTGTAGCTCAGTTGTGTAACGGTGGCAGAAGTGAAGTATGCAATGGAACTTTAATTATCAGTTCTTCTCGGTCACCCCACCAAGACTTTTCATGGGACAAAGTCTTGTGCGAGATGTCGAAACAATAAGGTAGATTTTGCAAATTCGTGCTCCCAGCATAGAGCTTCGTACACTGGGAGCACACGTCAGGAATTCAGGTGCAAATTGTCAGCAGGTTCCCCTCAGGATTTGCGTCCATTAAAAGGTGACATGTGTGCCTCTGTGCCGGGAGCGTGGATTTGTAAATTCTGTCCTTGTTTCTTTCGTTGCTGCTTTTTCATCTTTTCTTCGTGAATAAAAGTACAGTTGTGTTTTTTGTCGTTTATATTGTACTTGCCTTCATACCAAGTGTACCAAGTGTAAGGACTCTCGGTTATTCATCAATTTGCATGATCCACGGGGGGAGGGTGGAGATCCCCTTCCATTCCGGGTGATGAATGAGGACCTGCTGCAGTGGTGGAGTTAACCTTCCCGATGGATTGAATGACAGTCTGGCTTTCTCCCCAGTCTGACATTCCATCAGCCCATCTTATAGAAACATAGAAACATAGAAGATAGGAACAGGAGTAGGCCATTCGGCCCCTCGAGCCTGCTCCGCCATTCAATGTGATCATGGCTGATCATCCAAATTCAGTACCCTGTCCCTGCTTTCTCCCATATCCCTTCATCCCTTTAGCCTTAAGAAATATATCTAACTCCTTCTTGAATATATTTAATGAATTGGCCTCAACTGCCTTGTGTGGTAGAGAATTCCACAGGTTCACCACTCTCTGGGTGAAGAAATTCCTCCTCATCTCAGTCCTAAATGGCTTACCCCTTATCCTTAGACTGTGACCCCTGGTTCTGGACTCCCCCGGCATCAGGAACATCCTTCCTGCATCTAGTCTGCCTAGTCCTGTTAGAATTTTATAAGTTTCAATGAGATCCCCTCTCATTCTTCTAAACTCTAGCGAATATAAGCCTAATCGACCCAATCTCGCCTCATACGTCATTCCTGCCATCCCAGGTATCAGTCTGGTGAATCTTCGCTGCACTCCCTCCATGGCAAGAACATCCTTCCTCAGATAAGGTGACCAAAACTGCACACAATACTCAAGGTGTGGTCTCACCAAGGCCCTGTACAACTGCAGCAAGACATCCTTCCTCCTGTACTCGAATCCTCTCGCTATGAAGGCCAACATACCATTTGCCTTCTTAACCGCCTGCTGCACCATTGCACTTCCCCTTTTCCCAATCTATTGCCCATCAGATAATAATCTGTGTCATAAATCGCAACTTCTACAAGAAGTAACTCAGGAAGTACTACTGAACGGTCAGCTGAGGGCGCCGCCCGAGGAGTATAAATACTCGGGCGTGGGCCCAACTTGGCCAGAGACAGTCTGGAAACAGGAAGCTAGTGACTACTAACTAGACCTCCATGTTTTTTTACAAGTCGATTAAAGCCTTGCTTTATGTACAACCAAGTGCGTAGTGTGTCTTTATTACGTCAATTTAATCGACTTGTTATCGTCTCCACGCCTTGGGTGATACAGAACAACCAGCTGCAACTCGAACTGCAGAAAGGGACCTGGGCAAGAAACTGATCCATCATGGAAAAACTCCTTAAACCCACTCGTCTCGACCTGGATCCGAATGCACCTGCGGCAGCGAAGGTATGGAAGCATTGGTTTCGTACCTTTAGCAACTTTCTTGAAGAATGTGGGGCGGGTGCCTCTAATAAGTTATGAATGCTTATTAACTACGTATCCCCTCATGTGTATGATTATATTGAGGACTGTATAGACTACGATGCTGCTATCCAAATTTTACAGCAGCTATATGTCAAGTCCCCAAATGAAATCTTTGCTCGACACCTACTGGCCACAACTCGGCAGCAGCCTGGGGAATCACTCGATGAATTCCTCCAGAAACTTCGCAGGCTCAGCAAAGATTGTAACCTTAAAGCGGTTACAGCTGAACAGTATCAAGAGGAACTAATCCGCGATTCCTTTATCAATGGGATTGCGTCCCCTTTTGTACGTCAGCGCCTGCTGGAAAATAAAACCCTCAATTTACAGGCTGCTTATGACCAGGCGTGTTCCCTGGACTTGGCCAAGAAGAATGCGGACACTTATCTCCCACCACGTGCACGGGCGGCGGCTATCACCCTTAATAAGTCTTTCGATAGGTCTCGGGTGGATGCCCCTGCTGATGATGACTCTGCTCTAACGGACGATGACCCTACCCTAGAGGCCTTTGCTGATGACGACCCCGCCCTAGCAGCATCCTGGCAATCAGGAAGAAAGTGTTTCTTTTGTGGAGGTACGTTCCATTACAGAAAATTTTGCCCGGCTCGTAATGTGACCTGCAATCATTGCAGCAAGAAAGGACACTTTTCCAAGGTATGCCAGTCACGGGCCTCTGCTAACAAGAAAGGCCGCTCCTCTAAAGTATACCAGTCAAGAGCTCCTGTTAGCTTCACAGCTGCTATCTATGGAGCTGCTCCTCCCTCAAGAACCACTGCTAAGGCTACAGCTGCCGAAGGAAAAATTACCCCTCCTCCCATCACAGCTGTTTTTCCCCAAAGTTTGTCCCATGCAGCTATGAAGGTTTCAGTAAATGGGCACACTCTAAGCGCGCTAATCGACTCCTGCAGCTCTGACAGCTTCATTAGTAAGCGGGCTGTCAGCAGGTTAAAACTGCGCATTTATCCCTCGGACAGGGAGATTGCAATGGCTCTGACGACTCTGACCACCAATTCTTCTGGCTTCTGTCTTGTCAATCTCATCCTCAATGGTCGCACGTATCCCTCCACCCGGCTCGGAGTACTCGAAAACTTATGTAGCGATGTGCTTCTGGGACAGGACTTCCAGAAGCAGCACAAAAGACTCACTTTTGAGTTTGGAGGGTCGAAGCCGGAGCTTACCATTTCTAAGGTGCCGTTTTGTGCGCTCTCGGCGGCCTTACTCGGTGAGCCCTCCTTGTTTGCCAATCTCTCCCCCCCGCTGTAAACCCATAGCCACCAAATCGCGGCGCTTTAGCCAAGACGACCGAGCATTTATCGAGGCAGAAATCTCTCGCCTTTTAGCTGACGGTATTATCGAGCCGTGTTCATCCCCCTGGCGGGCTCAAGTCGTCATTGTGAAAAACACTTTAAAACAACATAAGAAATGTCTGTGTATTGATTATTCGCAGACTATTAATCAATATACCGATCTGGATGCCTACCCGCTATCACGCATAGATGACATGGTCAAAAACCTTGCCAAATACAAGGTATTTTCAACCTTCGATTTAAAGAGCGTGTACCATCAGGTACCGCTGAAAGACTCTGACAAAAAGTATACGGCCTTTGCGGCCAATGGTCGGCATTATCAGTTTCGTCGCCTTCCATTTGGGGTCACCAATGGGGTGGCCGTCTTCCAACGGGCAATGGATGGCCCAGTCCGGCAAGAGAACTTGACGGATACCTTTCCGTATTTAGACAATATCACTATTGCTGGCCATGATCAAAAGGAGCATGACACCAATCTTCAGAGATTTTTTGACGTTCTCCGTCGTCACCACTTAACGTTAAACGAATCCAAATCAGTGAAATCGGTGCCATCAGTGAACATTCTCGGCTACTGGGTGGGCAACGGTGTTATTAAACCGGACCCAGAGTGACTTCGTCCACTTCAGGAGCCCCCTCCCCCTACAAATCTCGGCTCTCTTCATCGGGCACTTGGCATGTTTGCTTATTACGCAAAGTGGATACCTCACTTCTCCGATAAAATACAGCCCCTGCTTCATGCGAAGTCTTTTCCATTAGAAGCAACGGCTATTTCTGCCTTCAACCTCCTCAAACGACAGCTGGAGAAAGCCACGCTTCGCTCCATTGACGAAAACCTTCCTTTTGTGGTCGAATGCGATGCATCGGAGGTGGCGATCTCGGTTACCTTGAATCAAGGTGGTCGGCCCGTGGCATTCCTATCCAGAACCTTACAGGGTAGCGAGCTCCATTACCCCCCCCCGTCGAGAAGGAGGTTACAGCCATCATCGAGGCTGTACGCCAATGGAGTCATTTTCTTGCTCGGCGTCATTTCACGCTCATAACTGACCAGCGCTCCGTGGCCTTCATGTTGGATAACCGGAAGCGCTCGAAAATCAAAAATAATAAAATTCAACTCTGGAGGATGGAGCTGGCCGCCTTTGGATATGCTATCCGTTACCGACCCGGCAAACAGAATGTGGCCCCAGATACCTTCACACGGGCATTTTGCTCTTCAATGTCAACGTCGACTCTGGCAGATCTGCATATGAACTTATGCCATCCTGGCGTTACCCGTATGTTGCATTTTGTGCGCTCCAAAAATCTACCATTCTCAATGGAGGACGTAAAGAAAACATGCTCCTCCTGTAGGATTTGTGCAGAATTGAAACCAAAATTCTTCCGCCCATCAGATGACTTATTCATATATGCAATGCAGCCTATGCAGAGGCTCAGCATAGACTTTAAAGGGCCATTGCCTTCGTCGACGCGGAACACCTACCTACTTACGATGGTAGACGAGTATTCACGCTTTCCCTTTGCCTTCCCCTGTCCTAATATGCTTACCTCTACGGTAATTAAATGCCTCGATCAGGTCTTTTCCCTTTGCAGGACAGCCAATTTTATCCACACGGATCGGGGTCCCTCCTTTATGTCGAGTGAACTTAAAAGTTATCTCTCCCAACGGGGAATCGCCTTGAGTAAGACGACACCATATCACCCAATCGGCAATGGACAGGTTGAACGATACAATGCCATCATCTGGAACGCTGTCCGACTGGCACTGAGGTCACGCAACCTACCAGACCAGCAGTGGGAAACTATGCTCCCCGACGTGTTACACTCTATCAGGTCTCTTCTCTCTACATCCACTAATGTCACACCTCATGAGCGATTCTTCAAGTTCCGGCGTCGCTCTACACATGGGACATCTCTACCGTCATGGTTGGTGGCTCCAGGCCCTGTGCTACTCCAGAGATTCGTCCGGTCTGCCAAGAACAACCCTCTCGTTGACGAGGTGGAGTTAACGGAGGTAAACCCCACGTATGTGCACATGCGGTACCCCGATGGCCGGGAGTCCACCATCTCGCTCAGAGATCTGGCTCCCTGCCCAACCGGTCACACAGGCCCGAATGATGTAGGATCCCACGACGATGATGTCAACACTCCGCACCCCTATGAAGATGACGCCCTACCTGGGACATCAAGGGATCTGCCGGCAGTGATACCAGATCAACTCAGGGAGCCGAACGCTCCCCGTAGGATGGCCACCCGAAATCAGGACGCCGGACAATCTCCGGCTACGACCCAGGATGAGGCCAGCTCTGCGCCTGTGGGGACCCGCACCCGGAGTCATGATATTCCCAGGCCTCCACAGGACGATCACGATGACGCAGACTCTACCGACTTACCGGTACGGGCCAAGCGACCCAGGGACCAGGACACGATCCGGGGAGACGTGCCTTCCGGTCACAAGCAGAAAGCTAAACGACTACGGCTACTTTTGGTCTGCCTAGTCCGTTAAAGGAAGACTGGACTTCCAAACCTTTTAGGGAGGAAGAATGTCATAAATCGCAACTTCTACAAGAAGTAACTCAGGAAGTACTACTGAACGGCCAGCTGAGGGCGCCGCCCGAGGAGTATAACTACTCGGGCGTGGGCCCAACTTGGCCAGAGACAGTCTGGAAACAGGAAGCTAGTGACTACTAACTAGACCTCCATGTTTTGTTACAAATCGATTAAAGCCTTGTTTTATGTACAACCAAGTACGTAGTGAGTCTTTATTACGTCAATCTGCCTTCCTGTTTTTGCCACCAAAGTGGATAACTTCGCATTTATCCACATTATACTGCATCTGCCATGCATCTGCCCAATCACCCAACCTGTCCAAATCATACTGGAGTTTCTCTGCATCCTCCTCACAGCACACACGCCCACCCAGCTTTGTGTTGTCTGCAAACTTGGAGATATTACATCTAGTTCCCGCGTCTAGATCATTAATATATATTGTGAATAGCTGGGGTCCTAGCACCGATCCCTGCGGTACCCCACTAGTCACTGACTGCCACTCGGAAAAAGACCCGTTTATTCCAACTCTTTGCTTCCTGTCTGCCAACCAGTTTTCTATCCAAGTCAGTACCTTACCCCCAATCCCATGTGTTTTAACTTTGCACGCCAACCTCTTATGCGGGACCTTATCGAAAGCATTCTGAAAGTCCAAATACACCACATCCACTGGTTCTCCCTTATCTATTCTTGTTTCTATCTGTGCTACTACGGCCATTGATCTTCTGAATGATTCTCTCCTATTCCTCCTAAACTCCAGATATGCCATTCACCCTACATCTACGGGAAGGTCATTGTAGCTTTTGCCAATATCGGATTGTCGTCCATTCTACACCGTGCCCGATTCTCCTTTCCATTGACTTCAGGGAGAGATGTAAAATGGGCAGTTGGGCCAATAATGTCCATTTTACACTATCGCCTAAAATTAAACTGACCCTCACACTGATGAAACGAAGATTCATCGCAAAATATTCTATGGTAACTCATTCTTCCCTGTAAAAACAGTGAGACTGCTTACCTCCCTGAGCCTTCCATTCCTTAGCACTGTTGCCTCACAGCGCCAGGGACCCGGGTTCGAATCCAGCCTCAGGTGACTGTCTGTGTGGAGTTTGCACATTCTCCCCGTGTTTGCGTGGGTTTCCTCCGGGTGCTCCGGTTTCCTCCCACAGTCCAAAGATGTGCGGGTTAGGTTGATTGGCTATGATAAATTGACCCTTAGTGTTAGGGGGATTAAATACGTGGGGTTACGGGGATCGGGTGGGATATGTGTCGGTGCAGGCTCAATGGGCTGAAATGGCCTCTATCTGCACTGTGGGGTTTCTGTGATTCTGTGATTCTGTGATTCTATAATCTTCAGGCTATTAAAACCTAAGTCTGGCATGACCTAATCACTGCTTCATGATTTATCTCATCCTCACTCTTACTTTTCTGCTCTTATCAGCCTCATCGGTGTCCTATGGCACTGGACTTGCTTCCTCAGCCGTGTTTCCCAATTTCAAACAAAACAACTAAAAGACTGGAAAACGTTTCTCAATAAAGGGGCAAAATCAGCCCCATGAGAGGTAGCAATGAACACCTGCATTTATATAGCACCTTTCACAACCTCCGGCCATCCCAAAGCTCTTTACAGCCAAGTACTCACTGTTGTACTCGCAGCAGCCAATTTGCGCACAGACACCTTTTTTTTTATTCGTTCATGGGTTGTGGACGTTGCTGGCAAGGCCAGCATTTATTGCCCATCCCTAATTGCCCTCGAGAAGGTGGTGGTGAGCCACCTTCTTGAATCGCTGCAGTCCGTGTGGTGAAGGTACTCCCGCAGCGCTGTTGTGGAGGGAAATCCAGGATTTTGACCCAGCGACGATGAAGGAACAGCCGATATAGTTCCAAGTCAGGCTGTTTGAAGCTGTCAAACACTGACAGTCTTACTTCTAACATGAGTCCTTCTCCACAGACTCAGTTAGAAATCTCTCCTGCACAGAAATCTGCAGGCTGTCACTTTTGACAGTTCGCAGCCATTCTGCTTTCTGTGCCGGTGAGATGAGGGACTCCCGAGACCTAAAGGAAGGAAGGCTGAAAAGGTAAGAAAATGTTTGTAAAACTTATTTAATCACTTTAGACACACCAAACACACTTACCTTTGCACTCATGCACACATCACTCAGCTGAACACTGACATCTCGACCCCTCCAAGTCCTTCAACCCGACGGCCTGCTTCCTCTAACTTGGCGTGGTTTGGAGCCGTCGGGAATCCCACACTTCAACCTTAAAAATAGGGATTAGGCTAAAAACTGCCTGTTAACTACCTGTTAACAGGCAGTTAATTGGCACTAATCCCTTCCCGCCTCGGGTAGGCGGGTCCCAGTGTGGGGTGGGTACCCGCCTCCTTTGAAACTGGCATGGAGGCGGGTTTGGGTGTGAGATCGGGTTGGGACCCCTGATTTCGGGATTTTAACCCCCCGCATGCTTCCAATCCCGACTCCACGGCCCATTGAAAATCCTGCCCTTTGTGTCCTGCTTTTTGTGAAGATGGTTGCAAACGCTTCAGCTTTGTCTTTTGCACTCAGGTGCTGGGCTCCACCATCATTGAGGATGGGGATATTCATGGAGCCTACTCTTCCCATTGTTGTTTAATGGTCCGCCACCATTCACGACTGGATGTGACTGGACTGCAGAGCTTTGATCTGATCTGTTGATTGTGGGATCTCTTAACCATGTCTGTAGCATGCTGCTTCCGCTGTTTAGCATGCATGTAGTCCTGTGTTGCAACTTCCCCAGGTTGGCACCTCATTTTTAGGTATGCCGGGTGCTGCTCCTGGCATGCTCTTCTACACTCTTTATTAAACCAGGGTTGTCCCCTGGCTTGATGGTAGTGGTAGAGTGAGGGATATGCTGGGCCAGGAGGTTACAGATTGTGGTGGAATACAATTCTGCTGCTGCTGATGACTCACAGCGCCTCATGTTTTGAGCTGCTAGATCTGTTCTGAATCTATCCCATTTAGCACAGTGGTAGTGCCACACAACACGATGGAGGGTGTCCTCAGTGTGAAGATGTGACTTCGTCTCCACAATGACTGTGCAGTGGTCACTGCTACCAATGCTGTCATGGATAGATGCATCTGCGACAGGTAGATTGGTGAGGACGAGATCAAGTAGGTTTTTTCCTTGTGTTGGTTCTCTCACCACCTGTCGCAGGCCCAGACTGGCAGTTATGTCCTTCAGGACTCAGCTAGCTCGGTCAGTAGTGGTGCTACCGAGCCACTCTTGCTGATGGACTTTGAAGCCCCCCACCCAGAGTAAGTTCTGTGCCCTTGCTACTCTCAGTGCTTCTTCCAAGTGGTGTTCAACATGGAGCTGAGGGAGGGCGGTAGGTGGTAATCAGGAGGTTTCATTGCCCATGCTTGACCTGAAGCCATGAGACTTCATGGGGTCTGGAGTCAATGTTGAGGACTCCCAGGGCCACTCCCTCCCGACTGTATACCACTGTGCCGCCACCCCTGGTGGGTCCGTGCTGCCAGTGGGACAGGATATACTCAGGGATGGTGATGGAGGAGTTTGGGACATTGGCTGAAAGGTATGATTCTGTGAGTATGACTATGTCAGGTTGTTGCTTGACTAGTCTGTGGGACAGCTCTCCCAATTTTGGCACATGTAGTTCCCCAGATGTTGGTGAGGAGGACTTTGCAGGGTCGACTGGGTTGAGAGTGCCATTGTCGTGTCCATAGCTGGTGCCGAGGTCGATGCCGGGTGATCTGTCTGGTTATTTTCTTCTTATTGTAGTGGTTTGATACAACTGAGTGGCTTGCTAGGCCATTTCAGAGGGTAGTTAAGAGTCAACCACATTGCTGTGGGTCTAGAGTCACTTATAGGCCAGACCGGGTAAGGACGGCAGATTTCCTTCCCTAAAGGACATTAGTGAACCAGATGGGTTTTTACAACAATCCAGTAGTTTCATGGTCACCGTTACTGGGACTAGCTTTTCATTTCAAATTTATTTAATTAACTGAATTTAAATTCCCCAGCTGCCGTGGTGGGATTATGAACTCACGTTTCTGGATCATTAGTCCAGGCCTCGGGATTACTAGCCCAGTGACATAACCACTATGCTACTGTTACCACAAACAGCAATGTGATAATGACCAGATAATCTGTTTTAGCGATGTTGGTTGAGGGATAAATATTGGCCCCAGGACACCGGGGAGAACTCCCCTGCTCTTCTTCAAAATAGTGCCATGGGATCTTTCATGCTCACACTGAGAGGGCAGATGGGGCCTTAGTTTAATGTCTCATCCAAAAGCCGGCACCTCCAGCAGTGCAGCACTCCCTCAGTACTGCACTGGAGTATCAGGTGGGAATTTGGGCTCAAGTTGCTGGAGTGGGACATGAACCCACAACCTTCTGACTCTAGAAGTGACAGAGCTACCCACTTTAAAAAAAATAAATATACTTTATTGAACATTAAGAACATTTACAACATCTTGATCATTTCATTGTATGATGCAAATCAATTCCGCCGCTCTGCACAGCCATTCCGCCACCACATTTTAACATCAAAACCTGAAGTTTAATTTGTCTCCTGTAACATATATTAATTGATTGTACTTTAAAAATTGGTTGTAAAATACTATCCTTAAATTCCTTTCTGAATAAAACATCCACAGAGCCTTATAATGATCTTTTAGCTTATATTTAAAATACTCTTTTAGATTGATACTCCTCCCCTTAAAAAACAGAGCATTCCTTCTTTGCACAATCACGAATCTAGCCAAACTGAACATTAAATTAATTGCCACTCCGCTAGACTCGGGCAGACTCTCCTGCAATCCCCATCTCAAAATTGAGTCCCACGGGATTCCCATTCTCGCTCTTCGGTCCCCACCCAGCGAAAAAGCTTCACACAACTGTCGAACATAGTACTTAAAGTAATTTAACTGCGGACATAACACCAGTAAATGGGGCAGAGTCTCATCCCGTGTCCCACACACTGGGCAAGTTGCCGCCTCCACTCGCCCAATCTTGCACAAGACCGTCATGGTAAAAATCCGGTTATGAGCCAATTTGAAATCCAGTTCAATCCACTCTGGACATTTAAAATTCGCCCACACTCCCTTCCAAATTCTGTTGAAGTCCAGCTGTGGGTATATACTCTGCCAAAACTCCTGACCAGCAGATGTCTTGAATCTCCATTCTCTAAATACCTCATAGAAATCTCGAGTATTACAGTTGTCAAATTGGACCAACTCTCCCCCTTTCTCCAGTACAAAGCTTGGAAAAGCAGGACGCATTTTACTTCCTTTGGAGATTTCCACATTTATTACTTCCATCCAATCCTGTAGCATTGCCCTCACAATCTTCTCATACATAATTCCTATTGCTTTTTCCTCTACCTCTTGATCCTCCTCCCACACTATGTCCCTCACTATCGCTTCCGGCAACCAACCTGGAATCACCTTGTATAATACATCTTTCACAGATATAATCCCAGCTTTTATAAAAGCTTGATTAAATAAAACCTCTCCTTCGATGTTGACCCACCTGTTCAAAAATAAGGGCTGTTCTAAAAATTCCTCAGCCCCCTTGGGCATAAACTGCACACTTTTTAAAAATTGGGCCCAAGTCTCTACAACCCCCTTATAAAACCTAGGGAGAAGTTTAATCGATTTCAAAAACATATTATTGTATTCCATACACAATATCCCATGCCCTCCTATCCCACTTCGTTTTAAAAAATGCTCAAAACAATTCTTCCAAAAACTTGTATTTGACTTCTGAAGAAATCTCTTCACCCATTTGATTCTAAAGGATTTTTTCTTCAAATCAATATCTGGGAAATTGTGTCCTCCCCGATTTCTCCGTCCAATGATGGTATTGTAAGCCACCAAGGCTGGTTTCCCTTCCCATAAAAACCTCACACAAGCCTCTCGGATGGACTTTTCCGCCCACTCGGGAATATCCTCCACCGTCAATAAGTACCATAGCTTAGATAGCAGGAGGGCAGACACCACTGTCACTCTTCCTTGCACATTCAACCACCTTCTTTCCCATCTTCCCAAAATCTTTTTAATTTTCATAACCTTCGGTTCCCAATTTAATCGATCCACTTCATCCCTGTCCTTCTTGCACCCCATATGCACCCCCAGAACTTCCAAAACCTCCACCACCTTAAAGGGACATTCCCCCAACCATTCCCCCCTACCCCTCCCTGCAACCAGGCATTGGGACTTACTATAATTCACTCTGGCTCCTGAAGCTCTACAATATTCCTCCACTACATCCATAGCTTTCCTCACTGACTCCCCATTTTCTCAATGTTAAGGTTGTGTCATCTGCATATTGGTGTATCACCGACACCAGCCCAGAAATGGGGACCACAATCCCAACTACACCTTGTTTCTTTCGCATCATGTAACCTAATGGTTCTGCTACCAATGTGTACAACAATGGGGACAGGGGACAACCCTGTCTCACTGATCTCTGTATCGGAAAATATTTGGATAAAAAACCATTACATTTAACACAGCTAAATATGTTTGAATAAAAAATCCTTATCCACTGAAAGAAATTTTCCTTGAAACCAAATGCTTCCAAAACCTTCAATAAAAACTCATGAGAGACCCTATCAAAGGCTTTCTCTTGATCTATCTTTAATACATAAGCCTCCCTCCCACTCTCTTCCATGAGCTCTATCGCATCTCGTATTGAGACCACAGAGTCTGCGATGTCCCGGCCTATGACTCCATAGGACTGAGAGGGCCAAACTATCTGCGGTAACACCTCCTTCAAACGATTTGCCATAACCCTCGCCAAGATCTTATAATCCACGTTTAATAGTGTGGTGGGCCTCCAATTCTTCAGATCCCGTCTATCCCCTTTATTTTTATATAAGCTAAGCTTACGATCCCTCTCCTCATAGATGGGGCCAGGCTTCCCTCAATTTTAGTTTCCTTAAAAACTTCTAAGAGCAATGGACTTAAAATCTCGCAAAATTCTTTATAAAATTCTGCACTTAGTCCATCGGACCCTGGGCTTTTCCCCCCCTTCATTCCACTTATTGCTACTTTTATTTCCGCTAATCCTACTTCTTTGTCACACATGCTTCTCTCATCCTCCTTTAAACCCTCTTCAATAAAAGCAGTAACCTTCTCCATCGCCAAATTGGAAATGTCTTCTTTTGTATATAACTCTTGATAAAAGCTGCTAGCCTCCTCTAAAATCTCCCCACTTTCATGAATGATCTTCTCCCCAACCTTGAACTCTTCAATTAACAATAATCTCTGTCGCAGCTTCTCTTGCTCTAGAAAGTATCTAGTGCATCTTTTGCCCTCCAATGCATCTCTAGCCTTTGCACAGAGAATGGCCCCCTTGCATTTTTCAGCTTGCAATAATTCCCACTCTTCCTTTAGCACCCGGAACTTAGTCTCGCTCCCTTATCCACACCGTCAACTGCTTTACAGACATCCGTAAACCTTTTTATTTATATTCTCTTCTCGATGCTGGTTAGCTGCCGCCCTCTTTTTCCCATAACATACCAAAAATTTTTTTACCTCATATTTGAAATTATCCCAACAAACTCTTCTTTCTTTCAAGAACAAAGGTTCCTTCCGAGCATCCTTTAGTATATTTATAATCCCTTCTTTATAAGCAATTTCTTTCAGGTATTGATTGTTTAAAATCCACACCCCTGAACCGATCTTAACTCTGCTGTTCCTAATTCTAAGAACCAAAGCCGAGTGATCACTAAAAAATACTTTTTTATAATAAATCTCCATCACCTCAGAACTTAACCCTTCCCGCATTAACACAAAATCTATTCGGCTCTGTTTTAAAACATCACCCACCCAACCTGATCTGGAGAACTCCCTTTTTATGGGGTTCTGGTCCCTCCATAAGTCTCTCAAATTTAAATTTGCCATCATTTTTACAATCATCCCTCTGGAGTTATCATCCTTAAAGGTCATCTGGGCTGAAATGTCCATCCGAGATAAAAATACATTAAAACCCCCCACTATACAAGGATTTTCCACCTCTGCCGCTTCAGTGAATAACCCCCGAAAAAACTCACGACGCTTGCAATGGTCGTTCAGTGCATAGATATTAAAGAGATCGCAATTAAATCCCTCCATTTTTACCCTTAGCTTTAAAAATCTCCCCTCAGCGTCCTTGTCCATCAAGGCAACATTCTCTTTTATGGACGGACTCACCAAAACAGCCACCCCTCTACTGTTATTGTTTGCACAACTCGCAAACACCTCTCCCTTCCAAACCTTCTGAACTCTTTCTAGGATATCCTCATCCCAAAAGGTTTCTTGCAGACATAACAAGTCCGTACCTTTAAAACCCTGCAACAACTGCTGCAATTTCTTCTCACCCCTCAGTCCGTTCACATTAATCGAGACCAATGTAATCATGGCTCCAAAGAAGGGAAGTATGCCTGATAATCTCCCCATCACTTAATCTCTGGCCCTTCCCTCCTCACATGCTCCTTCCCAACTTCTCGGGCAGCTGTTGCTTTTTCCTGCAGCCTCCGATTCTTTTTCCCCTCCTGTTTAAACTTTCCCTGTTGTTTCAGCCTCTTCCTTGCATTAAGTTTGGGCCCAGGAGCTGCCCTTCCTCCCTCCTTCTGCCCCTCACTAACCTTTCCCTTTCCACATGATGCCACCCCACCCCCGACTTCCATGTCTCTGTCCCCCTCTAATTCCTCACACTCAAGCTCTTCTGCAACCCCCTGTGCCTGCTCCCCGTCCGATACATAATCCTGCTCCCTGTCAGATACTTCATCTCCCACAGAGAGTCTTCCTGCTATCGCAGTTTCTCCCACTGTGCCGCTCCCTTCGACCACATCTCCACCTCTGACCCTTGCACCCTGTTCCCTCTCTCCATGAGACAATGGCGCACCTAAATTGTTCCCTTCTGACGTCTCTATCTTGCCGATCCCATCCTGCTGTCCCTTTAAGGCTCCTGTCTCTTGCTCCCTCTCCCCATCCTGTCCCCTCCCGCTCACCAAGATATCTGACTTCCCACCTCTCCCTGGAGCACCCACATCCACCACACACCCTGCTCCCGCTCCCGCCTCCTCTCCCCCCGCAGCCACCAGACTCCCCAGGGGGAGCCGAACTACACTAAGGCTCGAGTCTGCACTCGACCCTCGCTGCCCGCTGCTGTCTTTGTTCCCCTCCACAGCACTTGGCGTGTTTTCCGCCATCTCCATCCCGTCCTCCGCTCCGCCATCCTCTGCCTCTTCCTGTGCTCCTTTCCCCTTCATTTTACCGGCTGTGTCCTCCGACTGCACTGCTCTTCCGGCCGTTTTACTCTCATCTCCTTCTGCTTCTCCCATCTCCTCATCACTCATATTGCTCCCTTCTGCCACACACTCACAGTGGGTGGGGCCTTTGTGACACACCCCACAGCTCTCCGCCTTGCAGCTCCGAGCGATATGTCCCAACTCACCGCAATTGTAACAATACAAATCTGGACAGTTTCTCACGAGATGGTCATGTCCCAGACAATAATAGCAGATCTTTACTTGGTTATCGTGCAGTACACGAAAGTACTGCACTCCTTCCAGTGTCTCGAACTTCATACTGTACGGCAAAGACTTCACCCCCTCTGGGAACCGCACCTTTACATACCGGGTTCCATCTGCTACCCGTGCTCCCGGATAGTACCTCCTCTTTATTTCAGAACAGATTTTAATGTCCCACGACTCCAACTTTTTGCTCAGCACTTCATCCTCAATGTACACTGGCAAGTTCAAAAATGAAACCACCACCTCCTCTGAATATAGCAGAGTCACCTCCAAGAATTTCTCAGCAACTTTCAGACTGAGTAGCAGTTTTTCCACCTCCTCACGGCCACTGACCGTCACCTCAAATCCCACATTCGGCTTTGGTCGGCAGGCAAAGCAGCTTCCCTCGCCACAGTCCTCATGAACCGCCTGGATTATATCCCAGGCTCGAATCTTCTTATCTTCACACTGCACCACCACCGTATTTTCTTTACCAAACCTCCTGAGGTCCCGGCCCAAATCTTTGAGCCTTTTTTTTCCCCTTCCCACCACTGTTTCTTCCCTAATTAAATTCCTCTCGGGAATATTGTCCTCTGAGGGGCCCGGCACTCCGGACCCCTCAGCAGCCATCTGGCTGTTTTTTGTGGACCAAAAAGGCCCTAAAACCTGAAAACAGCCCAAAACCCACCACCAACTTTTTACAAAACTCCCTCCAACACCCAGCTGCAATCAGGCAACCAGTAACACCTGGCTCACTCCTAGCCCCTCCCACCTAGAGAGTGCTACCCACTGGGCCACGGCTGAGATGGCATTGCATCATAGAATCATAGAATGGTTCCAGCACAGAAGGAGGCCATTCGGCCCCTTGATCCCGTGCCGGCTCTCTGCAAGAGCACTTCAGCTAGTCCCAGTCCCCCGCCCTTCCCCTGTAGCCATGAAAATTCCCCCCCCATGGCAGTAAGCAGGAGCCTCTGGAAAGCCTTGAGGAAAAGAACGCTGCCAGAGTAAAGCTTGTTGTGGTAAGAGAGGAAGCTAGATGTGTTACAGCGACGCTGGTTGCTAGGACCTGTTTACTGGCAGTAAGCCACCGTTTTAGCGTTAGGTAATAATAAGCAATGGAAGTGGTTTTTGAGGCAGTCAGTTGACAAGGATGGAAGTGAATGGATGTCACTGTAGCTTAGATTGAAAGGTTAGCTTACTAGGAGGAGTTATTGGTGGCAGATGTAACAAAGCCGTGGTAATGAAACAGTGGGTAAAGGAAGAAGAGCTGGCACTGGAACGTTTTAAACCATTAGAAGCGGGCAAGAAAGATTTCTGGTTTACTGCACAATCTGCTGGTTCTGGTTGGAGCTCTATCTGCTTGGGTTAACCCTTCCACCCACATCCACCCCCCCTCCCCGCCTCCACACTTTCCAGCCTGTTTCTGATTTTCACTGCGCTATCTGCAGGTGTCTTAACATTCAAAGGCTCCTCCAGAGACGGAAGCGCAATGTGTGGCCGCGAGTGAACTGAAGGAGCTGAGCAAGAACCGAGTTTGTTGCTAATATATAATTTACTTCTATCTCTGACATTGTCGTATAAATTCAATCATGGTACAATGGCATAAACCCGCTGGGTGTTAAGGAATATAGGAATAGGAGTACAAAAAGAAAATACTGCAAATGCTGGAAATCTGAAATAAAAACAGAAAATGCTGGAGATACTCAGCAGGTCAGGCAGCATCTGTAAAGAGAGAAACAGAGTTAACGTTTCAGGTCGATGACCTTTCATCACAGATTATTTTATTTTAGGAATAGGAGTAGGCTATTGAACCCATCGAGCCTGTTCCGCCATTCAGTGAGATCATGGCTGATCTGCAACCTAACTCCATGTACCCACCTTTGGTCCATATCCCTTAATACCCTTGGTTAACAGAAAGCTATCAATCTCCGATTTAAAATTAACATTGATCTAGCATCAATTGCCGTTGGTGGAAGAGAATTCCTAACTTCTATCACTCTTTGGCCTAGAAATTGGGTTTTGGCGCAGCGACGGCTTTAGCGCCGGAAGTTACTGCCGGAGCTAAGTCGCGCTGGGCGGGCCAAAAATTCACTAGTTCTGCGCCCAAACGGCTGCCGGCGCTGCTGAAAGCTGTTTGCGCCTGAAAACTGGCGCTACGCGCTGAATTGCGGCGCTATTCCGACGCTGCGGCGCCCGCTGCGGTGCGGCAGGTTCGGGAAGCGCAGGCCTCCTCCTTCCCTTAAGGAGGAGCTGCCTGCACCCGGCCGCAGCCCGCGAAAATCATTGTAAAAATGAGCCCGGCACCTCGGACAAGTGCCGGGCTTGCATCTGTCCCGGGGGGGGGGGAGAAGTCCGGGGAGGGAGCTGCGGCCAGGCGGCCGGCGGGAAAGCGGCCGGCCGCCGCGGGGCCTTTAATGCGCCGGCGCAAAGTCCAGTAAGGCACCTCTGCCAGAACGTTGCTTGCGGCTGCCACTGGCGAGGCGGCCGCAAGTCAATTTCGGAGTTCGGGCGGGTTACCATGGCAACCGGGACGCTGCGCACACCGATGACGTCATCGGTGCCGGCGCAGCGCTAACGGCCTAACGCCGATTTAGGGACCCACTCAATTTCCAAACTGGCAATAACTCCGGCGCTAGGCCCTCTAGCGCCTCAAAAGCGGCGCTAAGCCTACCGAATTTCTAGGCCTTTGTGTTTCCTAATTTCACTCCTGAAAGGCCTGGCTCTAATTTTTAGACTCTGCCCCCTAGTCCTAGAATCCCCAACCAGCGGAAATAGTTTTTCTCTATCTACCCTATCCGTTCCCCTTAATATCTTGAAAACTTTGATCAGATCACCCCTTAACCTTCTAAATTCCATTTAAGCATTTAAAATTCACACATCATCTGCCATATAACCTGGCACTGATTTGCTGCACTTTTATAATCCCAAGTATTGTAAAACTAGAGAACTGCACAAGATTACAACCGATCTGATTTACAGTGGAACCAATATTCAGATTCAAGCAGGTGCTTTTCTGTCCCGAGATTACTAACGGTAGCTTCAGTGTGGCTCCGTTAGCAGCAGTCTTATTTCTAAGTCACCACGTCGTGGTTCAGGCCCCTCTCCAGTATCTAGATGCACAATCTAAGCCCACACTACAATCCAGTAGGAAGGGAATCCTACATTGTTGGAGGCCCTGCCTTTTTAATGAGATGTTAAACCAGGGCCCTTTTTTGCCTATTCAGATGGATGTTAAAGATCCCATGGTGTTACTTGTAAAGAAGAGCTGGGCGTCCTCTTGCTGTGCTGGCCAACATTCTTGCCTCAACCAACACCACCAAAAAAGAAAGATGAGTTGGTCACTCACCTCATAGTTGTTTGCTGAATTTGACAGTGCCAAAAATGGCTGCTGCCTTTGCCTACTTAACAATAACTGTACTGCAAAGTAATGCATTGTATGTGAGGGGCTAACATGCTATTGTGTGAGCCGCAGCTCAGTGGACAGCACCCTCGCCTCTGAGTCAGAAAGTTTGGGAGTTCAACTTCCCCTCCAGAGACTTGAATGCAAAAGTCTAAGCTGACACTCCAGTGTAGTGCGGACGGAGTGCTGCACTGTCTTTTGAATGCGACATTAAAACTGAGGCCCTCGTCCGCTCTCTCAGGTGGATGTAAAAGATCCCATGGCACTGTTTCGAAGAAGAGCAGGGGAGTTATCCCCGGTGTCCTGGGCCAATATTTATCCCTCAACCAACATAACAAAATCAGATTATCTGGTCATTATCACATTGCTGTTTGTGGGAGCTTGCTGTGCGCAAATTGGCTGCTGTGTTTCCTACATTACAACAGTGACTCCACTTCAAAAGTACTGTACTTCATTCGCTGTAAAGTGCTTTGGGACGCCCTGAGGTCGTGAAAGGCGCTATAGAAATGCAAGTCTTTCTTTTGCTGTTTGCCATGCGTGATAAAATTGCTGAGCATACTTCTTTCTATATTTGAATTTTATATTAATACCTGATAGTATTTGCCAAATTCGTTTGTGCTTTATGGTTCAATTGAATTGCAAAGAATTATTTCAGTTTATTTGGCCTGTAGAAGCTCTAGATCATGTTTAATATTTCATCATTTCCAAAGAGTGTGGTGTGGAGATGCCGGTGTTGGACTGGGGTGGACAAATGTAAGAAATCACACAACACCAGGTTATAGTCCAACAGCTTTATCTGAAATCACAAGCTTTCGGAGCGCTGCTCCTTCGTCACCTTACGAAGGAGCAGCGCTCCGAAAGCTTGTGATTTCAAATAAAGCTGTTGGACTATAACCTGGTGTTGTGTGATTTCTTACATTTGTCCAAAGAGTGTGTCAGACATTATGAAACCAGGCATAATTTAAAAAATGATCTATAATGAAAGTTTGGAAACTTAGGCAAAAGAGTGTAGATGCACCACAGAAGGAAAGGATTGATTGCTGAGAAATGAAGAATGGGACAAAATTGTAACATTGTGAGTGAGTTGGACACACAGGTCACTGCTGTCTTGGAACGTGATCGCTAGCACTGTATTATAAATTACACACTGGGGTCGCTTTCGAGTACCCTCGCCTGGTGTTAACGGCCTCAAAATCGGGTCGGTCTCCTTACCGTCCCATTAACACCGGTGATGCGGCCGGCTCCATTTTAAAAGGGGCCTATTGTCGGGTGTCCAAAGCTGTTTCAGGCGATCGGCCCCTTTTAATCCACAAATCGGTGCCGCCCTATGACTTAAACAGGAACCCCGATTGCCATGTTAGGTAGGAACTGTGCAGTGCAGGCTCCAATCTGTTCCACAGACGACAGAAAAGAAGAGGCCCTGCAAGAAGTAAACGATCAATTATTTTTCTGGGCCCCGGTGGAACAGGAAGTGCTCTTCCGGGTGTAATGATCAGTAACCTGTCATTCTGGAATGGTACACTAGGTGGTGCTGTATGTATATAAGAGTGGGCTACCCACGATGCACCAGGCTACCCACAAGGCAGCAGTCAAGATGGAGGCCTCTACAGATACTGTACCTAGTCCACATGTGCTCAATAAAGTGTCTAGCAAAAGCTAGCTGTTCTTAATAAAAACGACTAGTTATTAATGAATATAACATGGTACCAGGATTGGTAAGATCTGCTGAATATTGTGCAACGCGACATGAAGAATTTGAAGCCACCAGAGCATTTGAAACTCACAGGAAATATCGACTAAAATTGGCAGACTTTTAAACAACAATTCGAACTCTACATTGCTGCCATCGGGTACGGTATGAAGCCAGACGCAAGGAAAATAGCGTTGCTGCTCACGGTTGCAGGCCCACAGGCGATAGAGGTATTTAATACATTTGTATTTAATCCAGAGGAGAACAGAGAAAAATTAGACGATGCGCTAAAGAAGTTTGATACACATTGTTCTCCCAAAAAGAATGAAACCTATGAGAGGTACATCTTCCGTTCTCGGACACAGCAGCAAAATGAGACTTTTGATAGCTTTATAACTGATCTGAAACTGAAAGCACAGACATGTAATTTCTCTGAGCTGAAAGCATCCATGATTCGTGACCAGATTGTGTTTGGTATTCATGATAAAAAAGTCAGGGAATGTCTGTTGAGAGAAACCGAACTAACATTGGAAATTGCTGTGAAAATATGCCAAGCCATTCAGTGAAATCAATAATGATGAGATTGTAATGAGTGATAATGCTGCTGTCGGTGCTGTGTCCTACAAGGGGAAGAAGCGTGGGCAGAACAGAAATGAAAAGCAATTGGAGGATGAAATTTTCAATTGTAAATGCTGTGGTTACAAACACCAGTTAAGACAATGCCCAGCGTTTGGAAAAATGTGCACAAAGTGTAATGGAAAGAATCACTTTGCCAAACAATGCTTTTCAAAAGTAAAAACAAAGAACGGGCAACGAGTTAATGTGATTGAGGACACTGATTTAAGTGAGACATGTTTTGTAGGAATGGTGTCATGTGACAATATCAAAAAGGGTACAGAAAATGTGCAGCCCTCAGGAATTAACAATGCTGAACATAAAGTTAATGCAGTAAAAGAGGACAAATGGATGATCCCACTGCAGGTAAATGGAGCATTAGTTACATTGAAACTAGACACTGGGGCAAAAGCAAACTTAATCAGTATGAGTGACATTAACAATATGAAAGAAAAGCCCAAAATACAGAAAAAGTCAGTACTACTGAAGGACTATAATGGACAGAAAATAGATAGCTTAGGTGTATGCAGACTTAAAGTGACAGTCAAAGACAAAGTGCATCATCTCATGTTTTCTGTTGTGGCTGAAGGACTTGATTCACTACTGGGTGACAAAGCTTGTGAGGACTTAGAACTGGTCAAGAGAGTCTACCGTATAAACTGTGCCATAAGCAGACCAGATGACTCGGTGGATTCTGTAGTGAATAATTTCCAGGATGTGTTCAAAGGATTTGGAGTTCTACCATTCACTTACAAGATCCAGCTAAAGGAGGATGCTCAGCCAGTGGTACATGCTCCACGAAGAGTTCCAGCACCCCTGCGTGACCGGCTCAAGAATGAACTGGACAGAATAACCACACTAGGCGTCATCAGGAAAGTCGAAGAGCCAACAGACTGGGTTAACTCCATGGTATGTGTAAAGAAAAAGAAAAATGATCTAAAAATATGCATGGATCCAAAGGACTTAAATGCAAACATAAAACGTGAACACTACCAGATTCCCAAGCGAGAAGAAATCACCAGTGAAATGTCAGGTGCCAGATACTTTACAAAACTCGATGCCTCACAAAGATTTTGGCAACTAAAACTGGATGAAGAGAGCACCAAATACTGTACCTTCAACACACCATTTGGCAGGTATTGTTTCCTCAGAATGCCTTTTGGGATAATATCTGCATCTGAAACCTTTCATAGAGCGATGGAACACATAATTGAAGGTCTGGAAGGAGTTCGGGTCTATGTTGATGACATCATCTTCTGGGGCTCCACACTGAAAGAACACAATGAGAGACTGACTAAAGTGCTACAGAGCATACGCCGGAATGGACTGAAGCTCAACAAAGCCAAGTGTCAGTTTGGCATCCAGGAAGTCAGTTTCCTAGGAGATAGTCTATCTGGTAAAGGAATAGAGCCAGATATGGAAAAAGTAAACGCCATACTCAAAATGCCCCGACCCACTGACAAAAAAGGAGTGCTATGCATCATGGGGATGATAAACTTCATTGGAAAGTTCATTCCTAACTTGTCAGCCAAGACAGCCTGTCTGCGAGACCTGCTACGTAAAACAAATGAGTTTGCATGGACAGAAAGACATGAACAAGAGTGGATAAACCTCAAAACAGTGCTGACAACCACACCTGTACTCACCTTCTTTGACCCAACAAAAAGAATCAAAGTGTTAACGGATGCATCAAAAGATGGCCTAGGTGCGGTCTTGCTACAAGCAGAGGGTGAAGATTGGAAGCCTGTTGCCTATGCCTCCAGGTCTATGACTGATACTGAGTGTCGATACACCCAGATTGAAAAGGAATGTCTAGGCTTGGTAGTTGGACTAGAAAAGTTTCATGGCTACATATATGGACTTCCCACCTTCACAGTTGAGACAGACCACAGCCCACTGGTTGCCATCATAAAAAAGAACCTGAATGAGATGTCTCCAAGGATTCAACGACTCATGATGAAGCTGCAAAGATATGACTTTGAACTGATCTACACACCAGGCAAATACATAGTGTTAGCAGATGCACTATCCCGAGCACCCACAATGAGTCATGTGAGCTCTACTGAAGAAGACGTGGATGTTCATGTGAGTATGGTCACTGCTGCGCTGCCCGTGTCAGACACAAAATCAAAGCAAATAGCAGAAGAAACAGTAAAAGACACAGTATTACAAACAGTAATAGAGAACATTCATCATGGTTGGCCAAAAGGTTCCTATCCAAAATATTTTCACATAAGGTCAGAATTGAGTGTCGCAAGTGGACTATTACTAAAACAGAAAAGAATAGTCATTCCACAGGCTCTACGTCAAGACATGCTCAAAAGTATTCATGAGGGACACCTCGGAATTGAAAAATGCAAAAGGAGAGCAAGAGACACTGTTTATTGGCCTGGCATAAATAAGGACATTGAGAACATGATAGGCAAATGTGAGACATGTCAGAAACACCAAAACAAACAAGCAAAGGAACCAATGATAGTAGCTGACATACCAACAGCACCATGGCAAAAGGTTGGTATGGACCTTTTTCATTTAAATGGTAAAGACTATCTAATAGTGATTGACTACTATTCTAACTATCCTGAGATGGCGCTGCTCTCAAGCACCACAGCAAGCAGTGTCATAATGCATGTGAAATCCATCTTCGCCAGACATGGAATTCCCAGGATTGCCGTTAGCGACAATGGTCCGTGCTTCAACTGTAAGGAGTGGCAACAGTTTGCAGCACATTATGACTTTCAACACATCACATCTAGTCCTTTGTATGCTCAGTCGAATCGTAAGGCAGAGAAAGGTGTTCAAGTTCTCAAGCAGCTACTGAAGAAAGCGACAGAAAGCAAGTCTGATCCTTATCTCGCCCTGCTGAGCTACCGAGCCTCACCTTTAGACTCTGGTTCTTCACCTGCTGAACTCCTAATGGGTTGCAAGTTGCGCACCACGCTACCCTGCTGTGCAAAAGAAAAGCAGAGTAAGGAACTGAGACAGAGACTTCAACTGTTAAAGCTGAAACAGAAATCATACTATGACAAGTCACCCAAAACTCTGAAACCATTGACAAGGGATGATGTTGTCAGGATTGAAGATCCAGATGCATGGAACAGGAAAGCTACAGTTCTTGAGGAAGTAGGACCAAGGTCATACATTGTTAGAACTGAGGAAGGACAGATTCTCAGGAGGAACTGCCGTTCCCTCCTAAAAACACAAGAGACTATCGAAGAGCAAATCGATGACAATGCCACAACTGAATCTTGTCACTCACCACCAGAACAATCTAACACAAATACACATACAGGCTCTCATGAAAACACATCAGACTTACCTGTGCTGAGAAGATCCACACGTGAAGTAAAAAAGCCTGATAGACTTAATCTTTGAGTACAAAGAAAACTACATTGAAAATGTATTGACTGTTGAAGATGCTTATGTTGTTATGATTGATTGATACTGATTTTGTTTAACCTCAAAGAAAGGGGGATGTAATGATCAGTAACCTCTCAGTCTGGAATGGTACACTAAGTGGTGCTGTATGTATATAAGAGTGGGCTACCCACGATGCACCAGGCTACCCACAAGGCAGCAGTCAAGATGGATGCCTCTACAGATACTGTACCTAGTCCACATGTGCTCAATAAAGTGTCTAGCAAAAGCTAGCTGTTCTTAATAAAAACGACTAGTTATTAATGAACATAACACCGGGGGGCCCCATCCAAAAAAATACCTGGACTGCTGCCACCCCTGGACCAGCACCCTCCACGATGGCGATCCCGGCCACCACTTGCCTTGCTGGCAGCAGCTTCGGCCCACATTCCCGTGTTCAAATTATGCCTGGTTTCATAATGTCTGACACTCTCTTTGGAAATGTTGAAATATTAAACATGATCTAGAGCTTCCACAGGCCAAATAAACTAAAATAATTCTTTGCAATTCAATTGAACCATAAAGCATAAATGAATTTGACAAGTATTATCAGGTATTAATATAAAATTCAAATATAGAAAGAAGTATGCTCAGCAATTTTATCACGCATTGAATAGCTGCGTGGGACACCTGCCGAATTTAATTGAGGCCAGAGTCTCAAAATGACGGGGCTTCCTCACCGCCGGAATGGGCAGCCGACCAGCACCCAAAAGCCAAAATCGACCCCACTGTACACAAATCACAATGCTAATGCAGTCAAGGTCCATATCGGTGACCATATCACTTTATACAGCATATTAAATGTATACAGCGTTCGTTTCCACCTTGTATCTGAATTCTAGATCCCATACTTTGGTCTTTTAAAAACTCTATTTCGGGTGTTGCACCGTACAAAGCCCTTGAATCCTAAATCCACATCTTTCATGTATCATTCGCTAACGTCCCAGCCCACCATTGTGCCTCATAAAGTGGGGAACGTTGTCTCAGGTGGTTGTAAAATAAGAGTAAGGGATGGGGATCCTGCCAGCACTGGAGATCCACAGTCAGAACAAAGCCAGGAAGAAATGCAGGGAGAATGACACCCCCATTTCCAGGTTCTTCTGCAGGCCCATCTCACAAGTGGCTGGGATTATCTCAGGTGCCAATGCAATTGTATCACAGATTCACTCCCACACAAAGCTAGCAGAAGTTGTGCCAGGATTCCAAGTACTGAATACATTGTAGATGCTGTGTATTCTTCCGCACAGCAGCTGATAATCAACAACAGCAACAACTTGTATTGATATAGTGCCTTTGACGTAGTAAAACGTCCCAAGGTGCTGCACAGGAGTAGTGTAAGACAAAAATGTTGACACTGAGCCACATAAGGATAAATTAGGGCAGGTGACCAAAAGCTTGGTCAAAGAGGTAGGTTTTAAGGAGTGTCTTAAAGGAGGAGAGAGAGGTAGCGAGACAGAGAGGTTTAGGCAGGGAATTCCAGAGCTTAGGGTCTAGGCAACAGAAGGCACGGCCACCAAAGGTTGAGCGATTATAATCAAGGATGGTCAAGAGGGTAGAATTAGAGGAACGCAGATATCTCGGGGGGTTGTGGGGCTGAAGGAGATTACAGAGATAGGGAGGGGCAAGGCCATGGAGGGATTTGAAAACAAGGATGAGAATTTTGAAATTGAGGTGCTGCTTAACCGGGAGCCAAAGTAGGTCAGCGAGCACAGGGGAGATGGGCGAACGGGACTTGGTGCGAGTTAGGACGCGGGTAGCCGAGTTTTGGATGACCTCAACTTTACATAGGGTGGAATGTGGGAGGCCAGCCAGGAGTGCGTTGGAATAGTCAAGTCTAGAGGTAACAAAGGCATGGATGAGGGTTTCAGCAGCGGATGAGCTGAGGTAAGGGCGGAGACGGGCGATGTTGCAGAGGTGGAAGTAGGCGGTCTTAGTTATGCTGCGGATATGTGGTCCGAAGCTCATTTCAGGGTCAAATATGACACCAAGGTTGCGAACAGTGTGATTTAATATTATTAAACCTTACATAGTCAATCTACTAGCTATGTTGGACACCCTACTCCATGCAATTCAAAGATAGTCAGACTTCCCTGGCACTCTCAAGTGGCTATTGAGCAGGATCGAGATGACAGGCTTGAGAGAATAGCCCGAGAACTCTTTCTATTGAATCTGTTTCAGGTTATAAACCTTAACTTGGAGTTGAATCTGTCCTACTTAGACATCCTAAGGACACAAGAATGTTTAGGAAAGGAAAAAGTCCTTTGGCTCACTAGGAACATCCCTCTTTGATCAATTATAAATATTTTTGGGATTGTAAATTAGCAATAAAACAAACTACAATTATTTGAACCTTACAAAAATTTAAGATAATTTTGGAAGAGTCATGAAATGAAACAGTACTTTCCACAATTTCTGCATTCCATCCACTTTTCCCTCATTGTTGGTAGCAAAATAAAATTTCCAATTAATAACGCAAAATGAAAAAGATTATGGGCCAGAAATTTGGGTTGGGGGCTTCCCGCGGGCGCAAGCCCCCGACCTGTACTTACATAGCGCGCCTGCCGTTGTGCTGTGGGCCCGCGTGGGATTCTGATCCTGGGCCTGCTCCAGCTGCCGGCGCGCAGTGCTTGCGTATCCCAGGGGCGCAGTTAGTTCGCAGCATCCCCTGGGATCATGTGGGCCATGGGAAGCCAATCGGAGCAGGGAATCTCTATTCATAGATTTGACAGGAAGAGCTGTCAAATCTATGAATAGAGATCGGCCCAAAAACTTAACTAAAACTTCAAATATTTTTTTAAAAATCACATTTTTAAAATAACTATACATTACATAATAACTATTTTAAACAATAATTTAAATTTTTGAAAAATGAATTACAGTTTTTAACAAGGCTAAAAATAAACTTACCTTTCTTTAAAGTATTTAAAAATAATAAACCTGTGGAAAAAATGTTTTAATTTTACTTAATTCACCACTCACCTTGTTAAAAGAGCCCTTGTGCCTGCTTTTTAAATGCGCAGCTCCTGGAGACCTACCCTCCCGGAGAAACCTGTAAAAAAATCGGAAGATCCAGGCGTACGCGCTGCCTCTCCGGCGCACGCGTTCGACCTGTGAACCCCTTCCATCAAGGGAACGGAAGTTTCAGTTTCCCGCGCATGCACAGTGCATGCACGAAACCGGCACTTTCGTTGGGCTTACGCGTGAGTACCCAGCGCGTACTCACCCGTGGGGACCCGAATTTCTGGCCCTAGGTAACAAGTCCACCCACTCAGTTTCTAGAATGTTCTGCTACATTTGCTGCTCCTGATTTCTTTAATATATGTGCATGTTGGAGATGTCTTGCTTCATGCCCAGTGATTGCGAAGAACAGTTGTATGCAGTGCATCATCCACTAATATATTTGGTATTGCCACTTTAAAATAATACTTTTCCACAACACAACTGTAGAAGGTAAAACGATGATGCATTGGCAGACGTTTTCCCTTTTGTGGGCTGGGAGGGTAATCTGGAGAGTGGATTGCCCGTCGGATTTTCATCCCACAGATTACCACATGGATGGTGAAGGTAATAATTATCCCATTGTCTTCAAATCCACTCAGACTTCATCATGGCGAGTGTCAGAGAGGCACTGTCTTCAGAAAGAGGTATTTGGTAAGTCATTTCAAAGTTTGCAAGAAACGACAGCCAATAGATATGTATGTTATTTTTAAATCACAGTCATATACAAGTGATCATTGTATCACATGCTTATAAACAAATAAAAGTCGATTTTCTCTAAACATTTTTACATGAAGATGGTGACTCCTTCAAAAGGTCCCTGAGGAATAGGTGGCTAAGTGGGTTAGGGTTCCTGGTCCGGGAGCTGGGCTTAAATCCAAACTAGACTGGTGGAATTAAGCTCGCTTCTCTCTGCTGTTTGTAGGATTCTGACACGAGACGAGTTTGGCCAGTCCCAAGCCAATCCCTCGTGGTCGTAGGCTCACAGCTCAAAACTGTGAAACAAAAGAAAGCCTTACATTTGTATCGCGCCTTTCATGACCTCAGGACGTCCCAAAGCGCTTTACAGCCAATTAAATACTTTTGAAGTGTAGTCTCTGTTGCAACATAGGAAACGCAGCAGCCAATTTGCACACAGCAAGCTCCCACAAACGACAATGTGATAATGGCCAGAACATCTGTTTTTAGTGATGTTGATTGAGGGATAAATATTGGTCAGGACACCAGGGAGAACTCCCCTGCTCTTCTTCAAAATAGTGCTGTGGGATCTTTTACATCCACCTGAGAGAGAGCAGACGGGGCCTCGGTTTAACATCTCATCTGAAAGACGGCACCTCCGTCAGTACTGCATTGGAGTGTCAGCCTGGATTTTTGTGCTCAAGTCCCTGGAGCGGGACTATGAACCCACAATCCTTCTGACTCAGAGGCGAGAGTGCTACCAACTGAGCCACGACTGACACATAAATTTATTGTGCTTAATTTTAGAACTAATTGTAAGAATTTAGAACTAATAAACACAAAATGACCATAAGAATAACGGCAGTAGGAATTGGAAATGTCACACTGGTGTAGTGAGGAACGTCAGGGTTTGGTACATTAGGAAACGTTATTTCTGCACGCTAGATGTAGAGAAATGAATTTTGCTACACTTACTGCACAGAGGAGATCGTCCGACTCAATCGGTGTCATGATCACCCCCCACCCCCACAGACCGCTCCAGTCCCTGTACCCAGCAGGTACTATCTGGACACAATAGCAAAATACTGCGGATGCTGGAAATCTGAAATAACAACAGACAATGCTGGAAATGCTCAGCAGGCCAGGCAGCATCCGTGGAGAGAGAAACAGAGTTAATGTGCTGGATTTTGTCAGTGTGGGTGGGCTGGGGCATGTCAGGTGGAAATCGTGTCAGGACCCCGACTCCTAAGTGCTGAAAAAGTGGGATTTTCCCCTAATTGGGCACTTGATTTCCAGCGTGTGGAAACCCCTGGCCCAATGAGTCTTTTCATACAGAAAGTCGCTGTAATGATATCAGCAAATAGTGATGGTGTTTGCCTGTTTGATTATGATGCCTTACCAGCATGTTTGCATGTATTGATTACTTATGCCTGACCAGCAGAGGCCATGTGACAGAGACAAGCAGTTTGGTTTAGTTTCAGTTTCATTCTAGATGCATCACTAGCATGATGTCTCCTGTAAATGCTGTTAAAAGAGTTGAACAAGCTTTAGATTAAAAGACATTCTCTTTCATAAATGTCTCGTCACTGAACCCACAAAGAAATCAATACATGGTGTCAGAAGTGATTGAAAGAGATGAAGAGGAAAAATCTGAAGTTAAATCAGCTCTCCACAGATTAGCAAGCCAAAAGAGAACATCGTTACTTACCATTAGAGAATAGCTAACGAAGTGAAAAATGGAAGGTTTACTCCCACCGGCGACGCTTCAGTTGACAGGTAATGTGGCTGAAAATTGGAGGAGATTCAAACAACGCTTAGAGTTGTATTTAGCGGCAATCGGAGCTGACAAGAAAAGTAATAAAAGGAAATCTTCACTGTTCTTACATGTCGTGGGTGATGAAGCGCTGGAGGTGTATAATAACTTCACATTCGCTGCTAATGGAGACAAAATGAAGCTAGATAAAATAATGGAACAGTTTGAGGCCTACAGCATACCTAAAAGTAACGTGACGTTTGAGAGGCACAGATTTTTCACATGTGTACAGAAAACGGGTGAGACTATTGATCAGTATGTGACTGAACTGAGAAACTGAAGCAAAACATGTGAATTTGGGGGACTGACAGACTCGCTGATAAAAGACAGACTGGTGTGTGGTATTCCAGATAATGGTCTAAGGGAAAGACTGCTAAGAGAGCAAGATCTAGACCTGGGAAAAGCCATAGCACTGTGTAGGGCTACAGAGACTGTGAAGTTGCAGGCAAAGGAGCTGTTCAGTGACAATAGCTGCAACGTGGATGCAGTGAGAAAGAACGGATACAAACCGTTTAACAAAAAGAGCGCCAATGTGAAAAAAGAGGCATGGCCAGTGAACGAAAATGAAAGGGACAATCGAAAGTCATGTAATCGATGCGGTACACAGCATCCACCAAGAAAGTGTACAGCATATGGTAAAACATGCAATAGTTGCAACAAAAACAATCATTATGCCCGTTGCTGTAAGAACCAAGTGCAACAAAGCAAGGTCCATACAGTAGATGAAAGCGAGATAGAGGAGTTCTATGTAGATGTTGTGTCTGAAAACAAAAAAGAAGAAAAAAGAGACTGGATGTTGACACTAAAAGTGAATGACATACATATTCCATTTAAATTGGATACTGGAGCACAAGTTAATGTGATATCAGAGACTGATTTTAAGAAAATTAGAAACAGACCAAAGATACATGGAATAAAAGTGAAAGTGACAGGATACTCAGGTACTGATATACCAGTGAAAGGAAGATGCATTGTCAAAGTGACACACAAGGACAGAGAGCACACGTTAGCATTAATCGTGGTGCCAAAGGATGTGCAAGCCATACTAGGTTTAAAAGCCTGTGAGAGACTGAACCTGGTAAAGAGAGTCCTCGTTGTGGAAAGCGAAGGAGAGACAGTCTATGATGAACTGAATGTTGCGTACACACCAGGTAAGCTGATGTATACAGCAGACACGTTGTCCAGAGCTGTTGACCCAGGAGAGCCCGCAAACACAGTGAAAAGACTGATGTACAAGGCAAAAGACAGTGGAACTGACTTCTACCAGAGCATGCTTGTATACCGCACAACGCCGCTCGAGTGTGGTAAGTCACCAGCCCAACTCCTTATGGGACGTAGGCTAAGGTCAAACCTACCCATCCCGGAGAACCTCCTGAAAACAAAAGAGGGGGAGAAAGTGAGGAAGTTCAAAGAACAACAGAAAGAAAAGCAAAAGTACTACTATGACAGAGGAACACAAAACCTACCTGAACTCCACACTGGTGACCAAGTAAGGTTCAAAGACAAAACAAACATATGGATTCAGAAGGGAACTGTCCTGAGCGAAGTTCAACCAAGATCATACACCATTCAGACAGATGAGGGTGCTGTTCTGAGAAGAAATCGTCGAGATCTTCTCATGGGACCAGCCACAGCAAGTCATAAGACTGATACTGTTGAACAACCTGATCACACAGCAGGTCAAAAGACTGATACTGTTGAACAACCTGATCACACAGCTGAGAACACATCATCTGAGGCAACAACTCAGATTCAAGGACAATCAATCAGAAAATCCTCAAGACACGTGAAGCCTCCTGAGAGACTCATTGAGCAAATTTAAGGACTATTGTTATAGAAGGAAGTAATGTTATCTTATTCTTTCTTCAAGTTCTAGTGTATTTACATATTTCATGTGAACACACAAAGCAAGGTTAAAAAACCTTGATAATGATAATGTTAATGTAAGTTCATTAAGTGTTACAGTTAAAATGCAGATTAATACAAAGAAAACATGTTGTTAGTTAAAAATAAAATACTTTTGTTTTAAGAAAAGGAGATGTAATGATATCAGCAAATAGTGATGGTGTTTGCCTGTTTGATTATGATGCCTTACCAGCATGTTTGCATGTATTGCTTACTTATGCCTGACCAGCAGAGGTCATGTGACAGAGACAAGCAGTTTGGTTTAGTTTCAGTTTCGTTCTAGATGCATCACTAGCATGATGTCTCCTGTAAATGCTGTTAAAAGAGTTGAACAAGCTTTAGATTAAAAGACATTCTCTTTCATAAATGTCTCGTCATTGAACCCACAAAGAAATCAATACAGTCGCCTCTGATGATGTCATCAATGCTGTTGGATTTAAGGCCTGCAAGCAGCCTTGCTGGAGGCTGCAAACGCTTTGCAAATTGTATGAAGGAGTTGACTTCCCAACAATGTCCATGATCAAGCAAAAGTGTGCACCTCGGTTTGATGAGCCCTCCCTCCAAGCTCTGGTGCACGGAGCCAGATGTAAAAGGAGGTGTTCTTCCCTTCCTCAGGGAGAAAAAAGCCACCCCAGCAGACAAATGCTGTGTGGCTGCAGTGGTTGAGGAGGTGTAGGGGGTGGCGGGTGGTGTGTGCGCCCAGTCAGTTATGCCCCTGACTGCCTGTGAGCAGTTCGAATCGCTCCCACGCCCCTGGGTTCTAGACAGGCGGCGATACATGAGTCACTGATAATGAATCTGATGCTCTAACAGATGGACTTATGAGCATCTGCAATATGCAATGTGCATGTAACCTTGACCTCACATCTCTAACTCTTTCCTTTACTCCCCCACAGGGTCGCTGCAAGTGTGGTGCGAATGGAGGAGTCCATCGCGAACTTGAGCAGAGCCTTTGTGAAGTCATTGGCGCATGAACGCATCACCATGGAAAGGATGGCAACTTCCGTGGAAAGGATGGCTAACTCCATGGTACGGTTGGCTACGGTAGAGGAGAGGATGGCTACAGCCATGGAGGAGCTTAGTCGCCAAGGTATGGAAAATATGGTCATTGTTTAGAATAGAATGACATCTCTTGAAGAGCGATGGTCAGCTATTGAGCAGAGAAACCAGACCTTCATGGAAGTCCTCTGGAGTAGGACTTCCAGTGCAGAAACAGGTCCTCATATCCCCCCTGAAGTGCAGCAAGGTGCTTTCAAGCCACTTGCTAGCTCTGAAGTGGGGCTGACCCATGAGAGGGATGTTGGCGGCAGAGAACAAGGAAGTGGAGGCTCCTCTCCAAGTGCTCACATGACCATGCCACTGCAGAGCCCTCGGTCAGAGCCCCACCAGAGTCCTCACCCAAATGAGATGGGCATCTCAGCCCCTGCACAGCCGCAGGAGCAGCAGACTGTTGGCGAGCCCACACAGGTTCGCCACCCCAGAGGACGGCTGCCAAAGGTATCGAGACAGGAGCAGCAAGAAAATGAGCACGGGCCCTCCACATCTGCTGACGTCACAGGGGAAGCACCACATAGGAGCATGCGTAAGAGGAAGATAAAGCACAAGTAGTCAAAAGGGTAGTCAATTGGGTGCTGTGATGTTATGTATTTGGACCAGCCATCATTGTCATTGTATTATAAACAGATTTGATGGCAAACTGTTGAAGTTGTGGCCTGTGTCATTTCACAAATGGGACTCTCACATTGAGGGCTTAGGGCGCCTTGCAATTGTCAGTATGGTGGTCAGAGTGATAGGAATCCGCAGGTTCTTGTCCATTGTGGATGCTCTGGTAAGAAGGTGCGAGACAAAAGTGTTTGATTGTGCAGGCTCACCAAATCTGGCCAAGGTGAGTGCGTCCCTTGCATCCCGGGCAGCAGTGTTGTCGCGCGCTGGCGCCTTCTGGCCTGTGTAGCTTCAGGTGGGTGACTAGCAGCTTGGCGCTCCTGTTGATGCTCCTGCTGTTGGTGCTGCTGTTGTTCATGGTTCTGCTGCTGCCGCGGCTGGTTTTCGTCCAAATCTGATGTCCAGGTGGAAAGGAATGAAATGGTCACCATGCTCCTGGTATATGCCTCAGTTGAGGAAGCGCTCAGTCAAGGTGGGGAGAGGGGTTTCCTAGGAGGTCACACTGGGGATGGGTGTCAGGCTCCACACTTCCACAACAATGAGTAGGCCTGCTAAAAGTTCGCCTAGACCTGAGACAACAAAGTTCTGCCACCTGCAAATGATCATTGGTGAAAACTCCTTTGTAATGGTGGAGCTGCAGCTGTTAGTAAGCAACCCACTTGTGAGGCTGCCAGCATTACCTGGTGTGTTCCAGAGGAGGCGTGTAGTACGGGGGAAATGTCTAAAAATCAGAAAGGCCTCTCAAAATGGGATAATAGAGGCAATTAAGGGGCTGTTAAGGGCCTATCCCACCTCTTGGAGGAGGGATGGAAAGGGGGTCAGAAAACACGCATTTGGGGAAATTGCTCGGAGGCGGGATGGAGGCGGGATCGGGCCCGCCTGCCATTTTTGGCGATTTCACCACCTCACAAGCCTCCAAACCCGCCTCCTCGTGCTTGGCAAAATCGAGCCCAACGTTTCAGGTCTGGGACCCTTTATCAGATTTTACGACAATCTGGTACTAGCTTTTTATTCCAGGTTTATTTATTAACTGAATTTAAATTCCCCAGCTGCGGCAGTGGGATTTAGAACTCATATCTAGGGATCATTAGTCCACGCTTCTGGATTACTAATCCAGTAACATAACCACAATGTTGCTATTCCCTCTGATTAAAAACAAACTCACTTGACAGTGGCCTCAGCCATCAGTGAGCTTTCTCACCAGCTACTTTGGCCTGCATGATGCCAAGGTGAAAAAGACATCAATAGTTGACCTACTTGTTGCAGTGATGTGACCAGATCAAATCTTAATGTTCAATCTCTGATAAAGATTAGTCAGAGATCAAATTTTACTGACTGGCCGAAAAGAACAGCAAGGCAAGGGAGAAACAGAAAAGCAGGTAAATTAGTTATTTAGACAGATTAAGTAAAAGAAAAACTGAAGATTAGAATGTGGAATATTGGTTAGAAATAATGTAAAAATAATAGATGTAGAAGAGAGAGAGAGAGCAGAGGTATTGCAACAAAGGGAAGGCATTAATATTGCTGTAAAATAGCAGAACCGGACATGAAGGAAAGCAATGGTTGTTAAAGATGTATATTGTTCTGACAGGGAAATGTTAACAAGTCTGATATTAGAAGGCTGATTCCCCTTTCAGCAGGTGTTATTTGGGCTTGTGGGGTTGTACGTTTTCCAATTTTGTCAACTCTCTACTGGTCCTGCGTACTGTACAATTTTCCATACCTGGCTGCCCATCAGTCATGCAGCCGTGCAAGGGCCTCATTACAATCATCAATTTAATGTTAATTAGATGTTAACGCTTCCTTGTAATTTGCTGCTACACAGAGACTGTGGACCACTGTCTTGTGGGGTGGTGGGGGAGCGCGCAGGTTGTCTTGAGTACTGAACAGTCCCACCTTCTTTTTCCCCACTTCTTGGAGCCCCAGCACCACAGCTGCATCTATGAATTAGAGTGCTCTGCTTCGGCTCTGCTCCAAGTCTTCGAGTGAGGAACTATTGGCAATGATGACTTATTTTTAGCCCTTTCAATAGCTGCAGCAGTGCTGAATATCATACCCTGCCCTCCCCCCATCATTAAACTGCTAACCCCCAACTAGCGACAAGGAGTCTGGCTCAATGGAATGGACTGTGCATGGGAGAATTGGATTTGTCCAATTCGTGGAGCTGCTGATCTTCCAGTCATTAATCAGTTATCCTCATGTCTCAACTCCCGTTACGTTCAAAAGCACATTTTGCAAATAACAAGGGAGCACAATGCAGGACAAGTGGTCAATCCCTTAACACTCAACAGATGAAGACACTGTGTTGATTTATTTGGTCGGGAGTCTGTAGGGAGCATAGAACTAATGGAATGCGATTGTCTTATTAACCATGATTTGCAGGGCTTAGAACATTGACCTGCCTGTTCACTCTTATTGCAAACAAACACGTAACGCAAATGGATAAATAGGGCTGGAAATTCTCAGCCTTTCCAGGGTACTCCCACCATAACTCATAGAAACATAGAAACATAGAAGATAGGAGCAGGAGTAGGCCATTCGGCCCCTCGAGCCTGCTCCGCCATTCAATGCGATCATGCCTGATCATCCAATTTCACTACCCGGTCCCTGCTTTCTCCCCAAACCCCTTGATCCCTTTAGCCTTAAGAAATATATCCAACTCCTTCTTAAATATATTTAATGAATTGGCCTCAACTGCCTTCTGTGGTAGAGAATTCCACAGGTTCACCACTCTCTGGGTGAAGAAATTCCTCCTCATCTCTGTCCTAACTGGCCTACCCCTTATCCTTAGACTGTGACCCCTGGTTCTGGACTCCCTGGCCATCGGGAACATCCTTCCTGCATCTAGTCTGTCCAGTCCTGTCAGAATTTTATAAGTTTCAATGAGATCCCCTCTCATTCTTCTTAACTCCAGTGAGTACAAGCCCAATCGTCCCAATCTCTCCTCATACATCATTCCTGCCATCCCAGATATCAGCCTGGTGAATCTTCGCTGGACTCCCTCCATGGCAAGAACATCCTTCCTCAGATAAGGCAACCAAAACTGCACACAATACTCAAGATGTGGTCTCACCAAGGCCCTGTACAACTGTAGCAAGACATTCTTGTTCCTGTACTCAAACCCTCTCGCTATGAAGGCCAACATACCATTTGCCTTCTTAACTGCCTGCTGCACCTGCATGCTTACCTTCAGCGACTGGTGCACAAGGACACCCAGGTCTCGTTGCACTTCTCCCAATCTATTGCCATTCAGATAATAATCTGCCTTCCTGATTTTGCCACCAAAGTGGATAACCTCACATTTATCCACGTTATATTGCATCTGCCATGATTTTGCCCAATCACCCAACCTATCCAAATCATCCTGGGTTTCTCGGCATCCTCCTCACAGCACACATGCCCACCCAGCTTTGTGTCATCTGCAAATTTGGAGATATTACATCTAGTTCCCTTGTCTAGATCATTAATATATATTGTGAATAGCTGGGGTCCAAGGACCGATCCCTGCAGTACCCCACTAGTCACTGCCTGCCACTTGGAAAAAGACCCGTTTATTCCAACTCTTTGCTTTCTGTCTGCCAACCAGTTCTCTATCCAAGTCAATACCTTGCCCCCAATCCCATGTGCCTTAACTTTACACGCTAATCTCTTATGCGGGACCTTATCGAAAGCCTTCTGAAAGTCCAAATACATCACATCCACTGGTTCTCCCTTATCTATTTTACCAGTTACATCCTCAAAAAATTCCAGCAGATTAGTCAAGCACGATTTACCTTTTGTAAATCCATGTTGACTTTGTCCGATCCTGTCACTGTTTTCCAAGTGCTCTGCTATTACATCTTTTATAATGGACTCTAGCATTTTCCCCACTACCGATGTCAGGCTTACTGGTCTGTAATTCCCCGTTTTCTCTCTACCACCTTTTTTGAATAGTGGGGTAACATTAGCTACCCTCCAATCCATGGGTACTGTTTCAGATTCCATCGAATGTTGGAAGATGATCAGCAATGCATCTACTATTTCTAGGGCCACTTCCTTAAGTACCCTAGGATGTAGATTATCAGGCCCTGGGGATTTATCGGCCTTCAATCCCATCAATTTCCCTAACACCATTTCCCTACAAATACTGATATCTTTCAGTTCCTCCCTTTCATCAGACCCTATGTTCCCCGACATCTCTGGGAGGTTATTTGTGTCCTCCTTTGTGAAGACAGAACCAAAAAATGTATTTAATTGGTCCTCCATTTCTTTGTTCCCCATTATAAATTCCCCTGATTCTGATTGCAAGGGACCTACGCTTGACTTCACCAATCTTTTTCTCTTCACATATCTATAAAAGCTTTTACAGTCAGTTTTTATGTTCACTGCAAGCTTACTCTCATATTCTATTTTCCCCTTCTTAATTAATCCCTTTGTCCTCCTTTGTTGAATCCTAAACTGCTCCCAATCCTTAGGTTTACTGCTTTTTCTGGACAATTTATATATCCTCTCCTTGGATCTTATGCTATCCCTAATTTCCCTTGTTAGCCACGGTTGAGTCACCTTTTTTGTTTTATTTTTATGCCAAACTGGGACGAACAAATTCTGTAGTTCATCCATTCGGTCTTTGAATGTTTGCCATTGCCCATCCACCGTCAACCCTTTGAGTGACATTCCCCAACCCATCCTACCCAACTCGTGCCTCAGACCATCGTAGTTTCCTTTATTTAAATTGAGGACCCTAGTCTCTGAGTCAACTACTTCATTCTCCATTTAATGAAGAATTCGATCATATTATGATCACTCCGACCCAAGGGGCCTTGTACAACAAGATTGTTCATTAATCCTTTCTCATTACATAATACCCAGTCTAACTTCCAGCAGGAGTGCGACGGAAGGCCCTCAAACTAGGCCGGGGCCTGGATATGTCTGGCCCAGAGCTTGCCTGGAATTTCCTTCAGGCTATACTTTGGGCAAAACCATCCTAAACAAGGCCACTGGTGTGGAGGGAGCAGGAACAGGAGCGGGGTCCCCCAAGCCTGGGAATACTCAAAGGACTGGCCTGGAAAACACCAGTCATGTTTGTCTCATCTGTGTTGCGAACAGTGGTGGTCTTCGTGGCTAAAACCCTAAGGATAGAACTGGTCGGAACGTAGGCCGCGCGCGGCCTGACCATTTCCACTGGCGACAGTGCCGAAAAGGCCCCGGAAAGGTGAGTCTTAAGTTATTTTCATGGGGGCCAGGAGAAGCAGGAGTCCTTCTCAGGGGACCCACAACAAAACTGTGGGCTTGTTGCCATCCTGGGCTTACCCCCTCGGCCTGGCCTCCGCCCGCCCCCGCCCCCAAGGCCTACCTACAGCTGCCGGGTATTCCCCGCCAGCCAATATCCCAGTGGCCCGAAACCAGAGAGCTACCTCGTGAAGGCCCCGCTCGGCATCTGCAACCCGTTGGATTCAAACGAGGCCCCCTGGGGCCTCAAAGTCGTGACAGCCTCATTGCCGCCAGAACTGGTTGACCGCCCAAAGATCAACACCTACACTCACTGAGTGGAGGTCCCATGAGTTCAAAACATTTTATTTCATTCATCTGTGGGCTGGCATCAGAAAGAAGTGACGCGCAAACTGTGCTTTGTTGTTAAACACCCAGCTGGCTCATTGATGCCCTTCAGGGAAAGGAACGTGACAACCCCACTCAGTCCAGTCCCACCCGAGCAAGCAGTTGCTGTAGAATGACCTGCACCTTCTCGGGGCAACTCGGGATGGGCAATAGATGTGGACTCGTCACATCCTGGTAACAAATTGAACAAAATCAGTAGTGAGTCTAATGATAAGCTTTTTCTGCGTAGATCTAGGTGTCTCACAAACTCTTATGCTCCTCTTGGCCATACTTTGTTGTACCGACAATGCCAGGCCCCAAAGCGCCTCAGAAAAGCTGCAAAATTCCCCAGACTTTAGCCTTGTGAAGTGTCACCTTTTCCCCCCTCATGTGCAGTCAACAGAACGGATGCCAAGATCACACCTTACATTCTCAGAGATTGGTTTGAAAGATACACTTATGAAACACCAAACTGAAGTGTGAGAAAACAGGTCATTTTCCCAAACGCTCACCTCAGCTCTTGTTAGGCTGAGAAGGTGAGAGTTCACACCTGAAGGTGGGGGCAACTTTTGCTATTCTCTGCAGCTGCTTGGCTTCGTATTATTAATGCTCCATATTTTTAAAATATAAAACATGCATCATACTTACAGTCCCTCGACTGGCCTGCCCCAGTGGGAGTTCTTCATTTCTGAGCCTTGGAAGAGTATTGTCAGGCTTTTATTTACCATGGGGGCCATCACAGTTCAACTGTGGTCTCCTTATTTAAGGAAGGATATACTTGCATTGGAGGCAGTTCAGAGACGATTCACTCGGTTAATTCCAGAGATGAGGGGGTTGACTTATGAGGAAAGGTTGAGCAGGCTGGGCCAATACTCATTGGAACTTAGAAGAATGAGAGGTGATCCTATTGAAACATACAAGATACTGAGGGGGCTCAACAAGGTAGATGCAGAGAGAATGTTTCCCCTCGTGGGGAAATCTAGAACTCGGGGGCACAGTCTCAGAATAAAGGGTCGCCCTTTTAGAACTGAGATGAGGAGGAATTTCTTCTCTCAGAGGGTCGTAAATCTGTGGGATTCTCTGCCCCAGAGAGCCGTGGAGGCTGGGTCATTAAATACATTTAAGGTGGAGATAGACAGATTTTTGCAAGATAAGGGAGTGAAGGGTTATGGGGAGCGGGCTGGGAAGTGGCTTTGAGCCCAAGATCAGCCATGATCTTATTGAATGGCGGAGCAGGCTTGAGGGGCCAAGTGGCCTATTCCTATTTCTTATGTTCTTATGTTCTTATGATTCTGTCTTCAACCAACATCCACACACACACACACACAAACACACACACACAAACACTTCCAACAACGGGACACTTGATGGCAATCAGACGCAGGATCTGCCTGACGTTTCCTTTAATTATTCCAGTGCGCCGAGACCAATTATATCGCTTAAATGTGATCACCTGACGCAGCAATGGCCTGTGATGTTCTGGTTACTGTGGCTGAGTACCACATCAGGTGGTGCAATTACTGACGGAAGGTCTAAATAACCAACAGGAGAAATAGATTTCCTTTGTGAGCTCTTGGTAGCGAAATCATAAATGCGTTCTTAATGCGCACAGCATAAATAATCTTCCCTTCCAGATTGCTTCATGCTTTACATTAGTGTCAGCTGTGGCTCAGTTGGTAGTACACTTGCCTCTGAGTCAGAAGGTTGTGGCTTCAAGCCCCACTCCAGAGACTTGAACACAAAAATCTAGACAGACACTCCAGTACAGTGCTGAGGGAGTGCTGCACTGTCGGAGGTGCCGTCTTTCAGATGAGACGTTAAACCAAGGCCCCGTCTGCCCTATCAGGTGGATGTAAAAGATCCCACAGCAGTATTTCGAAGAAGAGCAGGGGAGTTATCCCCCGTGTCCTGGCCAATATTAATCCCTCAGCCAACATAACAAAAACAGATTATCTGGTCATTATCACATTGCTGTTTGTGGGAGCTTGCTGTGCGCAAATTGGCTGCCGCGTTTCCTACATTACAACAGTGACTACATTTCAAAAAGTACTTCATTGGCTGTAAAGCGCTTTGGGCCGTCCGGTGGTTGTGAAAGGCGCTATAGAAATGCAAGTCTTTCTTTTGTCGCTACATCAATGTCCACATCCAATTGACAATAGCATCTTATTGCTGATACGAAGGATCTTGATTCACAGGGCAAGGCAGCTCTTGTCTGAATCTAAAATTGAGTTGCTGAATAATTCCTTTGCTGCTGATGTCTTGGTTGCCGATGTCCCATTCTCCAGCCTGAGTATTTTTACTTTTAATGGTTCCTTTGTAAGATAATTAGCAACTACCGGATAGATAGAGGTTATGAATCCTCATCCTGACCGATGTGGAATGTGTCTGTAGTGGGAAAAGAAAGGTGGTAGGCGATCAGTGTCGATTTCTTTTCTTAACCCTTCCACTTCTCAAGTTGCTGACTGGTGTTGGAGTAAAGGGGTAAATTTTACAAGTTAGCAATGCCAATGCAGAACTTAAAAAGAAAGACTTGCATTTACATTCACCGCAAGTCCCAATGAAGTACTTCTTTTGAAGTGCAGTCACTGTTGTAATGTAGGAAACGTGGCAGCCAATTTACACACAGCAAGCTCCCACAAACAGCAATGTGATAATGACCAGATAATCTGTTTTAGTGACGTCGATTAAAGGATAAATACTGGCCAGGACACCGGGAATAACTCCCCTGTTCTTCTTCAAAATAGTCACCGTGGGATCTTATACACTCACCTGAGAGAGCAGACGGGGCCTCGGTTTAACATTTCATCTGAAAGACGGCACCTCCAACAGTGCAGCACTCCCTCAGCACTGCACTGGAGTGTCAGCCTAGATTTTTTGTGCACAAGTCTCTGGGGTGGGACTTAGAACACTCAACCTTCTGACCCAGAGGTGAGGGTGATACCGACTGAGCCACTGGTTGACACTTAGCATGAGAGGAGACTCTATGGGGAATTCAAGCACTGAAATGGACAGAAAATCATGTGCGCTGTCAATCAGGCCCACTCATACTGCGCTTGAGTTACGATATGCTGCGTTACCCCATAGGTCCACAGCTGTTGACAACCTGGCAATACTTCATCCAAATGGCCGCTCTTCTTCATGTGTGAGCCTTGCGAGTGCGGATCAGCAGACTATTTAGGCCCTCACAGCCAAACTTGATTGGGGTCGAGTCTGAGTGGCCTTGCCTGGCGTTAATGGGGCGGTAACGGCCTCAAGAAGGGGTCGATAGCCTTACCACCCCATTAGCATTGACGCCACTTTAAAAGGGGCCTACTGCCGGGTGTCCAAAGTGCCTGCCTGATTCAGGCAATAGGCCCCTTTTAATATGGGAAGCGGGTTCCTAAGATGTAAGTCGGGCCCCGAGTGCCAATTTTGCGTAGGAACCAGTCGGAGCTGGCACAGTGCAAACCCAGATCAGTTCCATGGGCAAAAGGAAGAGGCCCAGCAAAGGTACGTCTCGAATGATTTGAATAACGGGCGGCCGACCAAATGTCAACACCTTCCCCCGTTGTGTCCTAACCTAAAATTTACAAGGCGTGCTTTCCAGCTCAAGCCACTGGATCGTGCTCAAGAGTGGAAAAACCCTGGAGCCTTTTATTTTTCCATCCCCTACCCCAGGTGCCCTGTGATTAATTGTGGAGTTCCCCATTGTAGCCAGGGTGAATTCAGCTCCCAGCACAGTTTGGAATAAAGGTTGTTGCATTTGGTCCCACGTCAAAAGCGGTGTTCTTGTCCAAACATCAAAAACTGAGCTTTCGAGCCTCCCCTTGCTCTGCTGTCCGGCTGAAGCAGTCGAAAGCGACCGCTTGTGAAACTAGCAGGCCTGTCAGCAACCTCTGAGCAGGTAACGATCAGACCGCCTGAGAGAGGCTGGAGCTCGATCAACATAATAAAATGCTTTTTGGTACAAAATCAAAGGTGGGCAACGCTGTGGTCACCGTGACATTTTATCAAGTGCTTGTCGCGCGGCATTTGGAAAACTGTATTAAAAAAAAATCCCACGGAGAAGTGGTCGATGGCTCTGGATGAAGAAAAAGATGACTTTTAAGAAACAGAAACATGCTGGCCAGGGCACAAATAAACACTAGTTCGGGTCGTAAAAATTCGAAGATTGCGAGATGGAAACTAAATATATATTTTTTCACAGGAGCATATGTTGTCGCTGGCGTTTAAAGTCATTTCTCCAGTGGAACTAGACCAAAGGTGCAGACACACAGAACTACTGTATTATTTTTCTCAGAAAACTATATCTATATATATATATATTTTTGTGTTTTAGGAAACATTAATGCAACATCCCATCAATTGAAAGCCTCAACGATACTCTCAGCTTTTATAGAGAAAGTGTTTTGGTTCGAAGACTTTTTTGACTGTCTACAGATTTTGAGTCATTTTGAAAGTATGTATTTTTAAACTGCTGCCTTGAGACCCACAGTCAACAGTGGGCAGTAAAGGTTACCTACATGGGACACCAAGAGAATTCTAAGAACACTCTCATTTGTTCAAGCCCTCAGCCACCCACATAAGCCTTAAAGGGGGTTCTCACAAGTTCATTTGTGTAGGCCTTTGGGTTGGTGCCCACACATGCTGTACTTTACAGTGCAGAATTGCTGTTTTGTAACTTTTCTAACCTTTTAACTCCTCTTGCTCGCTTCCCTTGGGAAAATCCCTGCTGTCTGCACGACCACCTTCAAAAGGAAAGTGTCTCACCAGAGAAATTCTAAGGAATTGACATTAAAGACTCCAATTGTTCTTCGTACTTCTGATTGAACTTATTCAAAAAAGGCCCAAAGCAGTTTCTTTTTTCAAGTTCACCCACAAAAAGAACAGTCATAGAAAGATAGAAACATAGAAGATAGGAGCAGGAGTCGGCCATTCGGCCCCTCGAGCCTGCTCCGCCATTCAATGCGATCATGGCTGATCATCCAAATTCAGTACCCTGTCCCTGCTTTCTCCCCATATCCCTTGATCCCTTTAGCCTTAAGAAATATATCCAACTCCTTCTTGAATATATTTAATGAATTGGCCTCTACTGCCTTCTGTGGTAGAGAATTCCATAGGTTCACCACTCTCTGGGTGAAGAAATTCCTCCTCATCTCTGTCCTAAATGGCTTACCCCTTATCCTTAGGCTGTGATCCCTGGTTCTGGACTCCCCGACCATCGGGAACATCCTTCCTGCATCTAGTCTGCCCAGTCCTGTCAGAATTTCATAAGTTTGAATGAGGTCCCCTCTGATTCTTCTAAACTCCAGCGAGTATAAGCCCATTCGACCCAATCTCTCCTCACACGTCATTCCTGCCATCCCAGGTATCAGCCTGGTGAATCTTCGCTGAACTCCCTCCATGGCAAGAACATCCTTCCTCAGATAAGGCGACCAAAACTGCACACAATACTCAAGATGTGGTCTCACCAAGACCCTGTACAACTGCAGCAAGACATCCTTGTTCCTGTACTCAAACCCTCTCGCTACGAAGACCAACATACCATTTGCCTTCTTAACCGCCTGCTGCACCTAGATGCTTACCTTCAGCGACTTTTCATGGTATAACTGTCATGCTTGTTTGTGTACTCAAACTCACAATACTTTCTTTGCCTTGTTGTGCTTGCCCCGGATTTAATCGAGCCCTTACCAGTCCTACAAATAATTGATACATGTAGCACGTGACATTTTTGTGTGATACCCTTGTAATCAGGTAATCGAGTATTGGAGGCGATCATCCTTCAAAGGAAGTTTCTCATTACTCCTTCCCAACTAAAAGCAGCTGAAAGGGTGACTGTTCAAGCCACTGGAACTGGTCTGTCCCATAGTGGCTGCAGATCTCAGCTGTACTCAGGCACTGTTAGGCGATTAGCTGTTCAAGAAAATTTCTGGAACTTGCCTGAAGTAGTTGTCCCCAGGTCACGCACTACCCCCTTCCGGGAAGATGGCGGGGCAGCCATTCTCCAAAACGCCACCAATGTTGCACCAGGACTGGGCAGTGGGAGGTGTGTGACTGCAGCCTTGGGTGCACACGTTCCTTCTGATTCTCTCTCCCTCTCATTGCTGTCAAGGTCCTGTTGCGAGGGAAACAACAACAACAACTTGTATTTATATAGCGCCTTCAACTATAACTGGTCTGTCCCAAGGTGATGCACAGGAGTATTTTAAGACAAAAAATTTGACACCGAGCCACATAAAGACAAATTAGGACAGTTTGGTCAAAGAGGTAGGTGTAGTGTATGTACCTTTAAGACAGAACTACTTTTACAGCTCCTGTATACTGTAGTACCGGCAGTGACCACACCTGTATATAAGCCTTGTGCATGCCTCTGTACCCCCAGTCTTGAGACTACCCTCCTCCAGTAAATACCTGTTTATTGTTAAGTTACAGCATCCGTGTGGTTATTGAAAAACATCATACTCTCAGAATCACGGATCTAACAGTAGGTTTAAAGAGCGTCTTAAAGGAGGAGAGAGAGGTAGCGAGGCGGAGAGGTTTAGGGGGGGAATTCCAGAGCTTAGGGCCTAGGCAACAGAGGACACGACCACCAATGTTTGAGCGATTATAATCAGGGATGCTCAAGAGGGCAGAATTAGAGGAGCGCAGATATCTCGGGGGTTTGTGGGGCTGGAGGAGATTGGGAGGGGCGAGGACATGGAGCAATTTGAAAACAAGGATGAGAATTTTGAAATGGAGGCGCTGCTTAACCGGGAGCCAATGTAGGTCAGTGAGCACAGGGGGGCGATGGGCGAACTTGGGATTGGTGCGAGTTAGGACACGGGCAGCCGAGTTTTGGATTACCTCAAGTTTCGGTAGGGTAGAACGTGGGAGACCGGCCAGGAGTGCGTTGGAATAGTCATGTCTAGAGGCAACAAAGACTGTTCACAATCACATTATCGATGGAAAAATCATCCCAGAGGTTCCAGACCAAAGCGTCTGATTGGCGCAATCAGACCTATGGAGCTATCTACTTTTTTTCTGAGAGCGAGGCACAACAAAAACTGGTCACATTTTTAAACCATGTCAGTGAGGTTCACTCCAAATGGGTGAGAAAGCGGGTGACTTCTGCAGCCAATAGGATGCCCCACATCTTCAATACTTCTTGCAATCTAGTATACTGTATTCACTGCTCACGGTGCGGTCTCCTCTACATTGGGGAGGCCAAATGCAGATTGGGCGACCGCTTTGCGGATCACCTCCGTTCAGTCCGTAAGGGTGACCCCGAGCTTCCGGTCACTTTAATTCTCTGCTCCACTCCCACTCTGACCTCTCTGTCCTCGGCCTCTTACACTGTTCCAATGAAGCTCAACGTAAGCCCGAGGAACAGCACCTCATCTTTCGATTAGGCACTTTACAGCCTTCTGGACTCAACATCGAGTTCAACAATTTCAGACCATAACCTCTGCCCCTAATTTTTTCCCCCAGACGGCAGCTGTTGATTCTGCCATTTCCATTTGCAGCATTTAATCTCTCCTGCCTTCCACCCTATCACAGACCATCCCTTTAGTTCCTTCCTCCCCTCCCCCACCCCGTTTCCTGCCCCTGCACCTGCTTAAAGCCTGCTACACCCCGAACTTTTTCCAGTTCTGACGAAGGGTCACAGACCTGAAACGTTAACTCTGTTTTCTCTCTCCTCGATGCTGCCTGGCCTGCTGAGTGTTTCCAGCATTTTCTGTTGTTATTTCAGGATGCCCCACTTCACTGGCGCCGCTCCCTGGCAATGTCTACAAACCTCCTTTAAGCTCCACATACGCAGAAGACTCCACACCAACCAATATCAGCCTCAGCCCTCACCCTTCTGGACCCAGCTCCTGTCTCGTCTTCATCCCGAACCGTCCCATGATGCCTCAGCTGAGAATGCCAACTCCGGATACCAAATTCTGCCACACAAAAGAAATTGCCCGCTAGCCCCGATATTTACGGATTTACATCAGATCATCAGCCTCCGCACAAGCTTCTGCTATATTGCTATCGAGCTGTTGGTATCCATTCCCATTGTTGTATGTGGAATCACTTAGGCCTTGAAATCACATGTGATAACAGTGTACAAATGCTTAACGCATGAAAATTAAATTCCTTTGTCCGTGGTTTTAACAGAATCAATGCCCATTTGCTTTAAACGGGATTGTGCCTCTGCTAAAATGACAGACAAAGATAATTTGGTACAAAGATGCTGAGCTTTAGTGTACTGTTATCACACAGCAAAACTTCACGGCATTGATTTTTTTTAAACCTCAATGGTCACCTATAACTTTTTTTCAACCTTGACAATATTTTGTACTCTATTTTGTTTCTTTGTGGCAAATATTAGTGCCCTTCAATGGCAAAGTTGGCGTAATTAAGCAATGTGGCCAGCAAAGCTTTATTTAAACAATTTTTTGGGGGCGTGGGGGGGTGGGGAGGGGGGGCAGGGAACGGATTCTGGAAATTAGGAATATCAGTATTGAGCTGAACTTTTCTATTCTTGGCCTCCGGTGTTAACATCAAGCATTCCCAGGTCAAAGAACGTGTATTAGCTATATATACCAGATACATAGAGCACATATACCAGAAACGCTGTTTACGGAGGTCACGGACCATCATCAAAGACCCTACACACCCCAGCCACAGTCTGTTTGCCCTCCTGCCATCTGGGAGATGCGACAGATGCATTCGCACCCGAACGACCAGATTTAGGAACAGCTTCTTTCCCAGGGCTGTCATCCTACTGAACTCCACAAATAAACTCTAAAGCCTGCACATCTGTCAATGCACTTTATTATGGTTATGTTTATGTTAATGTATTACAAGCCCAATGAATGTTGAATGTTTAAATGTCTTAATCTAAATGTACACTCTCGGGAGCCGCAAGCCTACATTTTGTTGTACTGCACTTGTGCACTAACAATGACAATAAAGTTGATTATGGAGTAAAGCTTCCTGTACAGTGACCAAACTGTCATGAAAGGACTGCTCACTGCATCGACGTGGCATTCCCAGTGCCCTTGCGCAGCGACCAATGCTGCTTCTCTGCATAGGCAATCCAATTCAGTGCCAATTTGCCTTAAACTGTGTGCGCTTTGTGCTATGGTCTTTAGCTACTAGAAACTGGGTTGAGATCAAACCAAATTCATTTCACACTGGACCCTTGCAGTCATGTGAGAAATTAGACTTTTACCCCGTCAGTCCAGACTCCGTCCAAACCCAGCATCCAGAGGGGAAAGGGGAAGAACTCACTTCACCATCCAGTTCCATAATATCGATTTATGAATTTTTAAAAAAAGAAGCCCCATTTGACTAGTTCCTGCTGACAAATTAAGCTGCTTACAACGGGAGCTGACTTGTGCTTAATCGTTTTGAAAAATGCCGATCGTTTGCACCCCCTAGTGCTAGTATCAAACTCTGTAATAAAGAACGTTCTGGGCTTTTGGGCTGGGTTGTCAATGTTAACCCTTTCACGCCCTCATCAAACAAACTTTTCCGTCAAGTGAAGCAAGTGCCATTTTTATTGCAAAACTGAATTTGTTTATCAATATATTCTGAGGTACATTATTATATTTTATACATACAAATTCTTTTGTTCAAATTGAGACAGCCTTAAGATGTATTGTATTTTGGTGAAGAGCTGTAGGCAATTCATACATTTAGTCATGTTGCACATGCTGGGGGTAATTTTAACTTTTCTCTTGTTCTACATCTCTCGATTTTTTGACTTCTGGAAACAACATTTCAGGAGAGGTGTGTAACGGGCGACCGATCTGTTATCGGCCATTTTACATTATTGGCCAAATAGTTAAAGTGACCCCCAGCGTGCCTTAAACGTCCGCACCAATGCAGGAAGGATAGGAAAGTAAATGACCACCGTGAGTCCTGATAGTGAATCTAAACAATGGGGCAGGCTAGAGGGAAAAAGTGACATTTTCTGATTCCTACCCTCTTAGCACTTGGAAACGCAGCACTTTCCTAGTTCAGTGTCAGAATCAAAAACCTCCATTGGCCATGTGTGACAGAGCTAGATGCCGATTGAAGCTCTCTCTCTGCTCTGTGCCAACAATGTCCCTCATCCCGATCTGGGATGAGGACAATCTATCGTACCAGCGGTGATACCATTTCATTTCCCAAACCACCTCCTGAGCAAAGCAGCCAATGAGGAGCAGCTTCATGCTGAGGGCCCACAAATATTGGAGAAGAATTGAGGCAGCTCAAACTCATTTCACATAGGGCCCTTCGAGCCAGCAGACACCAAGCACCTTCACCCCATCATTTCGTGCTAGGACCCAGGCCCTATTATTTATTAAGCAACATGGAACAACACTTGTGGGACTGAAGGAATCAATAAATCACTCGCTCGATTCACAGCACATCAGTGCAAGTCCCAACATACTAATAAAGAATAAACCTCAATCCGCTGTAACCGATGTTTTAGGGCTGTAATGTACACTAGGGCATCCACATTGTCTCCTCTTCTATCCCGTCCTCTCTAGAAGGCGCTGAGCAATGTCAGGATACAATCCATGGGCGGCAATGTCTCACAGGCAAAGCCAAGAATGTTATACATATAAATGCTCTTTAGCCCTTAAACTGCCAAAACGACAAGGGAAACTTCTGCCTCATCTGGGCTGGCCAGTTTTATGAGTTTTTAGCTGCACACTTTGATGCTGCAGAAAGAAAAACAGAGTATAATAACAACACTGCTCACAAATCAGGAGCAGCTTTATTACCGTAATGTGAGAGGCATAAGGGGGAGGATAGTAGTAATGTTGTCCCACAAAGGGTTATTAGTGTACGGAACGCATTACCACAGTGGCTAATGACCACCGAGTCAATCTCAACATTTAAAATTAATTAGATAAACACTTGGAAAAAAAAATAATTGAAGGCCACGGGGACAGAGCAAGGATTTGAGACTAGAGTGAATAGTTATCCGAGCTAACACCAGAACAGGCACAACGAGCTGACAGTTCTATATTAATCCACAAAATATTATATTAAGCACAAAAAACACAAGTTTAAATCATTCTGCCTGAGTTCACCCCATTGCTTTCTTTGCTTTTTTGCCTTTTGGCGCTCTTTTCTTTTTCTGCCCTTTTCTTTTATCGTTTTAAGTTTTGTTTTACTCTTTTTATAAATTGACTCCGGATAATTCAGTCATTTATCCAGTAACTGGAACTGGGCGGCGTAACAAACAACAGCAGACTGGGAACTTAGGCCTGGGCTTTGCATTGTGGGTTTCCTGCCCATTAAACTGAATGGCGGGCGGATGGATCGTGTCCCTTCGTGGGCTGCCGAGTGAACGAATAAGAAAGCCGGGTCTTGCTGCTGAAAAACATTTTTCTTTATTCATTAAGGGATGTGGGCATCGCTGGCGAGGCCAGCATTTATTGCCCATCCCTAGTTGCCCTCGAGAAGGTGGTGGTGAGCCGCCTTCTTGAACCGCTGCAGTCCGCATGGTGAAGGTGCTCCCACAGCGCTGTTAGGGAGGGAGTTCCAGGATTTTGTGACCCAGCGATGATGAAGGAACAGCTGATATATTTCCAAGTCAGGATGGTGTGTGACTTGGAGGGGAACTTTGAGGTGGTGGTGTCCCCATGCGCCTGCTGTGCATAGCCACCATTTTAATTTTAATTTCCGTTTTCCATCCTTCAAATTATTTCTTTTCATCTTAATTAATCATTACTGTTTTCTTTCCAATACACTGAAGGAAAATGATGTATATTTTAACTCTTAGCAAGTTTAAGGGGTACGGTAGCATAGTGGTAATGTTACTGGACTAGTAATCCAGAGGCCTGGACTAATGATCTAGAGATGTGAGCTGGGCACTTGGGCATCCACATTCTCTCCTCTCCTATCTGTCCTCTCCAGAAGGCACTGAGCAATGGCAGGGTACAATCCATGGGCAGCAATGTCTCACAGGCAAAGCCAAGAATGTTATACCTATAAACACTCTTCAACCCTTAGACTGCCAACATGACATGGGAAGCTTCTGTCGGCTGCTGGGGAAATTAAGTCCCAGTTCATTAAATAAATCTTTAATGAAAACTAGCGGATTGTCGTAAAAACCCATCTGGTCCACTAATGCCCTTTAAGGAAGGAAATCTGCTGTCCTTACCCGATCTGGCCTATATGTGACTCCGGACCCACAGCGATGTGGTTGACTCTTAACTACCCTCTGAGGTTCAAGAAGGTGGCTCACCACCACCTTCTCAAGGGCAATTAGGGATGGGCAATAAATGCCAGCCTTGCCGGCGACGCCCACATCCCATGAACGAATTTTTTTTTAAAAGCTGACATGGCAGTGTGTGCTCTTGGGGAGCAGCTGATGATGAACGTACTCAATGGATAAAATATCAAAGATTGACCCGGTCGAGCCGGCTGTGCAACCGGGTCAATATTGAGATCTTTGGCATTTGATATATTGGAGCTGGTTGTTGTCCAACCCAAGTGGCCATTTTGTTCAGATATGCCCCTTCCTACAAAATCTTTTTTGACTGTTGTGAGTGATTTACTTCCTTGATTACTGAATGGTGGCATTTGTTAAGTAAATATACACATGTGAAGTACAATTATCTGTATGGCGTCAGTGTGTATAAGGCGTTTGCTACTGAAATGAGTGCCTGTGGCTGAAATGAAGTCAACTATGGCTGGCCAGCAATTTCTATTGGACAACACCACTATAAACAAATTGTATACCCATTTTATTGAAGCTTTTTTTGGTCGCTAAGCTGATATTTGCAATGCCATCGCGGCTATTGTCGGAGCAAACCCATCTTGGTAAGGAAAGGGCTTTATCTTTGAATGGCCTCACACACAAAACTTGGCATTTAACGTTGTTTAGCTTCTCTTACTTCAGCACTGGCCAACATAAACACAGCGGGTGGAGAGCGAGAGGGTCACCACTAGCCATGTATATTTGAAATGTTGCAATTGTCCCTTTCCCCCCGCCCCCCCCCGGACAACCTCACCCTTTTAACTACAGAAGCGGCCATTGAATGATGTAAATGAGTCCCCTCCCCTCAACTATACCCAATTCCTGAAGAAAACATCCATTTAATTCCTTAAAAGGTCAAATACAGCTGCCAAATGAATGAGAGAGAGAGAGAGAGAGAGAGAGAGAGAAACCTGCAGAAAGAAGAGCCACAGATTGTTCTCATATCATCTAAACCACTTTCACTTCCTGGCCAGACCATTCTGAGAATGAGATGTGCTCTCAAGTGTACCAACCTTACTTCCTGAGGTTTTGCACACGTTATGCGTGATGTTTATTTGCTTGCCATTTTTCACAGTGCGTTTTTTTTTAAAATGCGATTCTTTCTTCAACTTAGTCCTGTGCCGCTCAATATAGAGAAAAGGCAATAATGTTAAATCTCTTTTGCAAAGTACCTCTTCGGGACAACCCGTCTTCTGTCCTCGACGTTACAAAATAAAGGGGGGGGAAAACTGCTTAACAAAAAGAAATTCCAATACAAACGTTTGCAATAAAAAAAAATAAAGAATTGCGTGTATTTTCTGGAAAGGAAAGCTTCAGTTTTGACCTTAGTATTTGGCCAACTGCTGATTGCAGAAGGCAGCTGTTAAGTCTGTCTCTTTCCTAAAGTATTTGATTTGCAAAGCACGGTGTCATATCTTCAAATATAATTACACCAGTGTGGAGATTCAGTTGCGTGCTTTGCTGTGAGCACCTGTCAGCTTGTATGTTTGGACTGCGGCTGTTACAGTTCGCAACAAGTGAGATGTTACTGTACGTTTTATTTTTCACACCGGGGCGCAGAGCCTGAGCAGCGCTGACGCCGCTAATCACAGTCAGGGCGGCAAGTGGACGAGTGTACTTGGCCAAGGCGTCTTTGGGCTAGGATAGGGGGAGAAAGAAACCAGTGGCATCGACTGGAAAGTGGACATTTGGGAGTGGGTGGGGGGTGGAGGGGGGCAGGGTTATCGGGTGAACAGAGGGTTCACAGTCAAAAAGGCCTTACTGCCCAAGGCTCGTCAATGGCAAACGGGTGAGATTCCTCGAGAATAACAACAGAGAATGCTGGAAAAACTCAGCAGGTCAGGCAACATCTGTGGAGAGAAATTTGAGTTGACGTTTCAGGTTGAAACCCTTCTTCAAAACTGGAAAGAAAATAAAAAGATCGAAGGCAAAGCTGCGATCGAACAAAAGAGGAAAAGGAGACAATAAAAGGTATTAGAAGCCAGATGAGATGGTAATGGGCCCGTGGAGGCCTGAGGAACTGCATCCACCCGGCGGCGTCAGTGCTTTCAACCGAGGCAGGGGAGAAAATCAGAAAGAAAACGTTAAAAGCTGAGGAGAAGAGAGGACAGACCTGGTGAATTTAACTCTTGGCCAATCACAAAATGAGCACTTTGGACTTGAAACAGGGAGGGCACACATTCTTAGAAACTTCTCGTACAGTGAGGTAGTTCTGTAGATCTTGTGCAGCAGTCATTTCTATATAAAGCCTGTAGGTGGTTCTTTGATATTAAAGCCATGGGATTTCCCAACTCCCCCATCCCCACCTCTTTCTTTCCTTAGCTAAACTAACAGATGTGTCTGCTGGTAATGAGAATGGTCTGCATTAAGATTTGGTGACAGGGAAGCCAATCCCCAATCTCCTCTCCTCCTATCTCAAGTGTTTACCTTTAAGTTTGAATTCACTAGCTACCATTTTCTGCGAAAAATAAATAACAGACCTGACATATAGTCACACTCTCACTCCTTCCCTCAGCAAGTTGTGTTATGAATGAAAGATACTCCATAGCTGAATAATCTCTGTGTTAACATTGGTCTGGCTTCCCCCTGCTACGTTTAGCCTAATGGTTAATGCAAATCGCTTGGCACAGTCCTTTTTCTAAGAACATGGTTCTAAAATGTACAATGACTTTGTCTAGTCTCGACATTAAGTTCCGTAGCGCCTCCCCCAGTTGTGAAACTCTTCGTTCCTGCCAGCAGAGAGAGGAAAGTGAAAAACATCTAAAAAACAATAACTTTTGTTGCTTTCTTTAAGTCATTTCATTTTTCCATTATTTCTCTTCTAAGAATTCTTGCAGGGCCCAAAAATGAAGGCCTTGTTTACAGATCAGATCTAGCTGCAAGCAAGGATGTGAGAGTCGATGTGTTTGTAGATAATAGCGCCCAGAATAAAACAATTTTCTCTAGATTAGCCCGCGTGCTCATTGTACGAGCAGCTTGCCATCGCTGCTCAAGGTTAGCGCAAAATAATCAAATAATGTGCAGTTTGCGTGTGTGTGTGCGTGTGTGAGTGTTACAGTAGAGCAAAGAACTACGAGGTAAGATGTGAATTTTTATTTTTAATATTGTTGAATTATTTGACATCTGGTTGACAATCAGAGATAAAGATGCTTTGGGGAAAGGCAGGAGATAGCAACAATGGCTTTTGTACAATGTACAGTGGTGGCCATTGATTAGATTCTCACCTTCCCACCATTGCAGTGTGCCCTGTAAAGCAATTCTTATGCAGTGATTTTATACAGTGATATCAATTCTTTGCCATTAATCATTTATTAACTGTGCTTCATTTAATGCGTTCCTTCCAATTGAATGATTAAATAATTCAGAAATGTATTAATTATGTTTTTTTTTAAAGTGCTGATCTAATTTTTACAAAGCTTTTCTCGTGTTGCCAGGAGAATTAAATGAAACTAGCTCTGACTGGTCGGTAAGGATTGTTAAACCTTGTCAGCACTTGTTAAGCTAGATTGATGAATTTGCTCCTAACAAACTGTTCACACTGACAAAGGGTTCAGAAAGTATAGGACCTGATTTAAAAATGAGGGTATTAGGAGTGAATAAGGACGTCAGGGAGACTTATTTCACACAAAGGTAGGAGTCAAAGCGAAGGTCCGTTGAAGCAAAAAGTACATGTAAATTCGAGCAAGTAGATGTGTTTTTGGAGAAAGAGGTGATTAAGCAATATGATGAAAGCTGGTTAGGTGGGTGGAACAATCACAAAAGGGCGGCTTGTTAGGCCAAATGACTTTTTCCTGTCATGAAAAATGTCCTGTTTCCTGCCCCTGTCTGATGGAACTCGATAAGATTTTGAAAATTCTTATAGGGGCATAATGGCAAATGGATTCTCAGGCTAACACTGTGTCCTAAAGGATTGTTGGAGAAGACAATTTAGAAGGTGTTGAGATCTTAGTGTAGGTGCTCTGTAAGGCACTTGAAAGAAAATGTTTGAAGAAAGGTTCACAATGTACATTATTGACCAAGTCAATATTTGTATCCCCCAAAAAATAGATGTGCAAAGAAACCAAGATAGCATGCGTCTGGTGAAATAGTATAACTTACCATTTTTTTTGTAAAAACCTGAGGTAGTATTTCCACATCTCTGCTACATCTTTAGTTAATGCAGAAACATTCATTCAGCTGCCCACTTTAAAGACAACCAGTGCCGGTATGAAACAGGATGCGGGTGTGCTATGATTAACTGTTGCATCTTTTAGAAAATGTATTGCCGAAAATCATTTTTAAGTTAAAAACTGAATCATATTCATAATTTTGAACATTCTGAACAACAAAACTGGTCTTCCGCAGAATGAGGTGGGAAGATAAAATAAGCTAACTCTTTTCTAATATACACCAAAATTAAGACTAACTTAAGCGCAGGTTGAATCAACCCATCATTGAAAATTTGTCTAGGATTTTGTAAAACATTTCTTTTAACAGAACTGTTCGATAACAGAGTTTAAATTACAGCTGTACACCCTCCTAAATTACTTTAAATAATATTTTCCCACAGCGTTTCAGTCAGATGCCTATGCCACGATACGAATAAACTTTCCCCAATTCAATTGAAAGAATATCTTAAGAATCCCAGTTTGATTTTGTCCTCAGTGCCTGTCTTATCAATGTTAAACATTGTTGTTATTAAATTAGGCTAAAGATTAGTTCTGAACAAAGCAAGTGCTGCCTTCTTTTAAAGTCTGCTGTTTGAAGGGTTCTGGTTCAATTTGTGACTGTAAATTCTTTTGCAAAAGTAGAAAGATGTGCTGCATTTTTAAGGCGTTAAAGTCGTTTCAAATTTCAAAAAATGTTGCCTGCCTAAATGCTGCAAGGTTTCTGCCTGCCGTGATGTTCTCTGCCCACAATGCACTAGCTGTGGAGGGAGTGAGTGCTGATCTGAACTGGTTTAATCCGTACAGATTAGCATGTTCATTAGTTCGGCTAATTCTTTGTTAAAAGCAAAATGGTGGCAGCTGCTTCCTTCACGACTGCTGTCATTTAAAAGAAAAATAATTTCACCTCATGCCAAAGCAGGTGCGCATTGAAAAGAATTTTCTGAGCCTTTGATAATTCAGTTGTTACTTTTTCCCTTATTAAACGTTATCTAATTGTACGCAGCCAGTGACTGGCAGTGTATGTTTGCCACAGTCTTATGCTTTACACGTTAAGCTAGAGAAATTAAGTTAAATCATTTGGATTTTTTTAACAAAATGACAATTTCTGATCAAAATGAACGCCAGAAAAATTCAACCCAACGTGCAGACGTAGACATGGTGCCGTACATATATGTGGAGGGCATCAGTGCTCGAGTTAAAAACTAAAAAGAGCCTTAAGCAGACAACTCTTAACACACAACACAACAAACAAATTCTACCGACACCAACCCAAGAGTCTGATTCAAAAAAAGAAAGGTAGAGGTGACTCATATTTAAATGAAACTATTTTGAAACATTCTGTGATTACGGAACGAAAAAAAGAAGGTACAACGAATCTGGTTGTAATAAAATCAATCATTTTAAAACATGATTTCTACCTGTATGGTTTCCAAATTGCTAAGCAATGGTATTTATCATGCTGTCATTTTTTTTAGTTTGACTCAGTCAACAAGGTTGTTCTGTTATGTAACTGTCATGCTTACAGTATTCTACCTAAACAAAACATTTTCTATTAAAAAATAATAGTATTATAGCAATTCTAAAGACAAATTTGCAGCCCAACCAGCATCTGAGGCTCATTTAATAAAATTAATTAGAACTATTTTCAGTGTGTGTTTAACTGCTGAACATGAAGTTGATACAACTTATGCCATGAATTCTTAAACAAGTTTAGTACCTGAAAAGAACTTAATAAAAGCAAAGTAGTAAAACTTAGTAAAACCATCTTTCCCTGTCAGCAAACAGTTTTTTTAGGTATTTTATTTTTAAATAGAAACAGAAGATAGTTGGGCCTTTCATTTTGTGACTTTTTATACACTGAGTTTCTTTTGTGCTTTCGAAATATGCATTTCCTGGTATGACACAGCTCCACAATGAGTCTCATCAAACTTTTAATACTTTATACAGTACCATCACAAAAAAATCACATAGCCTAACCAAAAATTCTGTCATTTCTTTATATTTTAGGGCAAAGACGGAACTCATTCTGTTTCTGTTTTAGATTCATTTTTTTAAACGTAGAGGGCTAAACGTTTTGTGAATGTTATTTCTTGGTGTATTGTGTAACTGAAGAGTCGAAAGGTTGTTAATCAATTTATTTTGCATATAATTAAAAATGATACCAAATTAAAAATCTTGCTGAAATAACAACAGAAAATGCTGGAAAAACTCAGCAAGTCAGGCAACATCCGTGGAGAGAAATTTGAGTTGACGTTTCGGGTCCTGCCTTCGATCTAGTTCCTTTTCTCTCCAGTTTTGAAGAAGGGTCAAACCCGAAACGTCAACTCAAATTTCTCTCCACGGATGTTGCCTGACTTGCTGAGTTTTTCCAGCATTTTCTGTTGTTATTTCGGATTTCCAACATCTGCAGTATTTTGCTATCGTAAAAATCTTGCTGAACTGTTTATGCATTTATCAGTCCACAACTAAAAATACACAGAATGTTAATCAAAAAAATAGAATTTGATTAGATTCTGTTGCAAAATCTAAAGTTTTAATCACCACCCATCCTTAGCATTCAATTCTATTGCTTAAATTCACACATTCATTGTGTAAAATATCTGTTCCAAACCTAACATGTAACCAGACGTCCTGATCCAAGCATGGAACATCCTACAGTTATCTGTCTTATCATGCTACTCACCCTAAAATTACAGCCAGTGTACTGCAAACTACAGTGGGAGACAACGACACATTTTAAAAATTGGATCAATTTTGCGGGCTTTGAGAAGGGGTTCAGTTTTTGCTTGGATTGAATTGCAGAGTGAGTGGTTAAATGGGCCCTGCCACAGATGGAATTGCAGGCAGCAGCAATAGGCAATGGCACGACTTTGTCCCTTTGACATTGCGCACTATGGAAGGAAGGCAGCATGTCTTGCTATAACGGGCATGCTTATTTACTGGGTAAATTGGAATTTGACTATAATATTGGAAATAGTGATACATTTGGAAAGTTCACTAACAATTAAATTTTTTGAGACAACAGCCCACTGAATATCTTACCAGTAACTATTTTGACTTTCTCACACATTCTAACTCTTGATACTTTCCCAACTCCAATTTTCTCCCATACCTCACCCCATGTGTCCATTCTTCTTGAGTCAGCATAGCTGGTGAGTGCTACCAGGCTATTCAACTACAGGGACTATCACAAGTAAGCTCTATACTGTCCTTGTTCGATATCCAGAATATCCGGCAGGATCACTGGATACTCTTTGAAAGCGGGAGCCCTTCCCTGACCCCAGGCTGAATTGTAGTGTCCTTAGAGACAAGTTGGCAGCAGCTAGCTCAGCACAGACTGGGGTTAGACCCAGAACCTCCTGGTCTGTAGAATCATAGAATCATAGAAATTTACAGCACGGAAGGAGGCCACAGTTGTGCAATGCCTTTTACCAATTGAGCCATTAGAGGGTAATAATTATTTCACTGAGTCAAAGAAATGACGTTAGCTCACTAATGATTATTTTTATCGTATGCGGTGTCGTACATGTGTTTTTTTTTCCTGCCATGGGGCTACAAATGACCAAAAGTAACACATATGCAGCAATTTTTTAAAAAGGTTATGTAAGTGATTCACAAACACCGTAACCCACGGCGGCATTTACAGGGCAAGGACGAGTCATCTTGTTTTAATAATGTACAGTAACTGGTTAGCTGATGAAAAGGTTTCTGAGGAAGCCACTTGAGCTTTTCTGTGTAATGGTGCGGGGGGCGGTGGGGGCGGGGGGGGAGGCGAGAAGATATTTTCAGAGTGAGTCCTGTGCCAGCCATTCGTGGTTTTCACACCCCTGTGTGTCAAACCCTGCTGACTGAACATTGCAGCCGCTCTCAAGCTCCAGAATGACAGAAAATGCTCCGCATCTCTCCTTCCCACCGTGCCGTTCCTTTGCGGCCTGCAAAGATAAACAATCTGAACAGCGGAAGGTTTATATTTAGTAACAAATAAGTGAGCAGGTGGGAGCTCAGATCGGTCTGTTTTTTTATTTTCCAAAGATTGAAGGCCTGTCTGTTCAGCCGTGTTTGCTGAGGCCTGCCCAACCACCTAAACAGAACACCCTTTGCTCTGCTACGACTTGGCTCAGTTACAATTCACTAAGATGATACCAAGGAAGAGAGGCTTTAGTGATGAGGCGAGACGAGAGAAACTGCGGCTTTTTTTCAATAGGTTAAGAGGAGATCTGATTAACGTCTTCAACATCATAACAGATTTTGATAAGGGAAAATATTGGCACTGATCGGTGAGCCAGTGGCTAGAAGGCATAAATTTGAGACCATTACCAAAAGAAACGTTAGGAGAAATGTTTTTGCCCAGGGGGTTATTAGGAAATGGGATGCCTTACCAGAAACAGTTTAGGAAGCAGAATCCATTGTAGCTTTTAAAGGGATGAAGATAAATACTTGAAAGAGCAAAATCGTACAAGGGCAGGGGTAAAACTCAGGGAGGTGGGACTAAGTTGATAGCTGTTTCAGAGTGTCAGTGCAGGCACGATGGACCGAAAGGCCTCCCATTGATGCGATATGATTCTATGAGAATATGAAAGGTTTTCGGAGCAGGAAAAACCCATTAGGCTCAACAAGCTTGGCCATTTTTGATAGATCGATCCCACCTACCCACCTTCTCATTATGACCCTCAATCTCATCTCTCAGCAAATGAAAAGAGGAGTGTTGATACATACTTTTATACAATACTGCAGGGAGTGGTTGAAGTGAATAGAAATAGATGCATTTAAACTATCCAATGAGGCCTTGGTTGCCGTTCTGCTAACAGAAAAAAAAAACAGTTCATTTAGAGGCGAACTAAGGTGATAACGCACCTCATAGCATTGATTCTCTTCAAAATAATCATAACACCACCCACCCCCCCAAAAATCTTATTACTTTCTTTAGATATGTGGGGGGGGGTTATTTTATTTTTGAGAGATTGTGTAAAATGGGTGATATTGAATTAACCTCGCATTATACACTTCAATGGGAATTGGGGCGTGGTGTATAATGGGTGGCTATTTCAATATCACTTATTTTACACCATCGTCCAAAGGAAATAACATCCCAGTTTGAGCGAAGTCATGTTTCTCTATTCACTTTACTAAGAGGCCTTTACTAGTGAAAACAAATCACATATGTAGTGTAAAGTCTGTGGGTTGTGCAGTTAATTACAACACAGACTTCAGGAGTAACATACAACAGGACTTTACTATTCGAAGGTCAGGGCGAATCTGCCCAATAAGTCATGCCACAGCACTTATATACCGGTGTGGTCACCGTTGGAATTACCGTATACAGAAGCCAAACAAGTAGTGCCACACCTAAAATAGTTCTCTTAAAGGTGAACGGTTACATACACTACAATCCTCCCTTTTTAGCTTACAACATACGTATTTCCCATTAAACATACATTATAACATATATACAACTTTATGCAAGACAGTTCACAGATTCAGTCTCTCTGGAGGTTTCCGGGCTCTGTCCGGATAACGCCTCAGTGGTGTCGTCATTCCTGGCGGGGTAGTAGGTGCTTCTGACAAAGTCGATTCGGCTTGAAAGACAGTGTCAGGTTCCTCTGATTCCAGTATTACCAGATCGGAGGTAGGTGTTCTGGGTATCTCGGTTTCAACAGTAACCGGGTAAGGTGGTGAAGTAGGTTGGCCAGTTGTGGCTGACCCTATGATCTGGTCAACATGGCGCCTTATTATACTGTCCTCAAGGTCCACCGTATACATCAACGGCCCTAGCCTTTTTCCAATAGTTCCAGGCTGCCATTTCTCGGTACGGTAGTCCCGGGCCAAAACTTGTTGACCTATCTGAAAGGATCTAGTGGCCCTTTCATTCATGCCCTGGAATTGCCGGTTCTCTACGTCCCTTCTGACGTTTGGCTTGAGCAAATCCAGCCGGCATCTTAGTCGTCTATTAAAAAACATCATGGCGGGAGTTTGATTTGTGACCGCATGTGTTGCATTCCTGTACGCCAACAAGAAGCTATCCACCTTATGTTGTAAATTAATGTCTTCATTACCCATGGCCTTGATGGCCTTCTTGAAGGTCTGGACAAACCTTTCAGCCAATCCATTGGAGGCGGGATGGTATGGGGCTGACGTGTAGTGCTTAACCCCATTGCTCTTTAAGAATTTCTTGAATTCTTCGGACACAAATTGCGGTCCATTATCAGAACAGATCTGTTCCGGCAGGCCATTCCTAGCAAACATAGTCCTTAACACTGTGATGGTTTTTTCCGTGGTGGTGGTGGTCATCTTTATTACCTCCGGCCACTTGGAGTGTGCATCCACCGCTATTAGGAACATTGAGTCCATAAATGGACCAGCAAAGTCGATGTGTACCCTTTGCCAAGGAGATGAGGGCCACTCCCATGGATGCAGCGGAGCCTGTGGTGGCGCGTTCTGAACCTTCTGACATCCTAGGCAGTTCTTAGTGATTTCTTCGATGTCTACATCGATGCCTGGCCACCATACAAACGCTCTTGCTAGGTTCTTCATCTTCACTCCACCCAGATGTCCCTCGTGCAGCTCCTTTAACACCTTCTTTTGAAGTTTGGGTGGAATCACCACTCTAGATCCACACATCAGGGTTCCTCTACACACTGACAGCTGTTCTTTCCTCTGTGAAAATGCTTGCAGTGTTGGTTCGCCCTGTGCTGGCCATCCCTCCACCGTTAAATCATAGACTCGTCAAAGAGTCGGGTCATTTCTTGTTTCGTTTTCGATCATCGAATTTGTTATTGGTAGACACTCCACTATGGATGAGTGGAACATCTCTACCGGGTCCAATGTAGTCGCTTCTTCTACTATCGGCAATGGCAAGCGCGATAACCCATCAGCATTTCCATGCTGTTTGGACCTTTTGTATTCGATGTCATATTGGTGTGCCCCAAGTAACACGGACCACCTTTGTAACCTTTGTGCTGTCATGGTGGAAACGGCCTTGTTTGGGTTGAATATGGACACCAACGGCTGGTGGTCTGTCAGTAATGTGAACTTCTTACCTTGCAGGTAATGATTGAATTTCTTCACGCCCCACACAAGGCTGAGGGCCTCCCTATCTATTTGAGCATAATTTCGCTCCGCGGAGGTCAATGATTGGGACGTGAATGCCACTGGCCTTTCCGAGCCATTTGGTAACTTGTGTGAAAGTACTGCTCCAATTCCATAAGGGGAAGCATCACAAGCTAGACGAAGGGGTAACGTTGGGTTGAAATGAGCCAACACTTCTTCAGAGGTAATCAACTCCTTGCTTCTGCGAAAAGCCTTTTTACATTCCTCACTCCACTTCCATGGTATTTCTTTCCGCAACAGAGCATTCAGCGGATGCAGCACCGTGGATAGATTTGGCAGAAACTTGTGATAATAATTAATCAACCCCAAGAATGATCTTAACTGTGATACGTTTTCTGGAGCGGGGGCCTTCACGACAGCTTTTATCTTGTCAGGTGACTTGTGCAGCCCCTCTCGGTCAATGACATGACCGCAGTACGAGATCCGTTTTTGGAAAAACTCACACTTCTTGCGATTAACTCGAAGGCCATATTCCTTCAACCTGGTGAGCACCAGTTTCAAATTTGTGAGGTGTTCTTCCTCGTCTTCTCCCGTAATTAGGATATCGTCTAAGTAGCACTGCGTGCTTGGAATTCCTTGTAATACCTGCTCCATGGCCCTCTGCCAAATTGCTGGAGCCGAAGCTACCCCAAAAACCAGTCTATTATAACGATACAATCCTCTGTGTGTGTTGATGGTGAGGTACTGGCGTGACTCTTCCTCGACTTCCATTTGTAAGTATGCCTGAGCCAGGTCTATCTTGGTGAAGTGTTTCCCTCCAGCCAACGAAGCAAAGATATCTTCAATCCGCGGAAGCGGGTATTGTACCGTGTGAAGCACCGGATTCACTGTGATCTTGAAGTCTCCGCAGATGCGGACCTTCCCCGGTCCCCCTGGCTTATTACTTGGTGAAGACTTCATGACGGGAACAATGGGCGTGGCCCACTCACTCCAGTCCACTTTTGACAGTACCCCTGATCGTTCAAGTTCTTCCAGTTCTGCCTCCACAGCTGGTCGTATCGCATAAGGTACCGATCTGGCTTTGAAAAATTTTGGGCTTGCATGTTCTGCAATCTTAACCTTTGCTTTAATTCCTCGCAGTGTTCCCAGTCCTTGCTGGAATACCTCTTTAGCTTCATCCAATATTCTGGACAACCGTTCAGGTTTGACATCTTCCTTTCCGGAATCCACCGTCATGGTGTTTAGTGAATGCCAGTCTATCTTTATTTTCCGGATCCACTCCCATCCCAGAAGTGGTGGACCTCCCTCAGGCAACACATACAGGTCCATCCTTTGGTAATCTTTATCCTTGTATCTCACCTTGACTTCTATCTTTCCGATGGGGAATACTTTGTGCCCCGTGTATGTCTGTAGTACTAGTTCCGTATCCCGTAGTGGAATATGCTTGAATAACTTTTTATAGTCATGCTTATTCATGACCGTCAGCGCCGATCCGGTGTCCACTTCCATTTTCACTTGGACTTTTGCAATCTGTAGTGTGATCCAGATAGTTTGTCGGTCAGCTTCATTACTCACATTGTGAACTCTCAAACTATCCAGTCCTTTGCAGTTGGAGTGTGAGTCCGACTTCTGTTCCTCCGGACTCTTCCTAGTCACCTCATGTACCTTTCTGTACCACTTTTGTGGTGACTCATTATTGTTGGTCTTCTTCCCTGACCGGCATACCTTAGCTATGTGACCAAGCTTGCCACATTTCCTACATTCTTGGTTTTTAACCCAGCATTGGTTCTGGTCGTGTGTTGTCTTTCCACAACGATAGCATTTCGTTGTACCCGAAGTAATTTGTTGTACCCTGAGTGCCGCTGCCTTTAGCTGCATTTCCGCAGTTCCTTTCACTGCGGCTTCGCTTGATGCTGCGATAAGGATAGCCTTATCAAGTGGAAGATCGTTCTCTTCAAGCAGTCGTTTTTGTGTTTCTTCCTTCAACATTCCGCACACGAATTTGTCTCTCAGTGCCTCTTCCAGGTTGTCCCTAAACTGACAGTCTTTCGCTAGCCTCCGCAGTTCAACCAAGTATTCCGCGTTGCTTTCGTCTTTCCGTTGCGTTCTCGCATAGAATTTGAATCGTTCAGCCAACATCAACGGTGTAGGGTTCAAGTGGTCCTTCAGGACAGCCACAATATCATCGAAAGTCTGATCCGCCGGTTTAGCTGGTGCTAGTAGATGCTTCAAGAGCCCGTATGTCTTTGCGCCCATCGAGTTCAGCAAGGTTATAGCTTTGTCATCTTCTTCTATTTTATTGGCCTCACAATAGATCTCAATGCGTTCCACGTACGTGGCCCAGTCTTCTACTTCGGAATTAAAATCATTGATGTTACCACGCTTAGGCATCTTCCTCTCTTTGGGAACAACACAAGTATTTCTTTAAATTATTATTTCTTTTTTTTTTTCTAAGATGGCGGTTTTCCCACGAAAATGGCGGTTTCCCGCTCTTATCTTCTCTCCCCGCCCACTTCAATGGCAGTTTCCCGCTTCTGTCTTCTTCCCCGCCTAATGGCGGCTTCCCGCGTTTCTTCCCTGGCGGGAGGGGTACACTTTCCCCACGGGCGACGGCCGCTGGCTTTCAGGTTCACAGCCTGCGCGTCGGCTTCAAGGCTTTCCCTTTTTTTTTATTTTATGGCAGGGCGACCGGCTCTGGGTACCCCGTTGACGGCGAACAGGTTCAGCCGCTGGACTGGCTCTCGCACAGTTCCCCTTGCTCGGCTCTGCCTCTCTCCCGCTCGCTCGGCTCTACCGGCGCTGGTTACACCCCGTTGACGGAGGACAGTTCAGTCGCTGGACTGGCTCTCGCGCAGTCTCTCTTGGTCGGCTCTGCCTCTCCCGCTCGCTCGGACCCCAATCGCGCCTCCCAGCCCTCTCGCAGTCCGGTGCTTCTCTCCCCGGCTGCGGCTGAGTTTCTCTCTTCCCGTGCCTACGCTCCCGGTCGCAGCGCTTCGTGGCTTCGGTCACCGCCCGGCTTTTCCCGCCGGTCGCGGTCTCTCACGACGCCGTTGGACCCGACTTTTTGTCCGGCTCCTTTTCCCCCTCGACCGTGGTCGAGTGCCCAGCCCTTATCCTCCGGCTATTCTTTTCACTTTCCCTTACTCACAGTCACCGTGGCAGAAGGGACAGTCAGTGCCTGTTGCTGATGGAAGTTTTTGTCGCTAAAGTCTTCCTCCTTTCTATTGCTGCAGCCTTGAGTTTTCTCCCAGCCGAATGACGAGGGCGGTTGCCTCTTTTCGACGCTCTTTCGTTGCTTTGAAATTATTGTTGCCGCAGGGTACGATCGGACTCGTCGCCACTGTAAAGTCTGTGGGTTGTGCAGTTAATTACGACACAGACTTCAGGAGTAACATACAACAGGACTTCACTATTCGAAGGTCAGGGCGAATCTGCCCAATAAGTCATGCCACAGCACTTATATACCGGTGTGGTCACCGTCGGTATTACCGTATACAGAAGCCAAACAAGTAGTGCCACACCTAAAATAGTTCTCTTAAAGGTGAACGGTTACATACATAGTCTCTTAAAGGTAGATGGTTACATACACTACATGTAGGAAATCACAAACTGGTTGAATTTGAATTAAGAAAGTTTCTTTGATATGCGTCACTGTGGTAGGTTTGTTGGGAGTGAATTTCTGTTTCTTGTTCCTCTAGTTTATTAATCTACTTGCTCTTTTCAGATGACCCTAGTTTGCTGTGACGTAAACCGTCCTTAGTGTAAATACATCCATTAAAATGGGGCTCAACAATAACCTTTCACCTTCTGGCTAAGACCTTGGTTAAATCCCATTCAGCCTGTTGAGATGAATGTCTCTATCTTCTGGCTGGGAGACTACCACAGCCCAAAACTGACCATCAAAAGGCACCAATTGGTAAACGTATTCAGAGAGGCCACTGTGCGGCTAGCATAGGAGATGGACAATATTGCACTGGTGCAGTATGGGCAATCATCTGGTAAAAGAGACAATTTCAGAGGAACAACATACAGTATCGGAGTCTCAAATAATTAGTCAGCTTCGAGGAACCCTGGATTAGCTAATACTGTACGGTAGGAGGGCAGAGACCTTTACTTCTCAAATCAACGTGTGGAGGTAATTGGTGGTAGGGACCTGGGGGTATGTGTGCACAAATCGTTGAAGGTGGCAGGGCAGGTTGAGAAAGCAGTTAAAAAGGCTTATGGGATCCTGGACTTCATGAATAGAGGTATAGAGTACAAAAGCATGGAAATTATGATGAACCTTTATAAAACACTGGTTCAGCCCCAACTGGAGTACTGTGTCCAATTCTGGGCACCACAGTTTAGGAAGGATGTGAAGGCCTCAGAGAGGGTGCAGAAAAGATTTACGAGAATGATTCCAGGGATGAGGGACTTCAGTTACATGGATAGACTGGAGAAGCTGGGGTTGTTCTCCTTAGAGCAGAGAAGATTGAGAGGAGATTTGATAGAGGTGCTCAAAATCATGAGGGGTCCAGACAGAGTAGACAGAGAGAAACTGTTCCCATTGGCAGAAGGGTTAAGAACCAGAGGACACAGATTTAAGGTGATTGGCAAAGAACCAAAGGCGACATGAGGAAAAACTTTTTTACTCAGCGAGTGGTTAGGATCTGGAATGCACTGTCTGAAAGTGTGGTGGAGGCAGATTCAATCACAGCTTTCAAAAGGGAGTTGGATGAGTACCTGAAGGAAAAAAATTTGCAGGGCTACGGGGAAAGGGCGGGGGAGTGAGACTAGCTGAGGTGCTCTTGCAGAGAGCCGGCACGGGCTCGATGGGCTGAATGGCCTCATCCTGTGCTATAACCATTCTATGATTCTATATGATTCTATGATTTACACAGGTCCAGGCGGAACAGGTGCTTTCTCACTTTTATTTTTAACAAATTTCAACACAGGCCATAGAGACAGGACAGAAAGCAACAACACAGCTCATTAAAAAACCTCAATTCACATTTGAAAACCTTTTAAGTTCAATGTTTACATTGAGTCACTATGGTAAAAAGAAAGCAAGATATAAAAACAAAACGACCAGCTGATTTGGCAAAGTGTAATCTGCGATCGATCTGTAATATCTGATTATAAAGTGTGATGTCTACCATTCTAATCAATGCAGCTTTACCTTGTTACAAATCACATTCGAATCACTCGGCCAAGTGTGGTGGATCAGCTCGAATCACTCAGTGGCACCACTCTGATGCTGAAGTATATGTAAATATAAATTAGCCTTAGCTAATTGATGACTTTAGTGACAATACAACCCTGAAGCTGTGTTTATTTTACTTCATAATTCTTTTCCACAAAATACCGCTGCTGTCGGGCATAAAACTAAAACAGTAAGGGCTAGAAATTCGGTGCATTTGCGCCTCCCGTTAGTGGCCTCCGGGGGCGCTAACAGGAGGCGCAAACGACTCTTCGCCCGGGCGCGGCGACTCTAACAACTCCCGCTAAATTCAGCGGGAGTTTAGCGGCAGCGGTAACCGGTAGCACCCCAGCTCCGCTGCGTAGGCGGTGACGACGCCTTCACCGTTCGCAGCGCCCCATTTTCACCCCACCCGCAAAATTGTCCCGCGCCCCCTGAACCTGCGCCAGGTGCTGACAGCGACCGATTTAGGGGGCCGGAATGGAGGCTCGCAGGGTGCTAAGTAAAGGGGAGTTGGCGGGCGGGGGTAAAAAAAATCGGCCGACTTAATTGTTGCAGCCCATTACATAGAAACATAGAAACATAGAAGATAGGAGCAGGAGTAGGCCATTCAGCCCTTCGAGCCTGCTCCGCCATTCAATGAGATCATGGCTGATCATTCAAATTCAGTACCCTGTCCCTGCCTTCTCCCCATATCCCTTGATCCCTTTAGCCTTAAGAAATATATCCAACTCTTTCTTGAATATATTTAATGAACTGGCCTCCACCGCCCTCTGTGGCAGAGAATTCCACAGGTTCACCACTCTTTGGGTGAAGAAATTCCTCCTCATTTCAGTCCTAAATGTCCTACCCCTTATCCTTAGACTATGACCCCTGGTTCTGGACTCCCCGACCATCGGGAACATCCTTCCAGCATCTAGTCTGTCCAGGCCTGACAGAATTTTATAGGTTTCGATGAGATCCCCTCTCAATCTTCTAAACTCCAGTGAGTATAAGCCCAATCGACGCAATCTCTCCTCATACGTCATTCCTGCCATCCCAGGTATCAGCCTGGTGAATCTTCGCTGCACTCCTTCCATGGCAAGAACGTCCTTCCTCAGATAAGGCGACCAAAACTGCACACAATACTCAAGGTGCGGTCTCACCAAGGCCCTTTACAACTGTAGCAAGACATCCTTATTCATGTACTCGAACCCTCTTGCTACGAAGGCCAACATACCATTTGCCTTCTTAACCGCCTGCTGCACCTGCATGCTTACCTTCAGCGACTGGTGCACAAGAACACCCAGGTCTCTTTGCACTTCCCCTTCACCCAACCTATTGCCATTCAAATAATAATCTGCCTTCCTGTTTTTGCCTCCAAAGTGGATAACCTCACATTTATCCACATTATAGTGCATTTGCCATGTTTCTGCCCAATCACCTAACCTGTCCAAATCGTACTGGAGTTTCACGACATCCTCCTCACAGCATACCCTCCCACCCAGCTTTGTGTCATCTGCAAATTTGGAGATATTACATCCAATTCCCTCATCCAGATCATTAATATATATTGTGAACAGCTGGGGTCCTAGGACCGATCCTTGCGGTACCCCACTAGTCACTGCCTGCCACTCAGAAAATGACCCGTTTAATCCAACTCTTTGCTTTCTGTCCGCCAACCAGTTCTCTATCCAAGTCAATACCTTGCCCCCAATCCCATGTGCCTTAATTTTGCATGCTAATCTCTTATGCGGGACCTTATCGAAAGCCTTCTGAAAGTCCAAATGCACCACATCCACTGGTTCTCCCTTATCTATTTTACCAGTTACATCCTCAAAAAATTCCACTAGATTAGTCAAGCATGATTTACCTTTTGTAAATCCATGTTGACTTTGTCCGATCCTGTCACTGCTTTCCAAGTGCTCTGCTATTACATCTTTTATAATGGACTCTAGCATTTTCCCCACTACCGATGTCAGGCTTACCGGTCTATAATTCCCCGCTTTTTCTCTGCCACCCTTTTTGAACAGTGGGGTAACATTAGCTACCCTCCAATCCATGGGTACTGTTCCAGAGTCTATTGAGTTCTGGAAGATGACCAGCAATGCATCTACTATATCTAGGGCGACTTCCTTAAGTACCCTGGGATGTAGATTATCAGGCCCTGGGGATTTATCGGCCTTCAGTCCCATCAATTTTCCTAACACCATTTCCCTACAAATACTGATTTCTTTCAGTTCCACCCTTTCATCAGACCCTATGTTCCCCGGCATCTCTGGGAGGTTATTTGTGTCCTCCTTTGTGAAGACAGAACCAAAATATGTATTTATTTGGTCTGCCATTTCTTTGTTCCCCATTATAAATTCCCCCGATTCTGACTGCAAGGGACCTACGCTTGACTTCACCAATCTTTTTCTCTTCACATATCTATAAAAGCTTTTACAGTCAGTTTTTATGTTCCGTGCAAGCTTACTCTCATATTCTATTTTCCCTTTCTTAATTAATCCCTTTGTCCTACTTTGTTGAATCCTGAACTGCTCCCAATCCTCAGGATTATTGCTTTTTCTGGCCAATTTGTATGTCCTCTCCTTGGATCTTATGCTATCCCTAATTTCCCTTGTTAGCCACGGTTGAGTCACCTTTTTTGTTTTATTTTTATGCCAAACTGGGAAGAACAACTTCTGTAGTTCATCCATTCGGTCTTTGAATGTTTGCCATTGCCTATCCACCGTCAACCCTTTGAGTGCCATTCCCCAATCAATCCTACCCAACTTGCTCCTCAGACCATCGTAGTTTCCTTTATTTAAATTGAGGACCCTAGTTTCTGAGTCAACTACTTCATTCTCCATCTTAATGAAGAATTCGATCGTATTATGATCGCTCCGACCCAAGGGGCCTCGTACAACAAGATTGCTAATTAATCCTTTCTCGTTACATAATACCCAGTCTAAGATGGCCTGATCCCTGGTTGGTTCCTCGACATATTGGTCCAGGAAACCATCCCGTAAACACTCCAGGAATTCCTCCTCCACAGTATTGTTACTAATTTGGTTAGCCCAATCTATATGTAGATTAAAGTCACCCATGATGACTGCTGTGCCCTTATTGCATGCTTCTTTAATTTCCCTTTTAATGCCATCCCCAACCTCCGCCTTACTGTTTGGAGGTCTATATACCACACCCACTAATGTTTTTTTCCCCTTAGTATTTCTCAATTCTACCCATACAGATTCCACATCATCAGAGCTAATATCCTTCATTGCCATTGTGTTAATCCCTTCTTTAACCAGTAATGCTACCCCACCTCCCTTTCCTTTTTGCCTATCTTTCCTGAATATCGAATACCCCTGGATGTTGAGTTCCCAGTCTTGGCCATCCTTGAGCCACGTTTCCCAACCAAATCATATTCGTTTACCTCTATTTGCGCAGCCAATTCATCCACCTTATTACAAATGCTCCTCGCATTAAGACACAAAGCCTTCAGGCTTGTTTTTTTAATGCTCTTAGACCTATTAGAATTATTATTTACTGTGGCCACGTTTGATTTAAACCGTTGATTTCTCTGACTGCCACTTTTGTTTTTCTCCTTCCTATCTTTTGCTTTTATCCTTGTTTCCCTTTCCTCTGTCTCCCTGCTCAGGTTCCCAACCCCCTTCCATTTTAGTTTAAACCCTCCCCCACAGCACTAGCAAACAAACCCCCTAGGACATTGGTTCCAGCCCTGCCCAGGTGCAGACCGTCCAGTTTGAACTGGTCCCACCTCCCCCAGAACCGGTTCCAATGTCCCAGGAATTTGAATCCCTCCCCCTGGCACCATTCCTCTAGCCACGTATTCATCTGAAGTATCCTTCTATTTCTACTCTGACTAGCACGTGGCACTGGTAGCAATCCTGAGATTACTACCTTTGAGGTCCTGTTTTTTAATTTACCTCCTAACTCCCTATATTCCGCTTTTAGGACCTCATCCCGCTTTTTACCTACATCGTTGGTGCCTATATACACCACGACAACTGGCTGTTCACCCTCCCCTTCCAAGATGTTCTGCAGCCGCTCAGAGACATCCTTGACCCTTGCACCAGGGAGGCAACACACCATCCTGGAGTCTCGTTTGCGGCCGTAGAAATGCCTATCTATTCCCCTTACAATTGAATCCCGTATTACTATAGCTCTACCACTCTTTTTCCTCCCATTCTGTGCAGCAGAGCCACCCCTGGTGCCAGGAAGTTGGCTGCTGCTGCCTTCCTCTGATAAGCCATCCCCCCCAACAGTACTCAAAGTGGTGTATCTGTTGGAGAGGGGGATGGCCACAGGGGACCCCTGCACTACCTGCCTGCGCCTGGTACTCTGCCTGTTGGTCACCCGTTCCCTTTCTTCCTGTCCAACCTCTACCTGTGGTGTGTCCAACTCCCTAAACATGCTATTCACAATGTCCCGAGCATCGTGAACGCTCCAGTATGCATCCAATCGCAGCTCCAGCACCACAATGCGGTCTGTCAGTAGCTGCAGCTGGGTGCACTTCCTGCACACGTAGTTGTCAGGGACACCGGAAGTGTCCCTGAGTTCCCACATATCGCAGGAGGAGCAGATCACAGGGCCGGGCTGTCCTGCCATGATGTACCCTTTAATTAATTGAATTTAAATTAAATCAATCAATCCCACTAATTACACTACAGTTAAATAGTTTACCAACAGTGCCCGCTACACCAGAGAGACCTTAGAAACTATAAACCAGAGTTAAAGTTTAAAAAATAGAGAAATACTCACCAACCAATCACTTACCTGCTTCCTGCTGACGTCACACTTTGATTACTTTTTACCTCTCTCCCCTGCTGCTGAGTTGGTCGGGCCTCTTTCACTGCTGCCGGTTATATGCTCCGCCTCGCGCTGCAAGTCTCACCCAGGTCCGATGCTCTGGTCGGGCCTCGTTCACTGCTGCCGGTTATATGCTCCGCCTCGCGCTGCAAGTCTCACCCAGGTCCGATGCTCTGGTCGGGCCTCGTTCACTGCTGCCGGTTATATGCTCCGCCTCACGCTGCAAGTCTCACCCAGGTCCGATGCCTTTCAATGCGGGGTCTGTGCCGCGATCTGGCAGCTCGACACTCCTCTTGAGTGCCGGGCTGCTGGCACAGCACCCCGGTGGTCCAGGTAGGGCCCCGCAGAGCTTTAATGAGGGGAAGAGCCCTTCCATGCGGCAGCGCTATGTGGCCCAGCGCATAGCGCTGCAGAACACACCGCCCCGATATTCGGGGTTCGTGCTCTAAGAAGGAAGTGGAGCGCTAACCCCGAATTAGGCAAAATGGTCACTAACAAATTTTTCCCCCTAAATGTTGACAAATGTGAATTAAAATGGCAATAATACCACAGGCGGCCAGTTAGCGTATGAATGAGAAATATAGGGGTTTTATTGTTGGGTGGCAACTCTCCAACTGAACTGATGAAGGGCCTCATCTGAAACATTAACCTGTTTATTTTTGCAAAGGTTGACTGACCTGATGTGTGTTTCCAACGTTTTTTGAGCTGATTTTGAGCTTATTATTTGTACTCATAGTTTAAAAATGACTGTGTTCTTAACATGACTTTATTTTAACATTAAACTAACGGGCAAAGGGCCTTTGTACGGACGTGTTAAATGTACATTTATTGCTATCTCGCACAGTAATATCTAAGCTTATATTTATTCAAAGGTTTCATGGGCCTGAAGTAAGATGACAATTCCAAGTCTGTTGTTCTCTGTGTTTTATATTTACTTTGAAATAATCTCAAGTGGTGTCAGATAATAGACGCTATCAATAACCTCAGCCCTGAACGCTGCAGGGCTTTCTGTCATATCGCAAGGGTACTGTAACCAACGTATGTAAAAGAATTGTATATTGCGCCTCTAAAACAATGTCTTTCTTGATAAATTGACGTGTGACTTGTGGGCAGACAGGTCTCGATGCCTCCATTTTGATACAACTAGGTTTTTCTTACTGAAACCAAGCAAATACTTTTTAATAAAGAGGTTTATTTTTCATTCCTATCTTTTTTTTTAAGAAAGGAAGCACTAAGACATCATTTGACTAAACATTGACAAACACACTACAGCATCAATTAGAACTAAGGGCAAATTGCACAGCAGTGCAATAATAAACCAAGCTGGTCTCACAAAAATGGAAGTCAGATAGTGATCACATATCTGATGCACCAAAGCGATACAGTTGCTCAGATATTGATCGCATCGTAGGTTTTTTTTACCGTGCGTCGAGTTCAAAACACATGCACATCTTAAACTTTTATGGCTTTTTAAAATTTGTTTATGGGATGTGGGTGTCGCTGGCAAGGCCAGCATTTATTGCCCATCCCTAGTTGCCCTTGAGAAGGTGGTGGTGAGCCGCCTTCTTGAACCGCTGCAGTCCGTGTGGTGAAGGTGCTCCCACAGCGCTGTTAGGGAGGGAGTTCCAGGATTTTGACCCAGCGCCGATGAAGGATCGGCGATATATGTCCAAGTCAGGGTGGTGTGTGACTTGGAGGGGAAACTTGGACACCGCACAAACCTATTAACCCTTCACATAACACAACGGCTATTTTTTCGTGTATTTTCAGAAGAAAGACAAGGCATGGTTAAATATTTAAATATGACATTTATTTTGCTGCTTATTTTTTTTGGAAAACAAACTTGATCGTCCTGCTTAATGTTGCAGTTTTTTCCAAAACAAAATAAACATGCTTTTTCTGGGTTTTTTTTTAAATGTTGAAATATTCAGCTGGAAATCACTGCAATTGATGTGATACATGGGCAGTGCACACTGCTATCAGATCTGTTGAAATTTAATCACAGGAGGCAGCCATTTTAGCCCATTGCTCCTGTGTCATTGCAGCTCCACCTCAGGCAGCCATTTTGGCCCATTGAACTGGGCTACTGCTAACTTCCCACCAGAACTATACGCTGATCCCATTTTCTTGCTCTTTCTTAGTACCCTTTCTTCCAATGCTTATTTAATTCCTCTTAAATGTGAGATTGATTCAGTTCAAATAGCCACTTACGGTAACACATTAAATTTTCTAATAATCCTTTGCATGAAAAATAATTCTGCCCTTATGCTATCAATCCTAATTTTATAACACCTTTGTTACTGATTCATTGATCAGTGGAAATGATCTCTCGCCATTTAGATCCTCCTTAGCTTTGCTTGCTCCAGTAAATATAGCACTTGATTGTCAATTATCTTATAAATATGTCCTTTCCGCCCGGGTGTTATCCTAATTGTAACACTTCCATGAAAGCAGTGGAGAGAGGAAATTGATGCAAGTATGATAACATCACTCAGGTTACCTTTAGGTGATCTATTTTTTAACAATGGCACATTCTTTATATTTAGGCATATTTTATTACATTTTTAGGGTGGCCATTTATAAATCAAGTTGGAAAAAAATGAACTGAAGCCTTACTTAATTGACTTGCTGACACTTGTCTACTGTCTTTCTCAGTTCCAAAATGATGTGTTTTGAGAATCTATGTACAAAACCACTTGACAATTCATAGAAATCAGATTCTTGGTTCTGCCTATTAATTTATTTGTATTACTCATTTTCAAGAGAATGTGTGGTCTTTGAATGAGAAATAAGTATGACATTTTGCTTCTCTCCGTAGAAGTGTGGCAGGGTCTGTTGAAAAAGCACACATTCATTTTCATATTTTTGCACAAGTGGCTGATTCAGGTCTCTTGGCAAAGTCACACTAAAATTATTTCCAAGAACACGACTCCTTATGCATGTGAAGTAGTCTCACCATTAACCCATATATAGCTACACATTACAGATATAGGGTAAATTCACCAGGGCTGTGTTCCAAGTGCAGAACCTCACTTGAGAGACACCAATTGGAGAATTGGGCACAGAGGTCCGAGGTAATGACTGGAAAATGGGCAATGCCATTAACCTGGCACATTGACCTTGTGGCTCAGTAGGTCGCACTCTTGCCCCAAGTCAGAAGGTTGTGGGCTCCAGTCCCACTCCAGAGGCTTGAGTGCAAAATCCAAGTTGACACTCCAGTGCAATAATAAGGGAGTGCTGTACTGTCAGAGGTACCAGTATTTCGGATGAGATATTAAACCGAGGCCCCGTCTGCCCTCTCAGGTGGATGTAAAAGATCCCACGGCCACTATTCGAAGAAGAGCAGGGGTGTCCTCCCCAGGGTCCTGGTCAATATTTATCTCTGAACAAAAACAACTAAAATAGATTATCAGGTCATTATTTCATTGCTATTGTGAGAGCTTGTCGTACGCATGCATATTGGCTGCTGCGTTTCCTACATTAGAACAGTAACTACACTTCAAAAATACTTATTGGTTGCAAAGTGCTTTGGGATCACCTGATGTTGTGAGAAGTGCTTTATTAAATGCAAATCTTTCTTTCCCTCTCTCTCGTGCCCAATTACCCCGTCAGTGCTTCTGTTGAGTGAGACTCTGCACTGGGATTTACCCTAGAAACTGCTCTTTCCTACGTGGAGGGACGGAGGAGGGTTACAGGTCTGTCCTAAACATTAAGGTGTTAGAAAAAAGAATGACTGACACAGCTGGGGGAAATTGCAATGAGCCCCGCACGTTTTCAGGGTCCTGAATGGGCACCAGGAAGTCCAATTGAGACAGCGCCGGAAAAGCAGCGGAGTGCGAGTGACGCCATATTGGTTCGGGCACTCAATAAGGGCTGGCCAGCTGCAGCAAATGCAGGCATCATTTACAGTAGATTCTCCACCATTTCACGCAATGTAGAGTGAATAGTTCAACATGCTTCGGTCTGCTATCTTGGATTTCCATCAGCTCGAGTTATACATCTGATGAATCTCCCTGATAATAACACATTCTGAAATAATCATGTTTTTACACTGAAGAAAATAATATAAATTGATGTTGCATTAAATTATGGGGTTTAGTTTCCTCCGCATTATTCTTAGCACTGGTTAACACTAGGAAGGATGTTCCCGATGGTCGGGGAGTCCAGAACCAGGGGTCACAGTCTAAGGATAAGGGGTAAGCCTTTTAGGACAGAAATGGGGAGGAATTTCTTCACCCAGAGAGTGGTGAACCTGTGGAATTCTCTACCATAGAAGGCAGTAGAGGCCAATTCATTAAATATATTCAAGAAGGAGTTGGATATATTTCTTAAGGCTAAAGGGATCAAGGGGTATGGGGAGAAAGCAGGGACAGGGTACTGAATTTGGATGATCAGCCATGATTGCATTGAATTGGTGGAGCAGGCTCGAGGGGCCGAATGGCCTATTCCTGCTCCTATCTTCTATATTTCTATGTTTCACACCTTGCTATTAAATTTGTGTTTGCCCTGCTTTAATGCAGTCATTAATCTGCTTAAAGGAAATGAGTTATAAATTATATATTTAACCAGAACGCAGGGAACTAAAAGCAGAGTACAGAGAAAAGTAAATCCCTAGATTTTTTCTTTTATGAAATTCATATTCCAGCTGTCCGATGATAACGGATAACTATTCTTCTTCTTTATCTTCACAGACCGGTGCACAAAAGTTCTTAATTAGGACAGAAACCCCTCCCTGCATTATTAAATTTTTCCTTCTGTGGTTCCACAAGTCATTTCAAAGTATTAATACTCAGTAACAATGTTACAGTATAGTTCTCATGTTTTAAATGAGCCAGATTATTTTTTGTTGGTCAACTCTTATTTATTCTTGGATTACATAGAATTTACAGCACAGAAACAGGCTATCCGGCCCAACTGGTCTGTGCCAGTGTTTATGGTCCACACGAGCCTCCTCCCACCCTAATTCATCTCACCCTATCAACATAACCTTCTATTCCTTTCTCCCTCATGTACTTATCTAGCTTCCCCTTGAAGGCATCTATGCTGTTCGCCTCAACTTCTCCCTGTGGTAGCAAGTTCCACAATCTCACCATTCTCTGGGTAAAGAAATTTCCCCTGAATTACTTATTGGACTTATTAGTGACTACCTTATATTTATCACCCCTAGTTTTGGTCTCACCCACAAGTGGAAACATCTTCTCTACGTTTACCCTGTCAAACCTCTTCATAATCTTAAAGACCTCTACAAGGTCACTCCTCAGCCAAAGAATCTTTTCTGATAGGTGTAACATCTCAAGGTATCAACAAGAACTGACCCAAATATGAAAATGCCTCTTCGTCATGAGGTTTGACTGATTGCATTTTCTTAAAGGCTTTGTGGCAGATTCCATACCGTGAGAGATGTTTGGTCGTTTAGCAAAGCACACGTGCGTGTCACCTTGCACGTAACACACGTACATGGGCATCATAGAATTCGGTTCTCGTCTCTTTCTGTTGGTGGCTTGCTGTGGCTTTGCAGTGCTTTATCTTTGAAATCAATGAGTTGTTAATAGCAAAAAGCGCTGGGAGATTCCAGCTCTATTCTCAGAAGGTGTGAACATGAAATTGTTACCATGTGTCCCTGGATGCTACAGGAGATTTGAATGCTACGTAGTCTACACAAAAAGCATTTTTATTTAAACAAAAGCAACGCAGCCTCCTCCTGACTGTGCAGTCCCTTTACCGTGACCTATTTAAGCTACATTTAATCAGTTATCAAAATTCGAATCTATACATTATCCCTTTCACCTACATGACTGTTCAAAAATGTGAGCGTAGCCAAGAGAAACAAAAGGAAGACTTGCATTTATGTAGCGATTTGTTACGTCTCCAATTGGTTCACGTACAAAAAGAAAAATCGCAAACTTTGAACAGCAATTGCTGTTGTTGTGTAGGCAAATGTGGCAGCCATTTTGTGCACAGCAAGATCCATAAATAGCAGTGAGGTAAATGACCAATTTGCAGCCTTTTTTGCTTGGTAATGTTAGAGTTGAGGAAGCCAGGGGTTCAGGAGAACTTCCTTCTCTCCTTCTAAAAGTGCTAATGACTCTTTAACCAATTAACCTTTAAGATTTAGCAGACACAATTGCCGTCTTTCGGATGAGACGTTAAACCAAGGCCCTGTCTACTCTCTCGGGTGGATGTAAAAAATCCCATGGCACTATTTCGAAGAAGAGCAGGGGAGTTATCCCCGGTGTCCTGGGGCCAATATTTATCCCTCAACCAACATAACAAAAACAGATTACCTGGTTATTGTCACATTGCTGTTTGTGGGAGCTTGCTGTGCCAAAATTGGCTGCTGTGTTTCCTACATTACAACAATGACTCCACTTCAAAAGTACTTCATTGGTTGTAAAGCGCTTTGGGACGTCCGGTGGTCGTGAAAGGCGCTATAGAAATGCAAGTCTTTTTCTTTACAACCTCACTGTAAATCTCACCCAATGGGCAGCATCTTCGATAATACAGCATTTCCTCAGTACTGCACTGGAGAGTCAGCCTAGAAGATGCCCTTAAATACCAAAGTGGGCTTTGAGCTCACAACCACAGTGGTGAGACTGGTACCAACTGAGCCCAGTTGGCACTAGAATTGTTTACAAATGGAAAACAAATGCAAACATCCTACTGAGAAATGTTCATGGGGTCATGTTGCTTTCTAAAGGAAATGAATTTCAGAAAACAACAAGTTACATTTATATAACACCTTTAATGTAGTAAATCGTCCCAAGGCGCTTCACAGGAGCGTTATCAAACAAAATTTGACACCAAACCACATCAATGCGTAATGTGTAGAGGGTAGATAATCGGGGCATTTTAATCAAACTGGGCTAAAATATGACGATCAGATACTTACGCCTGAGTAGACAGGGAAATTTCCCTGTAAACCCCTATACGTAAATTATCGAGATCATTAGTTATTGTAGGTTTACAACAATAGCTGAAGGGAATCACGTTATTTTCAATAGCGTAGACTCGAGACTAGAAGAGCAAGGTTTTTTTTACTTTGATTAAAAATCCCACTGTCACTAAAAATTTTAATTACAATGACTGTACTGTAAACAATACAACTTGCATTTATATAATGCTTTGAACATAGTAAAACGCTTCACAGGAGTGTTATCAAACAAAATTTGACACCAAGCACGTAAGGAGGTATTAGGACAGATGAAGTAGGTTTTAAGGAGCGTCTTAAAGGAGGAGAGAGAGGTAGAGAGGCGGAAAGGTTTAGGGAGGGAATTCCAGAGCTTAGGCCCAGGCTGGTGGAATGATTAAAATCTGGAATGTGCAAGAGGCCAGAATTGAAGGACTGCAGAGATCTCAGGGGGTTGTAGGGCAGGAGAAGGCTACAGTTTTAATCCATCCTCAGATTACATTGTTCATATAACAGGACTTGCATGAAAGGAACTATAAAATGGTGTGTTGCAACAAGACGAATGGATGACACCAGAGATGAGAAATTATAATTATAACAAGATGACGCCAAGGATGAGAAACTATAGTTATGAATAGAGTCTTGAGATATTAGAAGTATTTCTGCTACATCAGGAGACTGAATAAGAGATTTTTTTTTAAATTATGAAGGCTGAATAAGGAAAAGCTATTGGGAGTCAATTGGAGGTCAATGAGTCAATGAGCAGTCATCAATTTAAGAGAGAGGTTAAGAGACATTTCTTCTTTATGTAGGGAGTTGTTGGAGCATAGAATGATTTGCCACAGGGAGTAAAGGCAGAGACCCTTGAATCTTTTAAGGAAAAAGTGGATAAATATTTGAAGTAGAGGAAGATACAGGGCTATAGGGAGAGAATAGGGCAAATGGGATTAATTTTAGATTGTTCCAGAAATGCAACAAGCTGAGTACTTTGGGCCAAATGTTCCCTACTGTACTGTAAATGTTAATGATCCTCTGGTTCTTGTCCATCCACTGTATATGATTGCTGGGATGTAATGCATTTATATAGTGCCTTTCACGGCCACTGGACATCCCAAAGCTCTTAACGGCCAATGAAATACTTCATAAGTGTAGTCACTGTTCTAATCTGGAAACACAACAACCAATTTGCGCACAGCAAGCTCCCACAAACAGCAATGTGATAATGACCAGATAATCTGTTTTAGTGATGTTGGTTGAAGGATAAATATTGGCCAGGGCACCAGGGAGAACTCCCCTGCTCTTCTTTGAATTAGTGCCATGGGATCTTTAATATCAACCCAAGAGAGCAGACAGATCCTTGGTTTAACATCTCATCCGAAAGACGGCATCTCCAACAGTGCAGCAGCACTCCCTCAGCACTGCACTGGAGTGGAGTGTCAGCCTAGATTTTTGTGCTCAAGTCTCTGGGGTGGGACTGTGAACCCACAACCTTCTGACTACAAAGGCGAGTGTGCTACCTACTGAGCCACAGGCAGGCAAGTGGCCACACCAACCTGAGCCGAGTTTGTTCCGCTTCTTCGATCACCTGATCTGAAGAGAAATAGTGAACTGCTGAAGAGTTGTTGATGATGTGAGCTTGTTGCCGTTTGGTGTCAGACGTTTGATGAACCTGTGCACTTGATGCATTCCTGCACCATCAAGCAGTAACTCCTGCTACATCGCCTGGAGTAAAATGGAGTAAACCTACCACTTATTAATTGCAAAGATGTGAAATGGCTTTGAAGTCTTGTTACATTGTACTAACCCAAACATTCACTTGAGTTTTTTTTTAAGGTGAAGGGTCAAATGCCAACTATGAAAATAGTAGGACAGAAAGTGGGGTAAAACAGGAAGTAATGACTGTTTGGGTTTTCACAATAATCTAGCTGCTTTCATGATCATTTTTCTGGTGCGAGCACAAAAATGATCAAAGTTATTAATTTCAATGTCCTGCCATACGATGACAGGGGTTGAACCCATCGCCTCTGAGTTACTAGTCCAGTACCATCACATTACCAGACCTACGGCAATGGATTTTGGGAGGGGGAGTAATGGCCAAAACCGAAGGAGGTGAGGAGTTCAGAGATTTCAGTACAGCGAGGAGGGAGGGAGGAGCAGGAAATTACCTGGAATAACTTATAATTACTCTACAATCAGGCGTTCATATGTCAAATCAGTCCTATGGAATAAATAATATGTCACACACAGGCAGTCAATACATTTCACTCCAACAACATATTTTCGACTTAATAGAGGAAAGTTCGGAGGGTGTCCTATCGATAAAATAGGCAGAGCCAAGAAATATTGTGAGGGAGAGGAAGATATTGAGTTTTTACATTACAGTCACTCAAGTAATTATGAGGAATGACTCTGCAATGAGAGGTGATCTTATTGAAGCATATAAGATACTGAGGGGGCTTGACAAGGTAGATGCAGAGAGAATGTTTCCCCTCATGGGGGAATCTAGAACTTGGGGGCACAGTTTCAGAATAAGGGGTCGCCCATTTAAAACTGAGATGAGGAGGAATTTCTTCTCTCAGAGGGTCGTAAATCTGTGGAATTCTCTGCCCCAGAGAGCCGTGGAGGCTGGGTCATTAAATACATTTAAGGTGGAGATAGACAGATTTTTGCAAGATAAGGGAGTGAAGGGTTATGGGGAGCGGGCGGGGAAGTGGCTTTGAGCCCAAGATCAGCCATGATCTTATTGAATGGCGGGGCAGGCTCAAGGGGCCAAGTGGTCTATTCCTGCTCCTATTTCTTATGTTCTTATGTAACCTTCCACTACACTGAGGAAATTACATGGAATAAATCTTATCACAGGCATTAATACGTGCAGTCGGCCCCATGGAATAAATGCATGGTCTCATAGTGTCATAGTTACAGTCAGGCAGCCACATGGGGTGAGTTTCACTTAAGCAGTTACAAGTACCAGGCAATGGATTAAGCTCACATTTTAGTCCATTGTGTAATTGCATCTTAACCTTGTGGGCATTGACAGCATTGTATGCACCATAGCAAAACGCACGGTAGTTTCCAAAGGGAGCTCTCTTAAATCACTCGAGGAGCCAGTATAACCTATGTATCCTAACTCAAGAACAGTCGGATACTGTAAATGCACAACTCCTGCTAAATAACAGCTGTTAGGGAAAATTACCTTCAAGTGCGAGACTCACCTTATCAGAATTGGTTAGGTTTGATATTAACATTTTCACGTATTTGGTTGGTTTTTGAATATCTTATTCAAGTGTTATGAATGGACTTAATAACACACGCAGTTTGCTGTACTCCCTCCGCATCAACGATTAATTCAGCTTCTTCGCACTAGCACGAGGAACTGCTGGCAAACCAGTTCCACTGGTTATGTCATCGCAGCTCAATTCAGTCTGTGGGGTCGAGGCCTTGACAGGTTACATTACACACGGGTTCTGTGTAAAGTGTGAACTTGACAGGCGTTGATGAGCCATCCCCATTTCGCGCTTTATAAGTTCTGAAGTTGAAAGAAAAATAAGAGGATGATGAAATTGCTCATAACAGAAAAATGGCTGTTTGTGATATTAGCATTCCTGCGTCTGCTGCTTTAATGGAGGCGCTAGCACATTTACACTAATTGTGCTAATGCTACCATTAAAATAGCAGACAAAGGAATGCGGTACAGCCCACACTGAGCGTTTACAAGCTGCAGTTGCTAACAGTTTCTCAGTTCATAATTCATTGTAGCTGTTTGAACTTTGAAAATGTTGCTGATCACAAGACGCATTGAGGGAAAGTGCTGTTTCTGAGGGACCACTTCAATTATAGATGGTGACCAAAGTACTTTATCACAGACGATCACTAAAAGATCACCACTGTAATTATTTCTATACAATGTGTGCCGTTTATTTTTAAATCATTAATTTTTTTATTGGTGATTTGCCCATTTAAGCACACGGCAGACTTTGTTTGAAAAACTTTCCATCTAGCGATTAAATATTTAAAGGTGCACAGATTTCAAAAGGTATTTGTCAAATCCTTTCGGTTTTGGCGGCCGTGCTTTCAACAGCCTAGGCCTTAAGCTCTGGAATTCCCTCCCTAATCCTCTCCACCTCTCTACTTCTCTCTCCTCCTTTAAGATGCTCCTTAAAACCTACCCCTTTGACCCAGCTTTTGGTCACCTGTCCTAATATCTCTTTATGTGGCTCAGTGTCAAATTTTGCCTGACTACTTTCAGTGCCAGTAGCACACTCTCCTCTGAGCCTGAAGGTTGTGGGTTCAAATCCCGCTCCAGGGACTTGAGCGCGGAAAGCAAGGCTGATGCTCCCAGTGCAGTGCTGAGGGAGTGCTGCACTGTTGGAGGTGCCGTCTATCGGATGAGACATTAAACCGAGGCCCCGTCTGCTTTCTCAGGTGGATGTAAAAGATCCCATGACACTAATTCGGAGAAGAGTAGGGGAGTTATTCTTGGTGTCCTGGCCAATATTTCTCCCTCAACCAACATAACAAAAACAGATGATTATTAGCTAGTCATTATCACATTGCTGTTTGCGGGAGCTTGCTGTGTGCAAATTGGCTGCCGCGTTTCCCACATTACAACAGTGACTACACTTCAAAAAGTATTTCATTGGCTGTAAAACGCTTTGAGATATCTGGTGGTCATGAAAGGCGTTATATAAATGCAAGTCTTTCTTTTCTTACATTCCTGTGAAGCACCTTGGGACATTTTACTATGTTAAAGATGCTATATAAATGCAAGTTTTGTAGTTATAGAATCATAGAAATTACAGCACAGAAGGAGGCCATTCGGCCCATCATACCTTTGCCGGCCGAAAAAGAGCCATCCAACCTAATCCCACTTTCCAGCACTTGGTGTTTATGGGCTTCAGCTCCTCACCCTTCCTGTCATAAAGACCACTTAAAAAAAACAGATGAACAATGAGATTTCCATGACAGATCAAAAGGTGCTCTCTATTTAGAGAGCAGCCAAGGTATGAGTAAAAACTGATAAAAGCCAACTCCTTAATGGCAATTTATGGGTTTGCCATGTCATCAATGCGGAAATATAATTGAAATTAAATTATCCTGCTATCCCACAGTGCCACCAAGGGAATCAGGTTGCACTGCGATTTAGGACGCTGCCTTTCCCTTCTGGAAAAGGACTAGCGGGATGGAGGACTCCTCCGTCTCTGATAATTGTCAGGGTCTGACATGGAATGAGTTTGGGGTCAACTCAGTTCCCCGTGGATGTGGGCTTACAGCAAAGAACACTATGTGGAGTTGAACGTCCGCGGGGTTGGTCGGACTCCCGTTGTAATCCCACAGGACATCAGCGGAACCCCCAGAGAAATGACATAGATGGCGATTTTCCCAATAAAGCCTTCTCCTTGTTGTCATAGAATAGAATAATACAAAGTTACGGCAGAGAAGGAGGCCATTCGGCCCATCATGTCTATGCTGGCCAAAGAAGAGCGATCCAGCCTAATCCTACTTTCCAGCTCTTGGTCCGTAGCCTTGTAGGTTACGGCACTTCAAGTGCATATCCAAAGTACTTTTTAAATGTGATGAGGGTTTCTGCCTCTACCACCCTTTCAGGCAGTGAGTTCCAGACCCCCACCACTCACTGGGTGAAAAAAAATTCTCCTCAGCTCCCCTCTAATCCTTCTACCATTTACTTTAAATCTATGCCATCTGGTTATTGACCTCTCTGCGAAGGGAATTAGGTCCTTCCTAATCACTCTATCTAGGCCCCTCATAATTTTACACACCTCAATTAAATCTCTCCTCAGCCTCATCTCTTCCATGGAATACAACCCCAGCCTATCCAATCTTTCCTCATAGCTAAAATTCTCCAGCCCTGGGAACATCTCATAAATCTCCTCTGTAACCTCTCTAGTGCAATCACATCTTTCCTATAATGCACTGTGGCCTAACTAGTGTTTTATACAGTTCTAGCATAACCTCCCTGCTCTTATATTCTATGCCTCGGCTATGTCTTCTTAACCACCTTATCTACCTGTCCTGCTACCTTCAGATGTCCCTGGTCCTCTACACAAAGAGAACACAATCATCTGATCATCTGATAAGGATCAATATTCTGTTTTCTTTTAGTGGCAGGCCGTTTTTAAATTTGAGATGCATGGAAAGTTATTTATGAAAAAATACACATCAGTTCCCCACTTATCAATTGTTCTTTAGCATCTGGAGGGGAAGTGATATTTGAAACCTGTTTAGGCTCCTACCCATGCCATTTCACTGCCTTACAGAGGTACCCTTTGTAATACACCCACCACTTTTTAGCAGTTTCCAAGTAGGTGTCAGCTTTGGCTCAGTGGTAGCACATTTGCCTTTTGCGTCAGAAGATCATGGGTTAAAGACCCACACTGGAGACTGAAGCACATAACCTCGGCTGACAGTTACTTACTGAAGGAGTGCCGCACTTTTGGAGCTACTGTCCCTCAGATGGAACCTTAAACAAGAGTCTTGTCTTCCCTCCCAGATGGATGTAAAGGATACCATGCCATTATTTGAAGAACAGCAGGGGAGACCTCCTGGTGTCCTGACCAACATTTATCTCTTAACCAATTATTGTTTTAAAAAAAACCAGTTTCATTGATCATTTAGCTCACTGCTGTTTGTGGGACCTTACTGTCCTTCCCTACGTTAAAACAAATTGGCTGGAAAGTACATTGGGATGTTCTGAGCTCATGAAACACCCTATATGAATGCAATATTCCCAGGCTATTAAACCTATTGCCAGCTCTGCTTTATACTGCAATTTGCAGTAGTATTTGACTGCCAGCCTGTACCTGTTGTTTGTCCTTCTTTGTTTCGGTTAACCCTGCAATAGGGCTCACCCCCAAAGCCTTGCTTGTTCTGATGAAAGGTTTACTGTCGAAACATTAACCTGCCTTTTCTCTTTTCGGATGTTGACGTGTGTGTTGTGCATTTTGACCATTTTCTAGTTTTTCTTTAAGACTCCTGCCTTGACTTTACCTGTCATCACAGTTCGACCTGATATGAAAAGAAAGACTTACATTTATATAGTCTGACAACCCAAAGCGCTTTACAGCTAATGAAATACTTTTTGGAGTGTAGTCACTGTTGTAATGTAGGAAACACAGCAGCCAATTTGCGCACAGCAAGCTCCCACAAACAGCAGTGTGATAATGACCAGATAATCTGTTTTTAGTGATGTTGATTGAGGGATAAATATTGGCCAGGACACCGGGGAGAACTCCCCCCGCTCTTCTTCAAAATAGTGCCATGGGATCTTTTACATCCACCAGAGAGAGAGCAGACGGGGCCTCGGTTTAACGTCTCATCTGAAAGACGGCACCTCCAACAGTGCAGCACTCCCTCTAGTACTCCACTGGATGTTTTTGTGCTTCAGTCTCTGGAGTGGTACTTTGAACCCACAACCTTCTGACAAGGGCAAAGGTGCCACCAACTGAGCCACAGCTGACGCTGAACCAAGAATGTTATTTTACAGGAAGCCATTTTGGGAGCTTTGGAGCTTTGACCAAGGTGAGAGATGTTAGTATGGAGGTAGGCTACACTGTGTGTTTAACAAATAGAGTTTGGGAGGCGCGTTAGGGAGGAAGGTGTACAATTGTATGTAATCCTTTCAAGCTTTTAGTTTTCAACTTATGGGGTAGGCTCCCTCCAAGTGCATTGAATGTGGATCCATTTATGTCTGTCATAATGAGGTGTCTGTGTAAAGTAACAGCATTGAGATAGAGAGTGCAATTTAAATAAGATATTCTAAATACAGGTAGACTACCTTTTATCCGAACTTCCGAAAACCGAAACCCTCTAAAAACCGAAGGTTTTTTCGTTCAGCGTAAGTCGTGCGCACGACATGACCAGAGTGGCGCACGACTTACGCTGAGCAGAGGGTCAGCGTAAGTCGTGCGCACGACCCCGACCCCTGCCGACGACCCCCCGCGGACCCCCCCGCGGACCCCCGCCGACCCCGACTCCTGCGGACCCCCCGCTGACCCCCCCGTGGACCCCCGCCGACCCCGACTCCCGCCGACCCCCCCGCGGACCCCCGCTGACCCCCCCGCGGACCCCCCCCGCGGATCCCCGCCGACCCCGACCCCCACCGACCCCCACCCCCGACCCCCCCCGCGGACCCCCGCCGACCCACCCCCGACAAATTTCCCAGTCTTATAAAATACCTTCCGAAATCCGAAATTTTCCGAAAACCGAAACACAGCTGGCCCCGAGGTTTTCGGATAAAGGATAGTCTACCTGTATAGCATTCATCAATAGTGTTCGCTTTTGCGTAATACAAATCAGGGAGAGGATTGGAATGGGGACAAGAGAGATGTGAGAATGAGTCTGCCCAATTTCCAATCGGGTTTAAAGATAGAGATTACAAACCAGTACATGCTGGAAGAACCAAAGATTCTGAACTCAACTTGGGCCGTGGTGTGCAATGGTTTGTAGAACTGAGTACACCACCAGCAAAGACTTACAGAGAAGCAGAACAGCTGGAAACACATCAGCATCCTCGGAGAGAACAGGCAGGCGTCATCTCTTCAGATCTGAAGAAGGGCATGAACCTAAAATAATGACCGTCCGTTCTCTCCACTGCTCACTGATCTGTGGTGTCCTTCCAGCTTCCTCGCTTTTCATTCCAGATTCCCAGCATTTACAGTATTTTGGGTTTTTTCCCCTCAGGTCTTAAGTTGGGAAGTGGGCAGTTTTTTGGCTTTGACATGGCTCTGGTCCATGTTTCTACGCTTGATATTTTTCAATTGCTAAAGGCGGAGGTAAAGATGGAAAGAAGGAAAGAAAAAGAAAGAACATGGTTTTTTTCTTTGCATAGTAACAAGAAAATAGGTTCTTAAAAAAAAATGACCACTTCCAAATGCATCATTGATGCTCTGATAAGATTTAGGTTGTTACTATTAATGCCAGTGAGTAGGTGTTTAAATCGTCTGCAACAAACCACAGGAGTTACACCTACGGACAGGTCTGAGATTTAACCTGACCACAGACCTACTTTAGTTTTTTTCTCATGAACCTCTGCTCCTCGCTCACATTTCACACCCATCCTTATCCTGTCCTGAATTTGTATCATGGAAAAGCTGGCACAATGGAGGAATGCTACTTTTGGGATAGTTTATTTCAATTGCACTCGCTATCTCAATACTGGTGTTTTATACACACGCTCATGCATACACCACAGTATGACAACACTGAGCCATGTGGGACTGAATAACAAGTTGGTGAATCTCGTTCTTTGTCACAATGACACACTCTTAAACCCACACTTGAATCACCTCTCTGGGGAATGGTATTTTGTCACGAATAAGGTCAGCATTTATTGCCTAACCCTAATTGCCCTTAACTGAGTGGCTTGCTCGGCCATTTCAGAGGGCATTTAAGAGTCAACCACATTGCTGTGGGTCTGGAGTCACATATAGGCCAGACCGGGTAAGGGTGGCAGATTTCCTTCCCTAAAGGACATTAATGAACCAGTTGGGTTTTTTACGACAATCCAGTAGTTTCAGGGTCATCGTTACTGATGCTAGCTTTTTATTCCAGATTTATTTATTAACTGAATTGACAGAATGCAATCTAGTGAGTGGTCCAGAACCTCATCCCATGGGATGTATTCACTGTAAATCATTGTATCCCAGCACACATTAGCATGCCACCATGCCGTAAAACTGGCATTGTGAATCGGCTACCTGTTATAAAAAAAAAATTACCCCATTTTAATTTCCATGATTGAGGGAAAGGAGATCGGGTTGCCGCCCAAGATTAATTTGACCCCTGATATCACAATTAAGAAGAGGGGTGCTACTCTAAGGTTGGCTCCAAGGTAAATTGGTGGGGCAGAGTAGCACTTTCCTCAGCATCTAGCCAGATTATAGCTGACTTCTGCTTCTGGGAAAGGTGGGACTTGTACAAGTCGGACAGTTTACACCTGAACCAGAGGGGAACCAATATCCTTGCGGGGAGGTTTGCTAGCACTGCTGGGGGGTGTTTAAACTAACTTGGCAGGGGGATGGGGTACAGAGTGGAGCTATAGTAGGGGGTGATTTACAGCCAAATACAGAGGAAAAAACAAGTCAGCTGGGAAGGCAGAGCAAATATGTGAAGGCAAAATGGAATATGGCAGGGCTGGAAGGCATTTATTTTAATGCAAGGAGTCTTGCAAATAAGGTGGATGAACTGAAGTTGTTGTTGAACACATGGGAGTACGATATTGTTGCCATCACGGAGACATGGTTGAGGGAGGGTCAGGACTGGCAGCTCAATATTCCGGGGTATAGAATCTTCAGGCGAGACAGAGGGGGGTGTAAAAGGGGAGGGGGTGTTGCAATATTAATTAAGGAGTCAATTACTGCTGTAAGGAGGGATGATATATTAGCGGGTTCCTCAAATGAGGCCATATGGGTAGAACTTAAAAACAAAAAGGGGGCAAGCACTTTGCTGGGAGTGTACTATAGGCCCCCAAACAGCCAGGGGGAGATAGAGGAACAGATATGTAGGCAAATCTCAGAGAAGTGTGAAAATAATAGGGTAATAATAGTGGGGGATTTCAACTTCCCCAATATAAATTGGGATAGTCAGAGTGTGAAAGGCTTAGAGGGTGCAGAATTCTTAAAGTGCATCCAGGAGAGCTTTTTGAGCCAACATGTAGAAAGTCCTACAAGAGAGGGGGCGGTACTGGACCTAATTCTGGGGAATGTAGCCGGGCAAGTGGTGGAAGTATCAGTAGGAGAGCATTTTGGCGACAGTGACCATAATTCGGTGAAATTTAAGGTGGTCATGGAAAAAGACAAAGACGGCCCGGAAATAAGGGTTCTAAATTGGGGGAAGGCCAATTTTAATATGATAAGGCAGGATCTGGCCAAAGTGGACTGGGAGCAGCTACTTATAGGAAAATCCACATCAAAACAGTGGGAGACTTTCAGAAGGGAAATAGAGAGAGTACAGCGCCAACATGTTCCTGTAAAGGTCAAGGGTGGGACCAACAAGCAAAGGGAACCTTGGATGACAAGGGAGATACAAAAATGCATTAGAAATAAAAGGGGGGCTTTTGGCAGTTACAAAAGACTAAAGACGGAAGAAGCCCTAGAGGAGTATAAAAAGTGCAGGGGCATACTTAAAAAAGAAATTAGGAGGGCGAGGAGGGGCCATGAAATAACACTGGCGAGCAAAATAAAGGAAAATCCTAAGATGTTTTATAAGTATATTAAGGGCAAGAGGATAACCAGGGAAAGGGTAGGGCCCATTAGGGACCAAAGTGGCAATCTGTGTGTAGAGCCAGATGATGTAGGCGGGGTTTTAAATGAATTTTTTGCATCTGTGTTCACTATGGAGAAAGACGATGCAGACATAGAAATCGGGCAAGGGGACTGTGACATACTTGAACATATTAGCATCGAGAGGGAGGAGGTGCTAGCGGTTTTAGCAGGCCAAAAAGTGGATAAATCCCCAGGCCCGGACGAGATGTATCCCAGGCTGCTGTGGGAGGCAAAGGAGGAGATTGCAGGGGCTCTGACACAAATTTTCAGAACCTCTCTGGCCACAGGGGATGCACCAGAGGACTGGAGAACAGTTAATGTAGTACCATTATACAAGAAGGGTAGCAGGGATAAACCAGGGAATTACAGGCCAGTGAGCCTAACATCTGTGGTAGGGAAATTATTGGAAAAAATTCTGAGGGACAAAATTAGTCTCCACTTGGAGAGGCAAGGATTAATCGGGGATAGTCAGCATGGCTTTGTCAAGGGTAAATCATGTCTGACAAATCTGATTGAATTTTTCGAGGGGGTGACTAGGGAGGTGGATGAGGGAAATGCTGTGGATGTGGTTTACATGGACTTCAGTAAAGCTTTTGACAAAGTCCCGCATAGGAGACTGGTCAAGAAGGTAAGAGCCCATGGGATCCAGGGTGCCTTGGCGCGTTGGATCCTAAACTGGCTGAGTGGCAGGAGGCAGAGGGTGATGGTCAAAGGTTGCTTTTGTGACTGGAAGCCTGTGTCCAGTGGGGTACCTCAGGGATCGGTGCTGGGTCCCTTGTTGTTTGTGATCTACATAAATGATTTGGATGAGAATGTAAAAGGGATGATCAGTAAGTTTGCAGATGACACGAAAATTGGTGGGGTGGTAAATTGCAAGGAGGAAAGCCTCAGGCTACAGGACGATATAGACGGGTTGGTCAGCTGGGCGGAAAAGTGGCAAATGGAATTTAACCCTGAAAAGTGCGAGGTGATGCATTTTGGACGGACAAATAAGGCAAGGGAATACACAATGAGTGGTAGGACCCTAGGAAGTACAGAGGGTCAGAGGGACCTTGGTGTACATGTACATAGATCTCTGAAGGCAGCGGAACAGGTAGATAAGGTGGTTAAAAAGGCATATGGGATACTTGCCTTCATTAGCCGAGGCATAGAATATAAGAGCAGGGAGGTTATGATGGAGCTGTACAAAACGCTGGTGAGGCCACAGCTGGAGTACTGTGTGCAGTTCTGGTCGCCTCACTATAGGAAGGATGTGATTGCTTTGGAGAGGGTGCAGAGAAGATTCACCAGGATGTTACCTGGGATGGAGCGCCTCAGCTATGAAGAAAGACTAAACAGGCTGGGGTTGTTTTCCTTGGAGCAAAGAAGGCTGAGGGGGGACCTGATTGAGGTGTACAAAATGATGAGGGGCATAGATAGGGTAGACAAAGAAGAACTTTTCCCCTTAGTAGGGGGGTCAATAACAAGGGGGCATAGATTCAGGGTAAGGGGCAGGAGATTTAGAGGGGATTTGAGGAGGAACTTTTTCACCCAGAGGGTGGTTGGAATGTGGAACTCAATGCCTAAAAGGGTGGTAGAGGCAGGAACCCTCACAACATTCAAGAAGCATTTGGATGAGCACTTGAAATGCCATTGCATACAAGGCTATGGACCAAATGCTGGAAAATGGGATTAGACTGGACAGGGATGGATGGGCGGCGCAGACACGATGGGCCGAAGGGCCTCTTTCTGTGCTGTAAAACTCTATGACTCTATGACTCTGACCTGGGAGTAAATGATGTTGACATTTGTTGCTCCAAATGGGGACATCTTGGAGTAGATTTTCAACTTGCCGCCCGGCGTAAAACTGACCTTGCCGATCGGCCACCCGTTCTAGACACTGCCCGCTTTTCATTTCCGCTGATTTTATTCCCAGCATTAACATTCCTTACTCCAAAAGCAAAATACTGCGGGTGCTGGACATCTGTATAAAAACGGAAAATGCTGGAAACACTCAGCAGGTCAGGCAGCATCTGTAGAGAGAGAAACTGAGTTAACGTTTCAGGTCGAAGACCCTTCGTCAGAACTGGAAAAAGTTGGAGATGTAACAGGTTTTTAAGCAAGTGTAAGGGCAGGGAGAGGGGGGAGAGGAGGAAAGAACAAAGGGGAAGGTCTGTGATGGGGTGGAAGGCAGGAGAGATTAAGAGACAAAAGGGATGATGGTGCAAGGCAAAAGGAGATGGTAATGGGACTAGTTAAGAAACAAAAGATGACTCTAGATGAAGGATGCTCAACAGCTGACATGTGAAAGAGAGGAAAAAAAAAGATAGGGGCTGAGGTTATAGTCTGAAATTGTTGAACTCGATGTTGAGTCCAGAAGGCTGTAAAGTGCCTAATCGAAAGATGAGGTGCTGTTCCTCGAGCTTACGTTGAGCTTCATTGGAACAGTGTAAGAGGTCGAGGTCGGAGAGGTTAGAGTGGGAGTGGAGCTTGATGAGCACATTTAAATAAAACATTTACAACTTCTCATTTCAGAAGTTCAGAAATGCATTAATAAAACGTATGTTTTCATCTCAATGATTCAAATTGATCCTGTTCATTCATTACAATGTAACAGTATATTAAAATATATTATCATTCATCTTAGCCACAGGGTACTGTCCATTATTGCAACACACTCTGTTTTATCTATTCATTTATTCTTAAAGTCTCCTATAACTCCCCCTCTTCCTGTTTAATTCTTTCCCTGTTACATCCACTCACCTCCATCTTGCTTTCCATCAGGAAATATTGCAGTTGAGTGGGCAACAAATTCCACTCTGATGGTCGAGATTTCTGCGGCTCAGTCAATGGGTAATGTGAGCGCGTGCATAGTGGTGATGGCTCTGGAAGTGGTAGAATGTGCCCCCTGGTGGTTTAAACGTAGAACGGAGCTGAACTAGTCCAATCACAAAGGCTGCCATACAAAGAAAGAAAGACTTGCATTTCTATAGCGCCTTTCACGACCACCGGACTTCTCAAAGTGCTTTACAGCCAATGAAGTACTTTTTGGAGTGTAATCACTATTGTAATGTGGGAAACACAGCAGCCAATTTGCGCACAGCAAGCTCCCACAAACAGCAATGTGATAATGACCCAGATAATCTGTTTTTGTTATGTTGGTTGAGGGATAAATATTGGCCAGGACTCCGGGGGAGAACTCCCCCTGCTCTTCTTCGAAATAGTGCCATGGGATCTTTTACATCCTGAGAGAGCAGACGGGGCCTCGGTTTAACATCTCATCTGAAAGGCGGCACCTCCGACAGTGCAGCACTCCCTCAGTACTGCACTGGGAGTGTCAGCCTGGATTTTTGTGCTCAAGTCTCTGGAGCGGGACTATGAACCCACAACCTTCTGACTCAGCGGCGAGGGTGCTACCAACTGAGCCACAGCTGACTAATCTCCAATTCGTTCTGCATAATATATCGCATGTTGTGACAGTAGTGTGGGGAAACGACCTTCTTACAGCGAGCCTTGGTGAGAATGCTTCTACCCTACGGTCAATGGGCAGCCCAGGTTATTGAGTTAATCCATTCAATCTTTTATTTGCAGCATTCCTACAACTCTTTTACCTCATTTCTTTAGTGGCCATCCAAAAAGTATGAATGGCAAATGTGGAGGTTGAAGGTGGGTAGGAGAATTGATAAAGCATAATTATTCTGCTTTCAATCTTGCAGGCAGTTCTCATTTTCCAGCCTTTCAATTGACTTTACCCTTTTACTTTTGTTTCTGTTCCTTTAAATCGAATCGCCTGCTGAAGTTCATTAAACTTAGGTATTTTAGACGAGTGCAGGGTGCCTCTGAACAGATCTCAGTGGGCAGGTTGATGTGATGTGTTCCATGGTTTGGGATTCATGGCCACAGTCGCACTTCAGGCCGTCCCTCATTGTCCACTTGTGGAGCAGGTGGCCGCATCGTCCATGCCCTGTGCGGATTGGGTTGAGCGCTGACCATTGTCTCCGAGGGAGCTCCAAGCCAGAGACCTCTGCTGTTGGGCCAGTAAATTGTGTAAATGGGAGTAAAACTTTGCAAAGGGACATTGATGGATTGAGTGAGTGGGCAAAACTGTGGCAGATGGAGTTCAAGGTAGGAAAGTGTGAGGTCATCCACATTGGACCTAAGAAAGATGGATCAGAGTATTTTCTAAATGGTGAGAATCTAGGAACTATCCATGAGCAGAGAGAGTTAGGAACAGGGTGTAGTCGATCAGAACAATGTCCTTTTGCCTCTGGAAACTGGGTTCTGAGTTCAGCCCAGGCTAATAAGGTGAAAGAGTTCTGACGAAAGGTCATCGACCTGAAACGTTAACTCTGTTTCTCTCTTCACAGAAGCTGCCTGACCTGCTGAGCTTCTCCAGCATTTTCTGTTTTTATTTCAGATTTCCAGCATCTGCGGTATTTTCTTTTTGTAATAAGGCGAACGTCCTCTCTTAGCATGCTGCTGAGGCACCAAAGTGAAATAAGTTACACAAATCTCCACCCAGTTCCTACCCACAACTAATCAACAACTTGACAATCTTAAATAACAACAGAAAATGTTGGAAAAACTCAGCAGGCCAGGCAGCATCCGTGGAGAGAGAAACAGAGTTAACGTTTCAGGTCGAAGACCTTTCGTCAGGTCGATGACCTTTCATCAGAGTTTTTCCAGCATTTTCTGTTGTTATTTCAGATTTCCAGCATCTGCAGTATTTTGCTATTGTAACTTGACAATCTTACTCTGCAAGCTCATGAGGATGGATGAAAGATGAGCTGTGTAGGGGTTCGCAAAATCCCCTAAATCCCTGAAGATCGGAAAATATTGGTCCGCATTGCGGACGAAGAATTATGTGATTTTGAATTGCCTCTGGGTTGGACAATTGTGTGATGTTTTAAAACGTGCCCAGAACCACAAAAGGCTGCGTTGAGATGGACAGCACATGGACAACACCGGAATCGAGGAACTTCGTGGAAAAATTGGCACATTTTAAGACAGTACACTTTATTAATAAAATTGTTCCCTGGAGTTTGGTAATTGTAAAGGGGTTTTAAAAAATGGCCGTCAGAAAGCATGGCCAGAGTACAAAAGAAGCAGCTCGCAGCTCGTGGATGTCTGTGTAAGTGGGAGGATCAAGCAGTGGCAGTCAGACCTGCCAATCAAAGGGAGTTTCCCTTCTCAGAAGCAATTGATGTTTGTTAATTGACTTAAGGGATTATCCACTTGAGCAGTAACCGCAGAACAATTGGTTTCTGTTTACACAGTAATCCAGCCCCATTCAAAGCCCTTACACACATTGAGACACAATGAAACTCTGGAAAAGGACTTTTGAAAGAGAACAGTTTGGATTGAATGGGTTTTTGAATCACCCATCACTGAACAATAAGGCAGTTGGATTCCCTTTTGTTTTAGCCCAGGTGAACTCCGGATGTGGGTGGGTACACTTCGGCCCCAGAAGGTAGACACATCCAAACCACTCCAACCACTTTGAATCAGCCAATCACAGCCTTTCTCTTGTGTATTTGGACTTTTGGGCATGAATTTTGCACACAGACCTTTTCAGCGCCAAACAGCAGGAGTTGGCAGGATATAAAGATAGCTCCTGAGAAGCTATCGCTCTCTTACTTCCTTGGACCGCAGGTGAGCAGGTTTCTGGCTCCCCAGCAAGGCAACCTAGTAAGGAGTTAGGGGTGGTAATTAAGGGGAAATTGCTAAGATTGTTTAATTAACATTGTAGACATTTATCCCTCATTTTTGCCATCTGCTTTCCCCCATTTAAGCAATTTTACTGTAATTACTGTGTTCGTGTGGTATAGTTTAAAATTTGATTGTAGTTTCTTTAGTTAATAAAGTTTGACTTTCTCACACCCAGACCAGTTGTCCGTTTTAATATATCATTAATTATAAGTCCTCCAGTCAGAACTGGAAGGTGGGGTAGCGATTCGAAACTGCTGTTTGGAAATTGGTTTACAGTGTAGCAGCAAAAGGCTGCCTGACCAGGTGAATTACCGTAAACCAGGTAAAAGATGCCCCCCTACAGCTGGGAATGTTAGCCCAGTGCAGTAGAACTTGTTCTTCAGAGGTTGGAAGTTAAGGTATGTTATTAAGGTATGTTGCTGGAGCTCAGTACATTTGCTACAGCTATACAAAGCCTTGTTAGACCACACCTGGAGCACTGTGAGCAGTTCTGGGCACCACACCTTAGGAAGGATATATTGGCCTTGGAGGGAGTGCAGCGTAGGTTTACCAGAATGATACCCAGACTTCAAGGGTTAAATTACAAGGAGAGATTACACAAACTAGGGTTGCATTCCCTGGAATTTAGACGGTTAAGGAATGATTTAATCAAAGTTTTCAAGGTATTGAGGGGAACTGATAGGGTAGATAGAGAGAAACTATTTCTGCTGGTTGGGGATTCTAGGACTAGGGAGCATAGTCTAAAAATTAGAGCCAGACCTTTCAGGAGTGAAGTTAGGAAACACTTCTACTCACAAAGGGTGGTAGAAGTTTGGAACTCTCTTCCGCAAATGGCAATTGATGCTCGATCAATCGTTAATTTTAAATCTAAGATTGATCGATTTTAGTCAACCAAAGGTATTGGGTTCGGTCATGCATCCACTCATTGATTGGCAGAACAGGCTCGAGGGGCTAAATGGCCTACTCCTGTTCCTATGTAAGTTCTGATTTCTTTACTGTGCATCTAATCCTTGATGTTGACACCAAATGCAAAAAGTGGAAAACATTTCCATTTCCTGGCAATCAAACCTCCCCCATCACAAAGAGTACAACATTTACCCCTCCAAAGAAATGAATTCAGAAACGATCTGGTCTTTTCATTGAGAGCGTGTTGGTGACGTGGGGGCATTAAACACCTTCACAAGGTCAGATGGTGAATACACTTTGGCTCAGTTAATCCCACCCTTCTAGAATACCAACCTGACCCTCTTCCCATCACACCACCTAACCACTTCTTCAATGAATCCAATTTCTTTGTGCCGCTGCGAACTATAGCAGACTTATAAGCCATTAAAATGGGATGTTTACGTTGATTTAACAGCATAAGAAAAGTCAGGAATGAGTAAAGCTTCCGTTTCTGGCCCCACATGAATAATATCATGCTTATCTTGGACGTCTATCGCCCATGGAAATGATCGGATTGTGCACGGTGCATGCTCAAATCATTTCTGACCTAAAATGGCAGTTCGGGTCTTTGGACCCCAATTTGCATATTGAAATGAGCCCACCTGCTGAAACAGGCTCTTTGGCCATCCAGTGGTAGGTTCCTTTCGAAGTGGCTCCTGTCACATCGCCAGTGTTAACGAGACGGTAAGGCTATCAATCCCATCATTACCTTCCCACTCATGCCAAGAGATACAAGTTAAACTTCTCTCTCTTTATCAATACGACACACAGGTACAAACATTATACTCACCCACTAGTAAGTCGATAACAAAGTAAAGTTCTCAGAAAGTATGCGGTTTCAATAACACTTAATTTATAATTACTTCCATCCGTAATTTTTTGCCTTAAGTTACAAACATGCAAGTTATGAGATTCAGCACTGTTCTGTCAGTCACAGCGATGCCTACTCAATGATGACACCTTTAAAATTAAATCATAAAAATTTAACAAACACTGACAAAAATCCCCAAGTTTTAACATTTACCGTCGTCTCATGGGTTGGGGTCACCCTGAGCGATCTCAGCAATGAATGTTTGCATGAAATTCCTTTGTCCACTGTTTTAGTGAAGGTGTCAGGTGGTTCATTTTAAAATGGCTATAATCCATTTGCTATAATCGCAGGCAGAAGAATCTCATAAGGGCACATTTATAGTTTCATCACCTAGATTGCACAGTGCCATTTCAACCCATCCAATGCATGAATGAAGCTGCCACCAATTCTAAAACAATTGCAGTTCCATTCCCTTTCTGCCAAAAAGGACAGTTCAACCAAGACATAGCATAGCTCCCAATAACTCACTCTGCTTCCTTTTATCTGGCATTCCTGTTGAAAGTGGCCCCCTTTGCACCTTTGAATATCTTAAATGCGATCTCCTTCCGTTATATAAAATACAATCAGCATCTTAAGAAGACAGGTTGCAAGGGTAGAGATCTTTAGAGGAGCCCTGGTCCAGGATTTCAGGGAAACATCTGGACTCGTACTCTAGTTCCCCCATATTTTATTGCTATCTCCTGAGTATTTGTTACTTGTGGAAATAGTTTTGATTTGAAATGTTTTGCACGTTGACACTTTTGTGTTTGCAAGTCTCACTTGTTGCTTCCCTTTGCTTTACTTTATGTTTCTCACTCCTGATACTTGATATTGTCATCAATTCCCTGATAAACACAATCCTTCAACAGCTAATCTGGTGTTAGCCAAGTAAAGCAATTTTGCCAAATATAGCAAAATCTACAGTTTTTTATGTTACATTATTTTCTGCCATTTCCTTTGTAATGTATTTATAAAGTAACTATACACAGGCTGCAAGTTGTGGAAGGTTGGTCTTTTACTCTGCTTTTCACTGCTATGTTCACCACTCAACTATGAAGTTTAGAATATTTGATACAGATATTAATCTGCTTGATTTGTTTGTTCTGGGGATGCAGGTGACACTGGCAAGGGAACATTCATTCCCCATCCTGAGCAGGTGGTGGTGAACCTCCTCCTTGATAGCAATTGTTTGTACAACTTGCTGGACTGCACGAGAGGGAATTAAGATTCACCCACATAGGGTTGAATTTTCCAGGGTGGTAGCAGGTGCGATTGGTGGCGGGTCGGGTGGGAAAGTTGGTTTTTTTGACAGCGGGTCGGGAACCCGCTGTCATCTCGCTCCCACGTGCCTTTCCCTACAGGCGCATCTGCCATCGCGGAGCCGGCCCGACCTGCAGCGGTGGGGGACCCGTTTTGAAATCTTTATGAGGTACTTTACAGGCACTTAAGAGCCTTTCTCCCCCCTACTTTTTAAATTTCCCTGCATGGCCACGGGACTCACACAGCTCGAGAACCACGTCTGTCAACCTGAGGTGTGAGTTCCGTGGCCATTGCTCCAGCTGATCACTTGACAGCATGGAAAACAAACCAAAATAAAAACATGTTGATTACATCAGCTAACAGATTGATGGAGATTCTGTTCTACTTGAAAAGCTACTGGTAAATGTTAATTCAGAAATTCCTGAAGGGATGTAAGTGCTGAAGGCTCCCCTCCTACCCTGGATGGTGAGGGTAATACATTTTTCACTGGTCATTCTCAGCTGTTGCCTTCCAACGCAACGGTAATTGCAGTGAATTGATCTGCACTATAAAAAATGACATATACCATTGAAATAAATGTTTGTGTTGTTTCTGGCCAGGTTTTTCTCACAGTATACTGTGATTGTCCAGTTACACATTAAATCAACTCATCAACCATAACAATTTCATTCTCATCACTCATTCCATTGGTCCAATTTGCTTTCAGTCCCTGAATATGACTAATTAAATTTTTCAGTCTGAGACTTTAGGGTGAATTTCTGAGGAGGTTCTCTCGCTTGCCCATTGTTAACGTCAACGGAAGAGCTGCAGAAATCCCAGAAACACATTGGCCCTGAAATTAGATCGGGGGCTTGCCGCGCGTGCAAGCCCCCGATGTGCACTCACCCTGCGCGCCAACATCTGAAGCCCGGGCCCGCTTACATTTCCTGTCACTGGCCCGGTTCAGATGTCAGCGCGCTGTGCTTACCTGATCCAGCGGCGTAGTTAGTGCGATGTGCTGGCTGGGATCAGGTGAGCACTGTGCAGCCAATCGGGGAGGGGAAACTCATTCATGAGTTTGACAGTAAGAGCTGTCAAACTCATGAAAAGTATGGGCTGCCAAAACACTACTTTAACTTTAAATAAAATTTTAAAAAACATCCCACTGATTATATTAACTATAAATAAGTTTTAAAAAATGTTTTAAACGATTAATCAATTTTTTGAAAAAAATAAATTTTAAAAAAATAGGGTCTAAAACTAAACTTACTATCCTGTAAATTCTTTAAAAATAACAAACCTGTGGGAAAAAAATGTCTACATTGTACTAAAAGCCCACTTACCTGAAAAACTAAATACTTACGTCTGGTTTTTCCACGCGTAAAGACCGGAGGCCTTTACACTCGGGCAACTCTGAAAAACAAAAGGAATGTCACTGCGCACGTGCTGCCTGTGCAGTCGCGCGCGCTCTGCCTCTTAACCCCTTGGGTCAGAGGACAGGAAATGCCGGTTTTCAGCGCATGCGCTGTGCATGCTGAAAACCGGCAATTCCCCCGGGCACACGCGTGAGTACCCCGTCCTTACTCACGCGTTGTGCCCGGAATTACTGGGCCTATGTAAGCACCACTTACACTCTTTGTCAGGGATTCCACAGCTATTCCACTGAACTTGCATAAGATTGTAAATCCACCCCTTTACGATTACATTTAAAATCTGCTTAATTTTATGTATTACCTACACACACATCTTTTATTTTTACCAGTTACTGATAAAAGAAGTCTGTAGATTTGTGACTAAAGCACCAATAACTTCCCAATTAATGTACTTTTTAAATGATGTTCTTGACCATATTTGTAGATGGAGCAATATTACTTAATGATAATATTATTTAAATATTTCTTTGTCACTCATATCTAACTTTTATTATAAGGGCCCAGAAATTCGGGTCGGGGGCTTCCCGCGGGTGCAAGCCTCCGACCTGCACTTACCTAGCGCACCGGCCGTTGAGCTGTGGACCCGCGTGGGATTCTGATCCTGGGCCTCCTCCAACTGCCGGCGCGCAGTGCTTGCGTATCCCAGGGGCGCAGTTAGTTTGATGCGTCCCCTGGGATCACGTGGGCCATGGAGAGCCAATGGTAGCAGGGAATGCTTCATTCATAAGTTTGACAGGAAGAGCTGTCGAACCTAAAAACACTATAAGCCCCAAAACATCACTAAAATTTCAAATAATTTTTTTTTTTAAATCACATTTTTAAAATAACTATAAATTACATGAAATAACTATTTTGAACAATATTTTAAATTTTAGAGAAACTTAATTACATTTTCTAACGGGGCTAAAAATAAACTTACCTTTCTTTAAAGTATTTAAAAATAATAAACCTGTGGAAAAAATGTTTTAATTTTAATTAATTTAACACTTACCTTATTAAAAGCAGGCCTTGCGCCTGCTTTTTAAAAGTGTAACTGCTGGAGACATACCCTCCCGGAAAAACCTGCAAAAAAAACGTAAGTTCGATGCGCACGCACTGCTTCTCCAGCGCATGTGTTCCACCTCTCAACCCCTTCTTTCAGGGGAACGGAAGTTCTGGTTTCCCGCGCATGCGCAGTGCATGCACGAAACCGGCACTTCCATTGGGCTTACGGGTGAGTACCCCATGCGTACTCACCCGTGGAGACCCGAATTTATGGGCCATTATTGTACAGTAAAGTTTCAACACCCACTATGTTAGATTAAAATTAATATGTAATGAGGCTAGGGCCCCTTTAAGGATCCCAGCTTAAAACGCATCATGAATGACGTCACCAGACCTGCTCCATCACATTGGGCCAAGTAACGCGCTGGCCGGGCTTAATAGGCCCCCTTAAGGTTGGTTCATTTTCCAAAGTGGGATAGAGCCGGCAGCGGGGTCGTGACTCGCCACAGACACCGCACACACAAGGAAAATTCTGCCCATAGTGTGGGACTGGAATCACATGTAGGCCAGACTGGATACAGCTGGCAGGTTCCCTCCTCTGAAGGATTAGTGGATCAGGTGGGTTCTCTATTACAATCCAGGCAGGTTTCGTGATTCATTATCTTTGGTACCAGTCACAAATGACCAGACTTACCGATGTCAGTTTTACAACTTGCTCTCAGTGGGATTATGAACTCGCACCCTGTGGTTTGCTAATCCACTACCATAACCACATTGCTGTACCCGTTATTCTAAATAGGTTACCACCTTTTGTTTAAGTTGCATACAAATACATTCATTCCTAGAATTAAGAAATACTTGCATAGTGCCTTTCACATCCTCAAGACTTCCCAAAGCTCTTCATGGCCAATTAATCACGTTTGACATGTTTTTTAGGCAAACATGCTGGTCAACTTGCACACAGTGATCTCTCCCAAACAGCAATGAGATGAATGACCAGCTTTTCCCTTTTTGGTAGCGGGATGAATGTTAGGTGGGAGACTAGTTTCATGGTCACCATTACTGATACTAGCTTTTTATTCCAGATTTATTTAATTAACTGAATTTAAATTCCTCAGCTGCCGTGGTGGGATTTGAACTCACGTCTCGCTGTAGATTATTAATCCAGGCCTCTGGATTACTAGTCCAGTAACATAACCACTATGCTACTGTTCCTGCAATGTCCCATGTAACCTTTTCTTCCTTTCAGTTATCTCATGAAAACGGACCCACCTCGTTGGCGTAATTATGGAAGAGCATCCAACACTGCGACAATGAGCATATCTTCAGTACCACAAGAGGACAGAAAGAACTGCCTGAATCTAGGGAGGAAACTGCAGAACATGCAGGACTTAAGGAAAACAAAAACGCTGCAATATATGGATTCCGTTGAGTGTCTAAGCTGTGGTTGACTGTGAAGCTCTGGGCTCCTCATAGTCAAGTGTTGGGACAGTGTATCACAGACAACATTGAGGTCTTTTTTGTGCTTGAGTTCTTGCAATGTCTAACTCATTCCACTATGACAAGCACAATGCATGAAATAACTGTTGTTTCACTATAAATTGAGTCGCATCCCTGATAACATTTCAATGATTTGTTGGTGCAGTTCTCAGTTTATGAAATCAAAATCTATGAGGTTCCTTAGTTGGGTCTGATTGAAGACAAGGGGTCAGCCTACCTATTACAGCAATTGGGATGGGTTAAAATATAATTTGTAACATATGGTGTGGTCCAATGTCACAGCTCATTGTTACACCAACTCACTACATCATGGAATGTTAGAAGGCACAAGCCCATGTCTGTAATTTCTCCAGGCTTGATCCCCAGTCTTTGCTGAGTTAGCTTCACTCACTCGGGTTGGTGGTGGCGGTACTAGTTAGCCTGGGATAGAGGGGAGGGGGCGGAGGAGACAAAATCATACAGGCTTCTTATTCCTAATCCTTAGCCAGTGATCCAGACTGCAAAGTGTATGTGTGCAGACTTCAACTGAAAACAGACTCAAGCTTGGTGGCAATATTAAACCTTCCCGATTTTAATTTCATTGACCGGCACAATCTATGCCAGGAGCAGTTGATTGCCTGGCCCCAGCCAACCCACAGTCAACTGAGGTGAGTGACCAAATTTGTAGCTCAGGTTATTTGAATAATCACCATCAGTTCACAACATCAGGTTCCACATGTACGTTGATGGCACCCAGCTCTACCTCACCACCACCTCTCTCAACCGCTCCACTGTCTCTAATTTGGCACACTGCTCATCCGACATGAGCAGAAATTTCCTCCAACTAAATTTTGGGAAGACCGAAGTCATTGTCTTTGGACCCCGCCACAAACTCCGCTCCCTAGCCACCGACACTAGCCCTCTCCCTGGCATCTGTCTGAGGCTGAACCAGACCGTTCACAACCTTGACCTCGAGACGCGCTTGCAACCATATATCCACTCCATGACCAAGACCGCCTGCTTCCACCTCCGTAACATCGCCAGACTCTGCCCCTGCCTCAGCTCATCTGCTGCTGAATACCTCATCCATGCCTTTGTTACCTCTAGACTCGATTATTCCAACACACTCCTGGTCGGCCTCTCACCTTCCACCCTCCATAAACTTGAGCTCATCCAAAGCTCTGCTGCTCGTGTCCTAACTCGCACCAAGTCCCGTTCACCCATCGCCCCTGTCCTCACCGACCTACATTGGCTCCCACTATGGCAACGCCACAATTTTAAAATTTTCATCCTTGTTTTGTAATCCCTCCATGGCCTTGCCTCCCCCAGCTCTGTAACTTCCTTCAGCCCTACAAGCCTCTGAAATCTCTGCGCTCCTCCAATTCTGGCCTCTTGCGCAGCCCCGATTTTAATCGTTCCACCATTGGTGGCTGTGCCTTCAGTTGCCGAGGCCCTAAGCTCTGGAATTCCCTCCCTAAACCTCTCCGCCTCACTACCTCTCTCTCCTCCTTTAAGATGCTCCTTAAAACCTACCTCTTTAACCAAGCTTTTGGTCACATGTCCTAATATCTCCTTATGCGGCTCGGTGTCAAGTTTTGTTTGATAACACTCCTGTGAAGCGCCTTGGGACGTTTTACTATGTTAAAGGCGCTATATACAGGAAACTTTGGTTTATCCGGAGGTTGTATGTCCGGAAACCTCGATCTAACGGCAGAAATCAGCAGCCGTTTTGTGAGTTTTTTTTCTTCCCCTAGCATTTTTTTAAACAGTCAGGCTGTGGAAAGCGTCTCTGTAGCTTAGCAACAGCTTCAGAGACGCTTCCAAGGTACGGGCCGAGTGTTTACAAGCTGTTGCTAAGCAACAGTGTTTGTTGTCAGATACGGAGATGAAAACCTCCGTATCCTTCAACATTAGCGCTGGTCTATCCGGAAGTTTTGATAGATCGGCAGCAGCTCGGTCCCGTCGGTGCCGGATAGCATGAAGTTTCCTGTAACTTGTTGTATAAGCTCCCAATGCAGCTTTAGTCTTGCACTGGCATCTAACCAAACAGAAGATACACAAGGCTCAAGGTTGAATGAATGTGGGTACTTATTGTTAGGTGGCTGCACATGGAGGCAAAATATTCTTTCAACCTTTATCACAGAATCATAGAAATTTATGGCACAGAAGGAAGCCATTCAGCCCATCGTGTCTGTACCAGTAATAATGCTTCAAAATGACTTCAAGTATTTGTCAGCTTTTGCTAAGGCTGGGAGAGGGGGGAATCCAATGTCAGGCAGAAATGAATTGAAAGGAAACCCAATGAACGGGTATGAAATGCATTCCTCGGGCAAATGCCAGGGCACTGGAATATCTGACTCCCTGTTTGATGGCTGGCAAAGTGGGACATGTTTCTGCACGAGGGAGGTGCGAGGAAGGTTGGCTTGCTTGGCAACCAAGGACTCCCTCCCCAGAGGGCGGTTGTGTATATTGCCTGCCAGGAGATAACGCTCGGGCTCTGCGGTCTGTACAGTTTATGGGTTCTGCACTCCTGTTGAACTGATGTCTCTTTCCACAAGAAAAGGGATCAATGCATTGCCCCTTACAAACAAAGGCTCTGTGACTTCCTTGATGCATCCGAGAACAATTGACCTGACGTGGACCAAAGCTTAATGCACGACCGCTGGAAGCAAGACAAAAAGTAAAGGTGAGGGGATACCAAGCCTCAGTTATACAAGCTATGTAGGTTGTGAGAGGAAGGAACGACTCTGAAATGCAAAAGAATCCCACCGTTCTGAGGTCCTATGAAAGCATGAATTTAGAGTGGGAGACACGTTGAGGATCTAGGAGCTTGAAAGGCATGTAGGACAGGGCATTTGATACTTAGTTAGAGCGAAATAATGCCCAAAGAAACAATGACCACAGCAATATTAATAAAATAAGAGAAAGACAAGAGAGGTTATGGCACTGCCAAGCAACCCATCTGAGAGCAGCAGGAAAGGTGATGCAACGTATGTTCCCCCACTCTCCTGATGCTCACTGTTGTACTCTAGCATTGTTTAAGCATAGGCCTGTGCCAACTATAAGGTTAAACAACATGAACTGCCCTCAGCAGATTTCCTTGCATCCTCCACAAAAGCTCATAACAGTGCACAGAAGCATTTGCACAGAAGCTACTCACAAAGCACATTATTTATGTGCGAAGGGAAGTCTCATCTGTGGCTTCGGAGAGTTTTTTTGACCTCCAGGTTCTTGATGGTATTTCCTTAAAAACTAAAGTGCGGCGAAGTCTCCACAGCGCCCCACAGCAAAACAAATGAAACAATCCATCACCACCTTGTTTAATTTCACTGACGCCAACAACCGTGGTTGCTTGAGTCATTGTTTATGCTACAATAATAACTGAAGAAATTCCCAGGATATTAAGTGAAAGGCTGTCAAAATGAAGAACAAATCATTTGGAAACATTGGCCTAGAAATTCATTGTAGCCACTTTTGGGGCGTTAAAGTTGGGCGGCCGCTAAAGTTTGCGCCCGCCGCCAAATCGAGGCCACTTCTCCGATATTCATTAGCTTCGCCCTAAGAGTTTGCTCGAGCGCTAAAACAGGCGCTGGACGCCTCTCTTTAGGCGCTAAGCCGGAGGTGCTGAGCGAGAGCGCCCAGGCCGGGCGCAGCGCAGGTGCGGCCATCTCGTGATTGACAGCAGACACCCTGGTGCCGGCCAGCTCTTAAGGGGGAAGGGTCGACTTTGTCTGCTGCCACGCCCTGGATAGTGGAGCCCTCCAGCTAGGCCTGAACACTGCTGCTGGACCCAAATAGCGCCTGAAGCCATGCAGAGGGCCCGTGAACGAGCGCAGCGCTTCTCAGAGCGTGATCTGAGTGTGCTGGTTGGTGGTGTGGAGAAGAGGCGCCATATTTTGTACCCGGACAATGGCAGGAAGGCGCCGGTCCGCGCCTACCGGAGAGCCTGGAGGCATGTCGCCAGCAAGGTGTCAGCCAACAGTGAGGTCCCCAGGACCGGTGTCCAATGCCGCAAAAAGTTTAATGACCTCACGCGGATTGTCAGGGTGAGTACCCTTTCCAGTGACCTCCTCATCCTTGCATGTGCACCTCACATTATGGGCAAAGGGACCTGAAAGCCCTAATGGCCAGCCCTCATCCAGCAGCTATGGAACAGGCATGAACATCAATTGCACATTCTGCACTTAACACACTGGCCAAGCTATTCCACCATGGGAGGCAGTGCACACAAGATCAGGGCGACACACTGGCCAGGCTATTCCACCATGGGAGGCAGTGCACACAAGATCAGGGTGACACACTGGCCAGGCTATTCCACCATGGGAGGCAGTGCACACAAGATCAGGGCGACACACTGGCCAGGCTATTCCACCATGGGGGGCAGTGCACACAAGATCAGGGCTACACACTGTACTTAGAGGCCGTCCTTTCTCTTGCAGGCCAAGCTGGCCAATAACAAGAAGAGCCGGACTGCGACCGGGGGAGGCTGACCCCAGATCCAGCTGCTCACCGAGCTGCAACATCGCGTGGAGCGCATCATGGGTGGCCGGGTGATTGGCCCCGTTGCATGTGGAGATGCCGACCCTGTTCTGGGCACCAATGGTAAGGACATCAACGTTTGGACCTCTCTCGTCCCACTTGCGCATCAGATCTACATCCTTTGCCACTGTCCGACCAATGCGCTGAATGCCACCACTCATGCATCCCTCGCTGACGCCCTCTCCTCACTCTAAAGCTACTCTTGTGCCTTCCTGCTTTCAGATGGTGAGGAGGAGGTCCCTGAACTTGCCAGTGACAGCCCCTCAGAGGAGGAGGAGGAGCAAGAGGAAGGCGGCCCATCAGGGGAACCCTCAGCCGTGGCAACCCATGCCAATGTAGGGGACACGTCTTCCCTGGAGGGGAGCGTCACGGAAGTGTCGGAGGGGAGGGGAGCTCATGGGACCTGCGGCCTGCAGAAACGCGGGAGGGGGGTGCCAGCTCGGCGGCCTTCTCACCAGAGGGGGGAAGGGTCGGAGGGGAGTCCAATTGCTGGGCCCAGCGGCGTCCAGCAACGCAGGAAGGGTCGGCCAGCTCGGCGGCCTTCTCCCCAGAGGGAGAGTCCGGCCTCCAGTCCGGAGATGGTCTTCGCCGAGGAGATGGAACGCCTCGAGGACTTGTCCGCGGACTCGGAGCGCCGGCACATGGAGCTCATGGGGGTAGTGGCACGGTTGCCTGAGGCCATCGAGTCCCTCTCTCGGAGTGTCACCGACGTCGGGGCCTCACAGGCCATCAGTTTGGCGGAATTCGGGGCAGAGCAGGCAGCGAGTCAGGCGGCATTCGGGGCAGATCAGGCAGCGAGTCGGGCGGCATTCGGGGCAGCTCAGGCAGCGAGTGGGCAGCTGATCAGTGGTGCCGTGCAGTCACTGGGTGCTCTGATGAGGTCACTGAACAGGTCAACACGGGCACTCACTGCTGCCACACTCGCTGTGTCAGCCAGGCATCGCCAGGGCACCCGGCGTGCTGCAGCAGCACAGCGGTCTGTCCCTCGGCAGATTGGTGTGCATGCTGCAGTGCTGGCCCGGGCAAGTGCCAGTGTCTCAGGCGACCAGCGAGCGCCTGCCATCCGCCAGCTTGCCCCCATTCCTCCAGCCGCCACTGCCGCTCCCCCAGTGGAGCTGCCAGGAGCTGCTGCAGCGACTGATGCTGGCCAGCCACAGCTGCAGCATTCAACAGCCGCCCGCTCGACGGCCAGACCTCGACTAGGCCGACCCCCAAGGGCATCTGCCGTCACGACATGTGCCCCTCTGGAGCCTGCCCCCAGCCTTGCAGCAGCCAATGGCCTTACTTTGAGGAGGAGCAGCAGGGCGGGCAGGGGCCACACAAAGATGGCCAAGGCATCACCCTAGCGGGCCAAAAAGTCGAATGTGTGGCCAGTTGTGTTTGTTTTTTGAGGCCGAGAATTGGATGTTTGTTTTTTGAGGCCGAGAATTGGATGTTTGTTTTTTGAAGGCCGAGGATGTGATGTTTGTATTTTACGAAGTCCGAGGATGACGGCCATTTTAGTTGCACTGTTTTGTTAATCCTCTCCAGGTTGTGGGAGCGAGTAATGTGTTTCAGTGTTTTTTGGGGGTCTCGTCTGTTTTTGGTTTTCATGTGCGAAGGGCCCTTAGTTTGTACAATAAAGCATTTTATTTATTAACATTGTCCATGTTTGATCTTTGAAGTGTTTGTTGCCTTAACCGGCTGAGGGCTTGCGGAGCGGCTGCAATCATGTTCTTTCATTGGCACAAGCCATTCCCTGACAGGGGGCCTAGAAGTGACGTCCAGTAAGCCGCCGACGGGCGGCCCTTGGACCTTGTGCCTCCCTCCTGGGCTGGTACTCCTCGTCCTCCTCCTCCTCATGCTCCTCCTGCTCCTCCTCCTGAGGTGGGGGTCCAACGTGAGGTGGCAGTGCCTGAGTCCTGCGGATAGCCAGGTTGTGCAGCATGCAGCAAACGACGACGAATTGGGAGACTCGCTCCTGCGAATACTGGAGGGCTCCCCCGGAGCGATCGAGACAGCGGAACCGTTGTTTGAGGACGCCGATTGTTTGTTCTATGATGTTCCTAGTCGCTTGATGGCTCTCGTTGTATGCCTCTTCAGCAGGGGTCATGGGCGCGCGGAGCGAGGTCATGAGCCAGGTACACAAAGGATAGCCTTTGTCCCCGATAAGCCCTCCTCTTGGGGGAGGCTGTGCCTGGAACATGTCAGCCACAGTTGTCTGTCGCAGGATAAAGGCATCGTGGCTGCTGCCTGGAAAGCGGGCATTGACAGCTAGGATGCGCTGCCTGTGGTCACACACCAGCTGTACGTTGAGGGAATGGTAGCCCGTCCGGTTGCGGTAATCCTCGGCATGCTCCAGAGGTGCCCGCAAAGCCACATGCGTGCAGTCAATGGCACCCTGCACCATGGGGAAGCCCGCTATTCTTGCAAACCCCACTGCACGCTGCTGCTGCTTGTCCAGAGTCATGGGGAAGGAGATGAATTGATGTCTCCTTCTGAAAAGGGCTTCGGTCACCTGGCGGATGCAGCAATGCACGGCGAACTGGGAGATGTTAGCGATGTCCCCAGCAGCGGATTGGAAGGAGCCGGTGGCATAGAAGTTGAGAGCCACCGTCACCTTCACTGCCACCGACAGAGACATCCTGCACATCAGCTGTGGCTGCAGATCTCTCTGAAGCAGCTGGCAGATGTCTGCAACCACCTCCCTTCTGAATCGCAGCCTCCTTACACACATCGCGGCAGACATGGTCAGATAGGAGGACTGCTGGCGGTATACCCTGGGTGGGTAAGGCCTCAGTTGGCGATGCCTGTTGCCCCCTCTGCATCTAGCCAGGGCTGCCACTCTCTCACGGCGTCTGTAAGCCCTTCTGGCATAAGGCTGAAAGTCAGCGTTGGCACCCAATGCAGCCCCCATTATATGCTGGCAAACAATGAGCTCTCAATGAAGGCAAAGATAATTGCTAAGCTCTGGCCTGAGCCAAAAATACCTGTCCTAGTGTTGGTCCAAACCAGTAAGCTCTCCTCCTTGGTCTCTCTCCAAAAAACCGTTGCACAAGAGTGAATGCTGCAAAATGGCTGGCCTTTATAGTGCAGGGTAAGTGCCCTTTAATTAGCGCTCCCCGCGGCCCGCCTCGGCTGTGTACCGTTCCACTTCACAGTCGTTAGGGCCGCCCGGCGCACAATGGCCCGGCGCGAGTGAAGTTCCGGTTCGGGGCGCACAAAGGGCGTTGCACTAGTAAATGACGTCATGATCTGCGTGCGCAGCAGGGCGCGCACTAAGACTTTGCGCCGGCGCTAAATGTGTACTGAAGTTGGGGCGAGGCGCAGATCGCGCTGTGCCCGGGCGCTAAGCGCCTAGCGCTCGAGATCTACTCCTCCTAAGGCGCTAACGGCTGGCGCGCCCAACTGAATTTCTAGGCCATTGTAATTGAACTGGACGTATCTTTAAGATGGTCAAATGATCCACCATCAACATACTCCCACACGTCACAAATAATCCCTGCTTAACAAAAGTGACAATGCAAAAATTGTGCATCTCACCCACTCTTCAATAAAGAAACTGACACCTCTCAGCCACTATCACAACAACAACTTGCATTTATATAGCGCCTTTAATGTAGTAACATGCTTCACAGGAGCGTTATCAAACAAAATTTGACACCGAGCCACGTAAGGAGATATTAGGACATGTGACCAAAAGTTTGGTTAAAGAGGTAGGTTTTAAGGAACGTCTTAAAGGAGGAGAGAGAGGTAGAGAGGCGGAAGGGTTTAGGAAGGGAATTCCGGAGCTTAGGACCCAGGCAGCTGAAGGCACGGCCGCGAATGGTGGAGCGATGGAAATCGGGGATGTCCAAGAGGCCAGAATTGGAGAAGCGCAGGTATCTCAGAGGGTTGTAGGGCTGGAGAAGGTTACAGGACAGGGGAGGGGGCGAAGTCATGGAAGGATTTGAAAACAAGGATGAGAATTTTAAAATTGAGGCGTTGCCGGACCGGGAGCCAATGTAGATCAGCGAGCACAGGGGTGATGGGTGAACATGACTTGGTGTGAGTTAGGACACAGGCAGCAGAGTTTTGGATGACTGCTGCTTTTTCTCCACTTGGTGCTCGGTGCCTCACCTTGTATTTCTTCAGCAACGTCACTATGTACCTCTTCTGGATGGCGTGCAGGTGCCCAATTTAAGTGGTACGGTGATGATTCGCACTCAGGTGCATGGTGCTCTTTGGGCATTTCTGCTGGTCCACTGGGTTCTCCTTGCTCTGTGGACAGAGCAGGTGATAAGGGCATGAGCACACTAGAAGTGGCTCGCTCTCCAATTTTTCCTCCCTACTAGTGGGGAAGTGTCTGTGCTGTACACAGCATAGCCAATAGTGAAGACTTAGCACAAAGGGTAGGCTTACTTACTAACATTTTGTAAAAGACTTGAAGCTCAAGCCCTCCTGCCTTTCCATCCTTCATCCCTTTAATACCAACTCCAGTAAAATCCCAGAGGCGGATGGCTGTGAATGAGGCCTAGAAGCACATGGATTAGCGCATCGCTGAGGGCCACAGGAGCAGGCGAAACGAGCCATGCGTGGCCACCAAGCCTCATTTTGAGTCGCGCTGATGTGGAAAATCGCAGAGCAAACTGGCTTTTTTCACTTGTTAACCTCCCGTTTGTTTTTCTTACTTAAACGTCAGCTGCATAAGGAGCTAATTTGGAGAGCAGAATGCGTCTGGCTGCTGTGTTAGCAACATCATGAGACATAGCAGGTAAATTTCCCCTGATCGCTGTTGCGACTGAAATCGTAAATACACGGTTACTGCCCAAACCTCTTATCGAACTGTGTGCACAGAAAGAATTTTTAACAGTTAGTGTATCGATATTTCAGTTGTAAAGCGATAACAATGCTGGAAAAAAACCATCTCCAAACAATAACAGGAAACATCTCAGTCCATCTCGAGGCAACTTTCCCGACTCTTATCCTGAAGTGTGCCATTTCTTGATTGATTTTGGTCTGTTTGTGCAATAAATGTCTTGGTGAGAATGTCTGCTATCTATCAGGTTCCCTATCTGTATACTCCCTCAAAGATTACAAATTATTTCACTGTTTGCACATGAATTTACAAATAATTTTAGAATTTTATTATCTGGGTATATGCAATAATCCTCGACTTTGACAGAGCAAAAAATCCTGATATACATATGGCCAGATCTTATTAAACCAATATAATTAAATCATGCTATACAATATTAGCAACTTGCAAGCTTGGTTCAGTTGACAGCATTCATAGAAACATAGAAGATAGGAGCAGGAGTAGGCCATTCGGCCCTCGAGCCTGCTCCGCCATTCAATGAGATCATGGCTGATCATCCAAATTCAGTACCCTGTTCCTGCCTTCTCCCCATATCCCTTGATCCCTTTAGCCTTAAGAAATATATCTAACTCCTTCTTGAATATATTTAATGAATTGGCCTCTACTGCCTTCTGTGGTAGAGAATTCCACAGGTTCACCACTCTCTGGGTGAAGAAATTCCTCCTCATCTCTGACCTAAATGGCTTACCCCTTATTCGTGCCTCTGCGTCAGAAAGTTGTTGGATCAAGCCCCACTACACGCTGCAGATAACGTAGCCTGACATTGAGGGTGTACTGCATCATTGGAGCTGCTGCCATTTGATGGAATGTTAAATATCAATTCGATATAAAATGTCCTATTGCTCTATTTAAAGAAAAGCAGGTGTTCTCCCTGTGTCCTGGTCAACATTCTTTCTTCAGTCAAAAATAGTTTATCTAGTTCGTCCTTCATTTGCTGTTTGCAGAACTTTTTGTTGCGTGCAAAGCGTCTGATCATCACGAGTTTGTAAGGCACTCTAGGAAGTGATGTGCTTTATAAATTAAGTTCATCCTTTAATGTGCTCGCATGAAATCCCTCCGTTTGTTATTTTACCAAAGGTGTTAACCCATTTAAAATAAACAGATTAACACCATTGCCAAAATAGCAGACAAAGGAATAAGAATGCATTAACATGTTCTCCATTATTGCAGAGTGTAATTTTAACCCACAAGTCTATTACAACCGCTGGAGTTGATTTTAGCTGTTCGGCAGCAGTGAATCGGTCGCCTGTTTTATACCCGTCCCGATTTTCCGACCAGCTGCTGGTTAAAATCGATCCTTCTGGCTTTTAAATTGCACTGTGAGATTTATTGTAAAAAAAAACCTATCATGTGCACCTGAAATATCCTTCCTCCTCTACTGTAACAGAAGCAAAAGCACTAGCACATTTAAATGCGCTGATCTGTGTTATTAACATAAATGGATTAAATGCTCCTGACAATTTTAAATGTATTAAGTGTTCAGATATTATTATCCAATGGTGTAATTTCCAAGTCTTTGCAACATCAAACGTTTCATTTAATAAACTCTATTACAAGAAAAGTGTCCTAATGTATAAAAAACCTCCCAAACATTTTTATTGATATAAATATAATACAATATACTATAATAAAATATAATATAATAAAATGAAAGAAAATAAAAAAGACTTGCATTTATATATGTTTTTTTATTCGTTTATGGGATGTGGGCATCGCTGTCAAGGCCAGCATTTATTGCCCATCCCTAATTGCCCTTGAGAAGGTGGTGGTGAGCTGCCTTCTTGAACCGCTGCAGTCCATGTGGTGAAGGTACTCCCACAGTGCTGTTAGGGAGGGAGTTCCAGGATTTTGACCCAGCGATGATGAAGCTTCTTTCATGACCTCAGGGTTTCCCAAAGCGCTTTACAGCCAATGAAGTACTTTTGAAGTGGAGTCACTGTTGTAATGTAGGAGACACGGCAGCCAATTTTGCACACAGCAAGCTCCCACACACATGACCAAACCATCTGTTGGTAGGTTAAGGGTCGCCAGGGAAACTCCCCTGCTCTTCTTCATAATTCTTTATATTCTTTACAATACCATAATCTGGCTGTTGTTAACTTACTCCATATTTTCCTGCCTTTCTAATTATAATATCCCTCAGCAAGCATAGCAGCGAATCAGAAGCAGCCCAGCCATTGGCCAGTGTGCTCTCCGTCGCTCCGTGGATGATTCATTTAAAGCTGTTCTGCCAATGTTTGCTTTTGCCTGACATGGATTAAACACTCTGTACACATCTTGAAAAGCAACTGTTGAATGTATTTTTTCAGGCATTCATTTATTCTTGAGGGACCTTTTAGATAAACAAACTTGTGAAGTAACAGATTAGCAACAATAAATGCTTAAAAAGGGATACATCGTTTAAAAAAAAAATACTGAAAAGGAAAGAATCATTTTTACTGACAGGGCAATGCAATGCTTAAGAACCTATCATTCAACAAGTCCTGATCAGCAAACACATTAGCACGCCATGGCCTGATCAGCAAGCACAGCAATGTTCCGAGTCGCACATTAGTTCAATGCAATCCGAGATGCATTCAAAGTCAATTAATCACGTCGCTGCCAGGTGTCCAGCACCTTCATTTTTAAGTGGCAGTGGCATGAAAACTAACTTAAATGTAAGAAAATTGTGATCGCCATTGATTTTAACTGCGGCGGGTGGGGGGGGGAGAGGGCAGGGGTGGATGGAGCTACAATAATTACCTTCCAACTGTTTTCAGCGAGGGCAATGGTGGACCGCAATAGAGGTCCCAAGAACATATGCAGTGACATAATTAACGGCATAAGTCACTTACTCCATAAGTTCTTCCTATTTTTGTGCCATTCATGGGCCCCATCACCCGGAAAATCTGGGCCATTGTTATATAATGCAAATGACACATCTAGTACACCTGTGTTTGTGACGCTTCAGATAAGTACTCATTTCTGTATCAGAGTGGTTAGGATTTGGAATGCGCTGCCTGATAGGGTGGTGGATACAGATTCAATAGTAGCCTTCAAAAAGGAATTGAAAGAAAGACTTGCATTTATATAGCGCCTTTCACGACCACCAGACGTCCCAAAGCACTTTACAGCCAATGAAGTACTTTTTTGAAGTGTAGTCACTGTTGTAATAGGATACACAGCAGCCAATTTGCACACAGCAAGCTCCCACAAACAGCAATGTGATAATGACCAGATAATCTGTTTTAGTGATGTTGATTGACCAGGACACCAGGGATAACTCCCTTGCTCTTCTTCAAAATAGTGGCCATGGGATCTTCTACATCCACTTGAGAGAGCAGTCGGGGCCTCGGTTTAACGTCTCAACCAAACGGCAGCACCTCCGACAGTGCAGTACCCCCTCAGTACTGCACTGGAGCGTCAGCCTAGATTTATGTACTTGAGCCTCATGGAGTGGGTCTTGAACCCGCAACCTTCTGACTCCGAGGCAAGGGTGTTACCCACTTTTTTTTTTTTTATATTACTTTATTGAACATTAAGAACATTTACAACATCGTGATCATTACATTGTATGATACAAATCAATTCCACCGCCCTGCACAGCCATTCCGCCACCACATTTTAACATCAAAACCTGAAGTTTAATTTGTCACCTGTAACATATATTAATCGATTGTACTTTAAAAATTGGTTGTAAAATACTGTCCTTAAATTCCTTTCTGAATAAAACATCCACAGAGCCTTATAATGGTCTTTTAGCTTATATTTAAAATACTCTTTTAGATTGATTCTCCTCCCCTTAGAAAACAGAGCATTCCTTCTTTGCACAATCACGAATCTAGCCAAACTGAACATTAAATTAATTGCCGCTCCGCTAGACTCTGGCAGACTCTCCTGCAATCCCCATCTCAAAATTGAGTCCCACGGGATTCCCATTCTCGCTGTTCGGTCCCCACCCAGCAAAAAAGCTTCACACAACTGTCGAACATAGTACTTAAAGTCATTTAACTGCGGACATAACACCAGTAAATGGGACAGAGTCTCATCCTGTGTCCCACACATTGGGCAAGTTGCCGCCTCCACTCGTCCAATCTTGCACAAGACCGTCATGGTAAAAATCCGGTTATGAGCCAATTTGAAATCCAGTTCAATCCATTCTGGGCATTTAAAATTTGCCCACACTCCCTTCCAAATCCTGTTGAAGTCTAGCTGTGGGTATACACTCTGCCAAAACTCCTGACCAGCAGGTGTCTTGAATCTCCATTCTCTGAATACCTCATAGAAATCTCGAGTATTACAGTTGTCAAATTGGACTAACTCTCCCCCTTTCTCCAGTACAAAGCTTGGAAAAGCAGGACGCATTTTACTTCCTTTGGAGATTTCCGCATTTATTTCTTCCATCCAATCCTGTGGCATTGCCCTCACAATCTTCTCATACATGATTCCTATTGCTTTTCCTTCTACCTCCTGATCCTCCTCCCACACCATGTCCCTCACTATCGCTTCCGGCAACCAACCTGGAATCACCTCGTATAATACATCTTTCACCGATATAATCCCAGCTTTTATAAAAGCTTGATTAAATAAAACCTCTCCTTCGATGTTGACCCACCTGTTCAAAAATAAAGGCTGTTCTAAAAATTCCTCAGCCCCCTTGGGCATAAACTGCACACTTTTTAAAAATTGAGCCCAAGTCTCGACAACCCCCTTATAAAACCTAGGGAGAAGCTTAATCGATTTCAAAAACATATTATTGTATTCCAAAAAAATATCCCCTGCCCTCCTATCCCACTTCGTTTTAAAAAATGCTCAAAACAACTCTTCCAAAAACTTGAATTTGACTTCTGAAGAAATCTCTTCACCCATTTGATTCTAAAGGATTTTTTCTTCAAATCAATATCTGGGAAGTTGAGTCCTCCCTGATTTCTCCATCCAATGATGGTATTGTAAGCCACCAAGGCTGGTTTCCCTTCCCATAAAAACCTCACACAAGCCTCTCGGATGGACTTTTCTGCCCACTCAGGAATATCCTCCACCGTCAATAAGTACCATAGCTTAGATAGCAGGAGGGCAGACACCTCTGTCGCTCTTCCTTGCACTTTCAACCACCTTCTTTCCCATCTTCCCAAAATCTTTTTAATTTTCATAACCTTCGGTTCCCAATTTAATCGATCCACTTCTTCCCGGTCTTTCTTGCACCCCATATGCACCCCCAGAACTTCCAAAACCTCCACCACCTTAAAGGGACATTCCCCCAACCATTCCCCCCTACCCCTCCCTGCAACCAGGCATTGGGACTGACTATAATTCACTCTGGCACCTGAAGCTCTACAATATTCCTCCACTACCTCCATAGCTTTCCTCACTGACTCCCCATTTCTCAATGTTAAGATTGTGTCATCTGCATATTGGTGTATCACCGAAACCAGCCCGGAACTGGGGACCACAATCCCAACTACACCTTGTTTCTTTCGCATCATGTAACCTAATGGTTCTGCTACCAATGTGTACAGCAGTGGGGACAGGGGACAACCCTGTCTCACTGATCTCTGTATTGGAAAATACTTGGATAAAAAACCATTACATTTAACACAGCTAAATATGTTTGAATAAAAAATCCTTATCCACTGAATGAAATTTCCCTTGAAACCAAATGCTTCTAAAACCTTCAATAAAAACTCATGAGAGACCCTATCATAGGCTTTCTCTTGATCTATCTTTAATACATAAGCCTCCCTCCCACTCTCTTCCATGAGCTCTATCGCATCTCGGATTGAGACCACAGAGTCTGCGATGTCCTGGTCAATGACTCCATAGGACTGAGAGGGCCAAACCATCTCCGGTAACACCTCCTTCAAACGATTTGCCATAACCCTCGCCAAGATCTTATAATCCACATTTAATAGTGTGATGGGCCTCCAATTCTTCAGATCCCGTCTATCCCCTTTATTTTTATAAGCTAAGCTTATGATACCTCTCCTCATAGATGGGGCCAGGCTTCCCTCAATTTTAATTTCCTTAAAAACTTCTAAGAGCAATGGACTTAAAATCTTGAAAAATTCCTTATAAAATTCTGCACTTAGTCCATCGGACCCTGGGCTTTTCCCCCCCTTCATTCCACTTATTGCTATTTTTATTTCCGCTAATCCTACTTCTTTATCACACATGCTTCTCTCATCCTCCTTTAAACCCTTTTCAATAAAAGCAGTAACCTTCTCCATCTCCAAATTGGAAATGTCTTCTTTCGTATATAGCTCTTGATAAAAGCTGCTAGCCGCCTCCAAAATCTCCTCACTTTCATGAATGATCTTCTCCCCAACCTTCAACTCCTCAATTAACGATAATCTCTTTCGCAGCTTCTCTTGCTCTAGAAAATATCGAGTGCATCTTTCGCCCTCCAATGCATCTCTAGCCTTTGCACGGAGAATGACCCCCTTGCATTTTTCAGCTTGCAATAATTCCCACTCTTCCTTTAGCACCCGGAACTTAGTCTCAGCTCCCTTATCCCCTCCGTCAACTGCTTTACAGACATCCGTAAACCTTTTGTTTATACTCTCTTCTCGATGCCGGTTAGCTGCCGTCCTCTTTTTCCCATAACGTACCGAAAAAACTTTTACCTCATATTTGAAATTGTCCCACCAAACTCTTCTTTCTTTCAAGAACAAAAGTTCCTTCCGAGCATTCTTTATTATATTTATAATCCCTTCTTTATAAGCACATTCCTTCAGGTATTGATTGTTTAAAATCCACACCCCTGAACCGATCTTAACTCTGCTGTTCCTAATTCTAAGAACCAAAGCCGAGTGATCACTAAAAAATACTTTTTTATAATAAATCTCCATCACCTCCAAACTTAACCCTTCCCGCATTAATACAAAATCTATTCGGCTCTGTTTTAAAACATCACCCACCCAACCTGCTCTGGAGAACTCCCTTTTTATGGGGTTCTGGTCCCTCCATAATTCTCTCAAATTTAAATTTGCCATCATTTTTATAATCATCCCTCTGGAGTTATCCTCTTTAAAGGTCATCTGGGCTGAAATGTCCATCCAAGATAAAAATACATTAAAATCCCCCACTATACAAGGATTTTCCACCTCTGCCACTTCAGTGAATAACCCCCGAAAAAACTCGCGACGCTTGCAATGGTCGTTCAGTGCATAGATATTAAAAAGATCACACTTAAATCCCTCCAATTTTACCCTTAGCCGTAAAAATCTCCCCTCAGTGTCCTTGTCCACCAAGGCAACGTTCTCTTCTATGGATGGACTCACCAAAACAGCCACCCTTCCACGGTTATTGTTTGCACAACTTGCAAACACTTCTCCCTTCCAAACCTTCTGAACTCTTTCTAGAATATCCTCATCCCAAAAGGTTTCTTGCAGACACAACAAGTCCGTGCCTTTAAAACCCTGCAACAACTGCTGCAATTTCTTCTCACCCCTCAGTCCGTTCACATTGATCGAGGCCAATGTAATCATGGCTCAAAAGAAGGGAAATATGCCCAATAATCTCCCCATCATTTAATCTCTGGCTCCTCCCTCCTCTCATGCTCCTTCTCAACTTTTCGGGCAGCTGTTGCTTTTTCCTGCAGCCTCTGGCTCTTTTTCCCCTCCTGTTTGACCCCTCCCTGCTGTTTCAGCCTCTTCCTTGCCTTAACTTTGGATCCAGGAGCTGCCCTTTCTCCCTCCTTCTACCCCTCACTAACCTTTCCCTTTCCACATGATGCCACCCCATCCCCGACTTCCATGTCTCTGTCCCCCTCTAATTCCTCACACTCAAGCTCTTCTGCAACCCCCTGTGCCTGCTCCCCATCAGATACATAATCCTGCTCCCCGTCAGATACTTCATCTCCCATAGAGAGTCTTCCTGCTATCGCAGTTTCTCCCACTGTGCCGCCCCCTTCGACCACGTCTCTACCTCTGACCCTTGCACCTTGTTCCCTCACTCCATGGGACAATGGCGCACCTAAATTGTTCCCTTCTGACGTCTCTATCTCGCCGATCCCATTCTGCTGTCCCTTTAAGGCTCCCGCCCTGCCCCCTCCCGCTCACCAAAATATCCGACTCCCCGCCTCTCCCCGGAGCACTCACTTCCACCACACACCCCGCTCCTGCCTCCTCTCCCCCCACAGACACCAGACTCCCCAGGGGGAGCCGAACTACACTAAGGCTCGAGTCTGCACTCGACCCTTGCTGCCCGCTGCTGTCTTTATTCCCCTCCATAGCACTCGCCGTGTTTTCCGCCATCTCCATCTCGATCTCCGCTCCGCTAACCTCTGCCTCTTCCTGTGCTCCTTTTTCCTTCATTTTACCGGCTGTGTCCTCCGACTGCACCGCACCTCCGGCCGTTCCACACTCCTCTCCTGCTCCTTCTCCCATCTCCTCATCACTCATTTCGCTCCCTTCTGCCACGCATTCACAGCGGGCGGGGCCTTTACAACACACCCCACAGCTCTCCGCCTTGCAGCTCCGTGCGATATGTCCCAACTCACCGCAATAGTAACAATACAAATCAGGACAGTTTCTTACGAGATGGTCATGTCCCAGACAATAGTAACACACCTTTACTTGGTTATCGTGCAGCACACAAAAGTACTGTACTCCTTCCAGTGTCTCGAACTTCATACTGTAAGGCAAAGACCTCACCCCCTCTGGGAACCGCACCTTTACATACCGGGTTCCGTCTGCTACCCCTGTTCCCGGATAGTACCTCCTCTTTATTTCGGAACAGATTTTAATGTCCCACGACTCCAACGTTTTGCTCAGCACTTCGTCCTCGATGTACACAGGCAAGTTCAAAAATGAAACCACCACCTCCTCTGAATATAGCAGAGTCACCTCCAAAAATTTCTCCCCAACTTTCAGACTGAGCAGCAGTTTTTCCACCTCCTCACGGCCACTGACTGTCACCTCAAATCCCACATTTGGTTTTGGTCGGCAGGCAAAACAGCTTCCCTCACCACAGTCCTCATGAACCGCCTGGATTATATCCCAGGCTCGAATCTTCTTATCTTCACATTGCACCACCACCGTATTTTCTTTACCAAACCTCCTGAGGTCCCGACCCAAATCTTTGGGCCTTTTTTTTCCCCTTCCCACCACAGTTTCTTCCCTAATAAAATTCCTCTCGGGAATATTGTCCTCTGAGGGGCCCGGCACTCCGGACCCCTCAGCAGCCATCTGGCTGTTTTTTGTGGGCCAAAAAGGCCCTAAAACCTGAAAACAACACCCCAAAACCCTCCACCAACTTTTTACAAAACTTCCTCCAACACCCAGCTGCAATTAGGCAACCAGTCACACCTGGCTCACTCCTAGCCCCTCCCACCTAGAGACCCACTGAGCCACAGCTGACACCTAAGATAGTTCTTGGAGATGCTGGGGAATTGAATAAATACTGGTAGGGAAAGAAATTGCAGGAATATGGGGAAAAAGCGGGGAAGTGGGACTAACTAGATCGCTCTTCAAAAGATTCAGCACAGACTCGATGGGCCGAATGGCCTCCTTCTGTGCTGTACTATTCTATGATTCTATGATGATGCTTTAAAACATAAATCTTTTGATTGCACAGAAAAAAATAGCCCAGGAACTGAAAATACTTTCCTGGGGCAGGAGTCAGAACGTCTGCAGCCTACGACTGACCTCAGTAATCACAATTAAAAAGAGAAACCAAACCAACAATTTCATCCCAGGCTTTGAAAGTCTTGCATCTATAGTGTGAATCCATCACACTCCAGACATCACACTCCAGGTTGCACACTTTGTTACTGAAGGGGGCAAAAAAAGTCAAGCATTTCATCCGTGTTTCTTCTAACCTGGAATCAGATATTTCCAAGCAATTTACAACCTCTAATTGAGTTCACCTACAATTTGCAAGCCCCGATAATTACCTGGCAAATGCCCTTATAGGAACAGGGCAGGTTAGTAACTATACATCACAACTGTGCCCCAGACTATCAATGAATAAGGAATCCATTGGTTATAACATTGGGAGATCAATTGGGTGTTGGTGAGACTACACCTGGAGTACTGCATACAGTTTTGGTCTCCTTATTTAAGGAAGGATATACTGTACTTGCATTGGAGGCAGTTCAGAGAAGGTTCACGAGGATGATTCCGGAGATGAAGGGGCTATCTTATGAAGAAAGGTTGAGCAGGTTGGGCCTATACTCATTGGCCCTATACTCATGGGCCTATACTCTAAAGCCTGCACATCTGCCAATGCACTTTATTATGTTTATGTTAATGTATTACAAGCCAAATGAATGTTGAATGTTAAATGTCTTAATCTAAATGTACACTCTCGGGATCCGCAAGCCTACATTTCGTTGTACTGCACTTGTGCACTAACAATGACAATAAAGTTGATTGATTGATTGATTGGTTGATTGATTGGAGTTTAGAAGAATGAGAGGAGATCTTACTGAAACATATAAGATTCTGAAGGGGCTTGACAGGGTAGATGCAGAGAGGATCTTTCCCCTCGTGGGGGAATCCAGCACTAGGGGGCATAATTCCAGAATAAGGGGGCGCCCTTTTAAATCAGAAATGAAGAGGAGTCTCTTCTCTCAGACGGTCGTGAATCTTTGGAATTCTCTTCCCCAGAGAGCTGTGGAGGCTGGGTCATTGAATATATTTAAGGTGGAGATAGACAGATTTTTGAACGATAAGGGAGTCGAGGGTTATGGGGAGCGGGCAGGGAAGTGGAGTTGAGGCCAAGATCAGACCAGCCATGATCTTATTGAATGGCGGAGCAGGCTCGAGGGGCCAAATGACCTACTCCTGCTCCTATGTCTTATGTTCTAACAGGCTCTTTTACTACAAGCCTCATGTTAGAATAAGACCACAGCTACTATTAAAACTTCTCATGTTATTAAGAAAGAAAAGAAAGACTGGTGTTCTTTATAGACTCTGGTAGTACGAAACTCCCTTTTAAGTTGTGTTGATGAATACACACTATTGGTAGGGCATTTTATTTGACACAACATGACATCTTGCAACAAGTACACTTACAATGCAAAATGCAACTTGCTGCTTAACTTTGCTTAAGAAGTCTTGAAGTAGTAAGTTGCTTTCTGAGTGCTAAAACAAAATCACGCCCTAATTATCAGAGGAATAAGCTGGAGCCCATCAGTGTGATGGAGATGAATTTGCATCAGTAGGGATGTGACTGCTAAGATAGACGCATCCCCTTCAGCATCTCATGCTAATTCCACTCCTTTGCGCTCTCAGAGTCAGTGCCTGTGTTTAATCTTATGATCCCGGGCATGAGGGACTTCAGTTATCTGGAGAGACTGGAGAAGCTGGGATTCATAGAATCATAGAATCGTAGAAATTTACAGCACAGAAGGAGGCCATTTGGCCCATCTTGTCCGTGCCGGCCGACAAAGAGCTATCTACCCTAGTCCCACTTTCCAGCACTTGGTCCATAGCCCTGTAGGTTACAAGTGCATATCCAAGTACTTTTTAAATGTGATGAGGGTTTCTGCCTCTGAGGAAGGATGTTCCTGCCATGGAGAGAGTGCAGCGAAGATTCACCAGACTGATACCTGGGATGGCAGGAATGGCATATGAGGAGAGATTGGGTTGATTAGGCTTATAATCGCTAGAGTTTAGAAGAATGAGAGGGGATCTCATTGGAACTTATAAAATTCTAACAGGACTAGACAGACTAGATGCAGGAAGGATGTTCCCGATGGCGGGGGAGTCCAGAACCAGGGGTTACAGTCTAAGGATAAGGGGTAAGCCATTTAGGACTGAGATGAGGAGGAATTTCTTCACCCAGAGAGTGGTGAACCTGTGGAATTCTCTACCACACAAGGCAGTTGAGGCCAATTCATTAAATATATTCAAGAAGGAGTTAGATATATTTCTTAAGGCTAAAGGGATCAAGGGATATGGGGAGAAAGCAGGGACAGGGTACTGAATTTGGATGATCAGCCATGATCTCATTAAATGGTGGAACAGGCTTGAGGGGCCGAATGGCCTACTCCTGCTCCTATATTCTATGTTTCCAAAAATCTAGCGATCTCAGCCTTGAATATAGTCAAAGACTCAGCATTCACAGCCCTCTGGGGCAGAGAATTCAAAAGATTCACAACCCTCTGAGTGAAGAAATTCTTCCTAATCTCATTCTTAAATGGCCTACCTCTTATCTTGAGACTATGCCCCCTAGTTCTAGAAACTCCAGCCAGGGGAAACAACCTCTCAGCATTTACCTTGTCAATCCCCTTCAGAGTCTTGTATGTTTCAATGAGATCACCTCTCATTCTTCTAAACTCCAGTCCAGTCCAACTCCGGCATCTCCACACCATGTCTTCTAAACTCCAGAGAATATCGGCCCATTCTACACAATCTCACAGCAAGACTTCCTTACAGGCAAGTTTGGGCTGATTGGCCTCCTTCTGTATGATTCTATGATTCTATTATCAGCACCACCTCTCTAAATTAAAGTTGTTTTTTGTAATAAGTGGTGCATACCCTTGCCACAAAAAACAATTTGCTGAAGCAAACCCTAAATTGAAGAGCTATGCCGAATTTGCAGACTCTTCAGTCGATGCCAAGTTTAGAGTATCCAGCTGAAGGAAAGGACTTACATTTACATTCACTTCAGTTCAGTTACAGTTCAGTTCTTGTATAATACATAACAAAGTGCAAGATGTTGAGAGGCCATCGATGAACATCTCTGCTCAGGAAGTGTGGCACCAACAATTCCAAGATCAATTGGTTTTCCGATCTGCAAAGAGATGAGAATATGATATCTAGATTATTGTTGCGATTTGACTTGGTAGATTGTCTTCTTGGTGTCCCCTAAAGAAGATTATCAGTGATGGGTAGCACGGTACATGGAAAGCACTTACTCCCACAGCAGTAGCACTTAGATAGCGAGCCATAGCATCATTGTGGCTTTGTAACTTGTGACTGGTACAGCAGAATAAAGGTTTTTTTGATGCACAAGATGACTAGAAGCTTTTATTTTCTTTATCAAGCCGCGCTTATATTATCTGTTAACCAATTCAACAGGGAGGTCCAGGAACAAAATAAAACTGCTTTATACACAAGAACTCTACTGCGATTTTCCCAGCTGATATCACCAGGGCACAGAATCATCTTGAATCTAATCTGTAATTGCATAGTATGAACATTTATCGGCATTTTCTTACTTCAGTCTGAATATGTAATTTGGAGACACTCCCTTGACAGCCAGTGCCTGAGAAAGAATCAATTGGTCAACTGGTTAGATCCCAGCTCCAAAAGCCAGGAGTCGGCAAGATGGTGTTATGCTGCTGTTTAAAGTCATCTTAAATCTTAATAAAGTTATTCCACTTTCAATAAATCTTAGACAACAGTGAATCCTAAAACAAGTACAAAATAGTAAGTTTACAGATTGGCCCCAAATGAGAATCTCCTCAGAGTTGCACATGAATTTGGAATAATGTTGAAGTCACAGATATTGGCGATGAGTTGGTAGGTGTGGTGCCCATGCACTATGTCACTAACCGCTAGCACCTGGAAATCCCACGCAGTGCACACTTGATCCCAGTTGTGCTATCATGAGGTGTAGGATGGGTGCTTTCCTGAAGAAAGAGAGGAAAAATCATGAGGAAGCTCACCCTGTCCCAGCCAAAGTCAGTTATAAAGTTTCATTGACAGAATTTATCAGTTGATAAATTCACTAGCCAGTGTGGAACTGAAGTATAGACAGCAGGAATATCCCACGTTTGGCACTCAGCTTCTCAATACAGAGATGGCAAGACAGACACTGCAATTGGTCTCAGCTCTCTGGGGCCAGTCAGCAGAAACCAACCCAGGGTTCCCACCATCCGGTGATTCTTGCTGGAAAGTTTTTTTGTCGGTGTTGTGCGAGGATAGGTCCCAGCTCAACCATCATGCCCCATGGTCAAATAGCTTGCTGACAATAGCTTTCTAGGCTCACAAGTAAAGACTAGCTACTTGGATGAGGTACCAGAGTGTGCCCGGCACCTGTGTAACCTCAGCACGAGTCAACCCCTTCAAAAAAAAATTGGAGGCACCAACAAGGAATTCAGGAGAAACTTTGTTACCTAGAGAGTGGTGAGATTGTGGGACTCGCTATCACATAGAGTGGTTGAGGTGAATGGCATAGATACATTTAAGAGGAAGCTAGATAAGTACAATTAGGGAGAAAGAAATAGAAGCTGATGCTGATAGTGTTAGACGAAATAGGGTGGGAGGAGGTTCATGTGGAGCATAAACACCGGCACAGACCAGTTGGGCCGAATGGCCTGTTCCTGTGCTGTAAATTCCATGTAATCCTGTATTGTTTCTGCTGAATCAAAAGCAAAATACAAGAAACTCTTTTTTATCCGGCACCGACGGGACCGGCGTGGTGCCGATTGATCAAAAAGTTCGGATTACAGAGAAGTATACTTACTAAGGTACGAGAACCCCGTACACAGCCATAGATCCAGGCATCCCTGTTGCATGGCAACAGGTGCAGGAACCCCGGTTACACGGCCACAGATCCAGGAACCCCGGTTACACGGCCACTAATATGAAGTAAAACTTACCTGAACTTACTCCTGAATTTTGCCGGTTAAAAGAGATTTACGATTATTTAGGTGCCGGTAAAAAAAGAGTTTCCTGTACTGCAGATGCTGGAAACCTGAAACAAAAACGGATAATGCTGGAAACACTCATCAGGTCAGGCAGCATCTGTGGAGAGAGAAACAGAGTTAATGTTCCAGGTCTTTCGATTAACTTTCTTCAGAACGAGTGAAAGATCATCGACTTGAAACATTGGCCCAGTAATTCCTCTCCCAACGCGTGAGTACGGACGGGGTACTCACGCGTGTGCCCGGAGGAATTGCCAGTTTTCAGCATGCACAGCGCATGCGGGGAAAACCGGCATTTCCTCTCCTCTGACCCAAGGGGTTAAGAGGCTGAACGCGTGCGCGCAGGAGTCTGCGCGTGCAACTTGGATTTCCTTTATTTTTAGAGAGTTGCGCATGTGTAAAGGCCTCCGGTTTTTACGCATTGAAAAATCACACGTAAGTACTTAGTTTTACAGGTAAGTGGTCTATTAATACAATTTATAAAAAAAATTTCCACAGGTTTATTATTTTTAAAGAATTTACAGTAAGGTAAGTTTAGTTTTAGCCCCGATTTTTTATATAATAATTTTTTTCAAATTTTAAAATTATTGTTTAAAATAGTTTTTTACAGTTATTTATGGTTCATTTAAGTAGTGCAATGTTTTTTTTAATTTTCTTTCAAGTTTAAGTAGTGTTTTAGGGCCAGGAGTTTTCATGAGTTTGACAGCTCTTACTCTCAAACTCATGAATGAACTTTTGCAACCTCCCATTGGTTGCCCTGTACTCAGGTGATCCCAGCCGGCTCATCGCACTAAGCATGCCGTTGGGTCACGCATGCACAGCGCGGCAGGACCTCAAGCGGGCCAGTGAGAGGAAATGCAATGCTGGGCCAGGATTGAAATGTCAGCGCGCCGGATAAGTGCACATCGGGGGCTTGCACACGCGGCAAGCTCCCGATCCTAATTTCAGGGCCATTAACTCTGTTTCTCTTTCCGACGATGCTTCCTGACCTGCTGAGTGCTTCCAGCATTTTTTGTTTTAATTCTATATTTTTGCCAAAGCCCATCTCATTCAAAACGTCACATTGTGAGAAACATTGAGGCATAATGAATGGCGCTAGACTAGGCAGGGAGAGGCTGAAAGAGATCTGGAAGAGTAATAATAATCACATCAACGGTGGCCATGTCTAGTCATTGCAGATTAGCAATCAACAGAGCAATCCAAACGCTGTGTTATATTGCTAAATCAGTAAAGACTGACACCATCATGCTTAAGCTGGATCTCATTCTGTTCAGCCACATCTCGAAGACTACATTCATTTGCGATCACTGAGGGAGAAAAGAAACGTCTAAGACGTGGAAGCAGTATAGATAAGTGCTACAAGATTGAATCCTAGTGTCAGAGGACTGAGCTATGAGGAAAAGTTAGAAGAACTTGGACTCTTTAGCCTTGATTGGAGATGAAATCGGGAGGACCTTAAGGAGGACTAAAGTTAATCCGGTGCACTATTTCAAGTTAAACGACAACTGCACTTCTTCACACAAGCAGTGGTCAATGCTAGAATGTTGTTCGAGGTAGGGTAAAGGAGGCAACAACTCTGGAGTCATTCAAGGGACAAACAGATGTTGTGATAGAGAGATTATAGTTTTCTATTGAAAGATGAGTCAAATGAGTCAAATAATCTCTCTCATCTATACTTACCGTCATGATCTTTGTGAAAAAGAAATTTAGCACATGAAATGCTTTGACATGTGTTGATGTTAAATGCACTATATAAATGCAAATCTTCTTAATTTTTATCATTGGGCCAGAAATTCGGGTTGGGGGCTTCCTGCGGGCGCAAGCCCCCGACCTGCACTTACCTAGCACGCCTGCCGTTGTGCTGTGGGGCCGCGTGGGATTCCAATGCTGGGCCTCCTCCAGCTGCCGGCGCGCAGTGCTTGTGTATCCCAGGGGCGCAGTTAGTTCGAAGCGTCCCCTGGGATCACGTGGGCCATGGGGAGCCAATCGGAGCAGGGAATCTCTATTCATAGATTTGACAGGAAGAGCTGTCTGCATGCCCGCAAGACCTGTCATAGAGATCGGCCCCAAAACCTAACAAAAACATCAAATAAATTTTTTTAAAACATCACATTTTTAAAATAACTATAAATTACATAAATTAACTATTTTAAACAAAAATTTAAATTTTTGAAAAAATTAATTAAAGTTTTTAACGGGGCTAAAAATAAACTTACCTTTCTTTAAAGTATTTAAAAATAATAAACCTGTGGAAAAAATGTTTTAATTTTACTTAATTCACCACTTACCTTGTTAAAAGCAGGCCTTGCGACTGCTTTTTAAAAGCGTAGCTGCTGGAGACTTACCCTCCCGGAGAAACCTGCGATAAAAACGGAAGTTCCAGGCGTACGCGCTGCCTCTCCGGCGCACGCTTTCGACCTGTGAACCCCTTCCTTCAAGGGAACGGAAGTTCCGGTTTCCCGCGCATGCGCAGTGCATGCACGAATCCGACACTTTCGTTGGGCCTACGCGTGAGTACCCAGCGCGTACTCACCCGTGGGGACCTGAATTTCTGGCCCATTATTATGCCCATTGTTCCGTTCTATTAGAATTGCCTTGTGAGAAAAATCTGAAGTATTTCAGGTTTAGTTTCCTCTTGGCTTTAGTTTTCTTTTTGTTGTGAAGGGCCAAGGTTCAGAGGGTAGGACACCACCAAATATTGAAAACAATGTATGACAGGAGACAGGGTAAATCAAAATGTATTAGTTAGGTGACCCCAGGCTTGGTTTTTAAAAGCCTTTAGATTATAGGAGGAAGGAAAGACTTAGGTAGGTCCTCAGGGAAAGACTGAGGAGAGTTCCGAGATCTTCCTGATTGATGTGTTTCAAGGTCCTGGGAAAGAATTCATTGGAGCAGGAGACAATACAGTAAGTCTTAAGGGCCAATCTTAATCCAACCCGCCCATTGAGATCCTGACAGGATTGCATCGGGCGCCTGCTTTACATTTAGTCAATGGAAAGTAAAATCAGGTGGGATATAAAACCTATGGCCAATCCGATCATGTCAGCTTCCCGCCAAGCAGGTTAGGTTTAAATTATTTCTGAATTTCCAACAAAAAGGTCTTTTTATTATACTGTAATAGTTGTTTGTACATCTTGTTTTACAGTAATTATTGATTACACAATATGCATTAAACCAGGTTCAGATATTTGATAAGCAGCAGAAAACATCACAATCAACAGCTACACAACATATACCTCAGAAAAGATTCTTCATGTTGGAGTGCTGGACGATACTGGCCCATGTAGGAGTGCTAGACTGTACTGGCCCATGTAGGAGTGCTAGAATGTACTGGCCCATGTTGGGGTGTTAGACTGTACTGGCCCATGTTGGAGTGTTAGACTGTACTGGCCCATGTTGGAGTGTTAGACTGTACTGGTCCATGTAGGAGTGTTAGACTGTACTGGCCCATGTTGGAGTGTTAGACTGTACTGGTCCATGTAGGAGTGTTAGACTGTACTGGCCCATGTTGGAGTGTTAGACTGTACTGGCCCATGTTGGAGTGTTAGGCTGTACTGGCCCATGTTGGAGTGTTAGACTGTACTGGCCCATGTTGGAGTGTTAGACTGTACTGGTCCATGTAGGAGTGTTAGACTGTACTGGCCCATGTTGCAGTGTTAGACTGTACTGACCCATGTTGGAGTGTTAGACTGTACTGGCCCATGTTGGAGTGTTAGACTGTACTGGCACATGTTGGAGTGTTAGACTGTACTGGCCCATGTTGGAGTGCTGGACTGTACTGGCCCATGTTGGAGTGTTAGACTGTACTGGCCCATGTTGGAGTGTTAGACTGTACTGGCCCATGTTGGAGTGTTAGACTGTACTGGCCCATGTTGGAGTGTTAGACTGTACAGGCCCATGTTGGAGTGTTAGACTGTACTGGCCCATGTTGGAGTGTTAGACTGTACTGGCTCATGTTGGAGTGTTAGACTGTACTGGCCCATGTTGGAGTGTTAGACTGTACTGGCCCATGTTGGAGTGTTAGACTGTACTGGCCCATGTTGGGGTGTTAGACTGTACTGGCCCATGTTGGAGTGTTAGACTGTACTGGCCCATGTTAGAGTGTTAGACTGTACTGGCCCATGTTGTAGTGTTAGACTGTACTGGCTCATGTTGGAGTGTTAGACTGTACTGGCCCATGTTGGAGTGTTAGACTGTACTGGCTCATGTTGGAGTGTTAGACTGTACTGGCCCATGTAGGAGTGTTAGACTGTACTGGCTCATGTTGGAGTGTTAGACTGTACTGGCCCATGTAGGAGTGTTAGACTGTATTGGCCCATGTTGGAGTGTTAGACTGTACTGGCCCATGTTGGGGTGTTAGACTGTACTGGCCCATGTTGGAGTGTTAGACTGTACTGGCCCATGTTGGAGTGTTAGACTGTACTGGCCCATGTTGGAGTGTTAGACTGTACTGGCCCATGTTGGAGTGTTAGACTGTACTGGCCCATGTTGGAGTGTTAGACTGTACTGGCTCATGTTGGTGTGTTAGACTGTACTGGCCCATGTTGGAGTGTTAGACTGTACTGGCCCATGTTGGAGTGTTAGACTGTACTGGCTCATGTTGGAGTGTTAGACTGTACTGGCCCATGTTGGGGTGTTAGACTGTACTGGTCCATGTTGGAGTGTTAGACTGTACCGGCCCATGTTGGGGTGTTAGACTGTACTGACCCATGTTGGGGTGTTAGACTGTACTGACCCATGTTGCAGTGTTAGACTGTACTGGCCCATGTTGGAGTGTTAGACTGTACTGGCCCATGTTGGAGTACTGGACTGTACTGGCCCATGTTGTGCAGAAGACCACACTGAGCTCTTGTGAGGACACGGTTAGAGAATTTTTTAAAAAGGAGTTTTTCATTGATCTGTATAGAACCTCCCCGACAATTGGAAGTAGTCTACGGCCAGAAACAAAACTCTCACATGTGCAACTTTCAAGCAATTGCACGCCTACTTGTCTTTCGCTGATGTTGCTGTGGGATCCACCTAACAATATACAAGCTACTTGAAGCTGATCACAAGATAAATGTGGATGAGAGGCCCATTTGGCTCATCCCCACTCATTCATCTAGAAATAATGTATGGGCCCCCTCCATCAAAGCGTCCGGCTCTTTCTTAAATGATTCCGAGGTTCTTGTCTCTACTTTCTGACCGAGAAACTCATTCCACAAGCCAATCTTTTCTTGGGGGGGGTGAAGATGAACTTCCTGACATCAGCCTGACTTTTCACCAGATTGAACCTGTACCTCCTTCTCCTTCTCCTACTGTCCCAGCCTTGCTTAGTCCTTTGGTCACACATTCCCCATGCCGCAGGCAAACACTAAAACTATAAATGAGTTTAACTGCTGCTAATAATAGATTCAAGAAATAATCCAATTCATATCTAGCAGCACCTTATCTCAGGAGCTGTTACGTTAAGCAGTATGATACCTCTGTTCTGGAATCTTTAATTTCTCTGTAACCCACAAATCTTAAAGATCATTCACTGCATCTCACCAAATTTTGTTTCGAAATCTAAAAAAAAAACTTTGATAATTTTTATTTATATCAATTCTATCACATTGAAGGATGCAATCTTCTGATTGTCATGTCGAACTCAGTAACATCTCAGAGCCAGTTCCCACCATGATGTGATCAATGCTAAGTGTCCTAACGAACAAGTATTTTTTTTTTAAAGCAGCAAAAAAATGCCAACGATTTCCTGCTCTCCTGTGGCCCTCCGCTAAATCGTTCTGGAACCTGGCGTCTATCGTTCTTTAAAAAAATTAATGACTTGGAGAATAGAATATTGTCTGACAAGTTTAAGTTTGCAGAAGACAGACACCAGATTGGCTGCTATGGCCAATGAACAGAGAGCTGACAGCTGTGGAGTTCAACATAGATAACTGTAAAATAATGAGATTAGCTGAAGGAAGTGCGAACATGGAGTACGGGTTCAAATGGCAGCATGCTTGAGGTTACAGAGCAGGAAAGAGATCTGCGGGTTTTGGTAGCACAAGTTGTTAAAACCACCAGTTCACTTTGTAGGCAGTCAAAATAGAAAATAATTGTTGGAAACTATAGCTAGGATTGGATTTACAAGTAAAAGGGGTTGATTTTGTAGTTGTATCGGGCCTTGGTGAGAGAACATCAAGATTATTGTGTTCTGTTTTGAGTTTCTGTATTACAGACAGGATAAAGAGTTATTAGGGAGAGACGAGAGGTTTGCATGGCTGATTTCTGAACAGGCTGGCTGAGAAGGAATGACGACCCTGGGGCTTTACTTTCTTGAGAAGAGGAGGATGACAAGGGAGAGCGGTCTTCAGAATGTCCAGGAGCATGGAGAATTTTTCCATCCCTGGGATATGGTTTTACCGTCAGGCAAAGGCTTCAAGTACTGGGGGACACAATTTAAAGTTATTGATGTCTAAAGGAACTTAAAGAAATGTAGCGAGAGGGTGGTAGACGTGTAGAACGATATAACAACAAAGATAGAGTGGGGGAAAAAAATCAGGGTTTCAAAAAAGGTTCGATGAATTCCTGTCAGTAAATAGGATTTGTGGCTATTGGTTCTAGAATCGTAGTATGGAGCCTGATGGGTGGTTTGGAGGGGTAGAGTTAAAGGGACCAATATTCTTCTCCTGCTCAAAACATTACTGTATTACTATTGATTACATATCTTGGTAAATAAAGACAGTTTTTCACCACTGAGATTTGGGTTCAAAGGGGGGACTGGCAATCAGTAACTAGTGGTGCTCCGCAGGGGTCAGTGCTGGGTCCCCAACTCTTTACAATCTATATTAACGATTTGGAGGAGGGGACCGAGTGTAACATATCAAAGTTTGCAGATGATACTAAGATGGGAGGGAAAGTAGTGAGTGAGGAGGACATAAAAAACCTGCAAGGGGACATCGACAGGCTAAGTAAGTGGGCAGAGATTTGGCAGATGGAATACAATACTGGAAAGTGTGAGGTTATGCACTTTGGCAGGAAAAATCGTAGAGCAAGTTATCATCTTAATGGCAAGAAACTGGAAAGTACTGAAGTACAAAGGGATCTGGGGGTCCTGGTGCACGAAACTCAAAAGGTTAGTATGCAGGTGCAGCAAGTGATTAAGAAGGCCAATGGAATGTTGGCTTTCATTGCTAAGGGGATAGAATATAAAAATAGGGAGGTATTGCTTCAGTTGTACAAGGTATTGGTGAGACCGCAGCTGGAATACTGCCTACAGTTTTGGTGTCCATACTTAAGAAAGGACATACTTGCTCTCGAGTCAGTACAAAGAAGGTTCACTCGGTTAATCCCGGGGATGAGGGGATGGACATATGAGGAGAGGTTGAGTAGATTGGGACTCTACTCATTGGAGTTCAGAAGAATGAGAGGCGATCTTATTGAAACATATAAGATTATGAAGGGGTTGGATCGGGTGGATGCGGGGAGGATGTTCCCGATGATGGGTGAAACTAGAACTAGGGGGCATAGTCTTAGAATAAGGGGCTGCTCTTTCAAAACTGAGATGAGGAGGAACTACTTCACTCAGAGGGTGGTAGGTCCATGGAATATGCTGCCCCAAAAAGCTGTAGAAGCTACATCATTACATAAATTTAAAACAGAAATAGACAGTTTCCTAGAAGTAAAGGGAATTAAGGGTTACGGGGAGCGGGCAGGAATTTGGACATGAGTCTAGGTTCGGATCGGTCATGGCCCTATGGGTAGCGGAGTGGGCCCAAGGGCCGTGTAGCCTGATCCTGCTCCTATTTCGTGTGTCTAATTCTGTTAGATTCAGGAGATGGTTCTGTGATAGTGGATTAGCGGTTAGGATCAGATCAGCCATGATCTTATTGAATGGCGGAGCAGGCTCGAGGGGCCGATTGGCCTACTCCTGCTCCTATTTCTTATGTTCTTATGTTCTTATGTTCTTAAAATTCGGTAGCGATCATTTTGGGGTGCTAACTTTAGCGCCCAGCGCTAATTAGCGCCGGCAACCGCAAAATTCAGTTTTAGCGCCCCAAGGGGGAAGTGGAGCGCTAAATGAAGCCCTACACACTTCTCTTAGGGCGCTAACGTCGGGGAGCGGGGTGTTACCTCAGAGCGCTACTCAAGTTCCGGCGCTGTCAATTACAGGTACTCAGACAGACTGGCGCCTTCCAGTTCTTAAAGGGGAGGTTCAATCATGCTGCATAGCTTCACTCTGATCATTGCTGCTTGTGACCTGGGCCTGCGAGGAGCTGCAAGCCATCATTGAGAAATCTCATGGCTGATCAGAGGCCCAGGGAGAGAGCTCGCCGGTTCATTGACCAGGCATTGGAGGCTCTGGTTGCGGCTGTGGAATGCCGGCGGGCAGTGCTGTTCCCCGACACTGGCAGGAGGCCATTGCTGCAGGAGTTCAGGAGGATGTGGAGGGAGGTGGCCCAGTACGTCTCGGCCAGAAGCCTGGACCAAAGGACTCACACCCAGTGCCGCAAGAAGTTCACCGACCTCACTCGGGTGGTCAGGGTGAGTACATGCTTCAAAAACCTCTTCATCCCACCATCTCAACCTCACTCTGTTCACACACTGTATAAACCGCCAAATCCCCAACACTCACCCACCAACTGTGCCCATCAACTAAAAGTCATATCCACATCTCATGCCTTGCATACATTAACAGCTATTCAACTATGGTAGGCACATCTGCCAAACACATGGCTGCACACTCACTCACACGCTGTTCTTTTTCTTGCAGGCCAAGCTTGCTCATAACAGGAGGGAGCAGCAATGCACGGGAGGAGGTCAGGCGGAGCTGTACGCCCTTACACAGCTGGAGGAGCGAGTGTGCAGCATCATCGCGGCCCAGGTCGTGGGCGCTTTGACAGTCGGAGAGGTCGACCCTATTATGTCCGTGTGTAATTGAGACACGGACTGCAGGAGCTGGTTATAACAGGTCTTTACTGAGTGGAGACAAACTGGAACTACTATGCAAAAGTTACTACACAGGCTTATATACAGGGGCGGTCACTACTGGTACTGCAGTATACAGGGGCTGCAGAATATAGTTCCTCTGCAAAGTACATACACTACAGTTCCTCCCCTTTTAACTAAACAGTACATAACATTCGATTAATAATTAAATAACATATTTACAATTACAGTTGCTAGATACATTAGCTGAAGTTAAGCAATTATAAGTTCAGTCTTTGAGGAGGCTTCCTGATTCTGTCTGGATAACGCCTCTTTGGGGTATCAGGTTCTTCTGGCAAAGTTGATTCGGGATCAACATCGTTGTTTGGTTCGTCTGCTTCCAACATCACCGATTCTGAGGTAGATTCAATTGGTACTTCGGTTTCATCACCAGGTGTATCGGATTGTGGTGTGGATTTGACGTTTTCCAGTGACTCTAGAATCTGGTCAGCATGGCGTCTTACAATGCTCTCTCCAACGTCCACGGTATACATTAGAGGTCCTTGCCGTGGCAGATCGTTCCTGGCTGCCATTTCTCTGTGCGGTAGTCCCGGGCCAAAACTGGTTGACCTATCTTAAAACTCCTGGTCAGCCTTTCATTCATATTCTGAAACTGCCTGTTCTCCACATCTCTTCTGATGTTTGGCTTAACCAAATCCAAGCGACATCGTAGCCTTCGATTGAAGAACATCATGGCTGGAGTTTGGTTGGTAATCGCATGTGTCGCATTCCGGTAGGCAAACAAGAAGTTATCCACCTTGTGTACATACACTACAGACCCCCTTGGGGACAGCAGCGGTATGTTCATCACCACTACCTCTTCTCTCATACCACTTCCCCCTCACAACACAAGCCCTTCCCACTTTCCATCCAAGTACACTGTCTCCATTCCTTGCTGCCTGCCTGCCCCCCTCCCCTGACGTTAAACCCACTCTTGTGCCTTAATGCTTTCAGATAATCAGCAACCATCTGACCAGCCTGTCTCTCAGCCTCCCAGTGGCAGCAACGCGGGAGAGGAGGAGGAACACCAAGCCGGAGCCTCACTGCCTGTGTCTCCCGAGGGCGAGAGGTCCGATAATGGGGCCACGTGGTCAGAAGAACATAAGAACATAAGAACTGGGAGCAGGAATAGGCCACTTGGCCCCTCGAGCCTGCTCCACCATTCAATAAGATCATGGCTGATCTTGGGCTCAAAGCCACTTCCCTGCCCGCTCCCCATAGCCCTTCACTCCCTTATCTTGTAAAAATCTGTCTATCTCCACCTTAAATGTATTTAACGACCCAGCCTCCACGGCTCTCTGGGGCAGAGAATTCCACAGATTTACGACCCTCTGAGAGAAGAAATTCCTCCTCATCTCAGTTCTAAAAGGGTGACCCTTTATTCTGAAACTATGCCCCCGAGTTCTAGGTTCCTGCACGAGGGGAAACATCCTCTCTGCATCTACCTTGTCGAGCCCCCTCAATATCTTATATGTTTCAATAAGATCACCTCTCATTCTACTAAATTCCATTGAATATAGGCCCAACCTGCTCAACCTTTCTTCATAAGTCAACCCCCTCATCTCAGGAATCAACCGTACAGTTGTAGCAGGACTTCCCTGCTTTTATATTCCAACCCCTTTGCAATACCCTGTGGCACCACACTAGTTACCGTTTGCCAACCGGAAAAACCCATTTATCCCAACTCTCTGCTTTCTGTTAGTTAACCAATTCTCTATCCATGCTAATATATTACCCCCAACTATGTGAGCTCTTATCTTATGCAGTATCCTTTTATGTGGCACCTTGCCGAATGCCTTCTGGAAATCTAAATACACCACATCCACTGGCTCATCCTTATCCACCTTGCTCGTTACATCCTAAAGAACACCAGCAAATTTGTTAAACATCATTTCCCTTTCATAAAACCATGCTGGCTCTGCTTGACTGCATTATGATTTTCCAAATGCCTTGCTACTGCTTCCTTAATGAAGGAATCCAGCATTTTCCCAACGACAGATGTTAGGCTAACTGGTCTATAGTTTCCTGCTTTCTGTCTCCTCCTTTCTTAAATAGGGGTGTTACAGTTGTGGTTTTCCAATCCGCTGGAACCTCTCCAGAGTCCAGGGAATTTTGGTATATTGCAACCTGTAGGATAACAGAGGTATTATGTCCGTGTATAATTGAGACACGGACTGCAGGAGTTGATTATAACAAGTCTTTACTGAATGGAGACAACCTGAAAGCTGAAACTACAGAAGCCTGCTAGGGCCTTTTATACAGGGGTGGTCACTGCCGTTACTGCAGTCTGAGACCAGTTATTCCCTTAAAGGTACATACACAACAATTCCTCCCCTTTTAGATAAACAGTACATAACATTCATTTAACAAATAAATAATAACTAATTACAATTACAATTACGGTTGCTAGATACATTGGTTGAAGTTAAGCAATTATAAGTTCAGTCTTTGAGGAGGCTTCCTGATTCTGTCTGGATAACGCCTCTTTGGGATATTAGGTTCTTCTGGCAAGGTTGAGTCGGGATCAATGTCGTTGTTTGGATCGTCTGCTTCCAATATCACCGATTCTGCGGTAGATGCAATTGGTACTTCGGTTTCATCGCCAGGTGTATCAGGTCGTGGTGTGGAGTTGATGTTTTCCAGTGACTCTAGAATCTGGTCAGCATGGCGTCTTACACTGCTCTCTTCAACGTCCACAGTATACATTAGAGGTCCTTGCCGTGTACAGATCGTTCCTGGCTGCCTTTTCTCTGTGCGGTAGTCCCGGGCCAAAACTGGTTGACCTATCTTAAAACTCCTGGTCGGCCTTTCATTCATATTCTGAAACTGCCTGTTCTCCACATCTCTTCTGACGTTTGGCTTAACCAAATCCAAGCGGCATCGTAGTCTTCAATTGAAGAACATCATGGCTGGAGTTTGGTTGGTAACCGCATGTGTCGCATTCCGGTAGGCAAACAAGAAGTTATCCACCTTGTGTTGTAGGGGTATATCTTCATTACACATTGCCTTGATAGCCTTCTTGAATGTTTGAACAAACCTCTCGGCCAATCCATTAGTGGCTGGATGATATGGGGCGGATGTGTAATGCTTAACACCATTGTTCTTTAAGAACCTCCGGAACTCTTCAGACACAAACTGTGGTCCATTGTCATAGCAAATCTGTTCAGGCAGCCCATTCCTGGCGAATATGGTTCGTAAGACTGTGATAGTTTTTTCTGTGGTGGTTGAGGACATTTTTATTACCCCTGGCCACTTTGAATGTGCATCCACCGCAATTAAAAACATCGAGTCCATAAAGGGACCAGCAAAATCAATGTGCACCCTTTGCCATGGAGATGAGGGCCACTCCCATGGATGTAGAGGGGCTTGTGGTGGGGCGTTTTGGACCTTCTGGCATCCTGTACAGCTCTTGGTCATCTCTTCGATTTCTCTATCGATTCCCAGCCACCACACAAACGCTCTGGCTAAGTTCTTCATTTTTACCCCTCCCAGATGACCCTCATGAAGCTCATTGAGCACTCTATCCTTCAATTTGGGTGGAATTACTACTCTGGAACCACACATCAAGGTTCCTCTGCACACTGACAGCTGTTCTTTTCTCGGTGAGAATGCTGGCAGCAGTGGTTCGCCATGTGCTGGCCATCCCTTCACCATTAAATCATAGACCCAGGAGAGTGTCGGGTCATTTCGTGTTTCGTTTTCTATGTTTGCATTCGTCACAGGGAGACATTCGACTACAGTCGAGTGGAATAACTCCACTGGATCCACTGCAAGTTCTTCTTCCACCGTCGGCAACAGTAGGCGCGACAATCCATCAACATTCCCATGCTGTTTAGTTCCTTTGTACTCAATGTCATATTGGTGTGCCCCTAGGAAAAGGGACCACCTCTGTAGCCGTTGAGCCGTCATTATCGGTACGCCCTTCTGAGGGTTGAAAATGGAGACGAGAGTTTGATGATCAGTTAGTAGAGTAAATTTCTGACCGTGCAGGTAGTGATTGAACTTCTTCACCCCCCACACCAGGCTGAGGGCCTCTCTGTCAATCTGGGCGTAGTTACGCTCGGCTGAAGTTAACGAGCGTGACGCAAAAGCTATCGGCCTCTCTGAACCATCAAGGAATTTATGTGACAGTACCGCCCCAATGCCGTAGGGAGACGCATCACACGCCAGTCTTATCGGTAGTGATGGGTTGTAGTGAGCCAATATTTCTCTTGAAGTGATTTGGTCCTTACTCTTCTGAAAGGCCCACTTACATTCATTGCTCCATTTCCAAGCTACTCCCGTTCGTAGTAGGGCGTTCAGTGGATGCAGAATTGTGGACAAATTCGGCAAAAACTTATGGTAGTAATTCACCAATCCGAGGAATGACCTCAGTTGCGACACATTTTCAGGCGCTGGAGCCTTAACTACCGCTTCAATTTTGTCAGGGGACTTATGCAACCCCTCTTCATCAATCACGTGGCCACAATACGATATCTGTTTCTTAAAAACTCGCACTTGGGGCGATTGGCTCGTAGCCCATGTTCACGTAGTCTAGTGAGCACCTGCTCTAGGTTGGCAAGGTGTTCACTGTCATCTTCACCTTTCACTAGGATGTCGTCCAAGTAACACTGAGTCCCCGGAATCCCTTGCAGGACTTGTTCCATCGCTCTTTGCCATATCGCCGGAGCTGATGCTACTCCGAATACCAGTCGATTATACTGGTAAAGACCTTTGTGAGTGTTTATCGTGAGATACTTCCTAAAGGATTCTTCAACCTCCATCTGCAAATATGCTTGTGCTAGGTCAATTTTTGTAAAACGCTTCCCTCCAGATAGTGAGGCGAAGATATCTTCTATCCTTGGAAGAGGATATTGTACTGTGTGAAGGACTGGGTTCACCGTCACCTTGAAGTCCCCACAGATGCAAACCTTCCTTGGCTCCTCAGATTTATTGTTTAACGTTTTCTTCATGACAGGAACGATGGGTGTCACCCACTCGCTCCAGTCTACCTTAGATAACACGCCTGCATTCTCCAGATTCTCCAGCTCTGCCTTGACGGCTGGGCGAATTGCATATGGTACCGGTCTTGCTTTGAAAAACTTGGGAATTGCATTCTCCTCTATTTTTATCGAGGCGGTTACGCCTTTAAGAGTGCCCAGTTCTTGTTGAAATACCTCTTTGGCGTCAGCTAAGATTGTTGACAATCGTCCAGGAGTGACGTCGTCATCCTTTTTACCAGCCACCGTCAGTGCCTGAATGGAGTGCCAGTCTAAACTTAACTTTCTGATCCATTCACGTCCCAATAACGGTGGTCCACCATCTTGCAGAATGTAGATATACAATTTCCATATTTTCTTGCCGTTGTATTCGACAGGCACCCTTATTTTTCCTCTGGGGTATACTTTTTGCCCCGTATACGTCGGCAAGATAATGGATGTCTCTCTCAAGGGTATGTGTGAGAATAGCCGCTCATAGTCTCGTCGATTCATGGTGGTTTGAGCTGACCCTGTATCCAATTCCATTTTGACTTGGGACCCTGCTATCGTGAGGGTGACCCAAATGGCTCGGTGATCCTCTTTTGCGATTACGTTGTGAAGTTTGAGACAGCTCAGTCTCTTGTTCCCGGATTCACTATCGCTCATCTGGTCTTCGGAACTACTGCCCGTCATCTTTTGTACTTTCCTGTATGGTTCCTTAGTAGCCTTTTTGTTGTCGTTGGTCTTCTTCCCAGACCTGCAAACTCGTGCAATGTGTCCCATCTTTCCGCATTGCCTGCATATTTTGTCCTTGGACCAGCGGTCCTTCTGGTCATGGTTAGTTCTGCCGCAGCGATAACATTTTGCAAATCCCCGTGTCAGTTCGTGGGTGCCGTATTCCCGTGGCTTTTGTTGTATTTCCGCAGCTCCCCTGGCTGCTGCTTCGTACGATACTGCCACGCTGAAAGCCTTATCTAGCGTCAGCTCTTTCTCTGAGAGTAACCTCTTCTGGGTTCCTTCACTCAGGAGTCCACAGACAAATTTGTCCCATAGGGTATCGGCTAGTCCTGCTCCGAACTGGCAGTGCTTTGATTGCTTGCGTAGTTCCGTAAGGTACTCAGCATTTCTCTCATCTTTATCTTGAGTTCTCCTGTGGAATTTAAATCTTTCTGCTATCAGCAGCGGTGCAGGGTTTAGGTGTTCCTGTGGGATAGCAACAATTTCGTTAAAACTCTTCGCCTTCGGTTTGGCTGGAGCAATCAGGTCCCGCAATAGGCCGTACGTTCTTGCGCCCATTAAGTTTAGCAGTACCGATGCCTTTTTCTCATCGGCTATTTCGTTTGCCTCGCAATATACCTCGACTCTTTCCACATACGTGGTCCAGTCCTCTATTGCATTATCAAAGGCAGTGATACAGCCAGTCTTCGGCATCTTGGAAATCTAAAATGGCGCCGCCCGCGCTTTGCCTTCTTCCCCGATTTAACAAAATGGCGCTTCCCGCGCTTTGCCTTCTTCCCCGCTGGATTAAGATGGCGCCTCCCGTGCTTTGCCTTCTTCCCCGCTGTTGCGAGCGCTGCTTCCCATGGTTTCCGTTGCAACCTGCAGCTCCTCGCGGCTTCCTGCGCGTTTTATATATATATCCTTTGTTATTTTATTATTTTCCCGTCGTGGAACAACCCTATGGGACTCTTGCCTCCCTCTTCTCGGGTCTGTACGCAGCCCGGCTTCGTAGCACTGTGTGCTCCACCCTCTCTCTCTCCTCTCTTCCCAACAACGCTGCTCGGCCCCGTTGCAAGCCACCCGCTCGAGTTCTAAACCGCCGCAGCCCAGGAAGGATCAATGTACTACCTGCCACCAGCCCGATTAGCTGAAGCACCGTCGACAGGAACCAAGCCCCGCTTTCGACAGCCTCTCCTGCAATCTTCAACTCCGCTGACTCAGGGGCAGATGCCCACGGTCGATGCCCGTTTCTACTGCTTCTTTCTTCCTTCAGGCCTCGACCTCTGCTCACTTCGCTTCAGGAATGGATCCCAGGAGGTGGTGCAGACTGTAGGTAAGTTCGTATCTGCTCGTCGCCAATATTATATCCGTGTATAATTGAGACACGGACAGCAGGAGTTGATCATAACAAGTCTTTACTGAATGGAGACAAACGGGAAACTGAAACTACAGAGGGCTGTTAGTGCCTTTTATGCAGGGGTGGTCACTGCCGGTACTGCAGTCTGAGACCAGTTATTCTCTTAAAGGTACATACACAACAACAAACATCTTAGCAAAAGCAAAATACTGCGGCTGCTGCAAATCTGCCATAAAAAGAGAAAATGCTGGAAATACTCAGCCAGTCAGGCAGTATCCGTGGAGAGAGAAACAGACTGGCAAAGGGTCATCGACCTGAAATGTTAACTCTGTTTCTCTCTTGTAAGATTCGCAAAATTTCCACTTTTCCCCAATGGTTACTATTAATAAAAGGGACCCAGCATGGACATTTATAAAAAAAAGGGTACCCAAAGATGGCGTCCGCACCTCGTGGCCAAAAGCCTGCAAGATTTAAAAGCTTGGACTCTGTGGCACAAGCAGCTTTTGGGGAAATCGGAACCTAAAACGCAGTTTCTGTGAAGAAGGACTTTTGTATTTTGAAAAGCAGACAGTAGGTCTCGTCGATTCATGACGGTTAGAGCTGATCCTGTATCCAATTCCATTTTGACTTGGGACCCTGCTATCGTGAGGGTGACCCAAATGGTTCGGTGATCCTCTTTTGCGATTACATTGTGAAGTTTGAGACAGCTCAGTCTCTTGTTCCCGGATTCACTATCGCTCATCTGGTCTTCGGAACTACTGTCCGTCATCTTTTGTACTTTCCTGTACGATTCCTTAGTAGCCTTTTTGTTGTCATTTGTCTTCTTCCCAGACCTGCAAACTCGTGCAATGTGTCCCATCTTTCCGCATTGCCCGCATATTTTGTCCTTGGACCAGCAGTCCTTCTGGTCATGGTTTGTTCTGCCGCAGCGATAACATTTTGCAAATCCCCGTGTCATTTCGTGGGTGCCGTATTCCTGTGGCTTTTGTTGTATTTCCACAGCTCCCCTTGCTGCTGCTTCGTACGATACTGCCACGCTGAAAGCCTTATCTAGCGTCAGCTCTTTCTCTGAGAGTAACCTCTTCTGGGTTCCTTCACTCAGGAGTCCACAGACAAATTTGTCCCGTAAGGTATCTGCCAGTCCTGCTCCGAACTGGCAGTGCTTTGATAGCTTGCGTAGTTCCGTAAGGTAATCAGCATTGCTCTCATTTTTATGCTGATTTCTCCTGTGGAATTTAAATCTTTCTGCTATCAGCAGCGGTGTAGGATTTAGGTGTTCCTGTAGGATAGCAACAATTTCGTTAAAACTCTTCGCCTTCGGTTTGGCTGGAGTAATCAGGTCCCGCAATAGGCCGTACGTTCTTGCGCCCATTAAATTTAGCAATACCGATGCCTTTTTCTCATCGGCTATTTCGTTTGCCTCGCAATATACCTCAACTCTTTCCACATACGTGGTCCAGTCTTCTATTGCATTATTGAAGGCAGTGATATCGCCAGTCTTTGGCATCTTGAAAATCTAAGATGGCGCCTCCCGCGCTTTGCCTTCGTCCCCGATGGATCAAAATGGTGCCTCCCGCACTTTTCCTTCTTCCCTGCCAAGTTAAGATGGCGCCTCCCACGCTTTCCCGCCGCTGCCGCTGCTGCCAACGCTTTTGCTGGCGATTATATTTATTTTACTATCCTGTAATGGCGACGCCCAATGGTCTTCGCACCTCCCCGATCGCTGCTGCCAACGCCGCTCTCCGCGGTATTTTTATTTTTCTATCGCGCTTCAATATTTGCTCCGTTAATTGAAGAACCATTCCCGTCGTGGAGCGGACCCTCTGGGACACTTCCCTCCCTCTTCTTAGGTCCGAACGCTGCCTGGCTTCGAAGCACCGGCCGCACCCTCTGTGCTCCACCCTCTCTCTCTCTTTGCTTCCCGACTCGCTGCCCGGCCCCGTTGCAGAGCCACCCGATCGAGCTCTAGCCCGCCGCAGCCCAGGAAGGATCAGTGCACTACCAGCCCGATTAGCTGGGAAACCACAGACTGGAGAACCAAGCCTGGCTCTCGACAGTCTCTCCTGCACTTTTCAATTCGATGATTTGGAGGGCAGTTGCCCACGGTCGACGCCCGTTTCTCGAGTTTCTTTGGATTATTTTTTTTTCTTTCTTCTGGCTTCGATCTTCAATAACGTCGTCTGAGGTGCTGCCGAGTTGCAGGTAAGTTCGTTTCTTACTCGTCGCCAGTATTATGTCCGTGTATAATTGAGACACGGACTGCAGGAGTTGATTATAACAAGTCTTTACTGAATGGAGACAACCTGGAAACTGAAACTACAGAAGCCTGCAAGGGCCTTTTATACAGGGGTGGTCACTGCCGGTACTGCAGTCTGAGACCAGTTATTCCCTTAAAGGTACATACACAACAAGAGGAAATGGCTCTGGTGTGGGTGAAGCTCCGGGACCCAGCTGCTGCAGCAACACCATGGGGAAAGGGAAGCTCGGGGGCCATCTCCGCAGAGGGTGAGTACGCGCACGAGTTCTGCTGCACAGGACTCAGATGAGGACCTCGATGTTGAGGCAATGACCACACGGGCGATGAGCATGCTTACTGAGCTCATGGGTGCAATGCCAAGGGTGCCTGAGAGCATGGATGCACTGCCTAGAAGCATGGAGAAGTCCGCCACTAGCATTGCCCTCATCTCTGCGCAAACCATCCTTGGCACTTCGCAGAGGATGGTTGATTCGCAGAGAGACCGTGGGGACCCTGACCCCATGCCACGTGCCATGGGTGAGGTGGCAGCAGCAATTGCAACATAGGCCGAGGCAACGCAATGGCTTAGTGCTGTAATTGAGTCAGTGGTTGGTGGCATCCAATCTCAGCCTGCTCTCATGCAGTCTCAGATTGATACCACGCAAGCAACGACTGCTGCCATCCTCGCTGGGTCGCCCACAGTCCACCGGGGATCTCACGGTGCCACAGCAGGCCAGCAAGCCGTGCTCGAGCAGATTGCTCCGGATGCTGAGGTACTGCCCCGGGGGGAGTGGCAGTGTGTCGGTCGAGCAGGAAGGTGCTGTCCTCTCTCGGGATGTCAGCGTTCCTACTCCCACCACTGCCACTCCGCCATTGCCCTTGTCGCTGCCTGTAACCCAGTTATCCCAGGCTGCTGCCGCCCATGCTGAGTTGGTGCAGTCTGCAGCCGGGCCCTCCAGGCCCAGAGCTGGTCGAGGGCGTCCTGCAAGGCCATCTGCAGTCTCTGGCTCCCAGATTCAGCATCCTTCCACCAGCCTTGCTGCAGCCACTGGGGCCACATTACAGAGGAGCAGTAGGGCTGTGAGGGGGGAATTGCAAAGGGGAGGGAAATCATTGAGGAAGGCCCAGTAAATAAAATGTTAATAGCAAATGGGGGGAGTGTGTGTACAAAAGTTGATGTGTTTGTAAATATATTGCTCAGTTTGGTAAGAAATAGTTCCATTTGCTAAGAACCAGTTGTGTTTGTTCATAAATTGTTGTGTTTGTTTATTATTGGTTGTGTTTGATAGGAGAGAGCTGTGCAGAATAATAAATCTTTATTTTGACGTTGCAAATTTTGTGATGTTTCTGATTTGAGCTTTGCCCGGTGATAGGGGCTGTAAGCTGGTTGTGATGATGTGGTTGTTCTGAGCAACTGCCATGTGCTCTCTCATTTATTGGAAGCGCTGTCTAATGAGGCGATCACGAACGGCCCTTGCAGAAGCAACATTGAGTGGCTCCCTCCTACGTCGCTGCTGCTCCTCCTCTTCTTCATCCTCCTCCTCCGCCTCATCCTCCTCCTGTCCCTCTTCCTCCTCCTGAGGTAGACCTCCAATCCCTGGTGGCAATGGCTGGGCCCTCAGAATGGCCAGGTTGTGCAGCATGCAGCACACAATGATGAAAAGGGAGACGCGATCAGGGGAGCACTGCAGGGCTCCTCCAGAGCGGTTAAGGCAGCGGAATCGTTGCTTTAGCACCCGATAGTCTGTTCGATCAGATTCCTGGTGGTGCTATGGCTCTCATTGTATGCGTGCTGAGCAGGAGTGTTGAGGTTGTGGAGGGGTGTCATCAGCCAGGTGGCGAGTGTATAATCCTTGTCTCCGAGCAGCCAGCCGTGAGCTTCATGTGGTGGGTGGAACAGTACTGGGACCAGTCTGTCGCAGGATGAATGCTGCCAGGATAGCGGGCATTGACGGCGAGGATGCGCTGTCTGTGGTCGCACACCAACTGCATGTTCAGAGAGTGGTAGACTTTGCGGTTGCGGAACACCTCTGCATTGTGATGAGATGCCCGCAATGCCACGTGGGTGCAGTCAATGGCGTCCTGAACCATGGAGAAGCCCGCTATCCTTGCAAAGGCACATGAGCGTTCATGCTGTTTGGCTCTGGTCATGGGGAATGAGATGTAGTCCCTTCTCCTTCTGTACAGAGCATCTGTGACCTCCCAGATGCAGCAATGAACGGCGAACTGTGAAATGTTTGCAATATCCCCTGTTGAAACTTGGAAGGAGCCACTGGCGTAGAAATTGAGAGAGACTGTGACCTTCACTGCCACTGAGAGAGATGTTCTGGTCCTGAGCTGAGGCTGGAGCTCTGGCTGCAGGAGGTGGCAGAGCTCTGTGGCCACCTCCTTGCTGAAGTGGAGCCATCTAAGGCACTGCTCCTCTGACAGATGAATGTAGGAGAATTGCTCCCAGAATAACCTGGGAGGAGAAGGTCTCCTGTTGAGATCCCTGTTGGCCCTCCTCCTTCTGGCCATGTTTTCCAATCTTTCTCTCTGCCTCCACTGCCTCAGACAGTGATGCTGGAGGGCGAGGTCCCGTGCCAGTACAGCCCAAATTAAGTGTTGGAAATGTTGCACTATCAAAAGTAAGACAAATGAACCTGATAAATTTTTGTCAGGAGCAAAAACTCCTTCAAGTAGGAAAACCTCAAATGGGTCAAAACGCCTGCCTGCTTCTGTCAAAGTGACAAGGCAGAATTGTTTGCCGACAAAAGAAAAACAGGAAGTGTCCGCCTTTAAAAAGTGCTCCCCCAGCTCCCAGCCGACTGCAAACCGCCTCCTCTACCTGTCATTCCTAACGGCAGGCGCTGAGGCAGGGGGCGAAAATGAATTTCCGCTTCGGGGCGCTACCGGGGTGATGCGCGGCTGGATGACGTCACGATCTCCGGGTGCAGGAGATCATGGAGGTAGTGGCTAGCGCCACCGCAAACCGCCAGGTGAATTTTGCCCCTGGGCGGTAAGTCGTTAGCGCCAAGTTAGCGCCCCCCGGAGGCGCTAACGGGAGGCGATAACCAATCGAATTTCTCCCCCAAAATGTTTCGTCTACCCCTCTACAGAATGACTTTCAACTTAGTAACTCATTAGGTAAGCGATTTATTGGTCAGATTCACTTGGATCACAAGTCGCACTGCACATGCTAAGTATAAAAATTTGTGGGAATTGTGGAATATCTAATTGTGCCAAATCACTTGCCCTAAAGATGAGTAACAATGATTTTAAAGTAAAGTCAGTTGCCCCTGGTTTATACATTTCCTGTATTAATAGATTGTCAACAGAGACAGCAGTGTGCACGGGACCAAGGCTACATGGGATGTCTCTCAATGTCTCTCAATCTCTCCCGCTTTCTATCCTGTCGCTGACCTTCCCTTTCGTTCATTCATCCCTTCCCCCTTTTCCCAGCCCCTACTTACTTTAAAATCGATCCCCTTTCCTGTTTTTTTCCAGTTCTGACAAAAGGTCTTCGACCCGAAACGTTAACTCTGTTTCTCTCTCCACGGAGGCTGCCCTGGCCTGCTGAGTTTTTCCAGCATTTTCTGTTGTTACATGGGATGTTATACCTAAGCTTCTCAGTACCTATAAGAGCAACAGGAAATAATAATAAGCATGAATGCTGGAAAACTGGAGTAGAAAACAGAAAATGCTAGAAGTACATAGCAGGCAAATCCAGCATCTGAAGGAGAGAGAAATGCTAATGTTTTGGTTTGGGATCTTCCACAGAATGTTTTCAGTTCTGAAGCAAGGTCCCACCCAACATGATACACTACCTTTCTCGTTTCTGTGAGTTACTGTGCATAGATTTGCTGATCTAATGACTGTCACTGCGTTTCAAAGTAATAAATTATATGTGAAGTACTGTGGGACTTTCCTGAAATGTGATAAGGCACTATATAAATGCAGATATTTTTTCAATGTATTTCAAGGGCCATTAATGTTTTTGTCACCATGATTTCACCTACAGAGCAATAATATATTTACATTGCTTTCTGAAACAAATGATGTCTTTCAGATGAAACGTTAAACCGAGGCCCCATCTGCTCTCTCAGGTGGACGTAAAAGATCCCACGGCACTATTCGAAGAAGAGCAGGGGAGTTATCCCTGGTGTCCTGACCAATATTTATCCCTCAATCAACATCACTGAAACAGATTATCTGGTCATTATCACATTGCTGTTTGTGGGAACTTGCTGTGTGCAAATTGGCTGCCGTGTTTCCAACATTACAACAGTGACTACTCTTCAAATGTACTTCATTGGCTGTAAAGTGCTTTGGGACGTCCGGTGGTCGTGAAAGGCGCTATATAAATGCAAGTCTTTCTTTTATATGTTTATCAACACCAATGACTTCACAGGGGTAACCATGTCCCTTTAAAAACTAAAATAATTCATATTGGAATCACATATGAATTACAGTATGATATAGTGCAGGCATTTCTTTTTGTCACTATATAATGACACTAATTCAATTATTACACAAAGCTGAACCGAACTTCAATGGATTGAGCTAAATTAAGAACATAAGAACATAAGAAATAGGAGCAGGAGTCGGCCATTCGGCCCCTCGAGCCTGCTCCGCCATTTAATGAGATCATGGCTGATCCGATTTTGGCCTCAACTCCACTTTCCTGCCTGTTCCCCATAACCCTTGACTCCCCTGTTGCTCAAAAATCTGTCTATCTCTGCTTTGAATATATTCAGTGACTCCGCCTCCACAGCTCTCTGGGGAAGAGAATTCCAAAGATTCACGACCCTCTGAGAGAAGAAATTCCTCCTCATTTCCGTCTTAAATCAGCGACCTCTTATTCTGACACTATGCCCCCTAGTTTTAGATTTCCCCACAAAGGGAAACATCCTCTCAGCATCTACCCTGTCCAACCCCCTCAGAATCTTATATGTTTCAATAAGATCACCTCTCATTCTTCTAAACTCCAATGAGTATAGGCCCAACCTGCTCAACCTTTCCTCATAAGACAACCCTTCCATCCCAGGAATCAACCTCGTGAACCTTCTCTGAACTGCCTCCAATGCAAGTACTGTATATCCCTCCTTAAATAAGGGGACCAAAACTGTACGCAGTACTCCAGGTGCGGTCTCACCAGTACACCAGTGTAAATAAGGGAGCTCTAGTGTTGTATGGGTAATTTCAACCTTCCAAGCTTGCTGCAACTGCTGCGTAGGCTGGTGGTTTTTGGTCACTCTAATGTGCTCTACTATCTGCAGAAGGCGCCTGCGTGACTTCAGACGTTTGTGTATATCATCAATGCTGCAAACTGTGACTCTGCACACTGTGGCTGTGTTGAGTCCAGAACCAGGGGTCACAGTCTAAAGATAAGGAGTAAGCCATTTAGGACTGAGATGAGGAGGAATTTCTTCACCCAGAGAGGGGTGAACCTGTGGAATTCTCTACCACAGAAGGCAGTTGAGGCCAATTCATTAAATATATTCAAGAAGGGGTTAGATATATTTCTTAAGGCTAAGGGGATCAAGAGATATGGGGAGAAAGCAGGGACAGGATACTGAATTTGGATGATCAGCCATGATCTCATTGAATGGTGGAGTAGGCTCGAGGGGCCGAATGGCCTACTCCTATCTTGGCAAGGCTTGGAAGCTAAGCAGAGCCAGGCCTGGTTAGTACCTGGAGGGGTGACCATCAGGGAAGACCAGGTGCAGAAGGTCACGGAAGGAGCCCCGAGGAGGGGCGGTTGGTGAGAAGGTCACGGAAGGAGCCACGAGAGGAGCGGCTGGTGAGCAGGCCCGGGCGGTGGGCTGAAGATTGTCGGACAGGAGGAATGGTGGAAATGGAATGGCGGCACGCACCGACGCAGCGGCTTTGCTTCTCCCAGTCATGGGAGCTTGCAAGATCACATTTCGTTGTTCATGTACTTGTGCAATGACAATAAAGTTGAATTATTATTATGTTTCTATGAGTCAATCAACTAAATGTTTATTAACTCCTTTTCTAGATGTGGTTGCTGAAAAGACCTCATGCTTCGCAATCTGTTCTGCTGAATGTGAAGTGCTTTCTGAGCGTCTCCTGAATTAACTCTTGCACGCCCAGCCCCTCTGGCGATTCTGGCCCCGACCACACCTGCGCAAATGTTCATTCTAAATAAGGGAGCTCCACGGTTGCTGGGCTTATTGGCTCTTCCACAAAGACTGTGGTGGTCCAAGTGGAAGGGCCGCCTCGATCTTTCCAGGGCAACTGGACCTGGGCAATGAATGTGGCCTTAGCATCACTCACACTCTGAGAACGACAGCAACATTTACAAAAATAGACAAATAGAAAGAAAAAGAGAAAGACAGACAGAAATATTTAAAGAGAGAAGCCAAAATATATAGAAAGAGAGAGAGAGAGAGAAAGGTAGGAACAAGCAGGACCAAAGAGAACAGTGTAAATCCAAGAAAATACATGAATTTATTGATGGATGTTCATATATAACATCTCCTAACATCTCCCCACTTGCAGTACATCCAATCCCCTGTTCCCTACAACAACCAGCATCATTTAAATCAGGTAAGATACTGTTGGACTATAACTGATTAACCTATGATGTATTTAGTATACATACTAGACTATGCATTAAGTGGCTGCATCACAAACTTAAGACCTGTCCCAATTAATTGAAAGTGGGATACACACTGAAGTTTGTGGCCTGAAGTTGAGTCTAATCATTTACCAAGATGATCATAGCTATCTAGTAATATGCCAATTGGTCTTCAGTGAAAAGCGGGCTGTTTGAACTAAATGATGAAAAAATAAACATATGGAGATAAGAAAATTAAACCACTTCATGATAACAGAAGTGTTATAGGATGAGTTTTGAAAAGCAAGTTGGAATGGTATTGATCTTCTAAAGTACAGAAATCGCAACAAATGGAAGATTACCCGTAATTTGGAACAATTAATGAGCATTCGAATCATTGAATGTATATTATGCTTGTCAGAAACAGTTCTTTTCAGGATGACATGCATGAAGTGCATCATTTGGATAGAAATAGTCGATAACCATCAGCGTGTGGGCAACAAGCAAGTTTTGATGCACATTATTTTGTTGATTAGATGCGGAGATTGGACTGAACCTTAAGCCGCAAGCTTTAGTTTGTTTCCTTTTGTCAAAACATTGGAACAGTTCATAATCTTGCAATCCATTCCTTCGATGAGTTAAAGATATTGTGACTTATCCAAAAGGTTGCAGTTGGTTTTTTTCTATTGCTGGGAGCGATAGATGGGGAGGGGGCAATGTTTGTGAGCAAGTGGGAGAACTTGAGAAATGTGATTGTGTTCAAACCTGTTGATTCATTTATGATACATTAATGTGTCATCCTGGGATTTTTCTTTTCTTTATTCTTTACCTAACATATATCTATCTATCTATCTATCTATCTATCTATCTATCTAACTATCTATCGATCTATCGATCTATCAATCTATCGATCTATCAATCTATATATCATCCATTTAACTATTCCCAGGACACTGAGACAAGTATGGGTAAGGAAGAAGCTGTACAGAGGGATGGGCTTTATCTGAATTGTGTCAGTACCAATGTCATTGCAGGGAAGCTAAATAAGACACTGTGGGAGAATTGAAACTAACTGGCACATGATGGTTCAAATGCAGACACTGATAACAGGAGACAGACATTCAGAATATCTTTTTTTTTGGAATTGAGAAATCAGGATGAAGAGTGAATAACCATTGTCCAATACACCAGCAAGATTGAAAATTGTAAAAACAAAAGGCATGGGTAATAACGGAGTCGTGATTTGTGACACCAAACTTGGGATTTAAAAGCCTGAAGATTGTAGGACAGAATGACTGAGGGAGGTGAAGTTCTACAATAGTGGCCTCTTGACAGAACAGGTCTGATGGAGGGTTTCTATTCAAAATGCTCTTCAAAAGCAATTATTGTATAAAGTGGTTTGGGATGTTTCTGAAAGACATGATAAGGTGCTATAAAAATATAAATCTCTTTTCCAAATTTAACATTGAATGTTCATTTTATCATTGTAACTATGGCATCATATTCCATTGCTCTCCATTACCAAAGGACCCTTACTTATGTAGCCAACTTACCTTGAGCTTCGACTATAAATGCAGTTTCATTGATAAAAAAGCACCATATGTTTGTTATGTGAAATCACTGCTGCTGAGGAGATGAGTTACAGTTGGATATTGGTGAGCCTCGCATTGATTTGGGGCTTGTATTTACACTGAGAATTGTCACATGTGCTCACTAAAGCTCATATACAATGGCCTCAAAACGAAACGTAATTCATCCTGTTCATCAGTTACCTTTCGATGCTGCCACATGTACTGCCTAACTGAAACAGAGAGATAAGAGCAGAGAAGTTCCTGCTAAATTCACAGACATTGTGTGTTACTTTTTCTCAAGTAATATGCCACTTCCTACAGATATGTAAATGTTATCAAAATGATGTCCTATTGAGCTGGCGGCTTCTGATACTGCAGTTCAGCCATACTACTGATTTTCCCTTTTGTTCTATGTAGCGTTGCATTGCAGTCCAGTGTATATCAAATACTTTAATATCTTGTTTTAATTCCCTCCTAATATATATTTTTTTTATTCATTCACGGGATGTGGCCATCACTGGTAAGGCCAGCATATGTTGCCCATCCCAAATTGCCCTTGAGAAGGTGGTGGTGAGTCGCCTTCTTGAAACGCTGCAGTCCACGTGGTGAAGGTACTCCCACAGTGCGGTTAGGTAGGGAGTTCCAGGATTTTGACCCAGCGACAATGAAGGAACGGCGATATATTTCCAAGTCAGGATAGTGTGTGACTTGGAGGGGAACTTGGAGATGGTGATGTTCCTATGTGCTGCCCTTGTCCTTCTTGGTGGTAGAGGTTGCGGGTTTGGGAGGTGCTGTCGAAGAAGCCTTGGCAAGTTGCTCCGAATATACAGCGCAATAAAGTGGTGTTACTTCACAATAACTACTGCAGGCTAAATAGAGTCATATCATAGAGTCATAACGGCACAGAAGGAGGCCATTCGGCCCATCGAGTCCGTGCCGGCTCTCTGTGGAGCAATCCAGTCAGTCCCATTCCCCCGCTCTATCCCCTGCAAGTTTATTTCCCTCAAGTGCCTATCCAGTCTCCCCTTGAAAACATTGAGTGTCTCCATTTCCACCACTTCCGTCAGCAGCGAGTTCCAGGTCCTCACCACTCACTGTGTAAAAAAGTTTTTCCTCACGTCCCCCCTGTATCTCTTGCCCAAAACCTTAAATCTGTGACCCCTAGTCCTTGTACCATCAAATACTAGGAACAGCCTTTCCCCATCTAGCCTATCCAAACCCGTCATAATCTTGTACACCTCTATCAAATCACCCCTCAACCTCCTTTGCTCTAATGAAAACAAATCCAACTTCTCCAACCTGTCCTTGTAGCTAAGATCCTCCATCCCCAGAACCATTCTGGTAAATCTCCTCTGCACCCTCTTAAGGGCCTTCACATCATTCTTAAAGTGTGATGACCAGAACTGGATGCCGTACTCCAGTTGTGCCCTAACCAGTGCATTATAAAGGTTCAGTATAACTTCTCTACTTTTGTACTCAATACCTCTATTTATGAAGCCCAAGATCCCATATGCTTTGCTAACCACTCTCTCAATAAGTCCTGCCACCTTCAGGGACCTATGCACATTAACTCCCAGGCCCCTCTGTCCCTGCACACTCTTTAAACTGTGCCATTAAGTGTATATTGCCTCTCCCTGTTCCTTCTGCCTAAATGTATCACCTCACACTTCTCTGTATTAAATTCCATCTGCCACTTGTCTGCCCATTCTGCTAGCCTTTCTATATCCTACTGCAGGCGATTGGTATCATCCTCACTGTTTGCCAAGTTTGGTGTCATCGGCAAATTTAGAAATTCTACTCTGTATTCCACTATCCAGGTCATTTATATATATATATCTATCAAAAAAGCAGTACAACTGCCAGTACAATAAAACCTCATATACCCTTCATAGTGGAGGGGACTTCCCCAATGAATGATACAAATTGGTGGATAATCGAGAAGCTCCAAATTCTGGCTTTACAGTTCTGGTGCAGCAGTATCCTGGACATGGGAATGAAGACAAGTGGAGTAGAACGAAAGAGAAAGAAAAGAAAAACTTGCACGTATCTCACACCTTATCACATCCTCAGGACATCACAGAGAGAGACGCACAACCAATGAATTACTTTTGAAGTGTTGCCACTATTGTTTTGGAGGCAAGTGAAAGAAACCTATTCATCCAAGAAATCCGAAAATGAAGTAAGAATGAGGCGGTGCAGTGAGGCAATGTCGTGTTTGAGATTGGCAACTCACTGCGTATCTCTTCATCCCCTGAACTTGCTGACTGATTTGCGTATTAATGACGGCGCCATTATTTTTCCAGCAAGGTCCGACCCATTGTTACAACTATCGGATCTATTGTAACCAGCTACATCTTCCCAGTTCAGATATGCACTCACACTGGGTGCCATGAAAAATGTAGAGTTTTGTACTTTCACCTTTGGAACCTGTGATTTAATGTAGCCCACACTGAGAGGATGGACATCCCCTCTTTCTTGCAGCTGTCAAGGGTTACCAATTGAATGTTGAGTAACCTGAATCACATTGCCAATGTCCAAGCAACAAAGCCTACGGTTTGCCACTAATCCAGCATAGGAACATAGGAACAGGAGGAGGCCATTCAGCCCCTCGAGCCTGTTCCGCTATTCAATGAGATCATGGGTGATCTGTACCTTAACTCCATCCACCTGCCTTGGCTCCATATTCTTTCATACTCTAATATCCTTTATAGCAAAAATCTATCGATCTCAGATTTATAATTATTAATTGAGCTAGCATCTACTGTATTTTGTGGGAGAGAGTGCCACACTTCTACCTCCCTTTAAGCGAAGAAGTTTTTCCTAACTTCCCTCCTAAATGGAAGTGGAAAAAGTTTTTCTCTATCAATTCCTTTCAAAATTCCAAAAATCTCAATCAACTCACCCCTTAACCTTTTATATTCCAGAGAACACAAGCCTAGTTTGTGTAATCTCTCCTCATAATCTAACTCTTGGAGCCCCGGTAACATTCTGCTGAATCTGCGCTGCCCTCCTTCCAAGGCCAATAGATCCTGTCTAAGGTGCGGTGCCCAGAACTGTACACAGTGCTCCAGATGTGGTCTCACCAGGGCTTTGTACAGCTGTAGCAAAACTTCCTCCCCTTTATATTCTAGCCCTCTCGTTATAAAGGCTAACATTCCATTAGCCTTTTTGATTATTTTTTGTACCTGACTACTACATTTTAGTGTTCTGAGTACATGGATCACTAAATCTCTTTGGACCTCCACTGTTCCTAGCTTTTCACCATTTAAATACTACTCGGATCTGTCCTTTTTTGGTCCCAAATGGATGACCTCACACTTAGCTGCATTGAAATCCATCTGCTGCAGTTTTGCCCACTCACTTAATCTATCAATGTCACTTTGTAATTGTATGCTCCCATCTACACTACTTACTATGCCACCAATCTTTGTGTTTTTGGCAAACTTGGATATAAGTCTTTCTATTGTGGTATCATTAATAAATATAGTGAATTGTTGAGGTCCCGGCATAGATCCTTGTGGGACGCCACTAGTCAATTCCTTCCAATTCAAACACATACCCATTGTCCCTACTCTTTGATTTCTACCGCCAAACCAATTTGTTAACCATGTCAATAATGCCTTCAAGTCAATGAAATATAATTTTGGCTAACAGTCTCTTATGTAGAACCTTATCGAATGCCTTCTGGAAGTCCATATAAGCTACATCCATAGACATTCCCCTTTCTACTACTTTAGTTACTTCCTCAAAAAATTCAATTAGTTTCATTGCACATGACCTACCCTTTACAAATTCATGTTGGCGATCTCTGATCAGGTTAAATTTCTCTAAGTGTTCAGTCATTCTGTCCTTAATTGTAGATTCCAATAACTTCCCCACAACAAATGTTAGACTAACAGGTCTATAATTACCTGGTTTCTTTCTCTCACCTTTCTTAAATAATGGAGTTACATTTGCAATTTTCCAATCTAAAGGGGCAATTTCTGAAATCAAGAGAGCTTTGGACAATTATGGATAAAGCAGCTGCAATTCCCTCACCTACTTCCTTTAAAAAACCTCAGGTCCCGGGGATTTGTTATTCTTTATTGCCATTATTTTTTCTAATACTGATTTTCCCTTAGAAAGAAAAAAGAAAGGCTTGCATTTCTATAGCGCCTTTCACGACCACTGGACACCCCAAAGCGCTTTACAGCCAATGAAGTACTTTTTAAAGGGTAGTCACTGTTGTAATTGCTGGTAAAGGAGGGGATTAATGCAATGGAAAGGAAGGATATTAACTCGGATGAAACGGAATCTGTATGGGTAGAAATGAGAAATAGCAAGGGGAGGAAAACGTTAGTGGGTGTGATATATAGGCCTCCAAATAGTAATATGGAGGTGAGGGAAGGCATAAAAAGGGAAATTAGAGAAGCGTGCGATAAGAGCACAGCTGTCATCATGGGTGACTTTAATTTACATATTGATTGGACTACCCAAATTAGTAAAAATTCTGAGGAGGAGGAATTCCTGGAATGTTTTCGGGACGGTTATCTGGACCAATATGTCGAGGAGCCGACTCGAGATCAGGCCATTTTAGACTGGGTATTGTGCAATGAGAAGGGACTTATCAGCAATCTTCTTGTACGAGGCCCCTTGGGTCAGAGCGATCATAATATGATCGAGCTCTCAGTCGAGATGGAGAGTGAGGAAATTGAATCAGAGACTAAGGTCCAGAACTTAAATAAAGGGAATTACGAGGGTATGAGACGGGAATTGGGTAAGATTGATTGGGTGGTGTTTCTGGGGGGATTGACAGTGGAGAGACAATGGCAAGCATTCAAAGATAGAATGGAAGAATTCCAGAACATGTTTATACCGGTTTGGCATAAAAATAAACCTAAAAAGGTGACTCAACCGTGGATAACGAGGGAAATTAGGGACAGCATAAAATCAAAAAAAAGGGCATATCAACTGGCAAAAAAAAGCACCAGACCGGAAGATTGGGGGCAGTACAGGATACAGCAAAAGAGGACAAAGGGATTAATCAGGAAGGGGAAAATAGAATACGAAAGTAAACTTGCAGCAAACATAAAGACAGACTGCAAAAGCTTTTATCGGTATATCAGGAGGAAAAGACTGGTAAAATCCCAAGTCGGTCCCTTGCAGTCCGATTCGGGAGAATATATAATGGAGAATAAGGAAATGGCAGACCAATTAAACTCATACTTTGGTTCTGTATTCACAAAGGAGGACACAAATAACCTCCCAGAAATATCGGCAAACATAGGGACTAATGAGAGGGAGGAGCTGACAGAAATTAGTATCTCTAGGGATATGGTGTTGGGTAAGTTGAGGGGGCTGAAGGCCGACAAATCCCCGGGGCCTGATAAACTACATCCTAGGGTACTTAAGGAGGTGGCCCTGGAGATAGCAGATGCTCTAAGGATCATCTTCCGGAACTCCATTGACTCGGGAACAGTACCCGTGGATTGGAGGGTAGCTAATGTTACCCCAATATTTAAAAAGGGGGGTAGAGAGAAAGCAGGGAATTATAGACCAGTAAGCCTTACATCGGTTGTGGGCAGAATGCTAGAGTCCATTATTAAGGATAAAATAGCGGAGCACTTGACAAATGGGGAAAGGATCGGACAGAGTCAACATGGATTTACAAAGGGTAAATCGTGTTTGACTAATCTGCTGGAATTTTTTGAGGAAGTAACTGGTAAAATAGATGGGGGAGAGCCAGTGGATGTGGTGTACCTTGACTTCCAGAAAGCCTTCGATAAGGTTCCACACAAAAGATTATCATGCAAAATTAAGGCTCATGGGATTGGGGGCAAAGTATTAACGTGGATAGAGAACTGGCTGGCGGATAGAAAACAGAGAGTTGGAATAAACGGATCGTTTTCGGAGTGGCAGGCAGTGACCAGCGGGGTGCCGCAAGGATCTGTCCTGGGACCCCAGCTGTTCACAATATATATAAATGATCTGGATCAGGGAATTGGATGCAATATTTCCAAATTCGCTGACGACACTAAACTAGGAGGAGGGGTGGGCTCTGATGAGGATGTCAGGAGGCTACAGTGCGATTTGGACAGGTTGGGGGAATGGGCGGATACGTGGCAGATGCACTATAATGTGGATAAATGCGAGGTTATCCACTTTGGGGGTAAAAACAGGAGGGTAGATTATTATCTAAATGGCAATAGATTGGGAGATGGGGAAGTGCAGAGGGACCTGGGTGTTCTTGTGCACCAGTCACTGAAGGAGAGCATGCAGGTGCAACAGGCGATTAAGAAGGCAAATGGTATGTTGGCCTTCATATCAAGGGGGTTCGAGTATAGGAATAGGGATACCTTACTACAGCTGTACAAGGTGCTGGTGAGACCGCATCTGGAGTATTGTGTACAGTTTTGGTCGCCCCATCTGCGGAAGGATGTTCTTGCCATGGAAAGAGTGCAACGGCGATTCACCAGGCTGATACCTGGAATGGCGGGAATGACCTACGAAGAGAGATTAAATAGTTTGGGCTTGTACTCACTGGAGTTTAGAAGATTGAGAGGGGATCTCATCGAAACATATAAAATTATGGCAGGCCTGGACAGGCTGAATTCAGAGAGAATGTTTCCAATGGCCGGGGAGCACAGAACCAGGGGCCACAGTCTAAAAATAGCGGGCAAATCATTTAAAACAGAGATGAGGAAGAATTTCTTCACTCAAAGAGTGGTGAGCCTGTGGAATTCCCTGCCACAGAGGGCTGTGAAGGCTAATTCAATAAATATTTTCAAGAGAGAATTGGATATATTTCTGAAGGCTAAGGGGATTAAGGGTTACGGAGAAAAGGCGGGGACGGGGTACTGAACTGGTAAGATCAGCTATGATCTCAGACGAAGATCAGCCATGATCTCATTGAATGGCGGAGCAGGCTCGAAGGGCCGAATGGCCTACTCCTGTTCCTATCTCTATGTTTCTATGTTTCTATGTAATGTAGGACAACGTTAACTTCAGTGAGTTCCAGTCCATTATTCATTATTAATTTCCTTGGAATGTCAGGTATATTATCTGACGTAATAAAACTCACTATGCACTTGGTTCAAGTATAAAGCAAGGCTTTAATCAACTTGTTTCAGAACATGGAGGTCTAGTTGTACTTCACTAGTTCCTGTCTTACAAAATGTCCCCGGGCAAGCTGGGCCCACGCCCGAGTATTTATACTCCTTGGACGGTGCCACCAGCTGGCCATCCAGTGTTATTTCATGAGTAGTTTCTTTATGATGATGAGATTTATAACACTATCCTCTTCCTCTACTGTGTAGACTGACACAAAATAAATTATTCAACAAGTCTGTCATTTCCTTATTTCTATTTGCAATATTACCCCCCGTCTGTTTTTAAAGGGCCTACATTACCCTTGACTACCCATTTTCTGCTAATATAATTGCAAAAACATTTTGTGTTAACCTTGCTATCCCTCGCAAGTTTTTTTCCATATTCCTTTTTGCAGCTCTGACTATCTACATACATACATACATACACTATCTTTTTGTCTTCCTTTGCTGTTCTTTATATCTCTCCCAGTCCCCTGGATCTACACTATTCTTTGCACTTTTACATGCTATGTCCTTTAGTTTTATGTTATTTCTCACCTCTTTTGGCTGTTTCATTTGTTAAGTAGAGCTCTTGCCCCTCAGCAGTATATACTGGTCCTGTATTAAGCTACATTCTTTTTTGAACACCTCCCACTGTTCATCTGCAGTTTTACCGGATAACAGTTTTAACCAGTTTGCTGTGGTCATCTTCTGTCTCATCCCATTAAAGTTAGCCTTACCAAAATCTAGATGTAACTGTGTTAAGTTTCTCCTTTCCAAACCTAACATTGAATTCGACCATATTATGATCACTGTTAGATAAATGTTCCCTTATTGTTAGGTTATTAACTAAGCCTGGTTCTTTACTCATTCCTAAATCTAGTCTGGCATGCCCTCTTGTTGGTTCTAGAACATGTTGTTCCAGAAAACTATCTCGAATGCACTTAAGAAATTCACTACCTTTCTGACCTGAGCTGCTTTGCTCTTCCCAATCTACAGGAAAATTAAAGTCTCCCATTCAAACAACTTTGCTTTTTCGACAAGCCTCTCTAATCTCTGAATTAATACTTTCTGCCACTTCATTGCTGCTATCAGGAGGCCTGTAGACAACTCCCATTACAGTTTTAAGTCCTCTCTTATTCTTCTATTCTAACCATAGTGCCTCTGCTGATTTCTTTCCCTTACCTATAGCCTCTCTTACGAATGTAATAGTATCTTCAATCAATAAAGCTACCCCTCCTCCTCTTCCATTTCTCCTATCCTTACTAAATACCTTACAAACACGTATAAACAACTCCCAATCATGACCAGTTTGCAGCCACTGAACGGCTGCAGGGCATTCTGAAGGGGGAGGGTGAACAGGCAGAGGTCGTGGTTCACATTGGGACCAACGACATAGGTAGGAAGAGGGATGAGGTCCTGCAACAAGAATTTAGGGAGCTAGGTAGCAGATTAAAGAGCAGGACCTCAAAGGTTGTAATCTCTGGATTACTCCTGGTGCCATGTGCTAGTGAGTATAGGAATAGGAGGATAGAGCAGATGAATGCGTGGCTAAAGAGTTGGTGCAGGAGGGAGGGCTTTAGTTTCCAGGATCACTGGGCCTTGTACAAAGGTGGGACTTGTACAAGTCGGACAGGTTGCACCTGAACCAGAGCGGGACAAATATCCTTGCGGGGAGGTTTGCTAGCACTGTTCGGGGGGGTTTAAACTAAAATGGCAGGGGGTTGGGAACCTGAGCAGGGAGACAGAGGAAAGGAAAACAGGGATAAAAACAAAAGATAGGAAGGAGAAAAACAAAATTGGCAGTCAGAGAAATCAACGGTTTAAATCAAACGTGGCCACAGAAAATAATAATTCTAATAGGTCTAAGAGCATTAAAAAAACAAGCCTGAAGGCTTTGTGTCTTAATGCGAGGAGCATTTGTAATAAGGTGGATGAATTGGCTGCGCAAATAGAGGTAAACGAATACGATTTGGTTGGGATTACAGAAACGTGGCTCAAGGATGGCCAAGACTGGGAACTCAACATCCAGGGGTATTCGATATTCAGGAAAGGTAGGCAAAAAGGAAAGGGAGGTGGAGTAGCATTACTGGTTAAAGAAGGGATTAATACAATTGTAATGAAGGATATTAGCTCTGATTATGTGGAATCTGTATGGGTAGAATTGAGAAATACTAAGGGGAAAAAAACATTAGTGGGAGTGGTATATAGACCTCCAAGCAGTAAGGTGGAGGTTGGGGATGGCATTAAAAGGGAAATTAAAGAAGCGTGCAATAAGGGCACAGCAGTCATCATGGGTGACTTTAATCTACATATAGATTGGGCCAACCAAATTAGTAATAATACTGTGGAGGAGGAGTTCCTGGAGTGTTTACTGGATGGTTTCCTGAACCAATATGTCGAGGCACCAACCAGAGATCAGGCCATCTTAGACTGGGTATTATGTAACGAGAAAGGATTAATTAGCAATCTTGTTGTACGAGGCCCCTTGGGTCGGAGCGATCATAATATGATCAAATTCTTCATTAAGATGGAGAATGAAGTAGTTGACTCAGAGACAAGGGTCCTCAATTTAAATAAAGGAAACTACGATGGTCTCAGGAGCGAGTTGGGTAGGATTGAGTGGGGAATGGCGCTCAAAGGGTTGACGGTGGATAGGCAATGGCAAACATTCAAAGACCAAATGGATGAGCTACAGAATTTGTTCATCCCAGTTTGGCATAAAAATAAAACAAAAAAGGTGACTCAACCGTGGCTAACAAGGGAAATTAGGGATAGCATAAGATCCAAGGAGTGGACATATAAATTGGCTAGAAAAAGCAATAATCCTGAGGATTGGGAGCAGTTTAGGAGTCAACAAAGGAGGACAAAGGGATTAATTAAGAAAGGGAAAATAGAATATGAGAGTAAGCTATCAGGGAACATAAAAACTGACTGTAAAAGCTTTTATAGATATGTGAAGAGAAAAAGATTAGTGAAGTCAAGCGTAGGTCCCTTACAGTCAGAATCAGGGGAATTTATAATGGGAAACAAGGAAATGGCAGACCAACTAAATACATACATTGGTTCTGTCTTCACAAAAGAGGTCACAAATAACCTCCCAGAGATGCCGGGGAACATAGGGTCTGATGAAAGAGAGGAACTGAAAGAAATCAGTATTTGTAGGAAAATGGTGTTAGGAAAATTGATGGGACTGAAGGCCGATAAATCCCCAGGGCCTGATGGTCTACATCCCAGGGTACTTAAGGAAGTGGCCCTAGAGATAGTAGATGCATTACTGGTCATCTTCCAGAACTCGATAGACTCTGGAACGGTACCCATGGATTGGAGGGTAGCTAATGTTACCCCACTATTCAAAAAAGGTGGTAGAGAAAAAGCGGGGAATTATAGACCGGTAAGCCTGACATCGGTAGTGGGGAAAATGCTAGAGTCTATTATAAAAGATGTAATACCAGAGCACTTGGAAAGCAGTGACAGGATCGGACAAAGTCAACATGGATTTACAAAAGGTAAATCATGCTTGACTAATCTACTGGAATTTTTTGAGGATGTAACTGGTAAAGTAGATAAGGGAGAACCAGTGGATGTGGTGTATTTGGACTTTCAGAAGGCTTTCGATAAGGTCCCACACAAGAGATTAGCGTGCAAAATTAAGGCACATGGGATTGGGGGTGTGGTGTATGTAACCTGTACCACCTTAAGAGAACTACCTTAAGAAGATGGACTACTTTCTCTTGCTACTGTATATTGTAGTACCGGTGGTGACCACACCGGTATATAAGCTCTGTGTAGTAATTTGTAAAGCAGTTCAGCCCTGACCTTCAAGTAGTAAAGACCTGTTTAAGTTTTTCCTGTTGTCTGTGTCCAGTTATTTAAAATAAGTATATCTGGAACACACAGACTCAACAGTGGCGACGAGTCGATCTTACCCAGCGGCAATTGCATCCAAGGCAGCTTCGTCCCCAGAACGGGCGTCGAGAAGAGGCATCCGCCCTCATCATCCTGCTGAGCACCGCATTCGCATGGGAGGCATCGAGAACCCGGGTTGGAATTGCTGACCACGAAGTCCACCATCAGCGACAGGCAGTGATCATCCTTCTTCCACGGCAGTGGGTAAGCCCATCTAGCAACACGGGCAGAAAGTCGGCCGCGTTGTCAGTGGAGAAGGGGGGCGAGACCGGAGGAAAAAGGGCGGAGAACTCGACCGCAGCCGGTGTAAAGGGCCGGGCTGCAATCGGAATAGACGCGCAGCAAGAAAGCAAGCGCTAATACCCACGAGGACAGCGGGGAGTAAAAGCAGCAGCGTCGGGGGAAATTAAGGACCGCTGGGAGGCGAGAACGGCAACAGCGCGGTAATCGCCATTGTAGCCAGCGGGGGAAGAAGCCAAGTGCGGGAAGCCACCATTTTTGTCGGCGCAGGAAGAAGACAAGCGCGGGAAAAGCCGCCAAGCGCGGGAAGCCGCCATTTTGGGAAAAAATAAATAAATAAATAAAATACTTAAAGAAACTTACAAGGATGCCTAAAAACGGTAACATCACTGCTTTTGATAGCGATGTCAAAGATTGGGCCACTTATGTGGAGCGTATTGAAGTTTATTGTACAGCAAATGAGATACCGGCTGAAAAGAAAGCACTAACCCTATTAAACTCGATGGGTGCGAAGACGTACGGGTTATTAAGGCACCTTGTAACACCAGATAAACCGGCGGATAAGACTTTCGCGAATATTGTTACTATCCTGCAAGAGCATTTAAACCCCACGCCGCTGCTGATAGCGGAACGATTTAATTTTTACAGAAGAACGCAGCTGAAAGAGGAAAGCAACGCTGAACTCTTAATTGAACTGCGCAAGCTATCAAAGTACTGTCAGTTTGGTACAGGACTAGCAGATGCTCTGAGAGATAAGTTCGTGTGTGGACTATTAAAAGAAGGAACTCAGAAGCGACTGCTAGAGGAAAAGGACCTTACGCTAGATAAAGCTGTCACCATTGCAGCATCGCACGAGGCGGCAGCACGAGGCACCGCGGAAATGCAGCTAAGGCCATCGGAACTCAGCACCAATCAAATGGCATTGGGTGCAGTAAAGTGCTATTGTTGCGGAAGGACAACGCACGATCAGAACCAGTGCTGGTTCAAAGATCAAGAATGCAGAAAATGTGGCAGACTCGGTCACATAGCGAAAGTATGCCGGTCAGGAAAGAAGACCAGCAACAAAAAGTCACCACAGAAGAAGTACAAAAAAGTACACAAGGTGACAGAGAACAGTTCGGATGAACAGAAGACGGATTCAGACTCCAGCAGTAAGGAACTGGGTTGTCTAAGAATACATAATGTGGGTAACACAGCAGACCACCAAACTATTTGGGTTACACTCCAGATAGCAGGAGTCCAAGTGAAGATGGAATTGGACACGGGATCGGCATTGACGGTCATGAATAAGCAAGATTACAAAAGGTTATTCTCACACATTCCCCTAAGGGATACGGAGATTGTATTGAAAACATACACGGGGCAAAGAGTGTACCCCATCGGAAAGATAAAAGTAAAGGTGGTCCACAAGAGTAAAGAAAGCAAAGGAATGGACTTGTATGTGTTACCTGAGGGAGGTCCACCACTACTGGGACGGGAATGGATCAGGAGAATAAATATGGACTGGCATTCCTTAAAAGCACTAACTGTAGATTCCGGTAAAAAGGACAATGTCAAACCTAAATGACTGTCCAGAATATTGGACGATGCTAAGGAGGTGTTCCAACAGGGACTGGGAACACTGAAAGGAATTACGGCAAACATCAAGGTTGAAGAACATGCAAACCCAAAATTTTTCAAAGCCAGACCGGTACCTTATGCGATACGACCTGCTGTGGAAGCTGAGCTGGAAGGGCTAGAACGTTCAGGAGTACTGTCAAAGGTGGACTGGAGCGAATGGGCCACGCCCATTGTTCCCGTCATGAAGCATTCATTGAGCAACAAGCCGGGGGAACCGGGGAAGGTTCGCATCTGTGGCGATTTCAAGATCACTGTTAATCCGGTTCTTCACACGGTGCAATATCCGCTTCCGCGGATTGAGGATATCTTCGCTTTGTTGTCTGGCGGGAAACACTTCACCAAGATAGACCTGGCGCAGGCGTACTTACAGATGGAAGTTGATGAAGCGTCACGCCAGTATCTCACGATCAACATGCATAAAGGCTTATATCGGTATAATAGGCTGGTTTTTGGAGTGGCATCGGCTCCAGCGATTTGGCAAAGGGCCATGGAGCAGGTATTACAGGGAATTCCTGGCACACAATGCTATCTGGACGACATTCTTATTACAGGAGATGATGATGAGGAACACCTTGCTAATTTGGAACAGGTGCTCACCAGATTGAAAGAGTATGGACTTCGAGTTAATCGCCAGAAATGTGAGTTCTTTCAGAAGCGAATCTCATACTGTGGTCACGTCATTGACCAGGAGGGGCTTCACAAGTCACCTGACAAGATCGAAGCTGTTGTGAAGGCTCCCGCTCCGGAAAATGTATCCCAGTTGAAGTCGTTCCTAGGGTTGATTAACTATTACCATAAGTTTCTGCCAAATTTATCCACGGTGCTACACCCGCTGAATGCTCTTTTACAAAAGGGAGTGCCATGGAAGTGGAGCGAGGACTGTAAGCGGGCTTTTCACAAAAGCAAGGCATTGATCACCTCTAAGGAAGTGTTGGCTCACTTTAACCCAACGCTGCCTATTCGTTTAGCTTGTGATGCTTCTCCATATGGTATTGGGGCAGTGCTATCACATAAGTTGCCAAATGGCTTGGAAAGACCAGTCGCGTTCGCATCCAGATCATTGACCTCCGCTGAGCGCAACTATGCTCAGATAGATAGGGAGGCTCTCAGCCTCGTGTGGGGAGTAAAAAAAAATTTAATCATTACCTGCAAGGCCAAAAGTTTACGCTGCTGACAGACCACCAGCCGTTGGTTTCCATTTTTAACCCTAAGAAGGGTGTTTCGGTGATGACAGCGCAGAGGCTCCAGAGATGGTCCCTTTTCCTAGGGGCACATCAATATGAGATCGAATTCAAAGGTACAAAGCAACATGGTAATGCTGATGGGCTGTCGCGCCTGCCACTACCTACAGCGGAAGAGGCACCGACAGTTGACCCTGTTGAGTTATTTCACTCGACCATCATCGAATGTTTGCCAGTCACCAATGCGAGTATTGAGAGAGAGACCAGGAACGACCCGACACTGTCTCGGGTCTACGAATTGACAGTGAAGGGATGGCCAGCACATGGCGAACCACTGTTACCGGCATTCTCAGCCAGACGAGAACAGCTGTCCGTTTGTCAAGGAACATTGATGTATGGAACAAGGGTGATTATTCCTCCTAAATTAAGGGAGAGAGTTCTAAAGGAACTGCATGAAGGTCATCTGGGGGGAGTCAAGATGAAAAGCCTTGCTAGGGCTTATGTGTGGTGGCCAGGTATCGACAAACAAATAGAGGATCTGACTAAAAGCTGCTCAGGGTGCCAAAAAGTTCAAAATGCACCTCCAATTGCACCGCTGCATCCATGGGAATGGCCTTCAACCCCATGGCAGCGTGTACATATCGACTTTGCAGGTCCATTCATGGATTCCATGTTTTTGATAGTGGTAGACGCACATTCTAAATGGCCAGAAGTGATTAGGATGGCGACCACTACCTCGGAAAAGACGATCGCAGTTCTAAGAACCATATTTGCAAGAAATGGATTGCCAGAACAGATATGTTCAGACAACGGACCGCAGTTCGTGTCAGAAGAATTCCAGAAATTCATGAAGAAGAATGGGGTGAAACACTATACATCTGCCCCATATCATCCGGCTACAAATGGGTTGGCCGAGAGATTTGTACAAACGTTCAAAAAGGCGATAAAGGCCATGAGCGAAGACCATATTCCACTATAACACAAGGTGGACAATTTCCTAATGGCATATCGAAACGCCACACATGCAGTGACAAATCAAAGTCCTGCCATGATGTTTTATAACAGGAGGTTGTGGTCCAGGTTGGATTTGTTAAAACCAAATGTGCGTAGGGAAGTCGAAAACAAACAGTTCCAGCATGTAAATAACAAGACCACTCGGAGTTTTGAAATAGGACAACCAGTGTTAGCCCGGGACTATAAGAATGAGAAATGGCAATCTGGAACAATTCGTGCCAGGCAAGGACCCCTGATGTACACGGTAGAGATTGGTGAAAACGTAATACGACGTCATGCTGACCAACTTGTAGAATCGAGAACAAGGGTCGAACCCATGGCTACGGCAGAGACACCAGTGGAAGAAATTATTGAACCTGTAGCATCTACCTCAAACGCGAACGTACATGAGGATGTTCAATCCATAAGAGATCAATTAGAGGAGTCACCCCAGCAACCAGAATCAGAGACCCCTGAAAGGCGTTATCCAACTCGGATCAGGAGGCCTCCTCAGAGACTGAATCTTTGAACAGCTGCATGAAAGTTGTATATATGTTATCCATGTTATGTTTAAATTGGGGTGTACACTGTTAAGCTAAAAAGGGAGGAATTGTGGTGTATGTAACCTGTACCACCTTAAGAGAACTACCTTAAGAAGATGGACTACTTTCTCTTGCTACTGTATATTGTAGAACCGGTGGTGACCACACCGGTATATAAGCTCTGTGTAGTAATTTGTAAAGCAGTTCAGCCCTGACCTTCAAGTAGTAAAGACCTGTTTAAGTTTTTCCTGTTGTCTGTGTCCAGTTATTTAAAATAAGTATATCTGGAACACACAGACTCAACAGGGGGCAAGGTATTGACTTGGATAGAGAACTGGTTGGCGGACAGAAAGCAAAGAGTTGGAATAAACGGGTCGTTTTCCGAGTGGCAGGCAGTGACTAGTGGGGTACCGCAAGGATCGGTCCGAGGACCCCAGCTGTTCACAATGTATATTAATGATCTGGACGAGGGAATTGGATGTAATATCTCCAAATTTGCAGACGACACAAAGCTGGGCGGGAGGGTAAGCTGCGAGGAGGATGTCGGGAAACTCCAGTACGATTTGGACAGGTTGGGTGATTGGGCAGAAACATGGCAAATGCACTATAATGTGGATAAATGTGAGGTTATCCACTTTGGTGGCAAAAACAGGAAGGCAGATTATTATTTGAATGGCAATTGATTGGGAGAAGGGGAAGTGCAAAGAGACCTGGGTGTCCTTGTGCACCAGTCGCTGAAGGTAAGCATGCAGGTGCAGCAGGCGGTTAAGAAGGCAAATGGTATGTTGGCCTTCGTAGCAATAGGGTTCGAGTACAGGAACAAGGATGTCTTGCTACAGTTGTACAGGGCCTTGGTGAGACCGCACCTTGAGTATTGTGTGCAGTTTTGGTCACCTTACCTGAGGAAGAACGTTCTTGCCATGGAGGGAGTGCAGCGAAGATTCACCAGGCTGATACCTGGGATGGCAGGAATGACGTATGAGGAGAGATTGTGTCGATTGGGCTTATACTCACTGGAGTTTAGAAGATTGAGAGGGGATCTCATCGAAACCTATAAAATTCTGTCAGGTCTGGACAGACTAGATGCAGGAAGGATGTTTCTGATGGCCGGGGAGTCCAGAACCAGGGGTCATTGCCTAAGGATAAGGGGTAAGCCATTTAGGGCTGGAATGAGGAGGAATTTCTTCACCCAGAGAGTGGTGAACTTGTGGAATTCTCTGCCACAGAGGGCGGTGGAGGCTAGTTCATTAAATATATTCAAGAAAGAGTTGGATATATTTCTTGAGGCTAAAGGGATCAAGGGATATGGGGAAAAGGCAGGGACAGGGTACTGAATTTGGATGATCAGCCATGATCACATTGAATGGCGGAGCAGGCTCGAAGGGCTGAATGGCCTACTCCTGCTCCTATCTTCTATGTTTCTATGTATGTCTCTGCAATGGCCACCATGTCATACCCTCTAAGCTGTATTTGAGCCTCTAATTCACTCAATTTATTTCTTATACTCTGTCTGTCAGTATATAAAACTCTTATGTGGGCAAGAGACCCTAACCTGTCCTTCTGCCCTGATGCTGTCTTTCTCACACCGTTTAACTTAACATGTTTCTTATTTGTACTCCTGCTGTAACTAGCTTAGTTATTTTAATGTTCCCTTCACCTGGAGTATCTATATCACAGTTTGTGAGCTGAACTCTGTTCTTATCCCTTTTTAAAAAATCTTTAATCTATCATATTTGCTATTGTTTCTAATTGAGCCTTCCCCCTCCCCTCACCACCATTTATTAGTTTAAAGTCCTTTTTACCACCCTATTTATCCATCCCGCTAGGATCTTGGTCCCAGCCCGGTTCAGGTGCAGCACATCCCAACTGTACAGCTCCCTCCTGTCCCAGTACTGGTGCCAGTGTCCTATGAAATGGAAGCCCTTCTTCTCACATCACTCCTTTAGCCACATGTTTGCATTCCTGGTCTGTTTGTCCCAATGTCAATTAACACGTGGCTTGGGTAATAATCCTGGGATTGCCACCCTTGAGGTCCTGCTTTTTAATTTAGCTCCTAACTCCTGATACTCCCTCAGCAAGACCTCCTGCCTTTTCTTCCCTACCTCATTGGTCCCGACATGGACCATGACAACTGGATCTTCCCCTCTCTTTCCAAATTCCTTTCCAGCTGAATTGAGATATCCCTTACCATGGCACCAGGTAGGCAACACATGCTTTGGGACTCTCGATCATGGCTACAGAGGATGCTATCTATCCCCCTAATTGTTGAATCCCCAATAACTATAATGTTTCTGTCCTACTCCTCCCACCTTTGAACAGCCCTCTGCTCCACGTTGCCTGGGTCAGTGTTGTGGCTGTCTTCCCCACAATCTTTCTCCTTATCCTCATAGGTATCAAGTACACTGCACCTGCTGGACAGGACCAGTGTGTGCGCGACCTCCTCCTCTATCTCCCCTCGGTTCCCCCCTACCCTGCTGACTGTGCTTTCCTCTGAGCTGTGACTGCACACTGGAGTAAATAATCCAGAAATTCATAGGATTACATCGGATTACATGGGATATACGGCACAGAAACAGGCCATTCGGCCCAACCAGTCCATGCCGGCGTTTATGCTCCACTCGAGCCTCCTCCCGTCTTTCCTCATCTAACTCTATCAGCACAACCCTCTATTCCCTTCTCCCTCATATGCTTGCCCAGCCTCCCCTTAAATGCATCTATACTTTTCGCTTCAACCACTCCCTGTGGTAGCGAGTTCCACATTCTCCCCACTCTCTGGGTAAAGATGTTTCTTTTGAATTCCCTATTGGATTTCTTGGTGACTATCTTATATTGATGGCCTCTAGTTATGCTCTTCCCCACAAGTCAAAACATTCTCTCTGTATCCACTCTATCAAAACCTCTCATAATTTTAAAGACCTCTATTAGGTCACCCCTCAGCCTTTTTTTTTCAAGAGAAAAGAGACCCAGCCTGTTCATCCTTTCCTGATATGTGTACACTTGCATTTCTGATATCACCCTTGTAAATCTTCTCTGCACCCTCTCCAGTGCCTCTATATCCTTTTTATACTATAGCGATCAGAACTGCACGCAGTACTCTAAGTGTGGTCTAACCAAAGTTCGATACAGGTTGAGCATATCGTCCCTACTTTTCAATTCTGTCCCTCTAGAAATAAACCCTAGTGCTTGGTTTGCTTTTTTATGACCTTGCTAACCTGTGACGCAACTTTTAGTGATTTGTGTATTTGTACTCTGAGATCCCTTTGTTCCTCTACCCCACCTAGACTCGCACCCTCCAAGTGATAAGTGACCTCCCTATTCTTCCTACCAAAATGTAATACCTCACATTTATCTGTGTTGAACTTCATTTGCCAATTATATGCCCATTCTCCAAGTTTATTAATGTCCTCCTGTAATTTGTTGCAGTCCTCCTCAGTGTTGACTATCCCCCCCAATTTGGTATCATCCACAAATTTAGAAATTGTGTTTTTGATTCCAAAGTCTAAATTGTTCATGTAAATTGTGAACAGCAGTGGTCCCAGCACTGATCCTTGTGGAACATCACTACCCACCTTCTGCCACTGTGAGTAGCTACCCTTTACTCCCACTCTCTGCTTTCTGTCTCCTCCTCCTCCCTTATGTGTCGGAGTGTCTCTAACTTGCAGTCCAACTCTGAGCTGGGGCATCTCAAGGCAGAGACATTTCTTACAGACGTGGAAATCCGAGACAATCTCCCTGTCCACAAACTCTCACATGTCACAGTCCCGACACATAACCTGTGCTGACATTTCTAGTTTTTATTTAATTATTTATTTATTTGTTAGTAGTAATTTAATTCTGATATAATAGAATTACTTGAGATCCAGATTATATTTTGTAAATAGATTTAGTTTGATTTCAGGTTAATTTGTAACTAATTTGTTTGGTTTTTTGTCCAGTAACTTCTTTATTTTAGTATCCCCTTACCTCCTATTTATTATTTATGCATACCAGATTTTTATTTAGTGCAATTCAGATCCCTTTAATGTTATTTCCTCTATTTAGTTCATATTAATTTTATCTCCTTTGATCTAATTAATTACTCTGATTATTTATTTCTATATTTACTTTTTTACTGTTGCCCCTTGGTTTAAATTACTGAACACCTCCTTCCCCCTCTGCACTGAATTCCCACTCTCACCAAATTACCGTCGTCATTCCATTTAGCAGATTCAGCCAACTCTCACCCAGCTGTGCGCATAGCTCTGTCTCGGTCAGAGAAAAGAAAGCCTTGTGTTCCTATCGAGACTTTCACGACGTCCTAAAGCACTTTACAGCCAATGAAGTAGTTTTGAAGTGTAGTCGCTGTTGCAATGTAGGAAATGCGGCAGCCAAAATGGCACACAGCAAGTTCCCACAAGCAGCAATGTAATGGCACGGCGGCATAGTGGTTAGCACTGTTGCCTCACAGCGCCAGGGACCTGGGTTCAAATCTGGCCTCGGGTGACTGTCTGTGTGGAATTTGCACATTCTCCCCGTGTTTGCGTGGGTTTCCTCCGGATGCTCCGGTTTCCTCCCACAGTCCAAAGATGTGTGGGTTAGGTTGATTGGCCATGATAAAAAAAAAAAATTTTTAAATTGACCCTTAGTGTTAGGGGGGATTAAATACGTGGGGTTACGGGGATAGGGCTTGGGCGGGATGGCTGTCGGTGTAGGGACCGGGTGCTAGGGTTTGGATGATCAGCCATGATCTCATTGAATGGCGGAGCAGGCTCGAAGGGCCTACTCCTGCTCCTATCTTCTATGTTTCTATGTAATAATGGCCATATAATCTGCTTTTTTTAGTGATGTTGGTTGAGGGATAAATATTGGCCTGGACACCGGGGAGAACTCCCCTGCTCTTCTTCAAAATAATGCCATGGGCTCTTTTATAGTCACATGGACAGTGGGCAGACAGCTTCGCTTTAATGCCTCATCCGAAAGACAGCACCTTCTGACAGTGCAGCACTCCCTTGGTACTGCACTGGAGCATCAGAATAGATTTTGTGGTCACACTTCTGGAGTGGGGCTATGAACCCACAACCTTCTGACTCAGAAGTAAGAACATTACCCGGTGAGCCACAGCTGACACCAAGGGGTGCCACAAGGAAATGGACATAGTGCAGTTGTACAGTTGGAATGTGCCTTGATCCTTGAGATTAAATTTGTACCGATGGAGCAGAGTAGAGGGAGCTTCACTCTCACCTGTCGCTGGCTGCAACATGAAGGAAAAATCCTCCATTCTCCAGCAACCACTGATGTCCATCAACTTGATAAGCAAAAAAAAAGTTACGCTCTTGTGTGTAAGAAGGAAGCCAATGTGCGGAACTTAAAAGGTGCAGCTTTAGCAGGTTATTTGCAGCAGCACTTTGCGGCTCTGTGGTGCCGAGTGCAAAGCGACCAGTGGAACACAGTGCTGCAGATCTTTGACCAGGTCGGACCAGTACTGGAAGAGGTGCGAGTCCTGGCCAATCACTTGTAAGTGACTGGTTAGATGTGTATCGGTGACATATAACCAACAGAACAAGCCATTTAACTAACAAATTAAGGCTGCTCTTTGCTCACTTTATCTAATACAATAAAGACCTTGTAACCATTAACATTAATTAAATGTATTACTACCTTTAATGCAAGCTGTGTCTCCTGCTGGAGAATGTAGATTTTTTATTTTATTTTTAAGAAGTTCCTGGCTGTAATATTTAATAAAACTTAAACCCGATAACATCTCACTTCGCTAAAGATCAGTTTTCGTGAAATAGAACTGATTTTATCAGTTTCGCTGTATCAGCAAATGCTGTCGACCACACATTTTTTCTGCACTTGCGTAACTGCATTAAACTTGGTTGTCAGCATAGATGAAACAAACTCGTGGGTGCAGCCTCTAGGGTGAGGCTTTTTAAGATGGTCCCTTCTTAATAAAATGGCAGTTTCTCATAGGAAACAATGATTTAGAGACTATTCTCTGTGACATTAGTGTGCAAACCCTTAAGGTATCACATGAAACCTCTTTGTCCACCATTTTAATGGAGGCGTTAATGTATTACGAATTAATGCCTGCTGCAAGAATATACTTCACATATTATCTGTTGCACCTTTAAAATTAACAGGACCTTCCTACAGCCCATCCACCACCTTAAACATTCACTCCCTCCACCACCGGCGCACCGTGGCTGCAGTGTGTACCATCTACAAGGTGCACTGCAGCAACTCGCCAAGGCTTCTTCGGCAGCACCTCCCAAACCCCCGACCTCTACCACCTAGAAGGACACGGGCAGCAGGTGGATGGGGACTCCATCACCTCCCAAGTTCCCCTCGAAGTCACACACCATCCTGAGTTGGACATATATCGACGATCCTTCATCGTCGCTGGGTCAAAATTCTGGAACTCCCTCCCTAACAGCACTGTGGGAGAACCTTCACCACACGGACTGTAGTGACTCAGAAGAAAACCCACTACCATCTTCTCAAGGGCAAGTGGGGATGGGCAATAATTGCTGGCCTTGCCAGCGACACCCATATCCCGAGAATGAATTAAAAACAGCTACATTTTCCCCTCCTGCCAATGTTTGACATTTATTTTAACTTCAGTTCAAATAGTGGACAAAGGAGTTTTATACAAATACATTAATGAGTATGTTATCATCACAAGCAGTAATTTCTAAGCCAATTTTAATAGATTCCATATCAATGTGTAAGGGGTTTTCCTTGAGAGATTTCCCTGAGGTTTCTCTCTCTAGAGGCCGCTCTCTTGCACAGTAAAACCTTGAGTGGTTCGACCCACTCGCCCCTTAGATTCTATACTCTGGACTTTGGCGCAGGAACTACAATGTAGAGAAAACTCTTGTAGACCAAGTTTGATGAAACAAAATGAAATTTTATTGCATAAGGAAAAATATCAAATCAAATGCAAGCAGATAAGGGAGTACATGGGAGGGAAAAACACACAAACAAATCATAACGACACAGTACTAACTAAGGCAAATACAGGCATCTTATATTCTACAAAGATCATCATGAAATAAGGAAACACACGGAACATCGAGGGAGAACAACTCATGTTAATTGTACCCTTAAATCCACCCCCTTATTAAACCTATCTAGATCTGATTGTGAAGGGCCAGAAACATGCTCACCAATCCCACTAGGAAGTGCAAGGTTTTGAAATCGAGTCTGTGTTTGGTCCTTTCAGGCGTTTCGTCTCCACGTGGATCATGGAGCCCCTGTGAGCTGCGCCACACCTCTCTCCTGAGGTGGGGGTTGGGGGCGGCTGGACACCAGCGGGCCTGGATGTCAGTGGGGTCGAGGATCGTCGGCTCGACCCTGGTTAGAGGAGCCTTGGGCTGGCTCCCATCGCTTCTTCAGTTTCCTTTTCTCTCTTCTCCCGAGCCGGGGTGGCTGGAAGGTTTCTCCTCTTGGGGTTTTTTGTTTTTTTGTCTCTTCTCCCAAGTTGGGTCGATGGCCTCTCGTTCCGGCAACGGCCCGGGGATGGTCGATGATCTCCCGATGTGTTTCCCCGGGGTGGGACGCCGGCTTCGAGATGGCCTTCTCGATGTTGGCTTTCTTCTTCCTCCTGCGAGTGCCTGCTTCTTCTTCTGAGTGTGTCTTCCGTCTGAGCTCAAGCTTGCCCCAACTGCCGAAAAGTCTTCCAGATATACCTTTCTTCCAGAAACTTCCGTCTCCCGCCCAAAATCAGGTTAGTCTTTGTTTTACTTTTGGCGGGCTGGGAGCACAGCAGGGTAGTTATTATATTTTAAAATGTCTTAAACGGCCGGTAAAGGCCCATCTCTGGTCTGGAATTACCTTCATTGTTTTTAATGTCCTGCTGATCTCGTTATCTAGTCCTGGGTGCTGTTCTCATGAATATGAAATTGTCCCCTTTTGTCTGGGGCAACATTTAGATGGCCTCTGTCTCCAGGCCGATCTTGACTGGATCTGCATCTAATCCATATGCATACCTGTGGGTCTGGTTTCGTTCTCTCAGAAACGGCTTCCAGAACTTGCTGTAGGTTGAATCCACAAAGCTGTCTGAGGTTGCGCAGGAACCATTTTAAAGTGTCCCAATCTTCTTCTTATCGTGTTTACACATTGTTCCCTTTGGGGAACAGTATGAAGTAGTGGAAGGATTTCTGGCCGCGTTAAACGCTCCTTCCGTGGCCGTAACCATCTTCATACCAGCCATTAGGGTGGTTAGTCCTATGGCGGGAGGGTTTTACGGGCTCCCACAACCCATACGAGGGGGGGGGGCACCCACAACCACGGACGCAAGTATCCCGCTGGATGTCAACCCAGAATTTAGAGCCAGAGCTCCGACTCTACTTGCCGGGACTGTCTGGAGCGGGGTTCGAAACCCTACACCTTCTGGCCCAGCGGCGGGGATGCTTACCGCTACGCCAAAGGCCCACTCCTAGTGTCCCAATAAGCTGGTCACATGGTATGGTGGCCATTTTGTATGCCCCTTTTTCTGGGCTTCTTTTAAAACCGTCTTTAAAATCACGGCCTCTTCTGCCATTTGACCCTTCTTAATACAAAGTCCAATTTTGCGAATCCTACAAATGGTATAATTTTAATTTGTTTAACTCCCTCCTCCCCAAACATTACTGTAATTTTAATTTAAATATGTGCACAGTTTCGTAGACTGGGGACCCCAAAATTGCCATTTAATCATTATCTTTCTCCTAGTAAGAGGAATAAACAAAGTGAGAGAGGAAGTATTAAGGGGCTTAGCAGCTTTGAAAGTGGATAAATCCCCAGGCCCGGATGAAATGTATCCCAGGATGTTAAGAGAAGCAAGAAAGGAAATAGCATTTTCCAATGCTCTCTGGCTGCAGGTGTGGTGCCGGAGGACTGGAGGACTGCTAACGTTGTACCGTTGTTTAAAAAGGAAGAAAGGGATAGACCGAGTAATTACAGGCCAGTCAGCCTAACCTCGCTGGTGGAAAAATTATTGGTAAAGTTCTGATGGACAGGATAAATCTTCATTTAGAAAGTCACGGATTAATCGAGGACAGTCAGCATGGATTTGTTAAGGGAAGGTCGTGTCTGACTAACTTGATTGAATTTTATGAGTAAGTAACAAGGAGGGTCGATGAGGGAAGTGCGTTTGACGTAGTCTATATGGATTTTAGAAAGGCTTTTGATGAGGTCCCACATGGCAGACTGGTCACGAAAGTAAAAGTCCATGGGATCCAGGGCAAAGTGGCAAGTTGGATCCAAAATTAGCTCTGAGGCAGGAAGCAAAGGGTAATGGTTGATGGGTGTTTTTGTGACTGGAAGGCTGTTTCCAGTGGGGTTCCACAGGGTTCAGTACTAGGTCCCTTGTTTTTTGTGGTATATATCAATGATTTAGACTTGAATGTACGGGGTATGATTAAGAAGTTTGCACATGATACTAAAATCGGCTGTGTGGTTGATAATGAAGAAGAAAGCTGTAGACTGCAGGAAGATATCAATGAACTGGTCAGGTGGGCAGAGCAGTGGCAAATGGAATTCAATCCAGAGAAGTGTGAGATAATGTATTTGGGGAGGGCTAACAAGGCAAGGGAATACACATTAAATGGTAGGACACTGAGAAGTGTAGAGAAACAGAGGGACCTTGGAATGCATGTCCACAGATTCCTGAAGGTAGCAGGCCAAGTAGATAAGGTGGTTAAGAAGGCATACAAAATAGTTGCCTTTATTAGCCGAGGCATAGAATACAAGAGCAGGGGGGTTATGCTTGAACTGTATAAAACACTAGTTAGGCCACAGCTAGAGTACTGCATGCACCACATTACAGGAAAGATGTGATTGCACTAGAGAGAGTACAGAGGAGATTTACGAGGATGTTGCCAGGACTGGAGAATTTTAGCTACGAGGAAAGATTGGATAGGCTGGGTTTGTTTTCTTTGGAACAGAGAAAGCTGAGGGGAGACCTAATTGAGGTGTAAAATTATGAGGGGCCTAGATAGAGTGGACAAGAAGGACCTATTTCCCTTAGCAGAGGGGTCAACAACCAGGGGGCACAGATTTAAAGTAATTGGTCGGAGGTTTAGATGGGATTTGAGGGGAAATTTCTTCACCCAGAGGGTGGGGGGGGTCTGGAACTCACTGCCTGAAAGGGTGGTAGAGGCAGAAACCCTCACCACATTTAAAAAGTGCTTGGATGTGCACTTGAAGTGCCGTAACCTACAGGGCTACGGGCCAAGAGCTGGAAAGTGGGATTAGGCTGGATAGCTCTTCTTTATTAATGCGTTTACAATATGGTCACACTTTGCAAAAATCAAATCTCTCTCCCACCACTGTTCAATTTAGGGTAAGGAAAGTGATTTGCAAGAACAAAATGTTACTTGTCACAACACACTCAACTGGACCCATCACCCCACTCCAGATCACTAGAGATCAGAAGTGAAACTAGAGAGTGAATATCAGCAGGCTATTCGACTATGGAAGTGTACCATAGCCAAGCTTTAGCTGATGTCCACACATGGGCACATCCAGCAGGGAGCAGTGGAATAGCAATCAGGAGCAGGAACCCTGGCTGATTTTGCCCTCGCTGGACCAGGAGCACTCAAACACAATTGTAGCCCCTCTTCAATTGTCAGCCATGGCTCAGTTGGTAGCACACTTGCCTTTTGGGTCAGAAGGTCATGGGTTCAATTTGCACTTCAGAGACTTAAGCACAAAAAAAAAATCTAGGCTGACATTCCTGAGGGGTGCTGCACTGTCAGAGGTGCTGTCTTTCAGATGAGATGTTAATCCAAGGCCCCTTTCAGGTGGATGTAAAAGGTTCCATGGCGCTATTTCAAAGAACATAAGATCATAAGAATTAGGAGCAGGAGGAGGCCATATAGCCCCTCGAGCCTGCTCCGTCATTCAATAAGATCATGGCTGATCATCGACCTCAACTCCATTTTCCTGCCCGATCTCCATATCCCTTGATTCCCTTAGAGTCCAAATATCTATCGATCTCAGCCTTGAATATACTCAACAACTCAGCATCCAGAGCCCTCTGGGGCAGAGAATTCCAAAGATTCACCGCCCTCTGAGTGAAGAAATTCCTCCTCATCTCAGTCTTAAATGGCCGACCCCTTATCCTGAGACTGTGCCCCCTAGTTCTAGACACTCCAGCCAGGGGAAACAACCTCTCAGCATCTACCCTGTCAATCCCCTTCAGAATCTTGTATGTTTCAATGAGATCACCTCTCATTCTTCTAAACTCCAGAGAGTATAGGCCTATTCTACACAATCTCACATCATAGGACAGCCCTCTCATCCCAGGAATCAATCTAGTCAACCTTTGTTGCCCCGCCTCCAAGGCAAGTACAGGAAACTTTGGTTGATCCGGAGGTAGTATGTCCGGAATACTCGATCTAACGGCAAAAATCAGGAGCCGTTTTCTATAAGTATTTTTAGTTCTCGTTGCTTTTTTTTTCCCAGTCAGGCACTGCAAGGTCTGTAGCTATAGCAACAGCTTCAGCTAGAGACGCTTGCAGCTGCAGCCGACTGTTTAGAAGCTGTTGCTAAGCAACAGTGTTTGTTGTCAGATACGGAGATGAAAACCTCCGTATGCTTCAACATTAACTTTGTATGTCCGGCAGTTTTGATAGATCGGTAACACGCTGGTCCCGTCGGTGCCGGATATCACAAAGTTTCCTGTATAGCGGGGAAATTATCCCCGGTGTCCTGGCCGATATTTATCCCTCAACCAACATCACTAAAACAGATTATCTGGTCATTATCACATTGCTGTTTGTGGGAGCTTGCTGTGTGCAAATTGGCTGCTGCATTTCCTACATTTACAGCAGTGACTACACTTCAAAAAAGTACTTCATTGGCTATAAAGAGCTTTGGGGCATCCCGAGGTTGCGAAAGGCGCTATAAAAATGCAAGTTCTTTCTTTTAACCACTGTATTGGCTGAGAGTAGCTAACAAAGTACAGACTGGGAATTGAAGCTGATCCGAGTGGCCCAGGAACAAAATGTACATTTAACCTTTGTACTTTAAGAACATAAGAACATAAGAAATAGGAGCAGGAGTTGGCCATACGGTCCCTCGAGCCTGCTCCGCCATTCAATAAGATCATGGCTGATCTATTACCTCAACTCCATCTTTCTGCTCTATCTCCATGTCCTGTGGTTCCCTTGGTATCCAAAAATCGATCGATCTCAGCCTTGAATATACTCAACAACTCAGCATCCACAGCCCTCTGGGGTAGAGAAGTCCAAAGGTTCACAACCCTCTGAGTGAAGAATTTCTCTTCATCTCAGTCCTAAATGGCCGACCCCTTATCCTGAGACTGTGACCCTCCCTAGTTCTAGACTCCCAATCCTCTCAGCATCTACCCCGTCAAACCCCTTAATAATTTTATACGTTTCAATGAGATCACCTCTCATTCTTCTAAACTCCAGAGAACATAGGCCTAGTCTACTCAATGTCTCCTCATAGGACAATCCCCCCATCCTAGGAATCAGTCTAGTGAACCTTTGTTGTACTCCCTGATTGATACCTGGGATGGCATGAATGACGTATGAGGAGAGATTGGGTCGATTGGGCTTATACTCGCAGGAGTTTAGAAGAATGGGAGGGGATCTCATTGAAACTTATAAAATTCTAACAGGACTAGACAGACTAGGTGCAGGAAGGGTGTTCCCGATGGCGGGGGAGTCCAGAACCAGGGGTCATAGTCTAAAGATAAGGGGTAAGCCATTTAGGACAGAGATGAGGAGGAATTTCTTCACCCAGAGAGTGGTGAACCTGTGGAATTCTCTACCACAAAAGGCAGTTGAGGCCAATTCATTAAATATATTCAAGAAGGAGTTAGATATATTTCTTAAAGCTAAAGGGATCAAGGGATATGGGGAGAAGGCAGGGACCGGGTACTGAATTTGGATGATCAGCCATGATCTCATTGAATGGCGGAGCAGGCTCGAGGGGCCGAATGGCCTACTCCTGCTCCTATCTTCTATGTTTCTATGTTTCCCTCTAACACTGTACATAACAATTCAACAAATGTGTGACCTTTTCTTCAATTCCAAAAAAAAACATGCAATACTATTTCAATGCTTCATTGAAAGGACATGAAAGCTTAAGTGTTCAAGCGGAGTTTTCCCTAATCTGTGTGTTCACTGAAATATTAAAAGGTACCACAGGGCAAAAGTTCAGCTGAGACTGTCTGAGCGGCAAATCATTTGGTGAATAGTTCCATGATTCAGAATTCTATGCAAAGCCCTCAATTTTGGATTCTTAGAAGAAGATGGCCGTTTTGACTGGGTAGCTGAGTGGGTAAAGGCATGAGGATTAATATGAGTCATTGAATAGTGAAAATACCTTTGTTTGTATTAGTCTGGAGACTGCGATCACCTCAGTGCCAGTAAAAATACTACATGTTCTGCTCCTCTCACTATTACAAGGTTCGAAAAAAATGAATTTATCACTATGATCATAATTTATGTTTTTTTTCCGACCGAACACTCAACATCTCCTTGGTGCAAAAGGGTCTTATTTTCAAAGCTCGCATCTGTGGAACTTTTAGGTTTTTTTCCCCTTCGCTGCGGCATATTTTCAAAACCTCGATTTCTACAAGCACACAACGGATGTGGAAAAAAATATTAAATTCTGCAACTAATAATGCCTGTTTCCGAGTTTTGCCCCTGCATGCTGACAGTCTGTGAGGTGAATGTGCCTTTCAAACATGGTTTATACATTACGGGCCAGAGAGTTGGAAACCAGAACCATATTTCCACTTGCGAGAGATTAAAATCACTCCACAAAGCAGCTTCCACTGATTTTCTTGGGGTGCGATAATCTATTAAAAAGCTAATTTTTTCAACAGCTGGCCTCGCCATCACCGGGCTTCTTATTAACTAACTGATCTTTTCCTATTATTCTCTTTGCTGTTGACTCCAGCCTTCATTTTAGTTTCTGCTGCAACGCATCAGTGAGCGTAATCAGCAGCGACTGAACCGGCTGGAGTTCTTTTCTCCAGAAGAGGGAAGGCTGAGAGGAGACCTGATGGAGGTCTTTAAAATTATGAAGGGGTTCGTTGGGTAGACATGGAGAAGATGTTTCCACTTGTGGGGGGAGTCCAAAACTAGGAGTCGTGAGTGTAAGATAGGCATCAAGAAATCCAATGAGGAATTCAGGAGAAACTATGACCCAGAGGGGGGGAAAATTCAGTAGCGCCCCATTAGGGGCGTGATTATCGGCCGTGCGCAAAGTTTAGCGCCTGGCGCTAATTATCGCCTCAGACGGCAAACTTGGCTTTTATTGCCCCTGGAGGTGATTGGAGCGCTATATCAGGCGCTTCACACCTGTCTTAAGGCGCAAAGGCCAAGGAGCGAGGCGCTACCTCAGAGCGCTGATGGAGCTCATGTGATGTCAGTCAGCAATGGAACACAGACACACTGGCGCCGGCCAGTTCTTAAAGGGGAGTTCTGACGAAAGGTCATCGACCTGAAACGTTAACTCTGTTTCTCTCTTCACAGATGCTGCTTGACCTGCTGAGTTTCTCCAGCATGTTCTGTTTTTATCTTAAAGGGGAGGGTTGATTTTGCTCTCCATCCACATCCTGCTCATTGCAACCTCGAATCTCAGCCTGGAGAGACCTGTACATCAAATCTGCTGGAAAGAACAATGGAGAGACCCAGGGAAAGAGCTCAGAGTGCAGCCCCCACAGTCTCTTGTAAATCGATACAAGGGCAAATCAAAATGAACCTGCAAAGTGCTGCTCAGTACCCAAAACTCCTTCACACAGCGTTGAATCTCTCCAGAAGTCTCTCTCTCTCTCAGAATGCGTGGTGCAAAAATGTCACAAACAAAAAAAGGCAGGAAGCGGTCGCCTTTAAATAGCACTCCCCCAGTCCCTTCCTGACTGCAAAACGCTCCCCTCAACCTGTCGTTGCTAGCAGCAGGCGGTAAAGCAGAGGGCGCTACTCAATATCCGGTCCTGGGTGCTGCCGGGGCGCTGCACACTCGACTGACATCACGATCTGCCAGCGCAGGAGATCGCGGCGGTAGTGTTTAGCGCGCCGCAAAATGTCTAGTTAATTTCGTGAGCGGCGCAAACATCGCCGCGCCCGGGCGCTAGTTGCTTTGCGCCCCATTAGTGCCCTCTTAAGGCGCTAACGGGAGGTGCAAACCAACTGAATTTTTCCCCCAGAGTATGGGTAAGAATGTGGAACTTGCTACCACGTGAAGTGGTTGAGGCGATTAGCATAGATGCATTTAAGGGGAAACTAGATAAGTACATGAGGGAGAAATGAATAAAAGAATACACCAATAGGGTGATATGGAGTAAGATGGTAGGAGGCTCGTGTGGAGCATAAACACCGGCATAGACCAGTTGGGCCGAATGGTCTGTTTCTGTGGTGTTAATTTTATGTAAATAATGGAACAGAAATGCAGGCTAACATCCACTGTGTTCGATTACTTCCCCATAATGTGCATTTCCAAAGAAAAAACTTGCATTTCTATAGCACCTTACACGACCTCAGGATATCTCCAAGCGTTTTGCAGCCAATGAAGTACTTTTGAAGTGTAGTCACTGTTGTAATGCAGGAATCGCGGCAGCCAAAATGTGCGCAGCAAGCTCCCACAAACAGAAGTAGTGTCAGCCATGTCAGAAAGTTGTGGGTTCACTGCCCACTCAAGTGACATCAGCACATAATCTAGGCTGACACTCCAGTGCCGCACTGTCGGAGGTGCCGTCTTTTGGATGAGACGTTAAACCGAGCCCCCATCTGCCCTCTCAGGAGATCCCATGGCACTACTTTGAAGAAGAGCAAGGGAGGTCTCTCCAGTGTCCTGTCTATCTATGATCATCTGCACAGCATCATACCAGTCAATGCCCGCTTCTCAGGTAGCAGGTATGATACCTTTATTCTAAAGCAATCTGCCAACCCATAATTATTTGACCCAGAAAAAAACAGCAGGAGACCTAGGCAACCAAGGCTCCCCTCTGCAGCCATGACTCATGACACCTCTACAACACCCACATAAACTTGTCAAGCTCACATATCCACCATCATCATCAGACAGCCCTTGGGCATATTGAAGCAGATATTCAGATCCCTAGTTCTTGGGGTGGGGGCAGCGAATTCAATGTAACCCTATCAAAGTCTCCCACGTCATCATTATTTACTGCATGCTACACAACTTTGTAATACAACGAGGCATCACCATAGAACACCTGGAGGAGGAAGGCAATGAGCATCAGTAAGCATGTAAGCATGCAGGTGCAGCAGGCGGTTAATAAGGCAAATGGTATGTTGGCCTTCGTAGCGAGAGGGTTTGGAGTACAGGAACAAGGATGTCTTGCTGCAGTTGTACAGGGCCTTGGTGAGACCACATCTTGAGTATTGTGTGCAGTTTTGGTCGCCTTATCTGAGGAAGGATGTTCTTGCCATGGAGAGAGTTCAGCGAAGATTCACCAGGCTGATACCTGGGATGGCAGGAATGACACATGAGGAGAGATTGGGTCGATTGGGCTTATACTCACTGGAGTTTAGAAGAATGAGAGGGGATCTCATTGAAACTTATAAAATTCTAAACGGACTAGACAGACTAGATGTGGGAAGGATGTTCCCGATGGTCAGGGAGTCCAGAACCAGGGGTCATCGTCTAAGGATAAGGGGTAAACCATTTAGGACAGAGATGAGGAGGAATTTCTTCACCCAGAGAGTGGTGAACCTGTGGAATTCTCTACCACAGAAGGCCGTAGAGGCCAATTCATTAAATATATTCAAGAAGGAGTTAGATATATTTCTTAAGGCTAAAGGGATCAAGGGATATGGAGAGAAGGCAGGAACAGGGTACTGAATTCGGATGATCCGCCATGATCTCATTGAATGGCGGAGCAGGCTCGAGTTGCTGAATGGCCTACTCCTGCTCCTATCTTCTATGTTTCTATGTTTAAGTAGGGGATGACATAGAAGAGACAGAGAGGGCTAAAGATGCTGAAACTCCTTTGCAAGATGCTGGAGCCATTTGCAAAATTTTCTCACAATTATCCCATTGATTAAATAATGCTCCCTACAACTCCACCACATGCCCAACAAGTACGCCTTCACCTACATTGTCTTCACCTTGGGCGGCACTGTTTGGATTATGTGCATCAACATAGTGCAGATGCAGATTGTTCACACCTCCACACAAGCTGTCTTGTGTTGTGGGTTGTTTGGCACAGTCTCCAATGGTTACAGCAATCTTTGATACTCAGAAAGCATCCTTCTTTTAAAAGCAGCCTCCCTAAGGTCTGGTTCCATTAGCTGAAGGCGGACGCGAGGTGCACCTCTGGACAGCAGGTTTCTGCTCTTCTTCTGTCACCACCTCCTCTCCTGCTCCTGCTCACCATGTCTTGTATATCACTGACTGTATTCTCCTTAATCTCACTCTCAAAATCCCCAGGGGTGGACATACCTAGTGCACAGGCGGGTTAGATTAGAGAGACGGTGAGTGCTGTGAGTTGCTGTCTATCTTTATGTTTCTGTTCCCATACTTAGCTTCATGTGGCACCCCCGAGCAAGAGAAGAGGAAGATGTATTGGATCTTTATGAGAACTCTTCAGAAGTAGCTTCCAGGAGGCGAGTAGGAGGTCTGCGGGGGTCGGAGGGGTCTGAACGTGCGATGTAGAGGTGAGTGATGGGTGCAAGTGTGGAAAGGTAAATATGTGAGGTGAGTGTAAAGTGTTAGAAAATGTTAACTTACCTTTGTTTCTACCTATAGCCTTCAGCCGCTGTGGAGCCGGAGTCCCCGACATCTCCACTGTAGAGATCACAGACTGGCTGTTGCATCCTCCGATAGAACAGCCAGTTGATTTCTGCAAAGTAGAAAGGTTTGATGAGTCCTGAACAGAAGGGCTCATCAAACTACACAGAATGTCAGTGTTTGACAGCTTCACAGAGCATTTCTTCTTTCAAAAGTTCTTGACAGATCACACGTGCTCTGTCACTGACTTCCCCCTAATTGGCCTGCTGATTTCCCATCTCTCTCGCTCTCTCAATGGTCTCTGTCCCAAGGAACTCCTAAATTGGCTCCTCAAAGGGGGGAAAAGACTGGAGAGATGGCTCATTTTATGCAAGTTCTCTCTCTCGCGCTATGCATTGTCTTTTCCTGCAAACAGAGTAGAAGGCACACCGCCACTGAAATTTTCTGATGAGATACTAGTGAGTGAATAAGTAAAGCCTTGGTCTGAAAGTCTTTCACTATTTATATGGGTTAACAGCCCTGCTAAAATAATGGATGGAGCAATGCCCCGGACAACTGTATTAAGCATTTTACGCTAGTATCCTACCACGTAATCTCAGAGCCATAAAAATGATCAGTACGCTTAAGGTATCCAAAGCCTGGAAGGCCCTATCAGCTTCAGTGCTTGCACCACTGTGCATTCAGGCGTAGGAGAATTGCAATTACCTGAAGTTGCTCGCCTCCCACTCTCTGAGCGTAAAGCTGGAAATTGCTGCACTGCTTCTGTCAGTGATGTTTTTGCTCAGAATGTGCACCAAGATACCTCAAATCTGGCCGCTTGGGACACCTAATGAGGTAGCCTCAAACATTCCTCAAGTAGCATGTTGCTCCCTTGATGTCGCAATCTCGCCGAGTTGAAATGTCATTCTAGGTCATCGCCGCTCTTGCATGTCAGGAATGAAGGCAATTTCTGCATTGTGAAGTATTTGATATGTAGCTCAATGAATGTGTTCTTCAGCTTTGTCAAGGAGAGTTGTAATCACAGAATCACAGAATCACAGAAATCCCACAGTGCAGATAGAGGCCATTTCGGCCCATCAAGCCTGCACCGACACATATCCCACCCGATCCCCGTAACCCCACCAACACATATCCCACCCTATCCCCGTAACCCAATGTATTTAATCCCCCTAACACTAAGGGTCAATTTATCATAGCCAATCAACGTAACTCGCACATCTTTGGACTGTGGGAGGAAACCGGAGCACCCGGAGGAAACCCATGCAAACACGGGGAGAATGTGCAAACTCCACACAGACAGTCACCCGAGGCCGGATTCGAACCCGGGTCCCTGGCGCTGTGAGGCAACAGTGCTAACCACTATGCCACCGTACTTTATTTCCTTTATTCGTCAACTATAAACAAGCCCCACTTTTATGTCTGGTTGTCATCAGAACCAGTAGTTTCATTTGCAGACTTTAGTACTCCACTTCAATCCACAAACCTGTATATATAAATAAACGGTGACAATTCCTTTTAACTGGGACCAAAGCTGTAGCATTACAATCGGCAACCATTTAAAATTTAAGGTCAAATTTTATTGAACATTTAAGTCCAGAGATTCATTTCAGCCCAGTTGTAATGGGGAAGGGATGCAATTTGGGGTAATACCCCTCACTAAAAAAGTAAATTCATAGCTTCCCCCAATGGCTTACAAAGGAAAAGCAATGGTCTCCTAATCTGAGGAAGGACATATTTGCCTTAGAGGTGGTGCAACAAAGGTTCACGAGATTGATTCCTGGGATGAGAGGATTGTCCTATGAGGAGAGATTCAGTAGACTGGGCCGATACTCTCTGGAGTTTAGAAGAATGAGAGGTGATCTCATTGAAACATACAAGATCCTGAGGGGATTGACAGGGTAGATGCTGAGAGGTTGTTTCCCCTGGCTAGAGAGTCTAGAACTAGGGGGTCGGCCATTTAAGACTGAGATGAGGAGGATTTTTTTCACTGAGAGGGTTGTGAATCTTTGGAATTCTTTACCCCAGAGAGCAGTGCATGCTGAGTCTTTGAGTATATTCAAGTTTGATATCAATAGATTTTTGGATTCTAGGGTAACCAACCAAGGGATATGGAGATCGGGCAGGAAAGTGGAGTTGAGGTCAAAGATCAGCCATGATCTTATTGAATGGTGAAGCAGGCTCGAGGGGCCGTATGGCCGACTCCTGCTCCTAATTCCTATGTTCTGATGCTTAGGGCCGGATTTTATGAATGGAGACATGTTGGAGGCGGAACTGCTGCTTGCCAGGTTTCAGTCCCGCCTCTATCAGCTTCTGGCCAACCAGCGGGATAACCAGTCCCGGCAGGCTCAGCAGGCCAATTAGGGGGAAGTCAGTGACAGAGCATGTGTGATCTGTCAAGAACTTTTGAAAGAAGAAATGTCATCATTTGACAGCTCTGTGAAGCTGTCAAACACTGACATTCTGTGTAGTTTGATGAGACCTTGTGTTCAGGACTCGTCAAACCTTTCTATTTTGCAGAAATCAGCTGGCTGTTCTATCGGAGGATGCAACAGCCAGTCTGTGATCTCTCTGTGATGTCAGGGACTCCGGCTCCATAGCGGCTAAAGGCTATAGGTAGAAACAAAGGTAAGTTAACATTTTCTAACACTTTACACTCACCTCACATACTTACCACTCCGCACATGCACCCATCACTCACCTCTACATCGCACTTTCAGACCCCTCCGACCCCCGCAGACCTCCTACTCGCCTCCTACACCCCAGCGGGATTCCCGCAGGTCGGGAAGCCCACACTTCAGGATGAAAAATGGGGATAATCCTATTTTCTGCCTGTTAACTACCTGTTAACAGGCAGTTACTAGGCTTTAATCCTTTCCTGCCTCCAAGGAGACGGGACCTGGGGCGAGACGGCTTCCCACCTCCTGGCAAGAGGGCACGGAGGCGGGTTGGGGACGGGTTTACCACCCGCCCCCAAATTCTGCAACTTTCCCAGCAGTCCCACCTCCATACCCGCCTCCTCGGGGCTGAGAATATCGCCCCCTTAGTGTTGCACTAAGCCATGTAGACCTGAAGGTCTCAGTTTCAATTCCCAGTCTGTGTCGTGTTAACTGATCTTTGTCAGGGCAGCCACTGGGACACTAAACTGGCTGTAGCTCTCACCTCACCAGGTTGGGGTGGGGGGTGGTGGGGGGAGAGGGGGGTGGGGAGGCAGAGAACCAGCGATGCTTTCTGCTCCTGATCACCAGTGACCTCTGCTGGAGAGTGCGTGTATGTGGACTTGGAGGGGGTTATAGATTGAACTCAGCTGCAATGCACTCTCTGCCTCCGCTGTCAAATAACCTGCCAATGTTCAACGTGGAAAGTCAGCTGTAAAACAAGTTACCCCTCACACGAATAATGGCGATTCGAGCGAGGAACCAGAGGACTGACAGCACCTGTGGAACTATACCCCAGCAAGAGACCTTCAGGAAATAGTTGGGAAGGGTGGTGGGGAGATGGAAGCAATGATATGTTTATACAGTCACACAAATTTCATGTGATGCTATAAATTCCATTAATAATTTGATTACCACAAATACCACTTTTAGTGGGCAGATGCAATGTTGTAGGGAGTAATGATGAAAAGCAAAAGAGCCCAATAATCTTAAAAGCTGTTACCATTGCAGATAGGGCAAAACGTGGATTTAAACAGTCACAAGTATTGTAAATGATGAGCTTTTGCAGCAGGATTATGGCTGTTTGGGTTCTGCAGCTTGATTGTAGCATGATTCATGACATTTCTCGATAAATTTTACTGAAAAAAATAACACTTGTGACTGAATTTTTATTAAGACGGAAGCTATATATTGTTTGTAATTATAATTCAGTTTTATTTTACAAGAGGCAGCATGCCACACTTTGTAAAGAAGGAAGTCGGTGAAAACTGACCCGATCTGGGCACACAAACAAAACTCATTCAGGCAGTAAAAAAATATTATGCATAATTTCATAATTAAACATCTTCGTTAGAATGGAAAATGTGAAACAGATATGTTTGAACCCAGATCTCCATTCTGCACAAATATCATCTAGCTCTGTGAATGGAACTGCACTGGGAAAATCTTGCTTGTGCAATGCAACAATCGAGAACCACAGCCTTTTCAAGCTGCATTGAGATGCACAGGGTGAGAAGTCTTGACGCGAGCCACATACCAACAGAATGTCACACCTTTAACAAAATTCAATACATAATAGCTGAAGATGAATTGCAGCAGCATATTTCCATGATATAATGCCTTAAAGTAAACTTGTGAATATGAAGAAAGATTATACAATGCGATACCAACTGACAGTCTAAACCTTGGTGCTGAGGCATCTCATTTCTGCACAGAATACCGTTCCATATTCACTAGCAGGCAAACATGACTTTGTACATTTTAAATACAGGAAACTCTCTATTAACCGGCAAAATTCATACTCCAAAACAACACCTCAGTAACCGGCAATGTTGCCAAGTCCGAGTCTCCCGCAGGGGCCGAGTTAGTCAGTGGGGGTAGTTCTCCAAACTGCCACTACTCGGCTTCTTGGTGCTGTCGGAAGTCCGAACACCTCAAAACCCCTGTAACAGGAGTCCGACTCTCCGGCGCTGCCGGTAGTCTCTTCCGATCCGCCATTTTTCTGTTTACTGTATAAGTTTTGTTTTACTGTTAAGTAATTTAAAAGTTTTGGATCACCCTCAACTGGCAGTACTGTACTTAATCAAGCATCTTCCACCATCCATTTAACACAACATTCTGTAGGTGAGTACCCAATTACTGTATACTGCACATTTCTTGATTTTTTTATTTTTGTTTGTTAAAAATAGCCTCGGTAGATAGCCCTCTCCGTCACCCGGAATTTTTGATCCATCGGCACCATCCCGGTCCCGTCGGTGCTGAATACCAAAGAGTTTCCTGTACTCAGATACAGGTACTCAAATATGATTTTGTTTTGGCCATTAGGTATTCAATTACATTTTTATAACAAAAAGAAAGACTTGCATTTACATAGCGCCTTTCACGACCACTAGACATCCCAATGCACTTTACAGCCAATGAAGTATTTTTGAAGTGTAGTCACTGTTGTAATGTAGAAAACATGGCAGCCATTTTGCACACAGCAAGCTCCCACAAACAGCAATGTGATAATGACCAGATTGTGGTATATGTAACCTGTTCCACCTTAAGAGAACTTAAGCCTGTTCCACCTTAAGAGATGTACTACTTTCTCTGGCTGCTGTATACGTAATACCGGTGGTGACCACCGGTATATAAGTACTGTGTAGTGATATTGCCGTTAGTATAGCCCTGACCTCCAACTAGTAAAGACCTGTTGAAACGTTATTCTTGTAGTCTGTGTCAGTAATTAATCTTAAATACAACTAGAACACACAGACTTAACAGTGGCGACGAGTCCGATTCTTACCCTGCGGCAGTTTATATCCATGGCGGCTTCGTCCACAGAATGGGCGTCGAAGAGAGGCATCCACCCTCATCACCCTGCTGGAAGACACGTCGCGCGGCAGGCATCGAGAACCCGGAGTGCAGAAGATATCCTGAACTCGAAGCCTCCATCAGCGGCAGTCAGCTATCTTCCTTCTACCTCGGTGATGGGTAAGCCGGTCAGCGACGCGAGCAGAAAGTCAGCCGCGTTGGCTGTACAGACGGGGAGGGAAGACGAAGGAATAAGGGCGGTGAGATCGATCACGACCGGAGATAAGGGCCGGGCCGCATTCGGGCCGAAAGGCGCAGCGCGGGGACATCGATCGTGGCTGGTGATAAGGGCCGGGCCGCATTCGGGCCAAAAAGGTGCAGCGTCTGGGGCGACTGAAGGCGCGAGAGCCGCGATGAAGGCGAACGCAGCCGGTGCTAATAACCGGGCTGCAAGAAGGGCTGCGAGGCGCGACATCGGGGAAGCGCGAATGCCCGAGGGAGCCGCAGTGAAGCGGAGACAGCGTCGGGGGAGTTACTAACCGCTGGGAAAGGGGAGCAGCAGGGGCACGCCAAACGCCATTGCAGCCAGCGGGTGAAGAAGGCGAGCGCGGGAAAGACCGCCAAGCGCGGGAAACCACCATTTTGTAGGCGGAGGACGAAGACAAGAGCGGGAAGCCGCCATCTTGGAAAAAGGGAAATCACTAAAAAAAAGAAAAATTGCAACGATGCCTAAACATGGGAACATTAATACCTTTGATAGCGACATCGAAGATTGGGCCACATATGTAGAACGCATACAAAATTATTGTAAAGCAAATAAAATCCCAGATGATGAGAAAGCACTAACTTTATTAAACTTAATGGGTGCGAAGACATACGGGCAATTGAAACACCTTTTATCACCAGATGAACCGGCGAAGACGTTCGAGGAGATTGTTACTGTCCTGAGAAATCATCTAAACCCCACGCCGCTGATGCTAGCGGAACGATTTAAATTTTACAGCAGAAAGCAGCTGAAAGATGAAAGCAATGCTGAATATTTAATGGAATTGCGTAAGCTAGCAAAGTACTGTCAGTTTGGAACGGGACTAACAGATGCGCTAAGAGATAAATTTGTGTGTGGATTATTAAAAGAAGATACACAAAAGCGACTGCTCGAGGAGAATGAGCTGACGCTTGAGAAAGCGGTCACTATGGCAGCATCACACGAAGCCGCAGCGAGCGGCACGGCAGTAATGCAGCTACGGTCACCGGAACTCAGTACAAATCAATTGGTTTTGAGTACTGTAAAATGTTATCGTTGTGGAAAGACAACGCACGATCAGAACCAGTGTTGGTTTAAAAACCAAGAATGCAGAACGTGTGGCAGGCTTGGCCACATAGCTAAAGTATGCCGGTCAGGAAAGAAGACCAGCAACAAAAAGTCACCGCAAGGAAAATACATAAAGGTACACAAGGTGACAAAGAACAGTTCGAACGAACAGAAGTCAGATTCAGACGCCAGCAGTAATGAACTGGGTAGCTTAAGAGTTGGTAAGGATGCAGATCTCCAGACAATTTGGGTCACTCTTCAGACAGCAGGAGTCCAAGTAAAGATGGAATTGGACACTGGATCGGCATTGACGGTCATGAATAAGAAAGATTACAAAAGGTTATTCCAACATATTCCCCTACGGGATACGGAGATTATATTGAAAACATACACGGGGCAAAGAGTGTACCCCATCGGAAAGATAGAGGTAAAAGTGGTCCACAAGGGCAAAGAAAGCCAAGTAATGGACTTATATGTGCTACCTGAAGGAGGTCCACCACTACTGGGATGGGAGTGGATTAGGAAAATGAATATGGACTGGCACTCCTTAAAGGCACTAACGGTAGATTCCGGGGAAACAGATGTCAAACCTAAACGATTGTCCAGAATATTGGATGATGCTAAAGAGGTGTTCCAGCAGGGCCTGGGAACACTGAGAGGAATTACGGCAAACATCAAGATTGAGGAACATGCACACCCAAAATTTTTCAAAGCCAGACCGGTACCCTATGCAATACGACCTGTTGTAGAAGCGGAACTGGAAGCGCTAGAACGTTCAGGTGTACTGTCTAAGGTAGATTGGAGTGAGTGGGCTACGCCCATTGTTCCCGTTATGAAACGTCCTTCGAGCAACAAGCCAGGAGAACCAGGGAAGGTTCGCATCTGTGGAGACTTCAAGATCACCATTAATCCAGTGCTTCACACGGTGCAGTATCCGCTTCCGCGGATTGAGGATATTTTTGCTTCATTGTCTGGCGGGAAACACTTCACCAAGATAGACCTGGCGCAGGCGTACTTGCAGATGGAGGTTGAAGAAGAGTCACGCCAGTACCTCACGATCAACACGCACAGAGGTTTGTACCGGTATAATAGGCTGGTTATTGGAGTGGCATCGGCTCCAGCAATTTGGCAGAGGGCCATGGAGCAGGTATTACAGGGAATTCCAGGCACACAATGTTACCTGGACGATATTCTGATTACAGGAGATGGTGATGAAGAACACCTCGCAAACTTGGAACTGGTGCTCAACAGACTGAAAGAGTATGGACTTCGAGTTAATCGGCAGAAATGTGAGTTCTTTCAGAAGCGGATCTCGTACTGTGGTCATGTCATTGACCGGGAGGGGCTTCATAAGTCTCCTGACAAGATAGAGGCAGTTGTAAAGGCTCCCGCTCCGGATAATGTCTCTCAGTTGAGGTCGTTTCTAGGATTGATTAACTATTACCATAAGTTTCTACCGAATCTATCCACGGTACTGCACCCGCTGAACGCTCTTTTAGAGAAGGGGGTACCATGGGAATGGAGCGAAAACTGTAAGAAGGCATTTCGCAAAAGCAAAGAATTGATCACCTCAGAGGAAGTGTTGGCTCACTTCAACCCGACACTGCCTATTCGGTTGGCTTGTGATGCTTCTCCATATGGTATTGGGGCAGTACTCTCACACAAGTTGCCAAATGGCACGGAAAGGCCAGTCGCGTTTGCATCCAGATCATTGACCTCCGCTGAGCGCAACTATGCGCAGATCGATAGGGAGGCTCTCAGCCTTGTATGGGGAGTGAAGAAGTTTAATCATTACCTGCAGGGCCAAAAATTCACACTTCTGACAGACCATCAGCCGTTGGTATCCATTTTTAACCCTAAGAAGGGTGTTTCGGTGATGACAGCACAGAGACTCCAGAGATGGTCCCTTTTCCTAGGGGCACATCAATATCAAATAGAATTCAAAGGTACAAAGCAGTATGGCAATGCTGATGGGCTGTCGCGCCTGCCACTACCTGAAGAAGAAGAGACGACGAAAGCTGACCCTGTTGAGTTATTTCATTCGACCATCATCGAGTGTTTACCAGTCACCAATGCAAGTATTGAAAGAGAAACCAGGAACGACCCGACACTGTCCCGAGTCTACGAGGTGACAGTGAAGGGATGGCCAACACATGGTGATCCTCTGTTACCGGCATTCTCGGCAAGGCGAGACCAGCTGTCCGTCTGCCATGGTACTTTGATGTACGGGACAAGAGTGATTATTCCTCCCAAGTTAAGGGAAAGAGTTCTAAAGGAACTGCATGAAGTTCATCTGGGGGGAGTTAAGATGAAAAGTCTTGCTGGGGCTTATGTATGGTGGCCGGGTATTGACCAACAGATAGAGGAGTTGACGAAAAGCTGCGCTGGGTGCCAAAAAGTGCAAAATGCACCTCCGATCGCACCGCTACACCCATGGGAATGGCCTTCAGCCCCATGGCAACGCGTACATATTGACTTTGCTGGTCCATTCATGGACTCCATGTTCCTAATTGCGGTGGACGCACATTCCAAATGGCCAGAAGTGATCAAGATGAATACCACTACTTCAGAAAAGACAATTGCGGTGTTAAGAACAATATTCGCAAGGAACGGATTGCCAGAACAGATATGTTCGGACAACGGACTACAGTTCGTGTCAGAAGAATTCCAAAAATTCTTAAAGAAGAATGGGGTGAAACATTATACCTCTGCCCCATATCATCCGGCGACAAACGGGTTGGCCGAGAGATTTGTCCAAACATTCAAAAAGGCAATAAAGGCCATGAACGATGATCAGATTCCGCTACAACACAAGGTCGACAATTTCCTAATGGCATATCGAAACGCCGCTCATGCAGTAACTAACCAAAGTCCTGCCATGATGTTTTATAACAGGAGGTTGCGGTCCAGGTTGGACTTGTTAAAACCAAATGTGCGGAGGGAAGTGGAAAACAAACAGTTCCGGCATATTAATAACAAGACCACTCGAAGTTTCGACGTAGGACAACCAGTGTTGGCAAGGGGCTATGGAAACGAAAAATGGCAGTCTGGAACAATTCGGGCCAGACAAGGACCTCTGATGTACACAGTAGATATTGGTAACAATGTGATAAGGCGTCATGCGGATCAACTGGTAGAATCGAGAGCAAGGGTCGAACCCATGGTTGCGACAGAGACAACTGTGGAATACGTTAATGAACCTGAAGCATCTACCTCGGCAGGGAATGTACCTGATGATGACGTCCAATACATAGGAAACCAACTAGAGGAGTCACCTCAGCAACAAGAATCAGAGACCACTGAAAGGCGTTATCCAACCCGAATCAGAAGGCCTCCTGAGAGACTGAACCTTTGAACTGTTTATACCTGAAGTTATATATGTATATATGTTATTATGTTATGTTAAATGGGGATATGACTGTTAAGCTAAAAAGGGAGGATTGTGGCGTATGTAACCTGTTCCACCTTAAGAGAACTTAAGCCTGTTCCACCTTAAGAGATGTACTACTTTCTCTGGCTGCTGTATACGTAATACCGGTGGTGACCACCGGTATATAAGTACTGTGTAGTGATATTGCTGTTAGTATAGCCCTGACCTCCAACTAGTAAAGACCTGTTGATACGTTATTCTTGTAGTCTGTGTCAGTAATTAATCTTAAATACAACTAGAACACACAGACTTAACACAGATAATCTGTTTTTCTGATGTTGATTGGTCAGGACACCGGGGGAGAACTCCCCTGCTCTAGTAAATTTTTTTTTTGCAGATCATCAAGACTGGGATTAAGATTGTGAAGAGGTTCGGGGAAACTGAGCAAGAATTCCAGAGCTTTTGACAGGCTTCACGACAACGATATGTGTCTTCTGCGTTCAACATCCCCCCAGTGGCTGAGTGGGTAAATGCACTCCGGTACTCATACAGATTACAAGATCACAAGCTTGATCCCCAGTCTATGCTGAGTCGACTGATCTTGGACAGTAGTAATTAGGGACTCTAATCTCAGTGCTGTTCCAGAGGAGATGAAAAAAAACAAGCATTGGTTCTTACCCCTGCTTCCCCATACACGTATCCTTACTTGAAAGTGTGTGTGTGATCTGGTAGGGCAGCTACAACGGCCTTCTACGCTCTAATAGCCTGTCAAGCTCAAGACTTAGGTTCTTAGGTTTATACATGAAAAATGGGCACTTAGGCGTGGAAAGGTGCCACATTCTGGGTCATAGAAACATAGAAAAATAGGAGCAGGAGTCGGCCATTCGGCCCTTCGAGCCTGCTCCGCCATTCAATATGATCATGGCTGATCCTCTATCTCAATACCATATTCCCGCTCTCTCCCCATACCCGTTGGTGCCTTTTGTGTCTAGAAATCTATCTATCTCCTTCTTAAATATATTCAGTGTCTTGGCCTCCACAGCCTTCTGTGGTAGAGAATTCCACAGGTTTGCCACCCTCTGAGTGAAGACATTTCTCCTCATCTCAGTCCTAAATGTCCTACCCCGTATCCTGAGACTGTGACTCCTCATTCTAGACCCCCCCCCAGCCAGAGGAAACATCCTCCCTGCATCCAGTCTGTCTAGCCCTGTCAGAATTTTAGACGGGTCAGTGCCTTCAGGAGACGAGGAAAGCTTATATGGTACATAAAGTATATTCAAATATAGCTTGAAGTTAATGTTACTCTGTAACTCCTAGCTGGAAATCACTGGTTGTTAATATCGTCACTAATTCTATGTAGACTCCTCAAAGTGCATTGTGGGCTCATACATGAGCAATGGCCAGTCGGGCAAGGTACCGGAGTGTCATGTCACCTGTGACAACATACCCCAGAAAGGCGGCAACTACCTCAGCAGAAGAACATTGAAAAGAGCAATTAAGTGGAAAGAAAATTACCACTTTCGTGGAAACAATTTGGGAGGTGTGACTCAGATGAAGGTGAAAGTGGAGCATTGATGCTTTTAGCAACTGTATACAGAAAAATTCACACATCAGACATTGAGAGATAACACCACCTGTATATGTATGATAATATATACAATGAAATTAAATAACAAATGCCTGCTTAGCATGACAAGATATCATTATATCAGGAGTTAACCAACACCACCAAATACTGATCCCGTTGCCATTTGCAGGACCTTGTGGTATATAAACTGGTCGGCACATTTGCCTACATAACAACATTGCCTACACTTCAAAAGTACTTCATCGGTTGTGAACTTCTCAGCCTTGTTTTCAAATCCCTCCATGGCCTCGCACCCTCCCTATCTCTGTAATCTCCTCCAGCCCTACAACCCTCCAAGATCTCTGCACTCCTCCAATTCTGGCCACTTGAGCACCCCCTGATTTTCATCGCTTCACCGTTGGTGGCCGTGCCTTCAGCTGCTGAGGCCCTAAGCTCTGAAGTCCCTCCCTAAACCTCGCTGCCTCTCTTTCCTCCTTTAAGACACTCCTTAAAACCTACCTCTTTGACCAAGCTTTTGGTCACCTGCCCTAATCTCTCCTTATGAGGCTCGGAGTCAAATTTTGCTTGATAATCGCTCCAGGGAAGCGCCTTGGGATGTTTTACTACGTTAAAGGCGCTATATAAATGCAAGTTTACGTCTTTCATTTTAAGTTAGTAGATTATTACTGACTGGCAGTTTGACAAAATGGAGAAAGTAGTGAGTTAAGATTGACCAGTTACAAAAGGGTTACATTGTAGATTCTGAGCTACAGCTGAGCTTGAATTTAACGTGTTCTCTTCTTCTCCAAAAAATGCAGCATCATTATTATATACAGTGCACACCAACTAATACGGCATGAAACCATTTTCAGTCCTCAGAGCCCTTGGACACTGTGGGATGATTTTAGACTGTTTACCACACTATTCATGCTGAAAAATTGGGCAGTGGACAGATGGAATTTTTAAAAATCTACCGCCCACAGGTCGCCCAAGGTCTGCCCGGCTCATTTTTCGAATGGGCCTCATAACGGACAGCCAGCAGCCCCTCCCAGAAGCCTCATTCAAATATTTAAATTCGGGTCCTATGCCAGTTGTAGGACACTGATGCAATTTCCAGGTACCGGAAGCACTGATTTTTGTGGGGCCAGTATGGTTGGTGTGCGAAATGGAAATATTGCTTTAGTCAATTGCAGGGTCATCGACCTGAAACGTTAACTCTGTTTCTCTCTTCACAGATGCTGCCTGATCTGCTGAGTATTTCCAGCATTTTCTGTTTTTATTTCAGATTTCCAGCATCTGCAGTATTTTCTTGTTGTATTTGTGGTAGTATTTCTAAGATGGGGTTAAAGTTAGGGAAGAGTTGAGGAGCTTTAACAATGGACTATGGCTGACGTTTGAGTGCTTGATACTTACCCCTGTGTTTTTTTATTGAGAAAACTGTGTGAAGGCCCACATCCCTTGGTGCAGGACAGCACCAAGTGTGAAAACAGTAAGAGAAAAGTTCTGTCAAAAGGAAATAATTATGGTAATTTACTGCCAACTTTAAATTAAACCATCCAAGGACATTCTTGACGCACTCACCTATCTTTTCTATTTACAGATACTGAAGGACCTACTATCTATTTCCAGCATCGTGTGTTTTGAGAAACCTCACGTTGTCCAGTTACAGAGTAGCATTAGCTGAGGCCTTGGATCAGGTTGCCCACTTGCACTGTTAGGTAAGTTATTGTGTGCATTGCACCCAGGATATCTAGAGGTGAGAAAATAATTAAGAACCTTAGCAGACTATTATGCAGAAGAAAAAAAGTTACAATGCATAAAGGTTCCATGGTTTCATTAAAATACACTAACCATAGTTGCATGAACTTATGAGATATTTAAACGTGTTGAGTTGCCATCTTAATATGCAGTGGCACCAAACAGTAGCTAATGAATTTGTTAGATTACAAGATATGCTTAGATGTAGAAGGCCCTTCAGCCCATTAGATCTTGGCCTAGAAATTCAGTTGGGCGCGCCAGCCGTTAGCGCCTTAGGAGGAGTAGATCTCGAGCGCTAGGCGCTTAGCGCCCGGGCGCAGCGTGATCTGCGCCTCTCCCCAACTTCAGGACACATTTAGCGCCGGCGCAAAGTCTTAGCGCGCGCCCTGCTGCGCGCGCAGATCATGACGTCATTTAATAGTGCAACGCCCTTTGTGCGCCCCAAACCGGAACTTCACTCGCGCCGGCCCATTGTGCGCCAGGCGGCCCTAACGACTGTGAAGTGGAACGGTACACAGCCGAGCCGGGCCGCGGGGAGCGCTAATTAAAGGGCACTTACCCTGCACTATAAAGGCCAGCCATTTTGCAGCATTCACTCTTGTGCAACGGTTTTTTGGAGAGAGACCAAGGAGGAGAGCTTACTGGTTTGGACCAACACTAGGACAGGTATTTTTGGCTCAGGCCAGAGCTTAGCAATTATCTTTGCCTTCATTGAGAGCTCAGTGTTTGCCAGCATATAATGGGGGCTGCATTGGGTGCCAACGCTGACTTTCAGCCTTATGCCAGAAGGGCTTACAGACGCCGTGAGAGAGTGGCAGCCCTGGCTAGACGCAGAGGGGGCAACAGGCATCGCCAACTGAGGCCTTACACACCCAGGGTATACCGCCAGCAGTCCTCCTATCTGACCATGTCTGCCGCGATGTGTGTTAGGAGGCTGCGATTCAGAAGGGAAGTGGTTGCCGACATCTGCCAGCTGCTTCAGAGAGATCTGCAGCCACAGCTGATGCGCAGGACGTCTCTGTCGGTGGCAGTGACGGTGGCTCTCAACTTCTATGCCACCGGCTCCTTCCAATCCGCTGCTGGGGACATCGCTAACATCTCCCAGTTCGCCGTGCATTGCTGCATCCGCCAGGTGACAGAAGCCCTTTTCACAAGGAGACATCAATTCATCTCCTTCCCCATGACCCTGGACAAGCAGCAGCAGCGTGCAGTGGGATTTGCAAGAATAGCGGGCTTCCCCATGGTGCAGGGCGCCATTGACTGCACGCATGTGGCTTTGCGGGCACCTCTTGAGCATGCCGAGGATTACCGCAACCGGAAGGGCTACCAATCCCTCAATGTACAGCTGGTGTGTGACCACAGGCAGCGCATCCTAGCTGTCAATGCCCGCTTTCCAGGCAGCAGCCACGATGCCTTTATCCTGCGACAGACAACTGTGGCTGACATGTTCCAGGCACAGCCTCCCCCAAGAGGATGGCTTATCGGGGACAAAGGCTATCCTTTGTGTACCTGGCTCATGACCCCGCTCCGCGCGTCCATGACCCCTGCTGAAGAGGCATACAACGAGAGCCATCAAGCGGCTAGGAACATCATAGAACAAACAATCAGCGTCCTCAAGCAACGGTTCCGCTGTCTCGATCGCTCCAGGGGAGCCCTCCAGTATTCGCAGGATCGAGTCTCCCAATTCGTCATCGCTTGCTGCATGCTGCACAACCTGGCTATCCGCAGGACTCAGGCACTGCCACCTCACGTTGGACCACCACCTCAGGAGGAGGAGCAGGAGGAGCATGAGGAGGAGGAGGACGAGGAGTACCAGCCCAGGAGGGAGGCACAAGGTCCAAGGGCCGCCCGTCGGCGGCTTATTGAACGTCACTTCTAGGCCCCCTGTCAGGGAATGGCTTGTGCCAATGAAAGAACATGATTGCAGCCGCTCCGCAAGCCCTCAGCCGGTTAAGGCAACAAACACTTCAAAGATCAAACATGGACAATGTGAATAAATAAAATGCTTTATTGTTCAAACTCAGCTCCCTTCCCACATGAAAACCAAAAACAGACGAAACTCCCAAAAAACACTCAAACAAATTACTCGCTCCCACAACCTGGAGAGGATTAACAAAATAGTGCAACTAAAATGGCCGTCATTCTCGGCCTTCGTAAAAAACAAACATCACATCATCGGCCTCAAAAAACAAACATCCAAATCTCGGCCTCAAAAAACGAACACAACTGGCCACACATTCGACTATTTGGCCCGCTAGGGCGATGCCTTGGCCATCTTTGTGTGGCCCCTGCCCGCCCTGCTGCTCCTCCTCAAAGTAAGGCCATTGGCTGCTGCAAGGCTGGGGGCAGGCTCCTGAGGGGCACATGTCGTGACGGCAGATGCCCTTGGGGGTCGGCCTAGTCGAGGTCTGGCCGTCGAGCGGGCGGCTGTTGAATGCTGCAGCTGTGGCTGGCCAGCATCAGTCACTGCAGCAGCTCCTGGCAGCTCCACTGGGGGAGTGGCAGTGGCGGCTGGAGGAATGGGGGCAAGCTGGCAGATGGCAGGCACTCGCTGGTCGCCTGAGACACTGGCACTCGCCTGGGCCAGCACTGCAGCATGCGCACCAATCTGCCGAGGGACAGACCGCTGTGCTGCTGCAGCGCGCCGGGTGCCCTATCGATGCCTGGCTGACACAGCGAGTGTGGCATCAGTGAGTGCCCGTGTTGACCTGTTCACTGACCGCATCAGAGCAGCCAGTGACTGGACGGCACCACTGATCACCTGGCCAGTCGCTGCCAGAGCTGCCCCGAATTCTGCCCGACTCGCTGCCTGATCTGCCCCGAATTCCGCCCGACTCGCTGCCTGATCTGCCCGGAATTCCGCCCGACTGGTGGCCTCTGAGGGCCCGAACTCGGTCACACTCCGAGAGAGGGACTCGATGGCCTCAGGCAACCGTGCCACTGCCGCCATGAGCTCCGTGTGCCGGCGCTCCGAGTCCGCGGACAAGTCCTCGAGGCGTTCCATCTCCTCGGCGAAGACCATCTCCGGACTGGAGGCCGGACTCTCCCTCTGGGGAGAAGGCCGCCGAGCTGGCCGACCCTTCCTGCGTTGCTGTTCGCCGCTGGGCCCAGCAATTGGACTCCCCTCCGACGCATCCCCCCTCTGGGGAGAAGGCCGCTGAGCTTCCACCCCCCTCCCACGTTTCTGCAGGCCGCAGGTCCCATGAGCTCCCCTCCCCTTCGAAACTTCCGCCACGCTCCCCTCCAGGGAAGACGTGTCCCCTACATTGGCCTGGGTAGCCGCGGCTGAGGGTTCCCCTGATGGGCCGCCTTCCTCTTCCTCCTCCTCCTGCTCCTCTTCTGAGGGGCTGTCACTGGCAAGTTCAGGGACCTCCTCCTCACCATCTGAAAGCAGGAAGGCACAAGAGTAGCTTTAGACTGAGGAGAGGGCGTCAGCAAGGGATGCATGAGTGGTGGCATTCAGCGCATTGGTCGGACAGTGGCAAAGGATGTAGATCTGATGCGCAAGTGGGACGAGAGAGGTCCAAACGTGGATGTCCTTACCATTGGTGGCCAGAACAGGGTCGGCATCTCCACATGCAACAGGGCCAATCACCCGGGCACCCATGATGCGCTCCACGCGATGTTGAAGCTCGGTGAGCGGCTGGATCTGGGGTCGGCCTCCCCCGGTCGCAGTCCGGCTCTTCCGATTATTAGCCAGCTTGGCCTGCAAGAGAAAGGACGGCCTCTAAGTACAGTGTGTCGCCCTGATCTTGTGTGCACTGCCTCCCATGGTGGAATAGCCTGGCCAGTGTGTCGCCCTGATCTTGTGTGCACTGCCTCCCATGGTGGAATAGCCTGGCCAGTGTGTCACCCTGATCTTGTGTGCACTGCCTCCCATGGTGGAATAGCCTGGCCAGTGTGTCACCCTGATCTTGTGTGCACTGCCTCCCATGGTGGAATAGCCTGGCCAGTGTGTCGCCCTGATCTTGTGTGCACTGCCTCCCATGGTGGAATAGTTTGGCCAGTGTGTTAAGTGCAGAATGTGCAATTGATGTTCATGCCTGTCCCATCCCTGCTGGATGAGGGCTGGCCATTAGGGCTTTCAGGTCCCTTTGCCCATAATGTGAGGTGCACATGCAAGGATGAGGAGGTCACTGGAAAGGGTACTCACCCTGACAATTCGCGTGAGGTCATTAAACTTTTTGCGGCATTGGACACCGCTCCTGGGGACCTCGCTGTTGGCTGACAGCTTGCTGGCGACATGCCTCCAGGCTCTCCTGTAGACGCGGAACGGCGCCTTCTTGCCATTGTCCGGGTACAAAACATGGCGCCTCTTCTCCACAGCACCAACCAGCACACTCAGATCACGCTCTGAGAAGCGCTGCGCACGTTCACGGGCCTTCTCCATGGCTTCAGGCGCTATTTGGGTCCAGCAGCAGTGTTCAGGCCTAGCTGCAGGGCTCCACTATCCAGGGCGTGGCAGCAGACACAGTCGACCCTTCCCCCTTAAGAGCTGGCCGGCGCCAGGGTGTCTGCTGTCAATCACGAGATGGCCGCACCTGCGCTGCGCCCGGCCTCGGCGCTATCGATCAGCACCTCCGGCTTAGCGCCCAAAGAGAGGCGTCCAACACCAGTTTTAGCGCTCGAGCGAACTCTTAGGGCGAAGCTAATGAATATCGGAGAAGTGGCCTCGATTTGGCGGCGGGCGCAAACTTTAGCGGCCGCCCCACTTTACCGCCCCAAAAGTGGCTACAATGAATTTCTAGGCCCTTATCTTTCCAGAATACCAACCCTACAATCATCCTATTATACCATCTAACCGTTTCTTAAATGAGTCTAACGTCTGATATCAACTGCTCTTTCTGTTAAACTGTTCCCACTTTTGATTACCCTCTATTTAAAGGAACAGTTCCCAATGTCTGTCTTATACCTGTCCTTCACAACCATGAACCTGAACTTTCCTGGTCTGATGCCTTTCAGGTTTCCTTTATTCCCTAAATATATTTATAACCGTCTCCTCTGTGATATCCCTTTTTGAGGCTGAACCTCTGGGTATTTTAACTCAACGGGTTAAATAGAATACCCCAGTATTCTAATTAATTTATTTATCACCCCTCATACTGTTTAGACATGGTGAGTGACAACTCAATGAACACCTTTAAGTCTCTTTTAACTTCCACCTTGGGAAATTCTATTCCACCTTTTATGTTCACTTACATTATTCAGTACATTGTGTTTGGATTGAAATTAATTTGCCATTGAACAGCTTAGATGGAAAACCCTGTTGAGCTTTCTTTGGAAGATCTTGGCTGTCTTCTCTAAGTCCATGGTCCTCCCTTGCTTGGTGTCATCTGCAAATTTACCAACCTTGCTCTGAGAGTATGATTTTGGGTCATTTAAAGGAAGACTTGCATTTATATAGCGCCTTTTACAACCTCATGATGTCCCAAAGTACTTTACAGCCAATGAAGTACTTTTTGAAGTGCAGTCACTGTTGTAATGTAGAAAAAGCAGCAGCCAATTTGCGTACAGCAAGCTCCCACAAACAGCAATGCGATAATGACCAGATAATCTGTGTTTTAGTGATGTTGTTTGAGGGATAAATATTGGGCAGAACACCGGGGATAACTCCCCTGTTCTTCTTCGAAATGGTGCTATGGTATCTTTTACATCCACCTGAGAGCAGACGTTTAGCGTCTCATCTGAAAGACGGCACCTCCGACAGTGCAGCACTCCCTCAGTACCGCACTGGAGTGTCAGCCTAGATTTTTTTGATTCAGAGGTGAGGGTGCTACCAACTGAGCCATGGCTGACACAATTTTACTTACAACTACCTTCTGTTTCCTTCCTTTTTACCGATTATTAATCCATATCTCACCCTGGATATGCACTGACTTTGATTTGTAAAGGGATCGCTCATGAGTATCTTTGATACTTTATCAAAAAACCTTTTGGTCTGGCTGCGCTGCATCATTTGGTTTCCCTCTTCAATTTTAACTAACACCAAGGTAACACGCTGACAAAATCCTGAGCACCTCGCGTGATATTCTGTCACGCGTGAAATATAATTTCCTCGGTAAAATTATTCATTTTTTAATTAACCAACACTAAGAGATTTTTGGATGGAGCACCCTTTTGGGACAGTCTTGTTGTCTGTGTGGTATAGTGCCACAAGTGTCTATTGGTAGCTCATTTGAAGCCATGACGAAGGAAAGCAGTGTCCCAGTCTTAAGCACACGTCTCGGCTTCATGACAATGTCTCACAGCATTGCATGCCTTTAATCAAAATCTCAACAGGCCTGGAAAACAACGATGTAACTCTCAATTGAAAACCTCAGGAGCTTTTGCATGCTTGGCATTTTAATAAGTCAATATTGAAAGTTTTGATTCTTGTGTGTGTGAAAGCTTTGCACGTTTTATTTTGGGCTGGAGAGGTGATTTTTTTTTAATGAAACCTAGGGGAAGAAAAAGGCCACAGTGAAGGACACTGCTGAGATTCAAAAGAAGACAAAATTTTAAAAAATATCACCAAGTTTAGGTTTTTCGAGGATGGTGATTGAAGGTGGCAGGGTAAAGGCTGTCAATGGTGAGTAATCTTCGGCTTTGTGCACCTAGTTTCAGAACCCATGAATATTGATTGTCGATGCCCATCACAATGATGTTGGGAGGAAGAAAAACTGGAACAGAAAGGGAATAATAATTTCCGTTTGTAAGTATATAACGTATTGGACACGGAGCAGAAATTTCAGGACAGGAATCTCATGCTGGTGCTAAGCCATCATGGTTTATGGCGTCACCTCAACACTTCTGTGAAGCTATTGCTTTTGATCACTCCTAAATCTCTTTCAAAGAGCTGGTGCAGACACGATGGGCCAAATGGCCTCCTTCTGTGCTGTATGAAACATAGAAACATAGAAGATAGGAGCAGGAGTAGGCCATTCGGCCCCTCGAGCCTGCTCCGCCATTCAATGAGATCATGGCTGATCATCCAAATTCAGTACCCTGTCCCTGCTTTCTACCCATATCCCTTGATCCCTTTTGTTAAGTCTGTGTGTTCCAGTTGTATTAAGATTAATTACTGACACAGACTACAAGAATAAAGTTCAACAGGTCTTTACTACTTGGAGGTCAGGACTATACAAAATACAATATCACTACACAGTACTTATATACCGGTGGTCACCACCGGTATTACGTATACAGCAGCCAGAGAAAGTAGTACATCTCTTAAGGTGGAACAGGCTTAAGTTCTCTTAAGGTGGAACAGGTTACATACACCACAATCCTCCCTTTTTAGCTTAACAGTCATATCCCCATTTAACATAACATATATACATATATAACTTCAGGTATAAACAGTTCAAAGGTTCAGTCTCTCAGGAGGCCTTCTGATTCGGTTTGGATAACGCCTTTCAGTGGTCTCTGATTCTTGTTGCTGAGGTGACTCTTCTTGTTGGTTTCCTATGTATTGGACGTCATCATCAGGTACAGTCCCTGCCGAGGTAGATGCTTCAGGTTCATTAACGTCTTCCACAGTTGTCTCTGTCGCAACCATGGGTTCGACCCTTGCTCTTGATTCTACCAGTTGATCCGCATGACGCCTTATCACATTGTTACCAATATCTACTGTGTACATCAGAGGTCCTTGTCTGGCCCGAATTGTTCCGGACTGCCATTTTTCATTTCCATAGCCCCTTGCCAACACTGGTTGTCCTACGTCGAAACTTCGAGTGGACTTGTTATTAATATGCCGGAACTGTTTGTTTTCCACTTCCCTCCGCACATTTGGTTTTAACAAGTCCAACCTGGACCGCAACCTCCTGTTATAAAACATCATGGCAGGACTTTGGTTAGTCACTGCATGAGCGGCGTTTCGATATGCCATTAGGAAATTGTCCACCTTGTGTTGTAACGGAATCTGATCATCGTTCATGGCCTTTATTGCCTTTTTGAATGTTTGGACAAATCTCTCGGCCAACCCGTTTGTCGCCGGATGATATGGGGCAGAGGTATAATGTTTCACCCCATTCTTCTTTAAGAATTTTTGGAATTCTTCCGACACGAACTGTGGTCCGTTGTCCGAACATATCTGTTCTGGCAATCCGTTCCTTGCGAATATTGTTCTTAACACCGCAATTGTCTTTTCTGAAGTAGTGGTATTCATCTTGATCACTTCTGGCCATTTGGAATGTGCGTCCACCGCAATTAGGAACATGGAGTCCATGAATGGACCAGCAAAGTCAATATGTACGCGTTGCCATGTGGCTGAAGGCCATTCCCATGGGTGTAGCGGTGCGATCGGAGGTGCATTTTGCACTTTTTGGCACCCAGCGCAGCTTTTTGTCAACTCCTCTATCTGTTGATCAATGCCCGGCCACCATACATAAGCCCTAGCAAGACTTTTCATCTTAACTCCCCCCAGATGACCTTCATGCAGTTCCTTTAGAACTCTTTCCCGTAACTTGGGAGGAATAATCACTCTTGTCCCGTACATCAAAGTACCATGGCAGACGGACAGCCGAGAATGCCGGTAACAGAGGATCACCATGTGTTGCCCATCCCTTCACTGTCACCTCGTAAACTCGGGACAGTGTCGGGTCGTTCCTGGTTTCTCTTTCAATACTTGCATTGGTGACTGGTAAACACTAGGGGCTAGATTTTCAGTTTAGGCAGTTTTGGGGCGCTAGCTTTAGCGCCCGCCCGAAGTTAGCGCCCGCCCCAAAGTAGCGCCCCGTTGCCGGGAATTCAGTGGCTTCGCCCTAAGAGGTTGGTGGAGCGCTAAAAGAGGCGTTCCACTACTCTCTTTAGGCGCTAAGCCGGCGGTCCAGAGGGATAGCGCCCAGGCGGGGCGCAGCACGGGTGCGGTCATTTTTGCACTGACAGCAGACCCCGTGGTGCCGACCAGCTCTTAAAGGGGGAAGGGACGAATTAGTCTGCTGCCACGCCCTGCACACTGCAGCCTTGCAAAGAGGCCTCAACACTACTGCTCAGCCCCAGGGAGTCATGGCAACGCCAGAGAAGGCCCGTCAGCGTGCCCTGCGCTTCTCAGAGGGTGATCTGGACATCATGCTCACAGCTCTGGAGGTGAGGCGCAAGATCTTGTTTCCAGACAGTGGGAGGAATCCAACCCACCACGACTACACCAAAGCCTGGAAGCAGATCGCCCAGAGGGTGACATTCACCGGCGAGGCCCCCAGGACCCACACACAATGCCGTAAGAAGTACAACGATCTGACCAGGATTGTGAGGGTGAGTAGCCTTTCCAGTCTCCTCCTCATTCTTGCATGTACACCTGACATGATGGGCAAAGGGACCTGAAAGTCCTTTTGGCCAGCCCTCAGCCAGCAGCATTGGGACAGTCATGAGCATCAAATGGCCATTCGGCACTCTACACTTTGGCCAAGCTATTCCACCATGGGAGGCAGTGCACACTACATCAGGGCTTCACTCTGTCCAAGCTATTCCACCATGGGAGGCAGTGCACACTACATCAGGGCTTCACTCTGTCCAAGCTATTCCACCATGGGAGGCAGTGCACACTACATCAGGGCTTCACTCTGTCCAAGCTATTCCACCATGGGAGGCAGTGCACACTACATCAGGGCTTCACTCTGTCCAAGCTATTCCACCATGGGAGGCAGTGCTCACTACATCAGGGCTTCACTCTGTCCAAGCTATTCCACCATGGGAGGCAGTGCACACTACATCAGGGCTTCACTGCGCACTTACAGCCCGTCCTTTCTCTTGCAGGCTAAAGTAGCGTTTAATCGCCAGGCCCGTGCCAGGGGTGGCCGCGCCAAGCTGCAGAAGCTCACTCGGCTGGAGGAGCGCGTGTGTGTGCTCATGGGAGCACGTGTGATTGTCCCCACAGCGTGCGGTGTATCCGACCCTCCACTGCCCGGCAATGGTAAGGACCTCGCCTTTTGGCCCTCTCGCGTCGCACTGGCCCATCCGAGCTACCTCCTTTGCCACTGTCCCACCAATGCGCTGAATCCCACCAGTCCTAACTCCCTCGCTGACGCCGTCTCCTCACTCTGAAGCTACTCTTGTGCATTCCTGCTTTCAGCTGGTGACGACCAGGACCCTGAGGCTGCCAGTGACAGCACCTCCAACCAGGAGGAGGAGGAGGAGCAAGCCGGACCTTCGGGGGAACAGTCACGTCCCGCAGGAGAGGAGGAAATGCTCGACACCTCCTCACTGGACGAGTGCCTGGAGGAACTGTCGCAGGGCAATGCAGCTTCTGGGACCAGTGGCGTCCAGCCACCCAGCAGCCGTGCGCGTGGCCCGCGGCCTTCCCCCCAAAGGGGGGAAGGATCAGAGGGGAGTGCTGCTGCTCGGCACACTCGCCGTCACCAACGCGGCAAGGGTCCCCTAGTTCGGCCCCCTCCTCCCCAGCGGGAGAGTCGCGACTCCAGTCCGGACACCTTCACTTCGGAGGAGGTGCGGAAGCTCGATCAGATGGCCGACGACTCGGACCGGCGCCACACGGAGCTCATGAGCGTGGTGGGGCGCATGCCTGAGGCCATCGAGTCGCTGGCGACCAGTGTGCGCGAGTTCGGGGCAGCAACTGCCGCGACTGGCCGCATGCTAACTGATGCCGTCAAGACCCTGGCGGATGTGATGCGCGCGCACACCAGGACCACAGGGCCACTCACTGCTGCCACACGCGCTGTCTCAGGCAGGCATCGCCAGGGCAGGCGCCGCGCTGGACCATCCCAGCAAGCCGGCCGTCGGCTGATTGCTGCGGATCCTGCAGTGCGGGCCCGGCCGAGTGCCACCGCGCCACAGCACCAGCCAGCGCATCCCAGACGCCAGCTGGCCCACATTGCACCATCCGTCGCCGCCATTCCCCCTCTGGGGCGTCAAGGGCAAGCGGCTGCAGCTGATGGTGGCCAGGCTCAGGCGCGCCACTCAGGAGACGGCCCCTCGAGGCCCAAACGCCGTGTAGGCCGCCCCCCAGCGGCATCTGGCGGAAGGGCATCTGAGCCTCAGGCGCCTTCCCCCAGCCTCGCAGCAGCCACTGGGCAGAGCTTGCGAAGGAGCAGCAGGCAGGGCAGGGGAGGCAAAATGCTGGCCAAGGTCTCGCCCTCGCGGGCCACTCAGTAGAGGGTGTGGCCAGCTTTCCTTTAATATGGCGGTGGCCATCTTTATTTTGCCCATGGTTGTGCTTTTGGAGGGCTTTTTTTTTGCGTTAGGCCGACGTTGAGGCCCGGTTTCAATAAAGGTGGAGTGGCTCCTCCCCAGTTTGTGGGAGTGAGTCGTTTGTTGGGCTTTTTGTGGGGCCCGTTTATTGTTTTTGGGGATTCATGTGGGAAGGGCTTTTCATTTTTGTTTAATAAAAAATTATCTTTATTCATGCAGTCTCCATGGTTGTTCTTCTTAGTGTTTGTTGGCTTCGCCGGCTGAGGGCTTGCGGAGCGGCTGCATTCATCTTCCCTCATGGCCCCTGGCCATTCCCTGACAGGGGGCTTAGAAGTACCGTGTAATAAGGTGGCGTCGTGCGGCCCTTGGCCCTGGTCGCTCCCTCCTGGGAACGTACTCCTGCTCCTCCTCCTCCTCCTCCTCCTCCTCCTCATGCTCCTCCTGCTCCTCCTCCTGAGGTGCTGGTCCAACGTCAGGTGGCAGTGCCTGAGTCCTGCGGATAGCCAGGTTGTGTAGCATGCAGCAAACCACCACAAATTGGGAGACCCGGTCCGGCGAATACTGGAGAGCTCCTCCGGAGCGATCAAGGCAGCGGAACCGCTGCTTGAGGACCCCAATAGTTAGCTCGATGATGTTGCGGGTGGTTTGATGGCTCTCGTTGTAGGCCTCTTCAGCAGCGGTCCTGGGCGCGCGGAGCGGGGTCATGAGCCAGGTGCACAAAGGATAGCCTTTGTCCCCGAGTAGCCATCCTCTTGGGGGAGGCTGTGCCTGGAACATGTCATGCACAGTACTCTGCCGCAGGATAAAGGCATCGTGGCTGCTGCCTGGGAAGCTGGCATTGACTGCCATGATGCGCTGCTTGTGGTCACAGACCAGCTGCACATTCAGAGAATGGTAGCCCTTCCTGTTGCGATACTGCTCGCCATGCTCCAGAGGGGCCCGCAAAGCCACATGCGTACAGTCAATGGCGCCCTGCACCAAGGGGAATTCCCCGAGTCTGGAAAATCCCAATGCGCGCTGATGCTGGCTCTCCAGGGCCATGGGGAAGGAGATGAATTGGCTTCTCCTTCTGAACAGTGCTTCGGTCACCTGGCGGATGCAGCGATGCGCGCCGTACTGGGAGATGTTTGCTATGTCCCCAGCAGCGTATTGGAAGGAGCCGGTGGCATAGAAGTTCAATGCCACTGTCACCTTCACTTCCACCGACAGAGACGTCCTGCACCTGAGCTTTGGCCGCAGATCTCGGCGAAGCAGGTGGCAGATCTCTGCAATCACCCCCTTCCGGAATCGGAGCCTTTTAACACATCGCGCGGCACTCATGTTTAGGTAGGAGCGCTGCTGGCGGTATAGCCTGACTGGGTAAGGCCTACGTGGCCGACGCCTGTAGCCCCCTCTGCCTCTAGCCAGGGCTGCCCCTCTCACAATACGTCTGCGAGCCCTACGGACATGGAGCTGCAGCTCCGCGTTGGCACCCCATGCAACCCCCATCAAATCCTGGCAAACACTCTAATTTCCAAATGGCCACTTGCAGCGCTGTTGCCTGAGTCCAAAAATACCTGGCTCTTGCTGCTTGAAACCAGTTAGCTATCCTCCTTGTTGTGTCTCCAGAAATGCGTTGCACAAGACTGTTTTCTGAAATAATGGATGGCCTTTATACTGGAGAGGACGTTCCCTTTAATTAGCGCCCCCCGGGGCCCGCGCTGGTTGTGTTGCGTTCCTTTTTCCAAACGCTCCGGCCGCCCGCCGCACAATGGGGCGGTCCGACTGAAGTTTGCAATCGGGGCGGCCAAAGGGCGTTGCACGAGGATGTGACGTCATTTTCTGCGCGCGCATCCGGGCGGGCGCTAAACTTTGCGCCGGCGCTAACGGGCAACTTAATTTGGGGCGGGGCGCAAACTGCGCTGCGCCCGGGCGCTACACGCATAGCGCCCGGAAATCACTTCTCTTAAGGCGCTAACTGCTGGCGCAAGCAACTGAAAATCTAGCCCCTGATGATGGTCGAATGAAATAACTCAACAGGGTCAACTTTCGTCGTCTCTTCTGCTTCAGGTAGTGGCAGGCGCGACAGCCCATCAGCATTGCCATACTGCTTTGTACCTTTGAATTCTATTTGATATTGATGTGCCCCTAGGAAAAGGGACCATCTCTGGAGTCGCTGTGCTGTCATCACCGAAACACCCTTCTTAGGGTTAAAAATGGATACCAACGGCTGATGGTCTGTCAGAAGTGTGAATTTTTGGCCCTGCAGGTAATGATTAAACTTCTTCACTCCCCATACAAGGCTGAGAGCCTCCCTATCGATCTGCGCATAGTTGCGCTCAGCGGAGGTCAATGATCTGGATGCAAACGCGACTGGCCTTTCCGTGCCATTTGGCAACTTGTGTGAGAGTACTGCCCCAATACCATATGGAGAAGCATCACAAGCCAACCGAATAGGCAGTGTCGGGTTGAAGTGAGCCAACACTTCCTCTGAGGTGATCAATTCTTTGCTTTTGCGAAATGCCTTCTTACAGTTTTCGCTCCATTCCCATGGTACCCCCTTCTCTAAAAGAGCGTTCAGCGGGTGCAATACCGTGGATAGATTCGGTAGAAACTTATGGTAATAGTTAATCAATCCCAGAAACGACCTCAACTGAGAGACATTATCCGGAGCGGGAGCCTTTACAACTGCCTCTATCTTGTCAGGAGACTTATGAAGCCCCTCCCGGTCAATGACATGACCACAGTACGAGATCCGCTTCTGAAAGAACTCACATTTCTGCCGATTAACTCGAAGTCCATACTCTTTCAGTCTGTTGAGCACCAGTTCCAAGTTTGCGAGGTGTTCTTCATCACCATCACCTGTAATCAGAATATCGTCCAGGTAACATTGTGTGCCTGGAATTCCCTGTAATACCTGCTCCATGGCCCTCTGCCAAATTGCCGGAGCCGATGCCACTCCAAAAACCAGCCTATTATACCGGTACAAACCTCTATGCGTGTTGATCGTGAGGTACTGGCGTGACTCTTCATCAACCTCCATCTGCAAGTACGCCTGCGCCAGGTCTATCTTGGTGAAGTGTTTCCCGCCAGACAACGAAGCAAAAATATCCTCAATCCGCACCGTGTGAAGCACCGGATTAACGGTGATCTTGAAATCTCCACAGATGCGAACCTTCCCTGGTTCTCCTGGCTTGTTGCTCGAAGGACGTTTCATAACGGGAACAATGGGCGTAGCCCACTCACTCCAATCTACCTTAGACAGTACACCTGAACGTTCTAGTGCTTCCAGTTCCGCTTCTACAGTAGGTCGTATTGCATAGGGTACCGGTCTGGCTTTGAAAAATTTTGGTTGTGCATGTTCATCAATGTTGATGTTTGCCGTAATTCCTTTCAGTGTTCCCAGTCCTTGCTGGAACACCTCTTTAGCATCATCCAATATTTTGGACAATCGTTTAGGTTTGACATCTGTTTCCCCGGAATCTACCGTTCGTGCTTTTAAGGAGTGCCAGTCCATATTCATTTTCCTAATCCACTCCCGTCCCAGTAGTGGTGGACCTCCTTCAGGTAGCACATATAAGTCCATTACTTGGCTTTCTTCGCCCTTGTGGACCACTTTTACCTCTATCTTTCCGATGGGGTACACTCTTTGCCCCGTGTATGTTTTCAATATAATCTCCGTATCCCGTAGGGGAATATGTTGGAATAACCTTTTGTAATTTTTCTTATTCATGACCGTCAATGCCGATCCAGTGTCCAATTTCATCTTTACTTGGACTCCTGCTATCTGAAGAGTGACCCAAATTGTCTGGAGATCTGCATCCTTACCAACGTTGTGTATTCTTAAGCTACCCAGTTCATTACTGCTAGCGTCTGAATCTGACTTCTGTTCATTCGAACTGGTCTTTGTCACCTTGTGCACCTTTATGTATTTTCCTTGCGGTGACTTTTTGTTGCTGGTCTTCTTTCCTGACCAGCATACTTTAGCTATGTGGCCAAGCCTGCCACACGTTCTGCATTCTTGGTTTTTAAACCAACACTGGTTCTGATCATGTGTTGTCTTTCCACAACGATAACATTTTACAGTACTCAAACCCAATTTATTTGTACTGTGTTCCGGTGACCGTAGCTGCATTACTGCCGTGCCTCTCGCTGCGGCTTCGTGTGCTGCTGCCATAGTGACCGCTTTCTCAAGCGTCAGCTCATTCTCCTCGAGCAGTCGCTTTTGTGTATCTTCTTTTAATAATCCACACACAAATTTATCTCTTAGCGCGTCTGTCAGTCCCGTTCCAAACTGACAGTACTTTGCCAGCTTACGCAATTCCATTAAATATTTAGCATTGCTTTGATCCTTCAGCTGCCTTCTGCTGTAAAATTTAAATCGTTCCGCTAGCATCAGCGGCGTGGGGTTTAGATGATTTTTCAGGACAGTAACAATCTCCTCGAACGGCTTATCCGCCGGTTCATCTGGTGATAAAAGGTGTTTCAATTGCCCGTATGTCTTCGCACCCATTAAGTTCAATAACGTGACTGCTTTCTCTGCATCTGGGATTTTATTTGCTTTACAATAACTTTGTATGCGTTCTACATACATGGCCCAATCTTCGATGTCGCCATCAAAGGTATCAATGTTCCCATGTTTAGGCATCGTTGCAATTTATTTTATCCCAAGATGGCAGCTTCCCGCTCTTGTCTTCGTCCTCCGCCTACAAAATGGCGGTTTTCCCGCGCTTGGCGGTCTTCACCCACTGGCTGCAATGGCGTTTGGCGTGCCGCTGCTGCTCCCCTTTCCCAGCGGTTAGTAACGCCCCCGATGCTGTCTCCGCTTCACCGCGGCTCCCTCGGGCATTCGCGCTTCCCCGATGTCGTGCCTCGCAGCCCTTCTTGCAGCCCAGTTATTAGCACCGGCTGCATTCACCTTCACCGCGGCTCTCGCGCCTTCAGTCGCCCCAGACGCTGTGCCTTTTTGGCCCGAAAGCGGCCCGGCCCTTATCACCAGCCGCGATCAATGTCCCCGCGCTGCGCCTTTCAGCCCAAATGCGGTCCGGCCCTTATCTCCGGTCGCGATCGATCTCACCGCCCTTATTCCTCCGTCTTCCTCCCCCCGTCTGTACAGCCAATGCGGCCGACTTTCTGCTCGCGTCGCTGACCGGCTTACCCACCACCGAGGTAGAAAGAAGATAGCTGACTGCCGCTGATGGAGGCTTCGAGTTCAGGATGTCTTCTGCACTCCGGGTTCTCGATGCCTGCCGTGCGACGTGTCTTCCAGCAGGGTGATGAGGGTGGATGCCTCTCTTCGACGCCCGTTCTGTGGACGAAGCCGCCGTGGATATAAACTGCCGCAGGGTAAGAATCGGACTCGTCGCCACTGTTAAGTCTGTGTGTTCCAGTTGTATTAAGATTAATTACTGACACAGACTACAAGAATAAAGTTCAACAGGTCTTTACTAGTTGGAGGTCAGGACTATACTAAATACAATATCACTACACAGTACTTATATACCGGTGGTCACCACCGGTATTACGTATACAGCAGCCAGAGAAAGTAGTACATCTCTTAAGGTGGAACAGGCTTAAGTTCTCTTAAGGTGGAACAGGTTACATACACCACGCCTTTAGCCTTAAGAAATATATCGAACTCCTTCTTGAATATATTTAATGAATTGGCCTCCACTGCCTTCTGTGGTAGAGAATTCCACAGGTTCACCACTCTCTGGGTGAAGAAATTCCTCCTCATCTCTGTCCTAAATGGCTTACCCCTTATCCTTAGACTGTGACCCCTGGTTCTGGACTCCCCCACCATCGGGAACATGCTTCCTGCATCTAGTCTGTCTAGTCCTGTTAGAATTTTATAAGTTTCAATAAGATCCCCTCTCATTCTTCTAAACTTCAGCGAGTATAAGCCCAATTGACCCAATCTCTCCTCATACGTCAATCCTGCCATCCCAGGTATCAGCCTGGTGAATCTTCGCTGCACTCCCTCCATGGCAGGAACATCCTTCCTCAGATAAGGCGACCAAAACTGCACACAATACTCAAGATGTGGTCTCACCAAGGCCCTGTACAACTGCAGCAAGACATCCTTGTTCCTGTACTCGAACCCTCTCGCTACGAAGGCCAAGATACCATTTGCCTTCTTAACCGCCTGCTGCATGATTCTTTAAGAATCCATCATTCCTTGACTTTATGTGAACGTGCTTGAAAGAGCCTTCTCAAGGCTTCAACCTGAGCACCAAAGCTATAAGATGTTAAATGGGTGACTAGTGGCCAAGAGAAGGGGCTCTTGATAAAGAGGTAGATGTTGTGACACGGCAGTGCAGCACATTGAAACCTCAACATACGGCGCCAGTGAGTGATGGAATGTGAGTCATGATTTCCACTGTGCCCACTTCCTGGTCTCAGGAGATGAATAAACTTCTGTACATTGAAGGGATGGTCAGAGAAACTTGATCCTTGTTAAATCCGTGAATCTTGATGTGGTGTGTCCTTCAATAACTAGACAGAGACTGCAGGGGAACAATCAACAGGTGTTTACTGGATGAGGGTTACTCTAAAACTAACAGTACAGAGCCCTACTCAGGCTTTATATACAGGTGTGGTCACTGCCGGTACTACAGTATACAGGAGCTGTAAAAAGTAGTTCTCCCCTTAAAGGTACATACACTACAATTCCTCCCCTTTTAGATTAACAGTACCATAACATTCATTTAACAATTAACACTTTTAACATGCAACATTAACTGAAAATAGTCCATTTATAAATTCAGTCTTTGCGGCGGCTTCCTGATCCTTTCTGGATAGCGCCTTTCCTGAGTGTCTTGCTCTTGGTGCGGAGGCGATTCTGGCCCCCTGTCGTCGGTAGGTTCATCAGCTTCCGATGCTACTGTTTCTGGGGTAGATGCTACCTGTATGTCGGGTTCATCACCAGGTACGCGAGACATGGGGTTGACTCGTTCCTGTGACTCTAGGATCTGGTCGACATGGCATCTCACAATGTTCTCCCCAACATCCACAGTGTATATTAGTGGCCCCTGCTGTGTGCATATCGTTCCTGGTTGCCATTTCTCTGTTCGGTAGTCGCGGGCCTAGACTGGTTGCCCTACATTGAAGCTCCTTGTCGGCTTCTCATTGATGTGCTGGAATTGCTTATTCTCAACATCTCTTCGTACATTTGGTCTGAGCAAATCCAGACGAGATCTCAACCTTCGGTTAAAGAACATCATGGCCGGGGTCTGGTTGGTGACTGCATGTGTCGCATTTCTGTAGGCTAACAGGAAATTGTCCACCTTATGCTGCAGTGGAATGTCGTCATTGCACATGGCCCTTACTGCCTTTTTAAAGGTTTGTACGAACCTCTCAGCCAATCCATTTGTGGCTGGCTGATACGGGGCGGATGTGTAATGCATTACCCCATTCCTTTTCATAAATTTCAGAAACTCTTCGGACACAAACTGTTGTCCGTCATCAGAGCAAATCTGCTCTGGCAAGCCGTTCCTGGCAAATATGGTCCGTAGGACTGCAATAGTTTTCTCTGTGGCGGTGGAGGACATTTTGATCACCTCAGGCCATTTCAAGTGCGCATCCACGGCTATTAAAAACATTGAGTCCATGAATGGACCAGCAAAATCAATATGCACCCGTTGCGATGGAGAGGAGGGCCACTCCCATGGGTGTAGAGGGGCATGTGGTGGTGCATTTTGGACCTTCTGGCATCCTGAGCAGCTCTTTTTCAGGTCCTCAATTTGCTGATCGATCCCCGGCCACCACATATAAGCCCTAGCAAGGCTTTTCATTTTCACCCCTCCCAGATGGCCTTCGTGAAGCTCATTGAGCACTCTCTCCCTTAACTTGGGTGGAATTACCACTCGGGATCCACACATCAAGGTCCCCTGGCATACTGACAGCTGTTCTCTTCTGGATGAGAATGCTGGCAACAGTGGGTCGCCATGTGTTGGCCATCCCTTCACCGTCAAGTCATATACCCGAGACAGTGTCGGGTCATTTCGGGTCTCCTTCTCTATATCCGCGTTAGTTACTGGCAAGCGTTCAATTATAGTCGAATTAAATATTTCGACAGGGTCCACTGCTGGTGCTTCCTCCACAGTAGGCAGTGGCAGGCGTGATAGCCCATCAGCGTTTCCATGCTGTTTCGTGCCCTTATACTCTATTTCATATTGGTTCGCCCCTAGAAAAAGGGACCATCTTTGTAGCCGTTGCGCAGTCATCACCGGAATGCCCTTCTTTGGATTAAAGATGGAGACAAGTGGTTGGTGGTCAGTCAGCAAGGTGAACTTCTGCCCGTGCAGATAGTGGTTGAACTTTTTCACTCCCCACACTAGACTGAGGGCCTCCCTGTCAATCTGGACGTAGTTACGCTCGGCTGAGGTTAGTGACCGAGACGCAAAGGCTACTGGCCTCTCCGAGCCGTCCGGGAATTTGCCCGACAGCACCGCTCCAATGCCATAGGGTGATGCATCACACGCCAACCGAATTGGTAGTGCTGGGTTGAAATGAGCCAACACCTCTTTTGATGTGATCAATTCTTTGCACTTCTGGAAATCTCGTTTACATTCGTCATTCCACTTCCATGGTACCCCCGTTTGCAGTAGGGTGTTCAGTGGGTGTAGTACTGTAGACAAATTCGGCAAGAACTTATGGTAGTAGTTCACCAGCCCGAGGAACGACCTCAGTTGTGACACATTTTCCGGTGCTGGAGCCTTGACGACTGCCTCAATCTTTTCAGGGGACTTATGTAACCCCTCTTCATCAATAACGTGGCCACAATACGAGACCTGCTTCTGGAAAAACTCGCATTTGTGGCGATTAGCTCGGAGCCCATATTCCTTCAATCTAGTGAGCACCTTCTCCAGGTTGGCGAGGTGATCACTGTCATTTTCGCCCATGACCAGGATGTCGCCCAAATAACACTGGGTCCCTGGAATCCCTTGCAGGACTTGATCCATTGCGCTTTGCCAAATAGCTGGAGCTGATGCTACCCCGAACACCAGCCGGTTGTATTGGTAGAGACCTTTATGAGTGTTGATCATGAGGTACTGTTTCGAGGCTTCTTCTACCTCCATTTGCAGGTACGCCTGGGCCAGATCAATCTTAGTGAAGCGTTTCCCTCCAGACAGCGAGGCGAAAATATCTTCAATCCGCAGAAGCGGATATTGTACAGTGTGAAGGACTGGGTTCATTGTCACCTTAAAGTCCCCACAGATGCGATCTTTCTTTGGGTCCCCAGGTGTATTACTCAATGACCTCTTCATTACAGGAACGATGGGTGTAGCCCACTCGCTCCAGTCCACTTTGGACAGTACTCCTGAACATTCCAAACCTTCCAGCTCTGCTTCGACGGCTGGGCGGATCGCATAAGGTACCGGTCTGGCCTTAAAAAACTTTGGGCTTGCATTTTCCTCTATTTTGATCATCGCTGTTATGGCTTTTAGTGTTCCGAGTCCTTCCTGGAACACTTCTTGTGCATCAGTTAGCATTTTTGACAGTCGTCCAGGTGTGATGTCGTCATCCTTTTTGGCATCTACAGTCAGTGCTTGTATGGAATGCCAATCTAGCTGTATCTTCCGGATCCATTCACATCCTAGTAGTGGTGGTCCTCCATCTGGCAATACATATAGGTCCATTTTTGGTGTTTTCTTGCCGTTATATATAACGTTCACCCTTATTTTTCCTTTGGGGTAGACTTTTTGCCCCGTGTACGTCTTCAAGACAATCTCTGTATCTCTCAAGGGTATATGTGAGAATAGCCGCTTGTAGTCCCTTCGGTTTATGACTGTTAGGGCTGGTCCTGTGCCCAATTCCATTTTCACTTGGACTCCGGCTATCTTGAGCGTGACCCAGATAGTTTGGTGATCCTCCCTTTTGATCACATTATGTAGTTTCAGACAACCCAGCTCCTTGCTTCCAGAGTCTGTATCACTTTTCTGTTCGTCTGCACTACTCTCCGTCACCTTATGTACCTTTTTGTACTTCTCCTGTGGGGATTTCTTGCTGCTGGTTTTCTTTTCCGACCTGCAGACTCTTGCTATGTGTCCTACTTTTCCACACTGTCTGCACACTTGGTCCTTGAACCAGCAATCCTTATGGTCGTGTGTTGTTCTGCCGCAGCGATAGCACTTCACTGTTCCATATGACATTTCATTTGTGCCATATTCTTGCAGTCTCTGTTGTATCTCTGCCACGCCCCGTGCTGCTGCTTCGTGTGATACTGCCATGCTGAAAGCCTTATCAGCGTAAGATCCTTTTCTGATAGAAGCCGTTTCTGGATTCCTTCACTTTGAAGCCCACACACAAACTTGTCCCTTAACGTATCTGCTAGTCCCATTCCAAACTGGCAGTGTTTCGATAGCTTGCGCCATTCCGTTAAAAACTCAGCATTACTTTCATCTTTATGCTGGTTCCTTTTGTGAAACTTAAATCTTTCCGCTATCAGCAGCGGTGTGGGGTCTAAGTGGTCCTGTAGGATTGACACTATATTTTCAAAATCCTTTTCCACTGGCTTCTCTGGGGTTACTAGGTTTCGCAGTAAGCCATACATTTTTGCACCCATTGAATTCAACAATACCAGCGCTTTCCTGTCATCTGGCACTTCATTCGCCTTGCAGTACACTTCTATGCGTTCGACATATGTTGTCCAATCTTCGACTTCATTGTCGAACGCTGTGACACTGCCACTCTTCGACATCCCTGGGTGTGGTTAGACTGGCTCAAAATGGTGTCTCCCGCGCTCTCCCTTCTTCTCCGCTGCGGCTCAAAATGGTGTCTCCCGCGCTTTCCTTTCTTCCCCGCTGACGCTGCTCGGCCCTAGAACACCGGCTGCGCTCTGTGCGTTTTCCTGTGCACCTCTCTCTCTCTCGTTGACGCTGCTTGGCCCTTGAACACCGGCTACGCTCTGCTGTCTCTCGTTGACGCCGCTCGGTCCTGAACACCGGCTGCGCCCTGTGCGCTCTACCCTCTCTCTTCTCCCGTCGACGCCGCTCGTTCCTGAACACCGGCTGTGCCCTGTGCGCTCTACCCTCTCTCTTCTCCCGTTGACGCTGCTCGGCCTTTTTCTGTGCCGTCGGTCGGCTCTAGCCGCCGCTGTCCGGGAAGGGTCTGCGCCGTACCTGTTGCCAGCCCGTTTCGCTGGACCACCGTGACTGGAGAACCAAGCCCAGCTCTCAACAGCCTCCCCTGCGATGCTCAAGTCTCCGCTGGATGGTCGACGCCCGTGCTTCTGGACTCGGCCTTCTTCTTTCACTGTTCTCCAGGAGCGAATCCCTGGGAGGTGATGCAGAGTTGCAGGTAGGTTTGAATCTTCTCGTCGCCAATGTTAGATCCGTGTATCTTGATGTTGTGTGTCCTTCAATAATTAGACAAGAGACTGCAGGGAACAATCAACAGGTGTTTACTGGATGAGGGTTACTCTAAAACTAACTTTACAGATCCCTACTCAGGGTTTATATACAGGTGTGGTCACTGCCGGTACTACAGTATACAGGAGCTGTAAAAAGTCGTTCTCCCCTTAAAGGTACATACACTACAATTACGTCAAACACTGCATGGGTCATATTATCATCCAATCACCCTGGGGCAGTTTCAAAGTTGGTCCCAGAGGTGAAAGGGCAGTATGCGAACCCATTAATCTAATGAACGTCCGCACGTACTATGGACTAATATGTTAGGTGTACAAAGATAACGATTTATCTTCACCGTGCCTTCCTATAGTCTGAGTGATTGAATCGTCCAGGGCTCTGTACCCAGGTTTGCTAACTGTGAGAGTCAAACAAAATCTAGTTTCTCCATTACGTCTGCCCCATCTTTAGCTAACTTGTTCTCAATTTCTAACTGATTTTTCTTATTGTGGTTGAGCGTGTTTAAGTGGTTATGACAGGTGAGCTCTTTGAAGAAGCTTAGCAAAAGTGTCTGCTTGTAGATTGAGAGGGTAGATTTGTATTAGGATGTGTACACTCTTACACTTTATAATTACACGCACCTTTCTGTAATGACATTTATTTTTTGTATTGTAATCAGCAGCTATTAATATTAATTTGTCACTTAAAGTGAATCCTGCTCATTTGTGGTAATGTGGTTATAGCACCTGTTACTGCCAGTACCCATTAATATGATGAAACAATTCATGGCACAATTCCAGACTACATAAGATATTAATCGGCTCTCACGCAGCACTGTGTGGCCATTAGTTCACTTAGATACAAAAGCAAAATACCGTGGATGCTGAAAATCTGAAATAAAAACCTAAAATGCTGGAAATGCTCAGCAGGTCAGGCAGCATCTGTGGAGAGAGAAACAGAGTTAACGTTTCAGGTCGATGACCTTTCGTCAGACCTGTCCTGATGCTGCCTGACCTGCTGCGTTCATTTAGATATATGTTTAGGTTCTCACTATGGTCGATAATGCACTCACGGCGGTGCTGCTCCTGCAAGCTGAGTGCACGGCAGTCAAATGAGTTGACTTCACTTAATAGTGTGAGGTCCCCTCATTCAAATATCAGTGCTGCGCTCCAGGTGCACGACGCACGAGGAATGTTGAACAGCTGGGGGTGGGATTTTAACACCAACAGCTCTTAAAGGGCTGCTGCTCTCTCTTAAAACTGTCTTGCGAATGAAAAGGGAGAAAAAAAAGTCAGTAACACCTCCCCTTACAATGTGACAAAGGGCAAGGCACTGGGGGATATCACTGTGAACACATGTACGTCAGACACGGTTCATAGAGTCATAGAGTTTTACAGCACAGAAAGAGGCCCTTCGGCCCATCGTGTCTGCGCCGTCCATCAATCCCTGTCCAGTCTAATCCCATTTTCCAGCATTTAGGGTCTATAAAAATGTGGGATCTTCGATTTGCAAAGTGGACTGAGAAGTCAGGTTGCACAATGCATTGGTCACATTGGAGTAAAGGGGCAGCACTGAATTATTCAGTAAAATAAAAGCAAAATACTGAAGATGCTGGAAATCTGAAGTAGAAACAGAAAGTGATGGAAACACGCCGCAGGTCAGGCAGCATCTGCGGAGCGAGAAACTGTGTTAACATTTCAGATCGGTGACCTTTCATCAGAACTGGACGATGTTAGAGATGAACAACTTTTAAGCAACTGCAGAGCCAGTGAAGAAGGGGGGTGGTGGCGGTGGCGGGGGGGGGGGGGTGCTGCAGGCAAAGAACAAAAGTTGATAGGGTGTAAGGCAGGCGTGGTTAAAGTAAAGGCAAAATTAGGTGTTAACGGGACAAGTGCAGACACAAAAGATATGTCCAGAGGAGGTGTAAACTGGTTACAGCAGAATAGCAAAGGGAGGGAAGCATGGGAAATCCGTCAAAAATAGGAAGGCTCCCATGGCCTGGGAGTGTGGCGGAAGAAGGGCAGGTAGACCCCAGGGGCGTGGACTGCCCAGCCAGCTGTGTGCCCCGTCACTCATGTATTATTTCGCTCAAAGAAATAGTGCAGAAATCAACAACCGTTACAGTCAGAGAAACCACTTATTCTCAGCTTTGATGAGCAAGATCAACGTAATAAACTAATTGTCACTGACCAACTAAGGGGGAAATATTTGTGTCCTTCTCCGACGTGCTTTCCAGCAGTCAGCTGTCTTGCTGGTGCCCCAGGGGGTTATACCGCTGGAATTCGGTCTGCAGGAGGAAGTCAGGGTCATGGGTGCATGGTGGGGAGCCTGATGTGTTTAGCGATAAAAATGCTTTGTGGTAAAAATGAACGCTAGAGGTATGTCTGACTTGTGGTTAAACTATGCAGCACCAAATAGGAAGGTTGAGATCTGCAAGTTAACTAAGATCCCCTCTTACTTTTTAAGCAGATCATGTCCTTTCCAGCGCATTTCAATGCTTTATGAAAAGCGTGCTATAATAACCATTGATCTTATTATACTCATCAAAGGGGTACGTTAGACAGACCGTGACTGATTAACACAAACACACGACTGTCTCCTGCCATTGCACGTTATTACCATACGCACTGAATGCTAATATTGATCACTGTCCCTGTTTTACATTCAAAACTCTACAGATCGAATCAGGACGATCCCGATTATATATTAATATTGAGAGTTTAGCTGTTGGCTGCCTCAGCTTCGCTCCTGTCTCCAGAAATGAAAGTGAGGAATGTGTTAGACCTTCCTCGATGTTAGACAACCCGACACGATACATTGCTTTTTTTTTCGAAATGGTTGGTAATTTATTTTTGTCCACGGTGCTTGATATAGTTTCCTTGATCGCCAGAGATAATGATGCCCTTTCAGGCATCCAAGCTATCATGCAGGTTCAGCCTACAGCTGGATCAGTGGGGGTTTCAGTTTCCCACACCAGCTAAGCAGATCCAGGGTTAGCCAGTTGTGGACAACCACATCCTGCAGAGCAGACACGAGTAACAAACCTCCCTCCTGGTGTCTCCAAGTCGAGGGGGGGGGGGGGTAGGTTAGTGGGAGAGCGGGGGGACGGAGAGGTTGTCAGTTTAACCTTCGACCGAGCAACTGCCTGGAAGGCTCACGAAACCACATACGTGACCAGAAGCTGATTTTTGCTCTCTGCTGGGATTCCAAGCTATAACTGCTGAAGCCTGCAGCAAAATGTTTTACCGCTCTGTCCCCGAACAATGACAGTATTCTCTTAATTGCCGAAATAAGGGGAAGCTAGATAAACACGCGGGGGAGAAAGGAATAGAAGGTTAGGCTGATAGGGTGCGATGACGAGGGGTGGGAGGAGGCTCGTGCGGAGCATAAACACCAGCATGGACCAGTTGGAATGAACGACCTGTTTCTGTGCTGTACAAGCTATGTATTTCAGCACAGTATCTGATGGGAAATGCTTCTTGCATAGCAACTTCTAATTGAGAACAATTTACTACTGAAAACAAAGAAAGACTTGCATTTCTATAGCGCCTTTCACAACCTCAGGACGTCCCAGAGCGCTTTTCAACCAATGAAGTACATTTGAATTGTAGTCGCTGTTGTAATGTGGGAAACATGGCAGATATTTGTGCACAGCAAGCTCCCACAAACAGCAATGTGATAATGACCAGATAAGCTGTTTTAGTGATGTTGATTGAGGGATAAATATTGGCCCCAGGACACCGGGGATAACTCCCCGGCTCTTCTTCGAAATAGTCACCATGGGATCTTTTACGTCCACCTGAGAGAGCAGACGGGGCCTCGGTTTAACGTCTCATCCGAAAGATGGCACCTCTGACAGTGCAGCGCTCCCTCAGCACTGTACTGGAGTGGAGTGTCAGCCTAGATTTTTGTGCAAAATTCCCTGGAGTGGGGATTATGAACCTACAACCTTCTGGCCTTAGAGGTGAGAGTGCTGCCCACTGAGCCACAGCTGACATTTGGCTGTAAAGCGCTTCGGGATGACCTGAGGTCGTGAAAGGCGCTTTATAAATGCAAGTTCTTGCTTCCTTTTCAATCGCCTTGTTCTCAATAAGAACTTGTTAACCAAAAGCAAAACACTGCCGATGCTGGAAATCGGAAATTAAAAGAAGTAGAGAATGCTGGAAACACTCAGCAGGCCAGGCAGCATCTGTGGAGAGAGAAACAGAGTTGACGTTTCAGGTCGATGACCCTTCGTCAGATATTGTTATAGCCTTGTTATGAATTTAGCTTTGAATTATTTGTTGCTACGTTCTATTATTGAACTTTTTTCTGCTACTTTGTTGCCATTTCTGCTGTTGCCACTCATATTTCCGGAATGGTCGAAGGTCGCCTGATCAATCAGAGGTGCATAGTCTGACCTCAGAAGATACATTCAATAATAATAACAATAATAATAATAATCAACTTTATTGTCATTGTTAGTGCACAAGTGCAGTACAACGAAATGTAGGCTTGCGGCTCCCGAGAGTGTACATTTAGATTAAGACATTTAAACATTCAACATACATTTGGCTTGTAATACATTAACATAAACATAACCATAATAAAGTACATTGGCAGATGTGCAGGCTTTAGAGTTTATTTGTGGAGTTCAGTAGGATGACAGCCCTGGGAAAGAAGCTGTTCCTAAATCTGGTCGTACGGGTGCGAATGCATCTGTAGCGTCTCCCAGATGGCAGGAGGGCGAACAGACTGTGGTTGGGGTGAGTAGGGTCTTTGATGATGGTCCGTGACCTCCGTAAACAGCGTTTCTGGTATATGTGCTCTATGGTCGGTAGCCGGGTGCCGGTAATAAGTTGGGCAGTTTTGACTACCCGCTGCAGGGCTTTCCGGTCATAGTAGCTACAGCTGCCATACCATACTGTGATACAGTTCGTCAGGATGCTCTCTATTGTGCAGCGGTAAAAGTTAGAGAGGATCAGGGGTGACAGGTTACATCCCTTCAGCCTCCTTAGGAAATATAGGCGCTGCTGGGCCTTCTTCACCAGAGAGGAGGTATTGAGGGACCAGGAGAGGTCTTCCATGATGTGGACTCCGAGGAACTTAAAGCTGCCCACCCTTTCCACCACAGCCCCATTGATGTGGATGGGGGTGTGACTTCCGCCTTTAGACTTCCTGAAGTCCACAATGATTTCTTTGGTTTTCTTGATGTTAAGGGCCAGGTTGTTATCGGCGCACCACTTCACGAGATGCTGGACCTCCTCCCTGTAGGCTAACTCATCATTGTTGGTGATCTGGCCTACTACCGTGGTATCATCCGCAAACTTGATGATGGTGTTGGAACCATGAACAGCCACACAGTCGTGGGTGAAGAGGGAGTAGAGGAGGGGGCTCAGCACACATCCTTGTGGGGCCCCCGTGTTCAGGGTCAGGGGGGGGGAGGTGTGGTTACCTAATTTGACAGACTGGGGTCTGTTTGTTAGGAAGTCCAGGGTCCAGTTGCAGAGGGAAGTGTTCAGGCCAAGAGTGTGGAGTTTGGTGGCCAGCTTGTTGGGGACGATAGTGTTGAATGCTGAGCTGTAGTCTATGAACAGCATTCTGATGTAGGTCTCTTTACCATCTAAGTGATTCAGTGCAGAGTGTAGAGCAGTTGTGATTGCATCCTCCGTTGATCTGTTTGCACGATAGGCAAACTGGTGTTGGCCAAGAGAGGCGGGAACACTGGCTTTGATGTGAGCCAGTTGTCCAGAATGTGCACTCGCAATTTCTATGGTCATTCTTGTTAGATTTGGATATTTTTATAACTTAAAATTGGAACCTTCCATCTTACCACACCAGCGAATCTTCTGTGGTATTGCTTGGATGATGGTCTTCTATAACAGCGGGAGTGTTATAGCATGCAATTCACAATTTATATTCTACTGCTAAGGTGGTAGCTTGATCTCACCTGTCCCATTAAATCTAATTGTTGTTAAATCGGCATATCCTGAGGTCAGTCGCTGGCGATGAGGAAAGTTTATAGAGCAGGAGATGTCTGTAAACTCCCAGTTCCACGTCAGTAGAAACCAGTATGGTTGAGACCCCTTTGTCAATTTGAAGGGCAATATCCAAAGGCCTAGAAATTCACTTGGGCGCGGGCAGCTCGCTCGCACCCAAAAGTTAGCGCTGGGCAGGGAGGCATTAGCGCACGCCGTATATTCATCTTCTGCGCCCCAATTCGGAAGCGGGCGCTATACCAGGGTGTGCCCGCCTCCGTTTGGGGCGCTGCAACTGAATATCGGCGCGCTAGTTGCCGCAGCGCCACCCGATGCGGTGCGGCAGGCTGCGGTACTGCAGGCCTCCTCCTTCTATTAAGGGGGAGGTGCCTGCAACGGCCGGAGCCCCAATCGCGAGTGCCGGCAAAAGAGCCCGGCACAACGGAGAAGTGCCGGGCTCCACGGAAACCAGCCGGCAATGCCGCGGGGGGGGTGGAGGAGGTCGGGGAAGGAGGTGCGGGCAGGCGGCCGCCGAAAAAGCGACCGGCCGCACCTTCAGCTTTAAAGCGCCCCACTATGGCAGCAGGACGGCCCCGTTTTCTGTTCGCTGTTTGCGCCCGCTTCGGAGGAGGCGGGCGCAAATAAATATGGGGATCGGCGCGGTTTCGGGGCGTTACGGGCCACCACGCACACCGATGACGTCATCGGTCCTGGCGCAGCGCTAACGGCTACCGCCGCCAATACCGCTGCACTCAATTTCCGCGCTACCACCCCGCCGGCGCAAAAGACCTCTTTAGGCGCTAAGTGGGCGCAAGGCCCACTGAATTTCTAGGCCAAAGTGTGGTGAATGCATGTTTGATGCAAGATTTTTTTTTCCACCTTTATAAACATATTAAAATTATTCTAACTTCTGCTCCCTCCAGACCATGTACCACCTGCAGCTAGTCTGCTTCCTAGTGCTTGACCAATGGCTCTCTAAACCATCTTAAAAAAGCCAGGAAGGATTGTAGTGTATGTACCTTTAAGGGGAGAACTACTTTTTACAGCTCCTGTATACTGTAGTACCGGCAGTGGCCACACCTGTATATACACCCTGAGTAGGGATCTGTATTATTAGTTTTAGAGTAACCCTCATCCAGTAAACACCTGTTGATTGTTCCCCTGCAGTCTCTGTCTAGTTATTGAAGGACACACAACATCAAGATACACGGATTTAACATTGGCGACGAGCAGATTCGAACCTACCTGCAACTCTGCAGAAGAAGGCCGATTCCACAAGCATGGGCGTCGACCATCCAATGGAGACTCCAGCGAAACGGGCTGGCAACAGGTACGGCGCAGACCCTTCCCGCACAGCAGCGGCTAGAGCCGACCGACGGCACAGGAAAAGGCCGAGCAGCATCGACGGGAGCAGAGAGAGGGTAGAGCGCACAGGGCGCAGCCGGTGTTCAGGACCGAGCGGCATCGACGGGAAAAGAGAGAGGGTAGAGCGCACAGGGCGCAGCCGCTGTTCAGGACCGAGCGGCGTCGACGCGAGAAGAGAGAGGATAGAGCGCACAGGGCGCAGCCGCTGTTCGTGACCGAGCGGTGTCAACGAGAGAGAGAGGCGGTGTTCAGGGGGCGAGCAGCGTCAGCGGGGAAGAAAGGAAGCGCGGGAGACGACATTTGAGCCGCAGTGGAGAAGAAGGGAGAGCGCGGGAGACACCATTTTTTTTGGAGCCGCAGCAGAGAAGAAGGGAGAGTGCGGGAGATGCCATTTTGAGCTACAACAGAGACGAAGGGAGAGTGCGGGAAGAAAGGAAAGCGCGGGAGACGCCATTTTGAGCCACAGCGGAGAAGGGAGAGCACGGGAGACGCCATTTTTAGCCAGTCTAACCACACCCAGGGATGCTGAAGAGTGGCAGTGTCACAGCATTCGACAATGAAGTCGAAGATTGGATGACATATGTCGAACGCATAGAAGTGTACTGCAAGGCGAGTGAAGTGCCAGATGACAGGAAAGCGCTGGTATTGTTGAATTCAATGGGTGCAAAAATGTATGGCTTACTGCGAAACCTAGTAACCCCAGAGCAGCCAGTGGAAAAGGATTTTGAAAACATAGTGTCAATCCTACAGGACCACTTAGACCCCACACCGCTGCTGATAGCGGAAAGATTTAAGTTTCACAAAAGGAACCAGCATAAAGATGAAAGTAATGCTGAATTTTTAACGGAACTGCGCAAGCTATCGAAACACTGCCAGTTTGGAACGGGACTAGCAGATACTTTAAGGGACAAGTTTCTGTGTGGGCTTCAAAGTGAAGGAACCCAGAAACGGCTTCTATCAGAAAAGGATCTTACGCTGGACAAGGCTTTCAGCATGGCAGTATCACACGAAGCAGCAGCACGGGGCACAGCAGAGATACAACAGAGACCGCAAGAATATGGCACAAATGAAATGTCATACGGAACAGTGAAGTGCTATCGCTGCGGCAGAACAACACACGACCATAAGGATTGCTGGTTCAAGGACCAAGTGTGCAGACAGTGTGGAAAAGTAGGACACATAGCAAGAGTCTGCAGGTCAGAAAAGAAAACCAGCAGCAAGAAATCCCCACAGGAGAAGTACAAGAAGGTTCATAAGGTGACGGAGAGTAGTGCAGACGAACAGAAAAGTGATACAGACTCTGGAAGCAAGGAGCTGGGTTGTCTGAAACTACATAATGTGATCAAAATGGAGGATCACCAAACTATCTGGGTCACGCTCAAGACAGCCGGAGTCCAAGTGAAAATGGAATTGGACACAGGATCAGCCCTAACAGTCATAAACCGAAGGGACTACAAGCGGCTATTCTCACATATACCCTTGAGAGATACAGAGATTGTCTTGAAGACGTACACGGGGCAAAAAGTCTACCCCAAAGGACAAGTAAGGGTGAACGTTATATATAACGGCAAGGAAACACCAAAAATGGACCTATATGTATTGCCAGATGGAGGACCACCACTGCTAGGACGTGAATGGATCCGGAAGATACAGCTAGATTGGCATTCCATACAAGCACTGACTGTAGATGCCAAAAAGGATGACGACATCACACCTGGACGACTGTCAGAAATGCTAACTGACGCACAGGAAGTGTTCCAGGAGGGACTCGGAACACTAAAAGGCATAACAGCGATGATCAAAATAGAGGAAAATGCAAGCCCAAAGTTTTTTAAGGCCAGACCGGTACCTTATGCGATCCGCCCAGCTGTCGAAGCAGAGCTGGAAGGTTTGGAACGTTCAGGAGTACTGTCCAAAGTGGACTGGGGTGAGTGGGCTACACCCATCGTTCCTCTAATGAAGAGGTCGTTGAGTAATACGCCTGGGGAACCAAAGAAGGTTCGCATCTGTGGGGACTTTAAGGTGACAGTGAACCCAGTCCTTCACACTGTACAATATCCGCTTCCGCGGATTGAAGATATTTTCGCCTCGCTATCTGGAGGGAAACGCTTCACTAAGATTGATCTGGCCCAGGTGTACCTGCAAATGGAGGTAGAAGAAGCCTCGAAACAGTACCTCACCATCAACACTCATAAAGATCCTTACCAATACAACCGGCTGGTGTTCGGTGTTGCATCAGCTCCGGCTATTTGACAAAGGGCAATGGATCAAGTCCTGCAAGGGATTCCAAGGACCCAGTGTTATTTGGACGACATCCTGGTCACGGGCGAAAATGACAGTGATCACCTCGCCAACGTGGAGCAGGTGCTCACTAGATTGAAGGAATATGGGCTCCGAGCTAATCGCCACAAATGCGAGTTTTTCCAGAAGCAGATGTCGCATTGTGGCCACGTTATTGATGAAGAGGGGTTACATAAGTCCCCTGAAAAGATTGAGGCAGTAGTCAAGGCTCCAGCACCGGAAAATGTGTCACAACTGAGGTCGTTCCTCGGGCTGGTGAACTACTACCATAAGTTCTTGCCGAATTTGTCAACAGTACTACACCCACTGAACACCCTACTGCAAACGGGGGTACCATGGAAGTGGAATGACGAATGTAAACGAGCTTTCCAGAAGTGCAAAGAATTGATCACATCAAAAGAGGTGTTGGCTCATTTCAACCCAGCACTACCAATTCGGTTGGCGTGTGATGCCTCACCCTATGGCATTGGAGCGGTGCTGTCGGGCAAATTCCCGGACAGCTCGGAGAGGCCAGTAGCCTTTGCGTCTCAGCCACTAACCTCAGCCGAGCGTAACTATGCCCAGATTGACAGGGAGGCCCTCAGCCTAATGTGGGGAGTGAAAAAGTTCAACCACTATCTGCACGAGCAGAGGTTCACCTTGCTGACTGACCACCAACCACTTGTCTCCATCTTTAATCCAAAGAAGGGCGTTCCGGTGATGACTGCGCAACGGCTACAAAGATGGTCCCTTTTTCTAGGGGCGAACCAATATGAAATCGAGTATAAAGGCACGAAACAGCATGGAAACGCTGATGGGCTATCACGCCTGCCACTGCCTACTGCGGAGGAAGCACCAGCAGTGGGCCCTTTCGAAATATTTTATTCGACTACAATTGAACGCTTGCCAGTAACTAACGCTGATATAGAGAAGGAGACCCGAAATGACCCGACACTGTCTCGGGTATATGACTTGACGGTGAAGGGATGGCCAACACATGGCGACTCACTGTTGCCAGCATTCTCATCCAGAAGAGAACAGCTGTCAGTATGCCAGGGGACCTTGATGTGTGGATCCCGAGTGGTAATTCCACCCAAGTTAAGGGAGAGAGTGCTCAATGAGCTTCACGAAGGCCATCTGGGAGGGGTGAAAATGAAAAGCCCTGCTAAGGCTTATGTTTGGTGGCCGGGGATCGATCAGCAAATCGAGGACCTGACAAAGAGCTGCTCAGGATGCCAGAAGGTCCAAAATGCACCACCGCATGCCCCTCTACACCCATGGGAGTGGCCCTCATCTCCATGGCAACGGGTGCATATTGATTTTGCTGGTCCATTCATGGACTCAATGTTTTTAATAGCCGTGGATGCGCACTTGAAATGGCCTGAGGTGATCAAAATGTCCTCCACCACCACGGAGAAAACTATTGCAGTCCTACGGACCATATTTGCCAGGAACGGCTTGCCAGAGCAGATTTGCTCTGACAACGGACCACAGTTTGTGTCCGAAGAGTTTCGAAGATTTATGAAAAGGAATGGGGTAAGGCATTACACATCCGCCCCGTATCATCCGGCCACAAATGGATTGGCTGAGAGGTTCGTACAAACCTTTAAAAAAGCAGTAAAGGCCATGTGCGATGACGACATTCCACTGCAGCATAAGGTGGACAATTTCCTGTCAGCCTACAGAAATGCGACACATGCAGTCACCAACCAGACCCCGGCCATGATGTTCTTTAACCGAAGGTTGAGATCTCGTCTGGATTTGCTCAGACCAAATGTACGAAGAGATGTTGAGAATAAGCAATTCCAGCACATCAATGAGAAGCCGACAAGGAGCTTCAATGTAGGGCAACCAGTCTTGGCCCGCGACTACCGAACAGAGAAATGGCAACCAGGAACGATATGCACACGGCAGTGGCCACTAATGTACACAGTGGATGTTGGGGAGAACATTGTGAGACGCCATGTTGACCAGACCCTAGAGTCACAGGAACGAGTCAACCCCATGTCTCGCGTACCTGGTGATGAACCCGACATACAGGTAGCATCTACCCAGAAACAGTAGCATCGGAAGCTGATGAACCAACCGACGACAGGGGGCCAGAATCGCCTCCGCACCAAGAGCAAGACACTCAGGAAAGGCGCTATCCAGAAAGGATCAGGAAGCCTCCCCAAAGACTGAATTTATAAATAGACTATTTTCAGTTAATGTTGCATGTTAAAAGTGTTAATTGTAATTAGTTGATATTTGATTGTTAAATGAATGTTATGGTACTGTTAATCTAAAAGGGGAGGAATTGTAGTGTATGTACCTTTAAGGGGAGAACTACTTTTTACAGCTCCTGTATACTATAGTACCGGCAGTGACCACACCTGTATATAAACCCTGAGTAGGGATCTGTACAGTTAGTTTTAGAGTAACCCTCATCCAGTAAACACCTGTTGATTGTTCCCTGCAGTCTCTTGTCTAATTATTGAAGGACACACAACATCAAGATACACGGATCTAACAGTTATAGAGCCATAACGGCACAGAAAGAAGCCATTCGGCCCATCGAGTCCACACCGGCTCTCTGCAGAGCAACCCAGTCAGTCCCATTCCCCCGCTCTATCCCCGTAGCCCTGCAAGTTTATTTCCCTCAAGTGCCTATCCAGTCTCCCCTTGAAAACATTGAGTGTCTCCGCTTCCACCACTTCCGTCGGCAGCGAATTCCAGGTCCTCACCACTCGCTGTGTAAAAAAGTTTTTCCTCACATCCCCCCTGTATCTCTTGCCCAAAACCTTAAATCTGTGTCCCCTAGTCCTTGTACCATCAACTAGCGGGAACAGCCTTTCCCCGTCTAGCCTATCCAAACCCGTCATAATCCTGTACACCTCTATCAAATCACCCCTCAACCTCCTTTGCTCTAATGAAAACAAATCCAACTTCTCCAACCTGTCCTTGTAGCTAAGATCCCCCATCCCCGGAACCAGTCTGGTAAATCTCCTCTGCACCCTCTCAAGGGCCTTCACATCCTTCCTGAAGTGTGGTGACCAGAACTGGACGCAATACTCCAGTTGTGGCCTAACCAGCACTTTGTAAATGTCTGGAAGGCTCATCATTATAATGAATTTGTGCAGTCTCAGTTCAGTTTCGAGTAGGTGTGAGCCCACGGTGCAAACCTGTCCGTAACTTAGCAATCATTTACACTGAATTAGCAGCCACCCTCGGAGAAGGCAAATGAATGAATGGAAATGCCGTATCGGTGTGTTTGGTGTACTGTTCGGAGACTGGGCTATTTTGATTTTTTTTTTCTGTGTGTCACGGGCAAAGCCAGCATCTGTTGCCTGAGAAACTGAGACGGTTGTGGTCTATGTGCTGCTGACTTTCTTAGCTAGTTGAGCCATCAGGGAGCAGGCCTAGCTTTCTTACTGTGGTTGGATGTGATATTTACTGTCTCGCTTGTGGCATCTAGTGGCAGAATATGAACACTACACCAACCTTTCATTTGTCAGATTGATGGACTGTCCTCGTAGCCTTTCTCTGGCGTCGCATTGGAATATTAACCGTGCATTTGACTGCAGGAGACATGGCAGGATCGAGCAGCGTAAATGCACAATTAGGAATATAGGACCGTATTGTAAGCTAGAAACAGGGAGACTTTGTGAAATGCATTATACAGTACCTGAAGTATAATCCACAGGAAATGCTCACTTTGCACAAAAGCCCATTTTGTTCGCATAATAAAAAGTAGATTAGTTCCAAGTCTTTCAGTGAAGACTATTATCCCCATCATTATTATTATGTGGCATTTTTGTCTTAAACATTTGCCGAATAAGGATTATTCACAAGCACTCTATGACTTCTTTGCACAGTAATTAAGCAGGGCTTTTAGCTGTCGCATGTGGTGGGGCACTGATACTGATAGCACTAACTATACATTTGGACCAGGCAGACACCCTTTACTTTAATCCCATTTATAAATTCAGTTGAGGTCAGAATGAATTGAACTAAATACAGTCCCCAAGGGATTTAGAGAGCCTTTCTCTGCCAAAGTGTGCACTTTTTGTAACTTATATTTTTTTCCATGTGTAACGCTCATCAGATGTTACTGGGACTGGCGTTCTGACACATAGACGGGCTACTAGTTGCAAAATTAGATTTAAAATGTGCGTTACCTTTCGAAATCCCGTGTCCATGTTACTAATTGAAGGATACTGCGCAGGAACAAATCACACAGCATGCCTACATTATCTGAGTCTTGCCCCTGAGACACGCTCACGTGTTATAAAGTAGCCCGTCTGTCCCGTGTACTAGTTTTTGACCTGCAGCTAAAATCCACAGGTGATCCATCGTTTATATTAGCTTCACAATGCCAGCTAACTCTGAGAGACAGTCCCAGGAATGTGACCGGAGCCCATACCTGTAAAACCTCTAGGATTTATCTTCCTTCTGCCTTCACAAACCCCCAGCCCCTGCTGCCCCCTCCCCCCAGCGATCCTCATTCCTGCCATTTTGACACAAGAGCTTAACAAGTGCAACAGGTCGTCCAATTTCGACACTTCCCCGCCCCCCCCATTTCCAAACTTTGGCGATCACCTCTTCAGCTGAATGGAGAAATAGTTGCCGTGCCTTTTTGTGCAAGGCTAGCGAGTGAGTGGCAGCCTGATTGCTTAGCTGAACATTCCCAGAGGGCGTTGGGATTCTGATTATGTCACCACTTAGTGACTGACACTGATGGGCTTGAAATGAATCTGAGTCCCAGAAGTATGAACTTTCTGCAATGCCGCGAATCAGGCATCTTTCCCCAGGTATAGAGTTACACCCTAAAACTGGCAAGGCCAAGTTCAAGGCAGACCTCTGAGGTAGCACATGGGAAACCGCACCACAACAAAAAATTAACATTTGGCACTTTTCACTTTTAATCAAAACAAACTGAATGGAATATTGTATCTGTCGGTCTATCGAGCAGTTATTTTTCCAATCCACGCATACCCAAGTAACAAACCAAATTCTGCTGATATTAAATGTGGGAGAGATTCCTATATTTAATAAACCATTGTTCTCAAAATTAAGCTGTACAAAAATGTGCGTCCATATTTTGTTTGGAACTCTATTTGTATGGAGGGATTAAACGATTAATTTTAAACAGGTTAACACCACCTCTAAATAAAGGATAGGAGAATTGCATACTAGTGGATTTGTATGCTAATTTTCACAGTGTAATCTCAAGGCCATTAATCATTTTTTTTTAGAAAATAAATGACTAGAAACCTGGCAATGAATCTAACTTCCCTATAAGGGCCCATGCCATTTTAGTTTCATACTTAAATCTTTGTTAGTTGTATTCAGGACTACCAAGTATGACAGGACTGGGAAGACTATAATCGCCCCAACCAGCCCGTACAATGGATGGGGGAGGAATTTGCAAGACGATTAGTGCAAAATCTGTACACGTCATGCCTCTGCTGCATTCCTGGTTGACTACTATGGTAAGGTGCCTCATAGTATATGACGTAATAAAACTCACTACGCACTTGGTTCGAGTATAAAGCAAGGCTTTAATCAACTTGTTTCAAAACATGGAGGTCTAGTTATCTTTCACTAGTTCCTGTTTACACAATGTCCTAGGCAAGCTGGGCCCACGCCTGAGTATTTATACTCCTTGGACGGCGCCACCAGCTGGCCGCCCAGTGTTATTTCATGAGTCTTTCTTCATGGATCATAAGATTCATAACAGTATAGATGCTCAATCAGCCACTATCAACAGATGAGAGCATTGTCATATCACACAGTGAGGGTAATTTTGATATAGAAACAGACAATGCTGGAAATACTCAGCAGGTCAGGCAGCGTCTGTGGAGAGATCAACAGAGTTAACGGGGTCAATTTTCCTGGAGCTGTCAGGCGGGGTTTCAGGCGTGTGGGGGGGGGGGGAAATCCCGAATTCGGGGGTCCCGACACCATCTCCCAAAACCCCGCTCCACGCAAGTTTCAGAGGCGGCGGGTACCTGCACTGGGACCCGCCGACCCCAGGCGGGAAGGAATTAGTGCCAATTAACTGCCTGTTAACAGGTAGTTAACAGGCAGTTTTTAGCCTAATCCCTATTTTGAGGGGTGTCGTGTGGGATTCCCGATGGCTCCAAACCACGCCAGGTTAGAGCAGGCGGGCCGTCGGGTTGAAGGAGTTGGAGGGGTCGCGATGTTGGTGTTCAGGTGAGTGATGGGTGCATGAGTGCAAAGGTAAGTGTGTTTGGTGTGTCTAAAGTGTGTAAAGAACTTTTGCTTACCTGTACTTACCTTAACACCTTAACAGCCTTTCTTCCTGTAAGCGTCGGGAGCGCATCACTCAGCCGGCACTTAAAGCTGAACGGCTGCGATCTGTGAAAAGTGACAGCCTTCAGCTTTGAGTGCTGCTGAGAGTTCTAACTGAGTCTGTGCAGAAGGACTCATGTTAGAACTCAGACTGTCAGTGTTTGGCAGCTTCAAACAGCTGTGAAACACTGATATTTCATCTGTCAAGAACTCTTGACAGATGAAATTGCAGTCTGTGACGTCACCTGTTGCCGGGTGGCCCTTAATTGGCCTGCTGAGCCCGCTGGGCGGGCTCAACAAGGTCAATCAAGTGAAAATCGCGCGGATTGGCCAGACATCGATGTAGGCGGGTCTAAAACCCGAAAGTTGTAGTCCCGCCTTCTTCCCAACAGCTTCGGGAAGATTGACCCCAACGTTTCAGGTCGATGACCTTTCGTTAGAACTAGAAAAAGTTCGAGATGTAACGGGTTTAATGCAAGTGCAGGGAAAGGGGGAGGGGAGGAAAGAACAAAAGGGAAGGTGTGTGATAGGCTGGAAGGCGGGAGAGATTAAATGACACAAGGGATGATGGTGGGAGGCAAATTGAGATGGTAATGGGACAAGTAAAGAAACAAAAGATGGGTCTAGAAAAGGTATAAATGGGTATAGCAGAATCATCAACAACTGCCATCTGAAAAAATAGGGGCGGAGGTTATGGTCTGAACTTGTTAATCTCGATGTTGGGCCATAGTGTAAAACAGCCGAATGGAAGTGAAACTCGGGAGAGATGTTTAACAAGCAGTTGACTCGATATCGGCTCTTTTACACTAACGCACAAAGTCAAAATGGCCCCCAGTGTGTTCTGGTTCTGGTGAGGAGCTCACACGATGAGGCTTAGAGGTAAAGAACCATACAGTTTCCACCTTCACACTCTTTTTGTATCAACCAAATGTGGTTTATCATTTCTTTTTAGGTTCAAATGAAAAATAAATATCATATGATATATTTTCAAATACTTTCAATATATTTTATTCATATTATAGCGTCAAAAGCCTCTGTCACAGGTTGAGACGAGGAGCCAAGGGACTGTGAACATTTCTGGAAACTGGGTACAGTAGCATAGTGGTTATGTTACTGGACTAGTAATCCAAAGGTTCTGACAAAAAGTCCTCGAAACATTGGCCCAGAAATTCGGGTCGGGGGCTTCCCGCGGGTGCAAGCCCCCGACCTGCACTTACCTTGCGCGCCGGCAGTTGAGCTGTAGGGCCCCGTGGAATTCCGATCCGGGACCTGGCCCAGCTGCCGGCACGCAGTGCTTGCGTATCCCAGGGGCGCAGTTAGTTCGATGCGTCCCCTGGGATCACGTGGGCCATGGGCAGCCAATCGGAGGAGGGAATGCTCCATTCATAAGTCTTGACAAGAAGACCTGTCAAGACTTATAAATACTATGGCCCCAAAATAGCAGTAAACCTTCAAATAATTTTTTTTTTAAATCACACTGATGTAAGAAAAAGGAGACTTACCATCAAGTAACTTTAAAGTAAGCTTTAAGTAACTTATAAACACACTATATACAAGAGAGGTCTTTACCATGCCTCTGGTAGAAGCCTCTTACAATACTGAACAGACCAGTATTTATACCAGTCCAACAGGAAGTGACATATGACAGGAAGTGAGGTATGTACACAGTTCATAGTTCACAGTTCATAGTTCACAGGAAGTGATGACATAACTTCCCGGAAGTTAGCATTTTTATCACATTCTTCCCTCCTGCAGGATTAGAAGGCTGTGGTCTACCTTTTGGTCCGCAGCCGCCGAACAAGGAAGAGTCGCACCCGTTTGGATTCCCGTCGTAGAGGGTCGCTGGTCCGCTTACATGCGGTTGGCCATTGGTCAGAGTCTGTGTGGCCTGGATTGCCCTGTGAAGGGTCGGGGAGATCATGGCTTCGAGTACGAGCCCCAATAGGTTCAAAATCGGACAGCCTCTGTTCAGAGGGAGGTGCAGAGCTGGTCTGTGGCGGATCAGTACTTTCATGCGCGGTACTGGGAGGGTCGCAACCTTGAGCACGGGGTTCTACCGGCACCAAGCTAGTTGGTGTCCGATCAGGATCCTGGAGAGGGGTACCCGATAGGTCCCAAGAGTTTCCTGGTGAAATGCCATCACCCGATGTCCCACTAGGTCCTGGTGGGCAGGGAGCCAGATCCCGTAATGATACGGTAGATTCTCGGCCGTCGGAATATCGTATGTTTGCATAGGTGGGGTTGGCATCGGTTAGTTCAACCTCGTCTACGAGAGGGTCATTTTTAGACGTCCGAACGTATCTTCGGAGTAATACAGGTCCAGGAGTAGTTAGCCATGACGGGAGTGATGTCCCATGAGATGAGCGATGCTGGAATCCAAAGAACCGCTCATGAGGTGTAGTATTTGTGGCTGTAGAAAGCAGGGACCGTATAGAGTGCAATGCATCCGGAAGCACTGTTTCCCATTGCTGGTCTGGTAGGCCCCGAGATCTTAAAGCGAGACGTACGGAATTCCAGATGATACCGTTATACCTCTCTACCTGCCCATTTCCGATGGGATGGTATGGTGTTGTTTTGCTTGTAGCAATTCCCCGTTCTGAGAGGTAGTCCTTGAGTTCCCTTGACATAAAGGATGGACCCCAATCTGAGTGAATATAAGCCGGCATGCCACAGAGAGAAAATACCTGCTCAAGGCAGCAGATTACTGTGGACGCCAGCATATTGGAGCAGGGGAAGGCAAACGGAAAACGTGAATATTCGTCGATCATGGTGAGCAAATATGTGTTCCGAGTTGAAGAGGGCACTGGGCCCTTAAAATCGATGCTAAGTCGTTGCATCGGTTGGGTTGCATGTATGAGTATACCAGCTGAGGGGCGGAAGAACTGAGGTTTTAATTCCGCACAAAGCCGGCATTCTGAGCATATTTTCTTTACATCTCCAGTGGAAAAAGGGAGATTCCGTGATCGTACGAAATGTAGCATGCGCGTAACGCCAGGATGACACAAACCATTGTGGACATCCATGAGAGTGGAGGATGACATAGTGGAGCAGAATGCCCGTGTGAGTGTGTCCGGGGCCACATTCTCCTTGCCAGGCCGATAGAGAATGGTATAACCAAAAGAGGCCAGTTCCATCCTCCAAAGTTGTATTTTATTATTCTTAATTTTGGTTCGTTTTCGATTATCGAGCATGAAGGCGACTGATCGTTGGTCCGTGATCAATGTAAAGTGCTGGCGAGCTAGAAAATGGTTCCACTTCCGTACTGCCTCTATGATGGCTGTGGCTTCTTTCTCAACCGGAGGATAATGTAGCTCGGCACCTTGTAAGGTCCTGGACATAAATGCTACAGGACGACCTTCCTGATTCAGAGTAGCCGAGATCGCCACCTCCGAGGCATCACATTCAACCACGAAAGGGAGATTCTCATCGATGGAGTGAAGAGCCGCTTTCTCCAACTGTTTTTTGAGAAGGTTAAAGGCTGCAACAGCCGCTGTTCCCAGTGGAAATGATCTAGCATGCAGCAAGGGTTGGATTTTGTCCGAAAAATGAGGAATCCATTTAGCGTAGTATGCAAACAGACCGAGAGCCCGACGTAAAGAAGCCGGATTCTTAGGTGACGGGAGCTCTTGGAGCGGGCGAAGTCTTTCTGGGTCTGGCTTAATGATACCATTGCCTACGCAGTAGCCAAGGATGTTGATGGTCGGTTGCGACTCAACAGATTTGGATTCATTCAGGGTCAAATTACGGCGATGGAGGGCATCCCGAAATTTTTGGAGGTTGGAGTCGTGTTCCTGTTGATCGTGACCTGCAATGGTAATGTTATCAAGATAGGGAAAAGTGTCCCTTAGGTTTTCCTGCTTAACCAGGCCATCCATTGCCCGTTGAAAGGCAGCCACTCCATTAGTAACCCCGAATGGGAGGCGACGAAATTGGTACAGCCGTCCATTAGCCTCAAAGGCTGTGTACTGCTTATCTGAGACCTTCAAGGGTAACTGATGATAGGCACTTTTTAAATCGTAAGTTGAGAACACTTTGTATTCGGCCAGTTTATTAACCATATCATCAATGCGTGGCAATGGGTAGGCGTCCAAGTCGGTATATTGATTGATGGTTTGCGAATAATCGATGCATAGTCGCTGTTTGTGAGGTTTTAGAGGGTTCTTGACAATGACAACTTGAGCCCGCCAGGGCGACGAACATGGTTCAATGATATCCTCTGCTAGAAGTCGAGAGATTTCAGCCGCAATAAAAGATTGGTCTTCCTGATTAAAGCGCCGCGATTTCGTTATTATCGGTTGGCATTGAGGCGGAATACTGGCAAATAATGAGGGTTCATCAAGTGAAGCTGCTGATAATGCACAAAAAGGTAATTTAGATGGTATATTAGAAATAGTAAGTCCGGGTTTGGATCCACCAAACTCAATGGTGAGTTTCTTATGCTGTTTTTGGAAGTCCAGCCCTAAGAGGAGATCACTACATAAGTCTTTGAGCACCGAAAGTCGGGTGGAGGGATACATACGACCATGAAGTGTCATATCAACAACACAAAAGCCGGAGATTCTGGTATTAAGTGATGACTGGGCCATCGCAATTGCCTGGTCCGATGGGAAGACATGTAGTTTCAATTTCGCAACAATCTGTTCCTTAATGAAACTATCAGTACTTCCTGAGTCAATTAAGGCATCTAAGGTATGCCCTTTAATTGAAATTTTTGTGGCTGCCTGAGACAGGTTCTGTGGGCAAGCAGCTGTAATTGGTGTCGTTGCACAGAGAGTGGCTAAAACTCTCGGTGTGCTTCTTCGGGAGAGAGCTCGAGAGGAAGCTTGATAGGTCCTAGCTGGAGCATCTTGATAGGCCCTAATTGGGGCAGTTCGGTAGGTCTTAGCTGGATTGGCCCTCGTAGAGGCCCTTGATAGGCAAACTTTAGCAAAGTGTCCTTTTTTCCCGCAATAACTGCAGATTGCATTGCGAGCAGGGCAGGTTTTCCTAGGGTGAAAAGCATCTCCACAAAAGAAGCATTCCTTCCTAGATTGCCAAGAGGCTGCTAAAGTGGGGTCATCCTCCTCTTCTTCATCAGAATTATCAGAATTAGATTCCCCCATGATAGGGTTCACCTGAGACCGCTTGAATTGTCTGGTTGCAGCTACAGCAGCAGATCGAGATCTGGGCAGCTGATAGAGGTCTGCATTTCTCTTTGCCAAATCCAGTGAACAAGCTAGGTCAAAAGCTTTTTGTAGCTCAAGTGTTTTACTTTCTAGTAGACGCTGGCGTATAAATGGAGAGGCAATCCCGCAGATGAAAGCATCACGAATCATTTCTTGGCGGTACAGCTCAGCTGAGGCTGCCTGAAAGTTACAATCTACGCTGAGCCTGCGAAGTTCTTGCAGGAATTCGTCAATTGATTCCCCTGGCCCTTGTCGGGCTGTGGCCAGTAGATGTCTAGCATAGACCTCATTTGGGGTCTTCGCATACAGTTTCTTAAGTGCCCGAATCACCTCTTCGTAATTATCCCAGTCATCAACATATTCGAACACTTTTGGGGTCACATAATTGACAAGTATCTTCAATTTAGCAGGAGCATCCACTTTACATTCATCCAGAAAATTCTCAAAAGTACGATACCAATGCTTCCATACCCTGCCAGCTGCTGGTGTATTCGGGTCCAAGTCCAGACGAATAGGTCTAAGGATTTTCTCCATGATGGGTGGTTCCCTGGATCCTTAACTTCCGAGTTTGTCTGAAGGTCTAGTATTTGTCAGTGTAAATACTAAGTTACTTAAATTGATGTAAGAAAAAGGAGACTTACCATCAAGTAACTTTAAAGTAAGCTTTAAGTAACTTATAAACACACTATATACAAGAGAGGTCTTTACCATGCCTCTGGTAGAAGCCTCTTACAATACTGAATAGACCAGTATTTATACCAGTCCAACAGGAAGTGACATATGACAGGAAGTGAGGTATGTACACAGTTCATAGTTCACAGTTCATAGTTCACAGGAAGTGATGACATAACTTCCCGGAAGTTAGCATTTTTATCACACACACTTTTTAAATAAACTATAAATGACATTAAATAACTATTTTAAACAATAATTTAAATTTTTGAAAAAAATAATTTTATATTCTAACGGGGCTAAAAATAAACTTACCTTGCTTTAAAGTATTTAAAAATAATAAACCTGTGGAAAAAATGTTTTAATTTTAATTAATTGACCACTTACCTTGTAAAAAGCAGGCCTTACGCCTGGTTTTTACATTTCTAAATTCTAAAGACTTACCCTCCAGGAGAAACCTGTAAAAAAAACGTAAGTTCAAAGCGCACGCGCAGCCTCCCCTGCGCACGCGTTCGACCTCTGAACCCCTTCGTTCAGAGGAACGGAAGTGCCGGTTTCCCGCGCATGCGCAGTGCATGCAGGAAACCGGCACTTCCATCGGGCCCACACGTGAGTACCCCGTGCGTACTCACCCATGGAGACCCGAATTTCTGGGCCATTAACTCTATTTCTCTCTCCACAGATGCTGCCTGACTTGCTGAGTATTTCCAGCATTTTCTGTTTTTATTTCAGTAATCCAGAGGCCTGGACTAATGAGCTGGAGACATGAGTTCAAATCCCACCATGACTTTAAATTCAGTTAATTAAATAAATCTGGAATAAAAAGCTAGTATCAGTAATGGTGACCATGAAATGGTGTCGTAAAACCCATCTGCTTCACTAATGTCCCTTAGGGAAGGAAATCGGCTGCCCTTACCCGGTCTGGCCTATATGTGACTCCAGACCCACAGCAATGTAATTGATTCTGAACTGCCCTCTGCAATGGCCCAGCAAACCATTCAGTTGCACCAAACCGCTACAAAGAAGTATACTAAGAATATGAGAGTACCTTCACCACACAGACTATAACGGTTCAACAAGGCGCCAGGAACGAGATGGGTTTTTACGACAATCCAGTATCACCATGACTGATACTAGCTTTTGATTCCAGATTTATTTAATTAACGGAATTTAAATTCCCCAGCTGCCGCGATGTCTCCGGATCATTAGTCCGGGCCTCTGGATTACTAGTCCAGTAACACAACCACTATGCCACCGTACCCCTAAATGAATTATAGGAAACTTTGTGCTATCCGGCACCGACGGGACCGAGCTGTTGCCGTTCCCTCAAAACTGCCGGACCCACCAGCGTTAATGTTGAAGCATACGGAGCTTTTCATCTCCGTATCTGACAACAAACACTGTTGCTTAGCAACAGCTTCTAAACAGTCGGCCCGTACCTTGGAAGCGTCTCTCTGAAGCTGTTGCTAAGTTACAGAGACTTTGCAGAGCCTGACTTGAAAAAAAAGCCACGAGAAGAAAAAAAACCTAACAAAACAGCTCCTGATTTTTGCCAGTGGCTCAAGCTTGCCAGACATTTAGCCTCCGGATAACACAAAGTTTCCTGTATCATGATACAAAACCTTTATTAACTCTGACCTTACCCCTTTCTGGTCCAGTGGAAATAGTTCCAGTAGATCAAGGCCTAGAAATTGAGTTTGCCTCCGCCAGGGCTGTAGCGCCCGAAATTTAGCGCCAGCGTTAATTGTCGCAGCGCCCGCCAAAAATTCAGCTGCGCCGCGCCCAGACGGCTGCGGGCGCTAATGAAGGGTGTCAGCGCCTCGCAATGGGCGCTGAATGCAGGATTGCGGCGCTAATCCCCCGCTGCGGCACCCGATGCGGTGCGGCAGGCTGGGGTACTGCAGGCCTCCTCCTTCTGTTAAGGAGGAGCTGCCTGCAGCCGACCGCTGGCTGGTGGAATCGCACGAAAAATGAGCCCGGCACCTCGGAGAAGTGCCGGGCTCGAGGCCCACACACATCTGTGCCGCGGGGGGGTGGTGGAGGAGTCCGGGGAGGGAGGTGCGGGCAGGCGGCCGCCGGGAAAGCGGCCGGCCGCCGCGCCACCTTAATGCGCCGGCACTAAGTCCAGCAAGAAACCTTTGAAAAATCGTTGGTTGCGGCTGCCACGGGCGAGGCGGCCGCAACTGAATTTCGGCGTCCGGCCGCGTTACCACGGCAACCGGGACGCTGCGCACACCGATGACGTCATCGGTGCCGGCGCAGCGCTACTGGCTAACGCCGATGGTAGGGCCCAAATCAATTTCCGAAGCGGCTATAATTCCGGCGCAAGGCCCTCTAGCGCCTCTAATTGGACGCTAACCCCACTCAATTTCTAGGCCCAAGTCTCTTGTCATAACTATAGTTTCTCATCTGTGGTATCATCTTGATGACGTTGTAGACTCTCAAAGGCTTTAATGCCCTTTCTGTAATGGGGAATCCAAAACTGCTTCCCGTACTCTAACTGAGACCTAACTTGTACACATTTCTCATCACCGATATGCATTTGTACCCTGTGCCCCCTATTTATAAAACCCAAACTACCATTGGACTTTTTACGGTCTTGTCTACCTATACTCACACCTCTAAGGAAATATTTGGGATTGCACTCATTTACCTCAGTGCGGGTCCTGCTGTAACACACAGACAATGGCATTTTCTGCCGCTCTTTATTTGCTTTTCACTCTTTGTTTGGAATGAGACCCTTGTCTTTTTTCAAATATGTGCCCTTTCCTCTTCACGAGTCTCTTCGTGCCACGTGCCATCCCCAAGAGGATTTTGGGCAGCCTGCTCCCAGGCAGGTCCATCACACAAAACAACAACCCTCTGAGAACCAGCCATCAAGATGTGTATAGAATTGGCCCAGGGTGATTCTCTCTCCAGTTGTCCATCTCACTCTGTGCTATACCACCTGGTCTTTCATTGGCATCTCCTCACAGTGCCTCTCAGTGCATGGCGCACACCATTATGAAATTATGCGAATTGTTCCCAAGTGTCCGTCATAATAAGAACATACGAAGAAGGAGCAGGAGTAGGCCATTCAGCCCTTTGAGCCTGCTCCGCCATAATAGAGTTTGACTACAAGCTCCTTCTGGATCTCAAGCAACTTGGGAAAACTTTCCTATACAGACATAAAATTATTTTTAAATACAAATATTACAAGGAAGATCTTTCAGTCTTAATTCTTCTTCTCCTTGAAAGTTTCTCTCAAAACCACATTGCATTGCCACCTCCCTCTCATGCATCCTACCAATTTAACCGTTCCTTTAGGCTCCCTCCTTCACCTTACCTATCTTTTGTTCACCATCCCCCAATCCCCTTCAGACGCTTGAGCACATAAATCTAGGCTGATGCTCCCAGTGCTGAGGGGGTGCTGCACTGTCAGAGGTGCCGTTTTTCAGTTGAGACGTTAATCCGAGGCCCTGTCTGCCCCCTCAGGTGTACATAAAAGATCCCATGGCACTATTGCGAAGAAGAGCAGGGGGAGTTCTCCCCGGTGTCCTGGACAATATTTATCCCTCAATCAACATCACTAAAACAGGTGATCTGGTCATTAACACGTTGCTGTTTGTGGGAGCTTGCTGTGCGCAAATTGGCTGCCGCATTTCCCACATCACAACAGTGACCACACTTCCAAAAAGTACTTCTGTAAAGTGCTTTGGGACGTCCGGTGGTCGTGAAAGGCGCTACAGAAATGCAAGTCTTTTTTTCTTTCTGTTTCTTTGCAAAGTACTCTGAGTCTTTCTTTTCCTGAGTGAGGGTTTCTACATTAAATGCACATTGCTCTTGTAGTTTGAACAGCAAAGGGAATGTAAATGACAGTTAACACTTGTCATTGGTGCCAAGCCGGTTCCTGAACTCATTCTCTCCCGTTTACGGGGACATATGTGTTTAGTCTATTGAAGCACACTCTGGGACTGACAGCGCCACTTACTCTATATCTCAGTTACACTGCTCTCATGAGCTTGTCATAACCAGGTCAATCTCCCAAGTTGCAGTCTACTTTAATCAGTCCTGTCAGCTGCCAGTGGCAGTCCCCCCCGTGGAGAGTCACCTAACAAATTTGATGGGCCAGTGTCGTCTTTCATGTCGTGATTAAATCTGAGGAGGCGGCAGCTGTTCTGTGGCAGGCTGAAATCCAGATGAAAGTATGAAATTATAAAAGAAAATCCAGCCAATATTATATGTTTAGAGTCCGAGTGCAAGCTTACTGTACTCGCTCAAGCAGCCTGTTCCCACTGTTGAATCAACAGCAGCAGAAATATTTAATCCTCAAAAGGAAAGTTTTTGCTGAACTGCATTTTACTTAAAGGAGAAGTACTTCACGCCGAAAGTCCTTTAAAGGGGAATTCCACCTAATTAATATTTGTTCAAAGTGCTCCCCTTTCTTGCAGAAGCAATTAACAGTCAATTCCTTCTGACGTATTTTTAAAATGATAAGTTTTGTTCCAACATGGAGATCCATGAGTGGGGTTTCCTCCCCTGCTAGTCCTCTCCACCCTGAACACCAATTCAATTCAATTCAATTCAAATCGCTTTATTGGCATGACAAGGTACATCTTATGTTGCCAAAGCATCGAAAAACATTCATGGTTGAACACATAAATACAGATCTATCCATACAGTGTATAAACAGATATATCCCTGAGTGTATAAATATACATTCATATAATTGTATATACTCTTTTCTTATATTTAGTGGTTGTCCCTCTGTTTATGGCAAGCTGTAACATAGTGTGCCGCTAAGGTTACACAATTTCTCTCTTCCCCTAGTAGGTATGGGAGTTTTTGGTCGTCATTCAAATTTCTGAATTCCGGGCATATTTTTGTGAATTTTGGGTAGAAATTCTCCCTTATGCCCTGATATTTTCTACAAGCTGTGAGGAAGTGCATCTCTGTCTCCACCACTCCCTGACTGCAGTGAGAGCATATCCTGTCCTCTCTTGGTAGCCGGGTCTGCCTGTGTCTACCTTTTTTGATCGCCAGGCTATGTTCACTAAGTCTGTACATTGTCAAGGTTTTTCTCAGTTTGCTATCCTTTACCATGGTCAGGTAATCAGCCATGTTGTATTGTCTGTTTAGGGCCAAGTAGCAATTGAGTTTGTTTTGGGTTTTTGTTGTTTCTGCCCAATATGACAGATATTTTTCCTTTTGCTTAGTGACGATTGTGTTGGGTCGAATTCTTTATGTTACGCTGTCACTGTCCTGGGGCTGGTTATTGTTAGTAGTGTTAGTAGTTACTTCACTGAGTCCCAGGACTAGTTGACTGAGGGTATTCTTCTTTATGGTCCTCTCTTGGCATTTCAGGGCTTCGTAATGATAGCAGTGGGGGTTGCTCATTTTTAGGTGTTTCCAAAATTTGGTGGCTCTTTTTTGGACAGTGATTATTAATGGATATTGGCCTAGTTCTGCCCTGCATGCATTGTTTATGGTTTTCCTTTGAGTCCAGAGGATACTTTTACAGAATTCTGCATGTAGGATCTCAATTGGGTGTTTGTCCCATTTTGCAAATTCTTGTTGTGTTAGCAGTCCCCACAACTCACTGCCATAGAGTGCAATTGGTTCAATTACTGATTAAAAAATTTTGAGCCAAATGCTAATTGGGATTTCTATTTGGATTGATTTTTTAATGGCATAGAAAGCCCTTCTTGCTTTCTCTTTCAGTTCATTCACAGCCAGATGAAAATTTCCCGTAGAACTGATTTTTAAGCCCAAGTATGTGTAGTTAGTGGTTTGTTCAATTTTGGTTGTTCCTAGTGTGAAATTTATTTTGGGTCCCTGATGTCTGGATCTTTGCTGGAACTCAAGGACTTTGGTTTTTTGGGGATTTATTGTCAGAGCCCAGGTCTGGCAGAACGACTCCAGCAGATCCAGGTTCTGCTGTAGACCCTTCTTAGTTGGTGACAGCAGAACCAGGTCATCTGCATAGAGGAGGAATTTAACCTTGGATTCATATAGAGCAGTTCCACAAGAGGTACAGGATGGGGTGGGGGGAGGGGGGGGAGTTGCAACTTTAAACCCGCCTAGAAACCGCTCATTGGCTGCGGAACTGCAGCAACCCACACCTTGGGCTGGTAAATTGACAAACCCAGCCTGCAGCCTGGTCTCCCTGCATTGGACAACATCCAAACTCCGTTGAAGTTGAAGGTCTTCATTTACAATTATTGCATTTTACAGTGCGGGAGGAAGCCATTCAGCTCATGTTGCCTGTGTCAACTCACTGAACGAGCAGTCCATTGCCCTTTCACCGCACCTTTTACATTTTTCTTTTTCAAATATTTGTCCACATCCCTTTCAAAGGCTATTATTTATTTTGTTTTCACCACTAAAAGTTTCTCCTAAATTCTCCCTTTGTCCTTTTGGTGATGACCTTAAATTTACGCCCTCTAGTTACTGGCTCATCGAGTGTAAAAAGTGTTTCTGAATTTAAATGATCAAAACCTCTGGTAGATCTGCTCTGAACCTTCTTGTCCTAATAAAAAGAGTCCCATTTTCTCTCGTTCTCTCTTCCCTGATATCATCTCAGTGAATCTCCTCTGCATCCTTGATATCCCTTCCTAAAGTAAGGCACCCAAAACTGGACACAACTGCGGCCTAACCAATGATTTGTGTAGGGTTAGTATCGCCCCTTTGCCTTCTATACTCTGTACCCTTATTTATAAATCCTAGGATCCCATACGCTATGTTTGCAGCTTGCTCAACTAGTCCTTCCACTTTTAAACACTTCCTCCCACTGTTAACCCTCTGCTCCTCTTTGATTCTATGCAATTCCTGCCATGTTGGAGTTCGTAACTATTGGTAGTCACTACACCTGGGAGCAGGTTGCATGCCAACGCTTCCCCCGCACCCCCCTCCCAAAATGGAGAATGAAATTGGGTTCAGGCAAAGGAGGAACTCAAAAAGGAGCAGAGGGAAAAAGCACCGTAATTGCTCCAACAAGAATGTGACTGAATCTGTGGTAAAGCTCTTTGTTTGAAGCAAATGTTAAGAAGTATGCTGAAATGTCAACGCACCCGAATCAAGGGATATGGGGCTCGGGCGGAACAGCGGTGTTGAGGTCAAAGATCAGCCATGATCTTGCTGAATGGTGGAGCAGGTTCGAGGGGCCGTATGGCCGACTCCTGCTCCTAATTCTTAAGTTCTTACACAATCTCCTCATCAGGAAAATAAGCTTGCGAGTAGGCTACTCGGTACATCCAACATCAACTTTCCGGTTCTGATTGTGGGAGTGTAGTGCTATCGCGGCACTCCTGGCACCCCCCCCCCACCACCCCGCCGTATAAAGTCCCACCCCCACCGCCACCTATCACCATTAGATGATAGTTGAAAAAGAGTTGGTGAATCTGCCGGCAGTTTGTGCAAGACCCAAGGAAAAGTTGAACAAGATAAGTCGTCGCTTTTATATTGCCTGAATTTTTATAACATGACAGCACCTTAAAATGGATCTGGTTCGGGTCCCAGTATAAAAAGGAGCTTTAGCCATCAGACAGAGAAAATTTTTATCCTGCTTGTCTGACCTGGTTTTGAACCCAAGTCCCAGAAGGTGAAAGGACGTGTTCTAATCTGCTGATGGTTATCATTGTTTTCACTGCATTTGAGAAACGCTCATTCCAAGCAGAGGGGGAAAAAAAATGAAATTTCCAGACTGTGAGATCTTAAGACCGTTGTGGAAATGTCAGAGAAATTCCATCGCCCACCTGTCTGAGTGGATATCTGTCAATGCAGTGTCACTCCTCACAGGAAGCGCCAAGCCTTACGGCGCATTCAGGTTCCACAGGCATGATTTTTGAATTTGGGCGATGAAATGAAAATCGGGAGAGATGGGCGGCTGGTCCACTATTGACCATTTTTGCACGCTCGCCCAAAGTCAAAGTGACCTCCCACAAGCTTAGCTTCAGTGAAAAGCCAAAACCGCTTCACATCAGGAGTAAACTTGGAGTGTAAATCGGGCGTGAAGGCCCAAACTGACTCCAAAGTGCAGTAGAGTGAGACTCCCTCCGCCAGGAAATCTCACTCCACTTTCTTCCGGTGTCCGTTTGGGCTCTGACACCAGATTCAGTCTGCATTTGCACTACAAATGTAGTGTAAGTGCACCTGTATTTATAGAATCATAGACTGATACAGCACAGAAGGAGGCCATTCGGCCCATCGTGTCTGTGCCGGCTCTTTGGTAGAGCTAGCCAACTAATCCCACTCCCCCGCTCTTTCTTCATAGCCCTGTACATTTTTTTTCCCTTTCAAATATTTATCCAATCCTCTTTTGAATGTTACTATTGAATCTGCTTCCACCGCCCTTTTAGGCAGCGCATTCCAGATCACAACAACTCACCGCGTAAAAAGATGTCGCCTCTGGTTCTTTTGCCAATCACCATAAATCTGTGTCCTCTGGTTACCGACCCTTCTGCCACTGGAAACAGTTTCTCCTTATTTACTCTATTAAAACCATTCATGATTTTGAACACCTCAACCAAATCTCCTCTTAACCTTCTCTACTCTAAGGAGAACAACCCCATTCCTGGTACCATTCTAATAAATCTCTCCAAGGCCTTGACATCCTTCCTAAAGCGTAGTGCCAACAATTGAACACAATACTCCAGTTGAGACGAACCAGTGTTTTATAACGGTTTAGGATAACTTCCTTGCTTTTGTGCACTATGCCTCTATTAAAAAAGCCAAGGATCCCATATGCTTATTTAACAGCCTTCTCAATTTGTCCGGCCACCTTCAAAGATTTGTGTACGTATACCCCCAGGTCTCTGTTCCTGCACCCCTTTCAAATTCTACCAATTAGTTCATATCGCTGCTCCTCATTCTTCCTATCAAAATGTATCACTTTACATTTCTCTGCGTTAAATTTCATCCGGAACATTTCTGCCCAGTTTACCAGTCTGTCTATGTCCTCCTGAAGTCTGTTACTATCCTCCTCATTGTTTACTACATTCCCAAATTTCGTATCATCTGCAAACTTTGAAATTATGCCCTGTATACCCAAGTCCGGGTCATTAATATATATCAAAAAGAGCAGCGGTCCTAATACCGACCCCTGGTGAACACCACTGTATGCCTCCCTCCAGTCTGAAAAACAACCGTTCACCACTACACACTGTGCTTTCTATCCCTTAGCCAATTTTGTATCCACGCTGCCACTGTCCCTTCAATCCAATGGTCTTTATTTTTGCTAACAAGACTATTATGTGGTATTGTTTCGAGGTTGGAAATAATCGCACTGTAAATATCTATAACTTTGATTCTGTATAATAAACCCAAAATGTGAATTATTTTGTGCTTGAATGATGAAGCAGTTGTATTGTAACTTTATATTTATCATATGATCCAGCAGACAAAGAGAAGGTCGTACGTTCACAGTGCCTGTGTGTGTCAGGGACAAGGAAAAGTGTGGCAGGGGCTTGGTCTACGTCGCACTATGATCTTGAATGGTGATAATGGCCCAGAAATTCGTGTCGGGGGCTTCCCGCGGGTGCAAGCCCCCGACCTACACTTACCTAGCGCGCCGACAGTTGAAGCCTGGCCCTGCGTGCATTTCCTATCTGTGACCCGGTCCAGCTCCCGGCGCGCTGTGCTTGCGTGATCCAGCGGCATAGTTAGTCCGATGAGTCAGCTGGGATCACATGAGCACTGGGCAACCAATCGGAGGTTGCAAAAGTTCATTCATGAGTTTGATAGTAAGAACTGTCAAACTCATGAAAACTCCGGGTGCCCAAAACAGTACTTAAACTTCAAATAAAAGTTAAAAAAACATCCCACTAATTAAATGAACTATTAATAACTGTAAAAAACTAATTTAAACAATTAATCAAATTTTTGAAAAAAATATTTTTTTATCAATTCGGGTCTAAAAATACACTTACCTTACTGTAAAGTCTTTAAAAATAATAAACCTGTGGAAAAAAGTTTTCTAACTTTAATTGATAGACCACTTACCTTTTAAAACTAAGTACTTACGTCTGCTTTTTTCTCGCGTAAAAACTGGAGGCCTTATCGCACGGGCAACCCTGTAAAAAAAAAGGAATTTCAGCGCACGCGCAGACTCCTGCGTGCACGCGTTCCACCTCTGAACCCCTTGGTTCAGAGGAAAGGAAATGCCAGTTTTCCGCGCATGCGCTGTGCATGCTGAAAACTGGCACTTCCATCGGGCCCACGCGTGAGTACACGGTGCTTACTCACGCGTTGGGACCCGAATTACTGGGCCAATGTTAACTCCACATGTTCACATGGGTTGTTCAAAGGCTGCAATTTATTATTGGCTCTGAATTTTGTGCTAATTAACATGAGGATGATTACCGCTGGGGATTGGAACGATTCCCGTTTTAGGCACCCAATGTTAGCACCAAGCTCTCCGAGGCCAAGCATAACTATGGCCAGAGGCAGAGTAAAGCTCCCTCCGTTCTGCCCCAACAATGACCCACAGCCACAACCTCAGACGTGCACTCCCCATTTCTCCAGTATAATACTTTTCCAATTCCCACACTAGCCATCCTCTGTGACCAAGCTTGCTCATTTGATGGTAGCTTAGTGGTTATGTTACTGGATTAGTAATCCAGAGGATCTGGATTAATAATCTGGTACACAGGGGTTCAAATACTCCCACGACAGCTGGGGAAATTTAAATTCAGTTAATTAAATAAATCTGGAATTAAAAAAGCTAGGCCTAGAAATTCGGTGGCGCCCCGTTTCGGGTGCCAGTCTCACCTGGGCGCCGGAAGTATCGCCCCGGAAGGAGCCGCGAGCGCCAGCCCGATATTCAGTTTCAGCGCCCCAAGCGGAAGCTCGGCGCTACTCGAGGTGCCCCGCATCCATCTTGGGGCGCTGCAGCTGAAAATCGCAGCGCAACGTGCCGCAGCGCCACATGCTGCAGCACGGCGCGCTGCGGTACTGCAGGCCTCCCTCCCCTTCTTAAAGGGGAGGGGCCTGCTGCAACACGATCGGAGATCGCGAGTGCCGGCAAAAGAGCCCGGCACCGAGGAGAAGTGCCAGGCTCTTGGGACACAGCCGGCACAACGCGGGGGGCGGGGGTTAGGAGGCCGGGGACGGGAGCGCAGAGAGGTGCTGGCAGGCGTTACAGCGGGGACGCTACCAAATATCGCAATCGGGGCGGTACCGGGGCGCTGCGCACACCGATGACGTCATCGGTGGCGGCGCAGCGCTACAGGCTAACACCGCCATTAGTGCCCCTCTAAATTTCGTGGGAGGCGGTGCCAGTGGCGCTAAACCCACTAAGTGCCCTCTTTGGGCGCTAACTGGTGGTGCAGCCCACCGAATTTCTAGGCCCTAGTATCAGTAATGGTGACCATGAAACTATTGGATTGTCGTAAAAACCCATCTGGTTCACTAATGTCCTTTAGAGAAGGAAATCTGCCGTCCTTACCCGGTCTGGCCGATATGTGACTCCAGACCCACAGCAATGTGCTTGACTCTTAACTGCCCCTCTGAAATGGCCCAGCGAGACTCTCAGTTGTACCAAACTGCATTGACAAAGTCAGCACTGTGGGAGGACCTTCACCACACGGACTGCAGCGGTTCAAGAAGGCGGCTCACCACCATCTTCTCGCGGGCAATTAGGGATGGGCAATAAATGCTGGCCTTGCCAGCGACACCCACATCCCGTGAATGAATAAATAAAAAAAGCACCAATTAGTTCCAAATTAGGAGTAGCTTTCTGTTGTTGACCCATGAACTGCTCTGAGACTGCCCAAATTTATAACAGTCAATAGAGAAGACTTTCAAAGAACTGGTTCAAATGAAGAAGGCCTTTCAGCCCATTTAATCTCATTCTACGATCCTCCTATTTTTTTTTACTTCCAGCTGAATCTTGGTTTAACATCTCACCTTTGACAACGCAGCACTTCTTCAATATTGCATAGGAGCGTCACCTGGATTAGACACTCAAGATCATGGTGGGAGGCTAAAGCCTGCCATCTTTTGACTCGCAGCCAACAATGTTACCAACTGAGCCAATCTGAGACATAAATAAAAGTGGACTTTCATTCCAGTCATCTGAGCCCGATTTGAATCCAGGTCCCAGAGATGAAGGACTGCAATCATTTTCTTGTCGCCTTTGAGTCAGAAGGTTGTGGCTTCAAGTCCCACTCCAGAGACTTGAGCACCAGAATCTAGGCTGACACTCCAGTGCAGTGCTGAGGGAGTGCTGCACTGACAGAGGTGCCGTCTTTCAGATGAGATGTTAAACCGAGGCCCCGTCTGTCCCCTCAGGTGGATGTAAAAGATCCCATGGCACTATTTTGAGGAAGAGCAGGGGAGTAATCTTCGGTGACCTAGCCAATATTTATCCCTCAATCAACGTCACTAAAAACAGATTATCTGGTCATTATCACATTGCTGTTTGTTGTGTGCAAATTGGCTGCCGCGTTTCTTACATTACAACAGTGACCACACTTCAAAAAGTACTTCATTGGCTGTAAAGTGCTTTGGGGGTCCGGAGTTCATGAAAAGCGCTGTATAAATGCAATATACTCTTTCTTTTCTTTTAGTATTTTATTTTATTAATGCTAATAGATATATCATGACATTGTTCATGGTAAGTCGGATGAAATGCTGTTCTACAGCAACAAGAATGTTATACCATGTGATGCACTGTGTATAATGTTGCTGCTGAGGTAAAGCTGTGATTAATGTGGCCTGCCAATTTAAAATCACAAATTCTAATAACCATTAATAGGCATATCTCCAGGTCAGTTACAAGTTAGTTGCTGTCAGCACAGGCAGTTTCAGATTGGCAATTACTTGTAAGTTTCTGGATCCAGGTAAGAAGAAAGCAGTGCAGAATGACTTCCTTCTTTATATACTTTAACCTTTTGAAACAAAGCAGATGCTATCTTCTTCTTCTTCTTCTTCCTCTTCTTAGGCAGTCCCTCGGAACCGAGGATGACTTGCTTCCACATTAAAAATGAGTTCTCAGGTGACTGATGAGCCCAATGCGGGACCTACAGTCTCTGTCACAGGTAGGGCAGACGGTGGTTGAAGGGGCGGGTGGGTGGGGTGTTTGGGTTGACGTGCGCTCCTTGCGCTGCCTGCGCTTGGCTTCCGCTTGCTCCCGGCGAAGAGACTCGAGGTGTTCAGCGCCTTCCCGGATGCTTCTTCTCCACTTTGTGCCGTCTTGGGCCAGGGATTCCCAGGTGTCAGTGGGGATGTTGCACTTTTTCAAGGAAGCTTTGAGGGTGTCCTTGAAGCATTTCCTCTGCCCACCTGGGGCTCTCTTGCCGTGCCGGAGCTCCGAGTAGAGCGCTAGTTTTGGGAGTCTCGTATCGGGCATGCGGACAATGTGACCCGTTCATCGGAGCTGATCGAGCGTGGTCAAAGCTTCGATACTGGGGATGTTGGCCTGAGCAAGAACACTGACGTTGGTGCACATATCCTGCCAATGGATTTGCAGGATCTTGCGGAGGCAGCGTTGGTGGTACCTCCCCAGTGCTTTGAGGTGCCTGCTGTACATGGTCCATGTCTCTGAGGCATACAGCAGGGCAGGTATCCCTGCTGCTCTGTAGACCATGAGCTTAGTGCTGGGTTTGAGGTCCTGGTCTTCAAACACTCTCTTCCTCAGGCAATCGAAGGCTGCACTGGCACACTGAAGGCAGTGTTGGACTTTGTCGTCAACATCTGCCCTTGTTGACAGTAGGCTCTCAAGGTATGGAAAGTGGTCCACGGTGTCCAATATATATATAATCTTTACATTATTAAAGCTGTCATTGAAATCAATGGATAACACAGTGTTGGGGTCAGTCCATTGTAATCATTGGATATTGCTGTAATGGTATTGCCTGCTAGTCTTATTGCCCCCAGAGGTGGTGCTACAACATTGAAGAAGCTATTGCAAGGATGCCCAATATTCCTTGTCCCAGAGATGGCAGTATAAGCTCTCCCAGCCTGTTATGACAAACACAGCTGAAAGATATACTATTACTTCCGACTAACTGTGAACAAGGGCACAGGAGGTTACATAAGAACATAAGAATTAGGAGCAGGAGTAGGCTATATGGCCCCTCGAGCCTGCTCCACCATTCAACAAGATCATGGCTGATTTTCGACCTCAACTGCACTTTCCTGCCCGATCTTCATATCCTTTGATTCCCCTAGAGTCCAAAAATCTATCTATCTCAGCCTTGAATATACTCAACGATTCAGCATCCACAGCCCTTTGGGGTAGAGAATTCCAAAGATTCACAACTCTCTGAGGTTAGAAATTTCTCCTCATCGCAGTCTTAAATGGCTGGCCCCTTATCCTGAGGCTATGCCCCCTAGTTCTAAACACTCCAGCCAGGGGAAACAACCTCTCAGCATCTAGGTTCACTGTATATGAGCTTTTGTTTTCAGCAGGTAGCATTTTGGGCAGAACGTATTTATCCTTTATTCCCCTTTAAACTTAACTCTACTAAACAAAATGCCATCAACGAAAATGATATTTTTCTTAACAATCCTGCAAATTGCCAGAAGAAAGAGCACCATGGAAAAAGTAGTCCGAATCTGGGCAAGACTTAATTGGAAAATGATACAACGCATGTATGATTCTCACACCTGTTTATAATAATTGAATTGGCATGTTTCGTTTTTCAACCAGAAAGAGTCAATTGTGCAACAAGGGCTCTGTTGGTTATCTGTAATAACATTGAAATCAGAATATTAATCTTTGTTTTAGAAGTTGGAAATGGGCAATTTTCCTTTTCAAAAAATGTACACCACTTGCAGGTCTTAACCTTAGCAACAGGTCAGGGTTTTCTCACAATAGGATTTCAGACTGTTGGATGGTAATTAATTCTGATTGGGTTCCAGTGAGATCTCATCACTGTTTAATCTGCCCTTTACCCTGTTTCAGCAGGAAAACTGCCCCAGGAGCGGACCTACTGCACAAATCCAATTACCTCGTTATTGCTATCCTGGAATGGTGGTTGAGCGTACAATGATACCCCCTTATCAGTAAAAACCCCCACATAGGCACGGTTTATGGTTTTTCTCCTCTGGTTCTGCAATTACGCAGAATATTCTGACTAACTACAGCATTTTAACTGATGTTCCCTGAACATTTTACATACTATTTGCCTTTTAATTATCGCTTGATCCTTGCAGCGATTATGTCATGATTCAGTGGGGGAAGGGAGCAACAGCTATTACTAACAAACAAGAAGATACATCACAGAACAAAAGCACCCACAGAGGAACATAGGAACAAGAGGAGGCCATTCAGCCTCTCGAGCCTGTTCCGCCATTCAATGAGATCATGGCTGATCTGTGACCTAACTCCATATACCCGCCTTTGGCCCATATCTCTTAATACCCTTGGTTAACAAAAAGCTATCAATCTCAGATTTAAAATTAACAATTGATCTAGCATTAATTGCCGTTTGCAGAAGAGAGTTCCAAACTGCTACCACCCTTTGTGTGTAGAAGTGTTTCCTAATTTCACTCCTGAAAGGTCTGGCTCTAATTTTTAGACTACGCCCCCTAGTCCTAGAATCACAACCAGTGGAAATAGTTTCTCTCTGTCCACCCTATCTGTTCCCCTTAATATCCTGACCCCTTAACCTTCTAAATTCTAGGGAATACAACCCTACATAACAGATCACGGTATTTGTACAAATAATAGTTATCTCGGAATGATTTCAAATTATGATGTCATCTTGAAGATGGTTTTGATGAATGGTACCAGTCAAAATATTAATCTAATGTTCTTCTTTTTTGTCATTCACTGACTTGCTGTGCATTTCCATGTTTTCAGCATTTTTTTTGATCAGTTATAAGCTACTCAAACTTTATTCTCCTTGTTTATAATCTCATCTGAACCCCTTGATGATGATTACTGGCCAATTCTGGGCATCACACTTTAGGAAGGACATGTTTAAAATCATGGAGCATTGAGATAGAGTAAATAAAGAGAAACTGTTCCCAATGGCTGAAGGGTCGATAACCAGAGGGCACAGATGTAAGGTGATTGGCAAAAGAACCAGAGGCGACATGAGGAAAAACCTTTTTTACGCAACGATTGGTTAGGATTTGGAATGCACTGCCTGATAGGGTGGTGGATACAGATTCAATAGTAGCCTTCAAAAGGGAATTGGATAAATATCTGAAGGAGAAAAAATTGCAGGGATATGGGGAAAGAGCGGGAGAGTGGGACTAACTGGATTGCTCCTAGAAAGAGCCGGCGCAGACTCGATGGACCGAGTGGCCTCCTTCTGTGCTGTACTATTCTATGATTCTATGATTCTTCACCATCGCCCAGTAGTAGAGACAGGATTTGCTGTCTTGGCTCAGTTGTATCACTCCTTGGGTTAATTGGTCAGGCATTACACCACATCCTTGATCTTGCTCCAATTTCACTCTTAACATGTCAGCAGCTAGGACACAACCTTCCATGTTGGTGGAGGAGATCCCTACACCAACATGGCCAATACTACATGAGATCTGAGGTGGGCAGATTGAATCCTAGCCAGACAGATAGGGTCTACGCACCCATAGCCAACTTGTCATGGTGGACTGGACTTCTGTGTGCAAAAAGCAGAAATCATCAATAAAACCAGGAAGGACTTGGAACGTTCAAGAGGATCAGAAAACCTTTGGTAAATTGGTTTCAGCCCCATTCCCTATATTCTAACAGCTGTCTTCTTTAGAATTTGCAATTATTACTAAATAACTTAAAAACCTCTCCTTCATTTTAGTCTGTAATTCTTCCAGCTTCTGACCAACTCATTGCAAAATGATCTGATAATCTAAATTCGATATAATACAAACTCCATCATCTGCAGCTGATGACAACATTTAAAGAAGGTTTTATTTGTCTTGGATGATTAAGGATTGTTATAAAAGGCAAGATTAAACAAATCTGGAGTATCAGAAAGATGAATATTGTGGCATATCATCAAAGCGTTTTTGAAATGATTTTTTTTTCTCCCTGCTTTGATTTGACAACCAATAAAAGATATCTCTCGATCTCTCCTGGGATAGTCATAAGCCTCTTGATTCCTTTAATGCGGCCCGTGCTCGAATTCTGTGAAGTGTTTTAAATGGTGACTTTGTTAGAAATAAAAAATCTTCGTCTCAGGGTGAGCTACACTTACAGGTGCTGTGCATTGTGTGTTTGTTTTTTTAACGTGATATTGTGGACAACTGACATTTCATCCTGCGGATGACATTACATCTGACATGTTGCAGGCTACACATTTAAAGCCTTCTTTAATCACCAACTCTTGGCAAATACAGCTGATCTTTGTCGTAGAAACAGAAGATGCTGCAAATATTCAGCAGGCTGGTCAGCTTCTGAAAAAAGGAAAGCTAGGTTAAAGTTTCCAGTAAAGACACTATTCAATTGTCAAGAGATGAATACAGGAAACTCTCGATTTACCGGCACCTAAATAACTGGAAATCTCTGTTAACCGGCAAAATTCAGGAGTAGGTTCAGGTAAGTTTTACTTCATATTAGTGGCCGTTCCTGGATCTGTGGCCATGTAACCGGGGTTCCTGCACAGGGACGCCTGGATCTGTGGCCGGTGTTCCTGCACCTGTTGCCATGCAACAGGGACGCCTGGATCTGTGGCTGCGTACGGGGCTCTCGTACATTTTACTATACCTCTCTGTAATCCGGACTTTTTGATAAACCGGCACCACGTCGGTCCTGTCGGTGCCGGGTAAACAAGTTTCCTGTACTTGTATTTATGTAGCTGCTTATTTCTCAGAAATATCTTAAAGCACTTCACATACAGTGAATAATCTTGGAGGTGCAGTTGCTGTGATAGAAGCAAATACAGCAAGAGTTTTGCACCCAAGATCCCACAATTAGCAATGAGATGAATGGCCAGTTATAGAAACATAGAAACATAGAAGATAGGAGCAGGAGTAGGCCATTCGGCCCCTTGAGCCTGCTCCGCCATTCAATGCGATCATGGCTGATCATCCAAATTCAGTACCCGGTCCCTGCTTTCCCCCCATATCCCTTGATCCCTTTAGCCTTAAGAAATATATCCAACTCCTTCTTGAATATATTTAATGAATTGGCCTCCACTGCCTTCTGTGGTAGAGAATTCCACAGGTTCACCACTCTCTGGGTGAAGAAATTCCTCCTCATTTCTGTCCTAAATGGTTTACCCCTTATCCTTAGACTGTGACCCCTGGTTCTGGACTCCCCGACCATCGGGAACATCCTTCCTGCATCTAGTCTGTCCAGTCCTGTCAGAATTTTATAAGTTTCAAAGAGATCCCCTCTCATTCTTCTAAACTCCAGCGAGTATAAGCCCAATCGACCCAATCTCTCCTCATATGTCATTCCTGCCAGAACATCCTTCCTCAGATAAGGCGACCAAAACTGCACACAATACTCAAGATGTGGTCTCACCAAGGCCCTGTACAACTGCAGCAAGACATCCTTGTTCCTGTACTCAAACCCTCTCGCTACGAAGGCCAACATACCACTTGCCTTCTTAACCGCCTGCTGCACCTGCATGCTTACCTTCAACGACTGGTGCACAAGGATACCCAGGTCTCGTTGTACTTCCCCTTCTCCCAATCTATTGACATTCGGATAATAATCTGTCTTCTTGTTTTTGACACCAAAGTGGATAACCTCACATTTATCCATGTTATATTGCATCTGCCATGCTTCTGTAGTTCCCTTGTCTAGATCATTAATATATATTATGAATATCTGGGGTCCAAGGACCGATCCCTGCGGTACCCCACTAGTCACTGCCCGCCACTCGGAAAAAGACCCGTTTATTCCAACTCTTTGCTTTTTTTTCCCGAAATGAGCTTGGATGTTCTCAACCCAGTTCATGGTGCGCACCAGTTCACTGTGGAAAACGGCTCCTAATTCGTCACAAATGGCACAGAATTAGCAATCCCAGCCACGGAAGGGATCAGCACCAGGACTTGATGCTGGAAGTAGAAATATATTCCATTTCCCATCACGGAACCCTTCACTCACCAACAGTCAGCACTCCCAGGTCAGATAGAGCACAGTTATAAGCAGCTCTTATTCCATTATCCCCAGAAATGTGCCTTAACCTCTCGCTGCATGAAACGCACCCCTTACTGCATAGGACTTCTGTTGTGGGCTTGCACCAACTGATTTCACCTTTACAGCCAACCGCAGTCATGAGTGCCAGAACTAAATCCGAGCTTTAGGAGAATTAACCCATTGCACCACCTATTTAACGCTATGATCAGTTACCTCACGGAGGTCTGTGTGACACATCTTTAATTTTACAGGTGAATTATGATGAACTTCATGACTGCAATTAAAAAGCATTATTCGGCAGTCCTCCACGTGGTATTCTGGTTATAATACTCATGGTTTTTGTTGTATATATTAAACAATGACCTGGCAATGTTGCAGTGTCAGAGCAGCACCACAAGCATCGAAGCATGATCTTATTTATTTGGCTGTTCATTGAGGGGATTTATTTCGTTGTTTATGCTTCTACACATGTGTTGTAACATGTGCTGTTCCCTCATAACCAAATGTCTTTTTAGACATTTAAGGGCTGCCTTTTCTGCCCCCTCCCCAGGTACTACGCAAAGTCCACTGCTCCTGACCAGCTTCCAGGATCACAGGAATTTCCTGCCCCAGGCCTTTTAAAAGGTCCAGTGCAGGTCCACTCTATGCATGGAACGTTCAAGCTCCAACTGTGGCCTTGCTTAAACGTGCCTCATTTTGGGGCTACAACCCTGTTGAGATGTGTAAATTGAGCAAAGTTATTCACAGAAGAGGAAATCATATATAGACACATATAGGTTTACATGGGATATTACCAGAACTAAGAGCAAAATAACCATCTCACGGATCTCAAGTGCACGTGGCAGATGGTAGAAGGTGTATGGAATGAATAGGTTTGATGGACTGAATGATCATTTCTGACTCCATACTATGGTCTTACGGCATTCAAAAACATTTCAGATAAGAAAGTCTTGCATTTATATAGCGTCTTTCACCAGCTCAGGATGTCTCAAAGCACTTTACAGCCAATGAAATACTTTTTGAAGTGTACTCACTGTTGTAATGTGGCAGCCAATTTGTGCACAGCAAGCTCCCACAAACAGCAATGTGATAATGACCAGATAATCTGTTTTAGTGATGTTGATTGAGGGATAAATATTGGCCCAGGACACAGCTCCCCTGTTCTTCTATTGAAACAGTGTTATGGGATCTTTTGGCATCCAATTTAGAGAGCAGGCAGGGGCTCAGTTTAATGTCTTAACTGAAAGACAGCACCTCCGACAGTGCAGCACTCCCTCAGTTGCAAATTTGAACCGGTGACAGTGCGGGAAGCTCGCAGTTCGAGGGGAAGGAGGGAGAGCCGGGCATGGAGACCTGAGGCCAGACGGTGAGCGTGAGAAGAAGGACACCATATTGTGTAGCCGGCAACAGGGAGGAGGAGTCCGCGGAGACGGAGCGGCTGATGGACATCGCGTTCCCACTGCCATTGGACGCAATTGAATTGACTTTTACTGAACATGGCGCTGTAGAATAGCGACGTGTCTCTGTGAGCTCCCACAGCCTATTGTGGAAGTGATCGGGGAGTAAAAACTTTCCATTGTAGTACAGGTAGACTATCCTTTATCCAAAAACCTTGGGACCAGCTGTGTTTCGGTTTTTGGAATTTTTCGGATTTCAGAAGGTTTTCATCTCCGTATCTGACAACAAACACTGTTGCTTAGCAACAGCTTGTAAACACTCGGGCCCTGCCTTGGAAGCGTCTCTGAAGCTGTTGCTAAGCTACAGAGACTTTTTCCGCAGCCTGACTGTTTAAAAAAATGCTAGGGGAAAAAAAACCGAACAAAACGGCTGCTGATTTCTGCCGTTAGATCGAGGTTTCCGGCTCCCCCTGCTCCGTATCTGAATTCCTTGACTTAGCGGGGGTCTGGGGCTCGACTGCCGCCGCCAGTTGTGGTAAAGCTGGATATCGGCTGACTCCTACACTAAGCTGGCCCGCAAATCAGGTCGGGGGGGGGAAGAAAAGACTATCGGACGGGCCACTGCAGCTATCGGACGGGCCGCTGTATTGTTGGGTTCACTCTCCCGGTACCTCCTTCACACTGCCCAGCTCGGCCTGCAATCTCCTACCCAGGAGGGAACTCTGTGACCCTCTGCCCTGCTCACAGGGAAAGGCAGAGCTCCCGGACCACTCCTGTCATGTTCGACGCCACTCGGGTCATGTCGTATGCACGACTTACGCTCCACGAAAAAACTTTCAGTTTTTAGAGGTTTTCGGCTTTTGGAAGTGCGGATAAAGGATAGTCTACCTGTAATACATATGGCAAATAAAATTGATTTGATTTTGAGTGTCGCCTAGAATTTTGTGCTCAAGTCTCTGGAGTGGGATTTGAACCCACAGCCTTCTGACTCAAAGGCAAGAGTGCTACCCACTAAGTCACAGCTCAGATACAAAAATACGGATAATAAAAGGTCATCCAGCTGTCTGTCTACATCCATCCACTATTTGCATCTTGGTTTGAGAACCAAATCCAACATTTTTATTACAGTCAGGCTGAGTGGCCTGTTTCTGTGCTGTAATTTTACGTCATTCTATGTAATCCTCCATTAGGCCATGAGCATTGGATCAAAAATTAAATGGCGAGTCTTTGCTTGGCATGGTTTATTTCTTTATTTCCTGTGTTGTTTGCTGGTTTTGAAGATTCTCCAACAATAGCTAGCTGCCATATGTGGCTTCAGAGTTAATAGTTATTTTGGAATCTTCCTTCTTCTTCTTAGGAACCAAGGATGACTTGCTGCCACATTAAAAATGAGTTCTCAGGTGACTGATGAGTCCAGTGCGGGACCTACAGTCTCTGTCACAGGTGGGGCAGACGGTGGTTGAAGGGGCGAGTGGGTGGGGTGCTTGGGTTGACGTGCGCTCCTTGCGCTGCCTGCGCTTGGCTTCCGCTTGCTCCCAGTGAAGAGACTCGAGGTGTTCGGCACCTTCCCGAATGCATCTCCTCCACTTTGAGCGGTCTTGGGCCAGGGATTCCCAGGTGTCGGTGGGGATGTTACACTTTTTCAAGGAGGCATTGAGGGTGTCCTTGAAGCATTTCCTCTATCCACCTGGGGCTCTCTTGCCATGCCGGAGCTCCGAGTAGAGCGCTTGTTTTGGGAGTTTTGGGAGTCTCGTATCGGACATGCGGACAAAGTGACCCGTCCATCGGAACTGATCGAGCGTGGTCAAAGCTTCGATGCTGGGGATGTTGGCCTGAGCAAGAACACTGACGTTGGTGCGCCTGTCCTGCCAATGGATTTGCAGGATCTTGCGGAGGCAGCGTTGGTGGTACCTCTCCAGTGCTTTGAGGTGCCTGCTGTACATGGTCCATGTCTCTGAGGCATACAGCAGGGCGGGTATCACTGCTGCTCTGTAGACCATGAGCATAGTGCCGGGTTTGAGGTCCTGGTCTTCAAACACTCTCTTCCTCAGGTGACCGAAGGCTACACTGGCACACTGAAGGCGGTGTTGGACTTCGTCATCGATGTCTGCCCTTGTTGACAGTAGGCCCCCGAGGTATGGAAAGTGGTCCACGTTGTCCAAGGCCTTGTCGTGGATTTTGATAATCGGGGGGCAGTACTATGTGGCGGGGCAGGTTGGTATAGGACCTTTGTCTTACGGATGTTTAGTGTAAGGCCCATGCTCTTGTACACTTCGGTGAAGGTGTTGATGATGGTTTGGAGTTCGACCTCCGAGTGAGCGCAGACGCAAGCGTCATCTGCATACTGTAATTCGACGAGAATGGGATGACCTTGGATCTGGACTGGAGGCGATGGAGGTTGAACAGTTTTCCATTTGTTCTGTAAATTAGCTCCACTCCAGTGGGGAGCTTACTGAGGGTGAGATGGAGCATTGCAGCAAGGAAGATCAAGAAGAGCATTGGTGCGATGACACAGCCTTGGTTGACTCTGGTTCGTACGTGAATTGGGTCTGTGGTGGAACCGTTGGTCATTTTGGAATGCTCATAAGCTCATTGCTGGAGTCCTATGAGCTGAATGTGAAAGGTGAGAAAATGTAACATAAGCTACAGCCTACCACAAAAAGCTTACATCATGTGCTACGTGGCAACATTTAAACAGCTTTGGTTTCCCACCAACCATACTTATAGATAAATGAAGAAGCATCTGTGGCTTTACTAGCATCTTTTACAGCTGGCTCCTTATTATATATATTGGCCCAGAAATTCGGGTCTCCACGGGTGAGTACGCAAGGGGTACTCACCCGTAGGCCCAACGGAAGTGCCGGTTTCGTGCATGCACTGCGCATGCACAGGAAACATAGAAACATAGAAACATAGAAGATAGGAGCAGGAGTAGGCCATTCGGCCCCTCGAGCCTGCTCCGCCATTCAATGAGATCATGGCTGATCATCCAAATTCAGTACCCTGTCCCTGCCTTCTCCACATATCCCTTGATCCCTTTAGCCTTAAGAAATATATCCAACTCCTTCTTGAATATATTTAATGAAACCGGAACTTCCGTTCCCTTAAAGGAAGGGGTTCAGAGGTCGAACGCGTACGCCGGAGAGGCAGCGCGTGCGCATCGAACTTACGTTTTTTTTCCAGGTTTCTCCGGGAGGGTAAGTCTCCAGGAGTTGCACTTTTAAAAAGCAGGCGCAAGGCTTGCTTTTAACAAGGTAAGTGGTGAATTAATTGAAATTAAAACATTTTTTCCACAGGCTTATTATTTTTAAATACTTTAAAGAAAGGTAAGTTTATTTTTAGTCCTGTTAGAAAAGGTAATTAAGTTTTTCAAAAATGTAAATTATTGTTTAAAATAGTTATTTTATGTAATTTATAGTTATTTTTAAAATGTGATGTTTTAAAAAAAAATTATTTGAAGTTTTAGTGGTGTTTTGGGGCTTATAGTATTTATAGGTTTGACAGCTCTTCCTGTCAATTTTATGAATGAAGCATTCCCTGCTACCATTGGCGCTCCATGGCCCACATGATCCCAGGGGACGCTTCGAATTAACTGCGCCCCTGGGATACGCGAGCACTGCGCGCCGGCAGTTGGAGGAGGCCCAGGATCGGAATCCCACGCGGGCCCACAGCTCAACGGCCGGCGCGCTAGGTAAGTGCAGGTCGGGGGCTTGCACCCGCGGGAAACCCCCGACCCGAATTTCTGGGCCATTATATAGAAACATAGAAACATAGAAGATAGGAGCAGGAGTAGGCCATTCGGCCCCTCGAGCCTGCTCCGCCATTCAATGCAATCCTGGCTGATCATCCAAATTCAGTACCCTGTCCCTGCCTTCTCCCCATATCCCTTGATCCCTTTAGCCTTAAGAAATATATCCAACTCCTTCTTGAATATATTTAATGAATTGGCCTCCACTGCCTTCTGTGGTAGAGAATTCCACAGGTTCACCACTCTCTGGGTGAAGAAATTCCTCCTCATCTCTGTCCTAAATGGCTTACCCCTTATCCTTAGACTGTGACCCCTGGTTCTGGACTCCCCGGCCATCGGGAACATCCTTCCTGCATCTAGTCTGTCTAGTCCTGTTAGAATTTTATAAGTTTCAATGAGAACCCCTCTCATTCTTCTAAACTCCAGCGAATATAAGCCCAATCGACCCAATCTCTCCTCATACATCAGTACATATATCGGTACTTGTGTCGTTTGCTCCATTTTAGAGATAGGTGTGATTTAGTGGATCATTTAGAGATAGGCGGATTATCCTCCGCCATTTCCGCTACCTCCAAAGCGATCCCACCACCAAACGCACCTTCCCCTCCCCTCCTCTTTCAGCATTCCGTAGGGACTGCTCCCTCCGAGACACCCTAGTCCACTCCTCTATCACCCCCAGCACCCCTTCCTCTTCGCCTGGCACCTTCCCGTGCAAGCGCAGGAGATGTAACACCTGCCCCTATACCTCCCCCTTCCCACTGTCCAGGGCCCCAAACACCCCTTCCAGGTGAAACAGCGATTTACTTGTACTTCTTGCAATCTAGTATACTGTATTTGCTGCTCACGATGCGGTCTCCTCTACACTGGGGAGACCAAACGCAGATTGGGTGACCGCTTTGCGGAACACCTCTGTTCAGTCTGTAAGGGTGACCCCGAGCTTCCGGTCGCCTGTCACTTTAATTCACCGCTCCATTCCCACTTGGACCTCACCGTCCTTGGCCTCTTGCATTGTTCCACGGAAGCTCAACGTAAACTCGAGGAACAGCACCTCATCTTCCGATAAGGCACTTTACAGACTTCCGGACTCAATATCGAGTTCAACAATTTCAGATCATAACCTCGGCCCCTATTACATTTTTACTTATATTTTTTATCCACCCCTTTGTTTTGGTTTTTCCCTCCCCCCCCTTCCTTTTTTTCCTCTCTCCCACACGGCAGCAGTCTCTCATTCTGCCAGAACATTTCACACCTAATCTAGAGCCGTCTTTTGTCTCCACTAGTCCTATCACCATCTCGTCTCGTTTTGAATACCTCTTAATGTCTCTTCACTTCTTTTGTTCTCTCCCAGCCCTGCCTTTCGATCTATTTCATTTCCTTTCCAGTTTTGAAAAAGGGTTAGACCCGAAACGTCAACTCTAATTTCTCTCCACGAATGTTGCCTGGCCTGCTGAGTTTTTCCAGCATTTTCTGTTGTTATTTGTGATTTAGTGGGTTTGCTGGTGTGTTCTATCGAGTTTGTTAGTATGACTGAGTTTGTTGGTATATTCCAGTTGGTTTGCCTGTTGCACTATATTATACTGGGTTTGTTTGAGCATTTTAGTAGGTTTGTCACAAATTACATCCTTTGTGACAGTGACAAAGTTAAACTATCCCTTCTCGCCTGTCTGCAGCCTTTGACACGGTTGACCACTCCATCCTCCTCCAACGCCTCTCCACCATCGTCCAGCTGGGTGGGACTGCACTCGCCTGGTTCCATTCTTATCTATCTAATCGTAGCCAGAAAATCACCTGCAATGGCTTCTCTTCCCACTCTCGCATCGTCACCTCTGGGGTCCCCCAAGGATCTATCCTTGGCCCCCTCCTATTTCTCATCTATATGTTGCCCCTTTGCGACATCATCTGAAAACACGGTGTCAGTTTCCACATGTATGTTGACGACACCCAGCTCGACCTCAGCACCACTTCTCTCGACCTCTCCACTGTCTCTAAATTGACACACTGCTTATCTGACATCCAGTACTGAATGGGCAGAAATGATGTCCAATTAAATATTGAGAAGACCGAAGCCATTGTCTTCTGTCCCCGCCACAAACTCCGTTCCCTAGCCACCGACTCCATCCCTCGCCCTAGCATCTGTCTGAGGCTGAACCAGACTGTTAGCAACTTTTGACACTGAAATGAGCTTCTGACCACATATCCGTGGCATAACAAAGATTGCCTATTTCCACCTCTGTAACGGAGTGGGCCTTTGGCGTAGCGGTAGCATCCCTGCCACTGGGCCAGAAGGGGTAGGTTTTCAAACCCCGCTCCAGACAGTCCCAGCAAGTGAAGTCAGAGCTCCAGCTCTAAATTCTCAATTGACATCCAGCAGGATACATGTGTGTGGGTGGCCCCCCCACCCTCATATGGGTTGTGGGAACCTGTAAAACCCTCCTGCCATAGGACTAACCACCCTAATGACTGGTACAAAGATGGTTACAGTCACAGAAAGAGCATTAACGTGGCTAGAAATCCTTCATACAGTTCCCCAAAGGGAACAGTGTGAAGACACGTACGACAACAACCTCCATAACATTGGCCATCTCTGCCCCTGCCTCAGCTCATCTGCTTTTGAAACCTTCATCCATGCCTTTGTTACCTCTAGACTTGACTATTCAACACACTCCTGGCCGGCCTTCCACATTCCACCCTACGTAAACTTGAGGTCGTCCAAAACTTGGCTGCCCGTGTCCTAACTTGCACCAACTCTCGTTCATCCATCACCCCTGTGCTCACTGACATTCTTTGGCTCCCGGTTGAGCAATGCCTTGATTTCAATATCCTCATCCTTATTTTCAAATCCCTACATGGCCTCGCCCCTCTCTATCTCTGTAATCTCCTGCAGCCCCACAACCTCCCGAGATATCTGCGCTCCTCTAATTCTGCCCTCTTGAGCATCCCTGATTATAATCACTCAACCTTTGGTGGCCATGCCTTAACCTGCCGAGGCCCTAAGCTCTTGAATTCCCTCCTAAACCTCTCCGCCTCTCTTTCCTCTTTTAAGATGCTTCTTAAAACTTATCTCTTTGACCAAGCTTTTGGTCACCTGTCCTAATTTCTTATGTGGCTCGGTGTCAATTTTTTGTCTTATTACGCTCCTGTGAAGCATTGGACATTTTACTGCATTAAAGGCGCTATATAAATACAAGTTGTTGTTGTTGGTATGTTTGATTGGGCCGGGTAATGTATTCTACTCAGTTTGTTGGTGTGCTTTACAATATGTTATGCATCCTCCGATGGGTTTTCCTATGTTAAGATATATGCCATTCCTTGCCTTGAAAGGAAAGAAAGAATTGCATTTATATAGCGCCTGACATGGCCACCAGATGTCCCAAAGCACTTTACAGCCAATGAAGTACTTTTTGAAGTGTAGTCACTGTTGTAATGTAGGAAACGCGGCAGCCAAATTGCGCACAGCAAGCTCCCACAAACAGCAATGTGATAATGACCAGATAATCTGTTTTTGTTATGTTGATTGAGGGATAAATATTGGCCAGGACACCAGGGATAATTCACTTGCCCTTCTTCGAAATAGTGCCATGGGATCTTTTACGTCCACCTGAGAGAGCAGACGGGGCCTCAGTTTAACGTCTCATCCGAAAGACGACACCTCCGACAGTGCAGCACTCCCTCAGTACTGCGCTGGCGTGCTCAAGTCTCAAGGAGTGGGGCTTGAACCCACAGTTTTCTGACTCAGAGGTGAGAGTGCTACCCACTGAGCCACTACGTGGCTCCTCAATAGGATTGCCCATTCTTAAGTGAACAGTTATCAGTTGTCAGGTTCCAAGATGCAGCCGAACATCCAATTGTACCCCTAGATGTAGTTTCAGAGCCTCAATCACCTCCCAACTCAATCCTCCAGAGCCCACCATGGTGCCTGTTTGGCTTCTCCCAAATCAGTCTTTAGTTTTAATCATTTTTCACCTTCTTTAATCAGTAAATTTCTGTGTGATTGGGCTTCCGAGTCTGATCAGCAATTGCCAGCCCTGGTCTCTGCCTCAATCAGTTCAAGCCCCGATGTCAGATCTCCAGAATCCTCCTTACTCCCACCTCACCGTTTCTGCAGTTTCAGTTTTATTTTTACTTGCTTTTCATCTTTACCATCATTTTTTTTGTTCTTCTTTTACATTTTACACTTGCATTAATTATTAAATTGCCCGAGATCGAGCCTCTGGCTGTTCCAGCTCTTCCACCAGTCCCGATTGCCACCGCCACCTCTTATCAAGGTTCTAGTCTTATTCTCGTTTAGCCTTTTCACAATTTGTTTCCATTAAGGAATACTTTTCAATTAAATTATCTTTAATGTATAATTATAAAAATATTTATTAATTTAATTAATTTAAATAATATACAAATTTAAATGTTAACTTATAAATATATATTTGTTTTAATTTACATATATATTAACAGTACTCATTTACAATTAATTTTAAAAATGCTAATTTTAACATTTTACATTAGTTAACTGATCATTTCCATATTTTACTCAATTAGTAGCACAAATTATTAGTTTGATATTTTACTGAGTGAAATCTGCTAAGCTGTGATTTCAATTTTTCATTTATTATTTATTCAAGATGACATCTTGCATTATTTCCAGCGTTTTAGAATGTTGTTGATCGGGGGGAGGTTAGCGTTTTCATGTGTGTGAGACAATATAGGAGCAACTTGGTTATCTTGTAACGCACGGCACACAATGCTGTGGACAGCAACTGCATCAATAACTCCATCAGGACGTCAGGTCCATCAAGGCAACAGACTATCCTCTGACTAGCCATGGGCAATGCCATGGGAGATCATCTAATTTTATTTTTATATATAAATAAAAGATCAAAATTAGGAAAGGCAAACTGAGCCCATCTCAATCATCTTGCAGACTGGGTGTAGATAAGGCATCTTGGGGGAAAAATTCAGTTGGTTTGTGCCTCCCGTTAGCGCCTTAAGAGGGCGCTAATGGGGCGCAAAGCATCTAGTGCCTGGGCGCGGCGATGTTTGCGCCGCTCGCGAAAACAACTAGACATTTTGCGGCAGCGCTAAACACTACCGCCATGATCTCCTGCGCCAGCAGATCGTGGCGTCAGTCGAGTGCGCAACGCCCCAGTAGCGCCCCGGACCGGATACTGAGTGGCACCCCCTGCCTTACTGCCTGCCGCTAGCAACGACAGGTTGAGGGGAGCGTTTTGCAGTCAGAAAGGGACTGGGGGAGCGCTATTTAAAGGTGACCGCTTCCTGCCTTTCTTTGTTGGTGGCATTTTTGCACCACGCATTCTGAGAGAGAGGGAGAGAGAGAGACTTCTGGAGAGATTCAACGCTGTGTGAAGGAGTTTTGGGTACTGAGCAGCACTTTGCAGGTTCATTTTGATTTGCCCTTCCTTGTATCGATTTAGAAGAGACTGTGGGGGCTGCACTCTGAGCTCTTTCCCTAGGTCTCTCCATTGTTCTTTCCAGCAGATTTGATGTACAGGTCTCTCCAGGCCGAGATTCAAGGCTGCAATGAGCAGGATGTGGATGGAGAGCAAAATCAACCCTCCCCTTTAAGATGAAAACAGAAAATGCTGGAGAAGCTCAGCAGGTCAAGCAGCATCTGTGAAGAGAGAAACAGAGTTAACCTTTCAGGTCAGAACTCCCCTTTAAGAATTGGCCAGCACCAGTGTGTCTGTGTTCCATTGCTGACTGACATCACATGAGCTTCGCCAGTGCTCTGAGGTAGCGCCTCGCTCCTCGGCCTTTGCGCCTTAAGACAGGTGTGAAGCACCTGATTTAGCGCTCCAATCACCTCCAAGTTTGCTGTCGGAGGCGATAATTAGTGTCAGGTGCTAAACTTTGCGCATGGCCGATAATTGCGCCCCAAATGGGACGATACTGAATTTTTTTCCCCCTTGTATCTGCTGAAATATTTTAGTGGGTTTGTTGGTGTGATTTAATGGGTTTGTTGGTGTGATTTAATGGGTTTGTTGGTGCATTATATTGGGTTTGTTGCTGTTTTTCGATCACAGAATCACAGAAGGAGGCCATTCGGCCCATCGTGCCTGTGCCGGCCCTTTGAAAGAGCTATTCAATTAATCCCACTCTCCTCTTTCCCCATAGCCCTGCATTTGTTTTCCTTTCCAAGTATCTATCCCATTGCCTTTTGAAAGTTGCTATTGAATCTGCTTCCACCGCTCTTTCAGGCAGCGCATTCCAGATCACAACAATTCGCTGCGTAAAAAAATTCCCCTTAATTTTCCCTCTGTTTCTTTTGCCAATTACCTTAATACTGTGTACTCTGGTTACCGACCCTCCTGCCAGTGGCAACAGTTTCTCTGAGTTCTGAAGAAGGGTTTCAACCTGAAACGTTGACTCTATTTCTCTCTCCACAGATGTTGCCTGGCCTGCTGAGTTTTTCCAGCGTCTTCTGTTGTTATTACAGTTTCTCCTTATTTACTCCTCATAATTTTTGAACACCTCTATTAAATCTCCCCTTAACCTTCTCTGCTCTAAGGAGAACAATCCCAGCTTCTCTAGTCTCTCCATCGAACTGAAGTCCTTCATCCCTGGCATCAATTTAGTGGATCTGTGGCTGTGTTTAAACAGGAGAAGAAGAAAGAAAGAAAGAAATTGCATTTCTATAGCACCTTTCACAACCTCAGGATGCCCCAAAGTGATTTACAGCCAATGAAATGCTTTTGAAGTGTAGTCACTTTTGTAATGTAGGAAACGCGTCAGCCGAGGTCCCACAAACAGCAATGTGATAACGACCATATCAACTGTTTTAGTGATGTTGGTTGAGGGATAAATATTGGCCAGAACTCTGGCGAGAAAATCCCCTGCTCTTCTTCAAAATAGTGCCATGGGGTCAGTTTAACATCTCATCTGAAAGACAGCACCTCCAACAGTGCAGTATTCCCACGGTGTCACACTGGAGTGTCAGCCTAGATTTTGTGCTCAAGTCGCCAGAGTAGAATTTGAACCCACAACCTTCTGACCCAGGTGAGAGTGCTACCACTGAACCATGGCTGGCACTGGTGAAGTCCTGTGGAATTTCTACCTGATTTTTTTACACTTGTTCCTAAGCTTTGCTATCTTCTTATATGGTGGGAAATCATGAATAAATTGCAACTCTGCGTTAAAATCTCATCATTACTTTTTTACACTGTGGTTCTTTAATCCTTTGCTTACCCACTATGGAAGATGTCATACTTTCCAGAGGTTCCAATCAGACAACCTACCTTTGAAGGTTCCAAATCAAGCTGGAAAGTGTTATGTATTTGTGTGTTCTCCTCCCACCTGTGGTGGCGCTGTCACAGGAGATAAATGGTTGGGTGTTCTCTGTTAAGTTTAGCTCTCTTTGTTCGGAACTTTCCAGAACTTCCTTTCCTTCCAATAAAGCACTTCATGTTTGAATCTCTGAGTTCTGAGTCCTAAATTGTGTCTAGGTAGAAAGGTACCGACACAACAAGTGGTGACGAGGAGCGGATGAATCTGCGTACGTTACGGGTGCAGTGAGTAAACAGAAAATTTAATTTGAAACGTGAGATGGCTACTATATTAGGAAACATCGGTAATTTTGATGAATATGTGGAGCAATGGAGCGCTTATACAGAACGTTTTGACTATTTTGTATTGGCGAATGCGGTGGCAAATGAAAAGGTCGTGCCTACCTTTTTGAGTGTAATCGGGCCGAAGACATTCAATTTACTTCGCAGCCTCGTGCAACCAGATAAGCCAGGAACTAAAACATATAAGCAACTAGTGGAAATTCTTGGAGCACATTTTTCACCAAAACCTCTGGTTATTGCTGAGAGATTTAGATTTCATAAACGGAATCAAGAGGAGGGGGAATCAGTGACGATGTTTATTGCTGCTTTAAAAAGGTTGTCGGAACACTGCCAGTTCAAGGAGGTGTTGAATGATACCATTAGAGACAGACTTGTGTGTGGTCTGCAAAATGCAGCCACACAGAAGCGCCTTCTTACTAAGGACAACCTTACTCTTGAAAAGGCCATTGAAGTTAGTGTCTCCATGGAGATGGCGGAAAAGGAGGCTCACCAGTTGAGTTCAACAGGGAGAGTTCACAAGGTGTCGTCTGAGCCTAAAGGTGTGCGAAACGGCACATGTTACCGTTGTGGGAAAACGGGCCATCACGCTAATGACTGCTGGTGTATGGAGCTGGAATGCTGAAATTGTGGCAAAAAGGGTCACATTGAACGAGCCTGTAGAGGTAAAAAAAGAACAGACAGAGCTGGGAAGCATGGAAGCAAAATGTCTGTATTTGGACAAGAGAGGAAAAAGAGTGTTCATTCAGTGCAGTATGATGGAACAAGCAAAACAGAGGGGAGCGACACCTCTGAGGAGGAAGAGGTCCACATACTGACAGTTGCTGGTGATTCAAATGGCTACTGGGTGTCACCACTGGTGGAGGGACAATCAGTGCGGATGGAGGTGGACACAGGCGCGGCTGTGTCCCTTGTTTCAGACACTGTCTACAACAAAATGCTAAAGCATCTTACCCTTCAGCCAGCAAACATTGTGCTAAAGACGTATACCGGCGAACCTGTGGCCATGAGAGGCGTCATTGAGGAGACAGTTAAATTGAACGGACAGACTGCAAAACTGCCACTATATGTGGTAAAGGGAAATTACCCATCGCTACTGGGACGTGCGTGGCTAGAGAAAATCACGCTGGACTGGCCTGCAGTCCGCATGATGTCAAAAGGGGAGTCAGGTCTGACTGCAGTGTTAAACAAACATGCAGAACTCTTCAATGGGGAACTTGGGAGCATGAAAAAGATCAGCGTGAGACTGGACATTAAACCTGACAGCAAGCTGAAGTATCACAAAGCTCGACCTGTACCCTATGCAATTAGGCCAAATGTTGAGGCTAACTTGGAGGCCTTAGTCGAGAATGGAGTCCTGGAGCCTGTGAGCGTGAGCAAATGGGCCACACCCATTGTTCCTGTCCTGACAAAGGATGGATCTGTTCGAATCTGTGGGGATTTTAAAGTGACTATTAACCCAGTGCTGTCTGCGGAACAGTACCCTTTTCCCCTCATTGATGATCTTTTTACGGGCCTAGCCGGAGGGCAAAAGTTCAGCAAAATAGACTTATGCCAGGCTCATCTACAAATGCATGTCGATGACAAATCAAAGGAGCTGCTGACAATTGTGACACACAAGGGGCTATACAGGTACTGCCGCCTTCCGTTTGGAATTACGTCGGCCCCTGCTCTATTCCAAAGGGCAATGGATCAGATTTTGAGTGGACTGCCAGGAGTCCAGTGCTACCTGGACGACATCCTTGTCACTGGGACAAATGAGGAGGGTCATCTTCTGAACTTGGATGCGACACTACAACGACTGAAAGAGTACGGACTCAGAGTTCGTAAAGACAAATGTGAATTCTTTCAGTCTTCAGTTGAGTACCTGGGGCATGTGATTGACGCTACTGGCCTGCATAAGGCGTCGTCAAAAGTCAAGGCGATCGTGGAGGCCCCAGCACCCCAGAATGTGAGCCAGTTACGTTCATTTCTGGGGCTACTTAACTACTATGGGAAGTTTATTCCAGACTTAGCAACATTGCTGAAGCCGTTACATCAGTTACTATGTCAAGGCAAAACATGGAAATGGACTGAACTGTGCAACGAAGCTTTCGCCCAAGCAAAGAAAGCATTGCTGAAATCGGAGGTCCTGACACACTTTGACCCAAAGCTACCCGTGCAGCTAGCATGTGATGCATCACCATATCGTGTGGGAGCAGTCATATCCCACATCATGCCTTCGGGTGAAGAGAAACCTATCGCCTTCGCATCACGCACCTTGAACAAGGCCGAGAGTAACTATGCGCAGATCGAGCGCGAGGCCTTGGGAATCGTTTTTGGAATTCGAAAATTTCATCAGTACCTGTTTGGGAGAAGGTTCACACTCCTGATGGACCACCGTCCATTGACTTCAATCTTCGGGCCCCACACCGGAATTCCGTCTCTCGCTGCAAGCAGGATGCAAAGGTGGGCTTTACTGTTGTCAGGACACACATACGACATCAAATATCGCAAATCAGACTTGCACGGCAACGCAGACGGTCTCTCGAGGCTACCCTTGCCTGTTACTCCCCCAGAGCCTCGTCAGATAGACATCTTCTACTTTAGACAAGTGGAGGGAGCACCTGTCACTGCAGTTCAGGTGCGAAGGTACACCCGCAACGATCCAGTCCTGTCTGAGGTAATGGACAATGTCATTCGAGGGAGAGCTATAGGAGATTCTCCTAGTTTGAAACCTTACGTTTCAAAAAGAAATGAGCTCTCCATCCAGGCAGGTTGTCTTCTTTGGGGACGCCGTGTCATCTTTCCGCCACCTCTGAGGGAACCTATACTGCAACAACTTCATACAGGCCACAGTGGGATGGTTCGGATGAAGGAAATGGCAAGAAGCTACTTCTGGTGGCCAGGTCTCAATGGGAATATTGAGAAGAAAGCCCAAACATGTTCCCCATGTCAAAGGGTCCGGAATGTTCCACAGCTGGCAACCCTACACCCCTGGGATTGGCCTGCAGAAGTGTGGCAGCGAGTACATGTGGACTTCGCCGGTCCTTTCGAAGAGAAGATGTTTATGGTGGTTGTAGACACTCATAGCAAGTGGCCAGACGTCGCTGTGATGAGGTCTACCACGGCAGAGAAAACAATTGAGAAACTTGGTGAGATGTTCAGCCGTTACGGCTCACCGGAACAACTCGTAAGTGACAACGGTCCACAATTTGTATCACAGGAGTTTGCAACCTTCCTGCATGTGAATGGTGTCCAACACATCAGGTCTGCGCCCTATCATCCCTCTACTAACGGCCAGGCAGAAAGGTTCGTGCAAACTTTGAAGCACGCCTTGAAGGCATCGCAAGGTCAGGGCTCAATCCACCAACGTCTGAACAGCTTCCTGTTGTCCTACAGGAACGAGCCGCATGCCACAACCAAAACTTCCCCCGCTTCACTCATGATGAAGAGGCAGTTGCGGACAAGTTTTGACTTACTCAAACCTCCAAGGGCAGAGCAGGTTGTCCATCGTCAACAACAAGCTCAAGTTGAAAAGAGAGAGAAAAGAGCCAAGGAGAGACAGTTTCATCCGGGAGAGCATGTCCTAGCTCGAAACTACAACACTGGACCGAAATGGGTTCCTGCTACGGTGATCGCGCAGACGGGCCCTGTGTCTTACATGGTTGAGACTGCTGAGGACGTCGTCTGGAGAAGACACACAGATCAACTGTTGCTAAGAGCAGAGACAGCCACAGAGGCTCCAACGGCTGGTTGGCCTGAACTGTTTCCGGATGATACCGCAAACCAGCATCCTTTGCCACAGTGCTCTTCTCCAACACGGGAAGTCAAAGAGACTGTTCCACCTGTGCAAACTCCTGACTTTCGACTGACACAGGCACCTTCTCCATCCAGGCCTGTGTCAATGCCTACTGCTGTGGAAGCCAGCGATGACCGCCGGTATCCTGTCAGAGAGCGGCGGCCTCCAAGACGCTTGGATCTGTAGGCTTAGTGACTTACCCACAAGACTGGGGCAGAATAAACCCCAGGGTAAAGTCAGGGTTTGAGGCAGTCTACCTCTACCCTAGGTTCGTTGAGTGCATTGAAAGTAACTTACCTGTTTAGGAATAATGTGGACCTTCCATTTAAGAGGGGAGGAAATGTTATGTATTGTGTGTTCTCCTCCCACCTGTGGTGGCGCTGTCACAGGAGATAAATGGTTGGGTGTTCTCTGTTAAGTTTAGCTCTCTTTGTTCGGAACTTTCCAGAACTTCCTTTCCTTCCAATAAAGCACTTCATGTTTGAATCTCTGAGTTCTGAGTCCTAAATTGTGTCTAGGTAGAAAGGTACCGACACAACAGAAAGAGTATATGCTGATAAATCCATCTGACAGTTACTGGAGCTTTATAAATTTAAATAAGTGCCTGTTCAATTCAAATGTTGCTGATCAGGCACATATCTGAACAAATCAAATACAAAACATGTTTGTTATTTGAATTGTGTGGTTTGGCTCCTTCCTCAGGCAAACTGCCTATAATTAACCAAACAACTGTCACAACAATGCATTGCGTTAAGGAGAGGCTTGAGGTTTGTGAGATGCTGTTTTTAACCCTTTGTTTACTGCGGCAGAATTAAAGGAAACAATAGCAAACTAAATATTAGCTGAAAATGCGTTTTTTTTAAAAATTCGTTCCTGGGATGTGGGCGTCGCTGGCAAGGCCAGCATTTATTACCCATCCCTAATTGCCCTTGAGAAGGTGGTGGTGGTGAGCCGCCTTCTTGAACCACTGCAGTCCGTGTGGTGAAGGTGCTCCCACAGCGTTGTTAGGGAGGGAGATCCAGGATTTTGACCCAGCGACGATGAAGGAACGGCAAAGTATTTCCAAGTCAGGATGGTGAGTGACTTGGAGGTGAACATGGAGGTGATGGTGTTCCCATGCTTATTTCGTAGTTTGTGCTTGTGTATTTGAGTACTTTTGTCACATATGTTACTGGATTTGTTGATCTATGTTAATGGGCTTTTCGGTGCATTTCGATGGGTTTGCTGACATATTTTGTTAGTTCCTCTGCCATATTTTAATGGACAAGCTGGTGCATTTCGAAATGACTCAGATAAAAATTAACATGCCTGCTTCTGCAGAGTTTCAAACCCAGGCTGCCCATTATAAACGAGACAGGGCTAATGGTTTCAGCCAGTGAGGCTCTATGGATAGATTTCCAAATGAAGCAGGTGTCCCATTCATTGGCACTGGTCAACTACACAGCACAGACACTGTGGTCAGGGCAAACACAACAGACCCTAAAAGAAAATACATTCATTGCAATATATCTGACCATTCCCTGAACCTGATGTAGTGGAAGGATTCCCTTACATCACTGAATGCCTTGGCTGTGTGCAGGAAGCAGAAAATCGACAACTTTAGAAAACAATGAGGCTCAACCAATGACCTGCTATTGATGCGTTGTACCCTTAAAACTCATTACAAGGTGCAGCAGATGTTAAACAATCGCTGTCAAGAAGTAATCCTCTTTTGGAGTCCAGAGATGACTATCTAAAGATACATGTTAATGATCAGTTTCAGGGACCCTTCACTGAACCTTAGCAAGTTTATGTGAGGAACTGATTTAACACAGGAGCAGATTGGTTCACATGAATACTAGATCGAGTCTTAAACTTAAAGGGCAATTGTCATCGGGGACTCCTGGCTACCAAGCCAGGCTTCCATTATCATGAGCACAGTTTATGCTGTTCAAAATGTACTGGATCATACAGATTGTTGAGGGACAAGCATTCCTCAGTGATGAAGCAAGGGAGAATCGCAGTTAACTAAAAGGCACTTGTGTTAGATATATTTCTTAAGGCTAAAGGGATCAAGGGATATGGGGAGAAAGCAGGGACCGGGTACTGAATTTGGATGATCAGCCATGATCTCATTGAATGGCGGAACAGGCTCGAGGGGCTGAATGGCCTACTCCTGCTCCTATCTTCTATGTTTCTATGTTAATTGATTTGCACAGATTTAAAAAAAAATTTTGTATGTTTAGGCCATTGTTTATCTATAGATGCCTGGAGCAGAACAGAACCAGTAACCTGTCACAACCTTCATCCTGTGTCAATCTTTAGCGAGGATATACAGAGGCGTCTCCACTTTGTTTTGCAGTGATTACAGTTTCACTGCAATGGTTGTGGGGCTCAACCGTGGTGTGATCACCATCTCTTGCCCAGGCACACTCCAATCATGTAATGCAAGCCTGGAAATTACTGTTGCCAATATTAGCGGACAGACGCTTAAGGATTATAACTGCAACCATGCCAGCACCTGTTTGTCAGGCTAACTGGCCCTCCAAGTCACACACCATCCTGACTTAGAAATATATCGGCCGATCCTTCATCGTCGCTGGGTCAAAATCCTGGGAACTCCCTCCCTAACAGCACTGTGGGAGTACCTTCACCACACGGACTGCTGCGGTTCAAGAAGGTGGCTCACCACTACCTTCTCAAGGGCAACTAGGGATGGGCAATAAATGCTGGTCTTGCCAGCGACGCCCACATCCCATAAGTGAATTTTTTAAAAAGGACATCCCAAAGCACTTTAAAGCCAATGAAGTATTTTTGAAGTGTAGTCACTGTTGGAAAGCCACACAGCAAGCTCCCACAAACAGCAATGTGATAAGGACCAGATAATCTGTTTTAGTGACGTTGATAATGAAGGAGTTAACTTATTGATTTTAAATGGGTTAACATATCTGTTAAAATAGCAAATATAGACATGTCACACAAGCGCATTAAACATTCGTTTGCTAACCAACACCACCAACTGTTAAGTCTGTGTGTTCTAGTTATTGTTAATAAGAATCACTGCACACAGACCACAAGAATAAATTCAACAGGTCTTTACTAGTCGAAGGTCAGGCTGAACTGCCCAATAAATCATTACACAGCACTTATATACCGGTGTGGTCACCACCGGTATTACAGTATACAGCAGCCAAGATAAAGTAGTGCATCTCTTAAAATAGTTCTCTTAAAGGTGGAACGGTTACATACACCACAATCCTCCCTTTTTAGCTTAACAGTATATATTCCCCATTTAACATAACATAATAACATATATACACAACTTCATGTAAAAACAGTTCACAGATTCAGTCTCTGAGGAGGCCTCCTGATCCGAGACAGATAATGCCTTTCAGGGGTCTCTGGTTCTCGTTGCTGGGGTGACTCATCTAGTTGATCCCCCTATGGATAGGACATCATCATCAGGTATATTCACTTCTGAGGTAGATGCTTCAGGTTCACTAACTTCCTCCACGGTCGTCTCTGTCGTAACCATGGGCTCGACCCTTGTTCTCGATCCCACCAGTTGGTCAGCATGACGTCGCATTACATTTTCACCAACATCTACCGTGTACATCAGGGGTCCTTGTCTGGCCCGAATTGTTCCAGATTGCCATTTCTCGTTTTTATAGTCTCTGGCTAACACCGGTTGTCCTATTTCAAAACTCCGAGTGGGCTTGTTATTGATATGCTGGAACTGTTTGTTTTCGACTTCCCTCCGCACATTTGGTTTTAACAAGTCCAACCTGGACTGCAACCTCCTGTTATAGAACATCATGGCAGGACTTTGGTTTGTTGTTGCATGGGTGGCGTTTCGATATGCCAGTAGGAAATTGTCCACCTTGTGTTGCAGTGGAATCTGATCTTCGCTCATGGCCTTTATTGCCTTTTTGAACGTCTGTACAAACCTCTCGGCCAGCCCATTCGTAGCTGGATGATATGGGGCAGAGGTATAATGTTTCACCCCATTCTTCTTCAGGAATTTCTGGAATTCCTCTGACACGAACTGTGGTCCGTTGTCTGAACATATTTGCTCTGGCAATCCATTTCTTGCAAATATCGTTCTTAGCACCGCGATCGTCTTCTCCGAGGTAGTGGTAGTCATTTTAATCACTTCTGGCCATTTAGAATGTGCGTCCACCGCAATTAAAAACATGGAGTCCATGAATGGACCAGCAAAGTCAATATGTACACGTTGCCATGGGGTTGAAGGCCATTCCCATGGATGCAGCAGTGCAATTGGAGGTGCATTTTGGATTTTTGGCACCCTGAGCAGCTTTTCGTCAGATCCTCTATCTGTTGGTCGATACCCGGCCACCACACATAAGCCCTAGCAAGGCTTTTCATCTTGACTCCCCCCAGATGACCTTCATGTAGTTCTTTTAGAACTCTCTCTCTTAACTTAGGAGGGATAATCACCCTTGTTCCATACATCAATGTTCCCTGACAGATGGACAGCTGTTCTCGTCTTGCTGAGAATGCCGGTAACAGTGGATCACCATGGGCTGGCCATCCCTTTACTGTCAATTCGTAGACCCGGGACAGTGTCGGGTCATTCCTAGTCTCCCTTTCAATATTTGCATTGGTGACAGGTAAACATTCGATGATGGTCGAGTGAAATAACTCCACCGGGTCAACCGTCGGTGCCTCCTCCTCAGTAGGTAGTGGCAGGCGCGACAGCCCATCAGCATTACGATGCTGCTTTGTACCTTTGAATTCTATCTGATATTGATGTGCCCCTAGGAAAAGGGACCATCTCTGGAGCCTCTGTGCTGTCATCACCGAAACACCCTTCTTAGGGTTAAAAATGGGTACCAACGGCTGGTGGTCTGTCAGCAGTGTAAACTTCTGGCCCTGCAGGTAATGATTAAACTTCTTTACTCCCCACACAAGGCTGAGAGCCTCCCTATCTATCTGAGCATAGTTGCGCTCAGCAGAGGTCAATGATCTGGATGCAAATGCGACTGGCCTTTCCAAGCCATTTGGCAACTTGTGTGAGAGTACTGCTCCAATACCATAAGGAGAAGCATCACAAGCTAAATGAATAGGTAGCGTTGGGTTGAAGTAAGCCAACACTTCCTCTGAGGTGATCAATGCCTTGCTTTTGCGAAAGGCCTTCTTACAGTCCTCGCTCCACTTCCATGGTACTTCTTTCTGCAAAAGAGCGTTCAGCGGGTGCAGCACCATGGATAGATTTGGCAGAAACTTATGGTAATAGTTAATCAACCCTAGGAACGACCTCAACTGGGATACATTTTCCGGAGCGGGAGCCTTCACAACAGCTTCGATCTTGTCAGGTGACTTGTGCAGCCCCTCCTGGTCAATGACATGACCACAGTACGAGGTCCGTTTCTGAAAGAACTCACATTTCTGGCGATTAACTCGAAGTCCACATTCCTTCAATCTGGTGAGCACCAGTTTCAAATTTGCAAGGTGTTCCTCATCGTCATCTCCTGTAATCAGGATATCGTCCAAGTAACATTGAGTGCTTGGAATTCCCTGTAATACCTGCTCCATGGCCCTCTGCCAAATTGCTGGAGCCGAAGCCACTCCAAAAACCAGTCTATTATATCGATACAAGCCTCTGTGCGTGTTGATTGTGAGATACTGGCGCGACTCTTCCTCAACTTCCATCTGTAAGTACGCTTGCGCCAGGTCTATCTTGGTGAAGTGTTTCCCGCCAGACAATGAAGCAAAGATATCCTCAATCCGCGGAAGCGGATATTGCACCGTGTGAAGCACCGGATTAACCGTGATCTTGAAGTCTCCACAGATGCGGACCTTCCTCGGTTCCCCTGGCTTGTTACTCGATGAACGCTTCATGACGGGAACAATGGGCGTGGCCCACTCACTCCAGCCCACATTAGACAGTACTCCTGAACGTTCTAGCCCTTCCAGCTCAGCTTCCACAGCAGTTCGTATCGCATAAGGTACCGGTCTGGCTTTGAAAAATTTTGGGTTTGCATGTTCTGCAATCTTGATTTTTGCCGTAACTCCTCTCAGTGTTCCCAGTCCCTGTTGGAACACCTCTTTAGCCTCATCCAATATTCTGGACAATCGTTCAGGTTTGACATCTTTTTTTCCGGAATCTACCGTTATTGCTTTTAGGGAGTGCCAGTCCATATTTATTTTCCTGATCCACTCCCGTCCCAGAAGTGGTGGACCTCCCTCAGGTAGTACATATAAGTCCATTCCTTGGTGTTCTTTGCCCTTGTGTACCACCTTGACTTTTATCTTTCCGATGGGGTATACTCTTTGCCCCGTGTATGTCTGCAATACTATCTCCGTATCCCGTAGGGGAATATGTGTGAATAACCTTTTGTAATCTTGCTTATTCATGACCGTCAACGCCGATCCGGTGTCCAATTCCATCTTCACTTGGACTCCTGCTATCTGAAGTGTGACCCAGATAGTTTGTAGGTCAGCTTCCTTACTCACATTGTGAATTCTCAGACTACCCAGTTCCTTGCTGTTGGAGTCTGAAACCGAATTCTGTTCATCCGAACTCTTCTCAGCCACCTTATGTACCTTTCTGCGCTTTTCCTGCGGTGACTTTTTGTTGCTGGTCTTCTTTCCTGACCGGCATACTTTAGCTATGTGACCAAGCTTGCCACATTTTCTACATTCCTGATTTTTAAACCAGCATTGGTTCTGATCGTGTGTTGTCTTTCCACAATGATAACATTTCGCTGTACCCAAAGCCATTTGATCTACGCTGAGTGCCGCTGCCTTCAGCTGCATTTCCACAGTGCCTCTTGCTGCGGCTTCGTGCGATGCTGCAATAGTGACAGCCTTATCAAGTGTAAGATCATTCTCTTCAAGCAGCCGCTTTTGTGTTCCTTCTTTCGACAATCCACACACGAATTTGTCTCTCAGTGCCTCTGTCAGTCTTTCCCCAAACTGACAATATTTCGCTAGCTTACGCAGTTCAATTAAATACTCCGAGTTGCTTTCCTCTTTCAGTTGCGTTCTCGCATAAAATTTAAATCGTTCCGCTAACATCAGCGGTGTGGGGTTCAAATGATTTCTCAGGACAGCAACAATATTAGCGAAAGCCTGATCCGCCGGTTTAGCTGGTGATAGAAGATGCTTCAATAGCCCGTATGTCTTCGCACCCATTGAGTTTAGTAAGGTTAGTGCTTTATCTTCATCTGATATTTTATTTGCCTTACAATAAATCTCTATGCGTTCTACATACGTGGCCCAATCTTCAACATCGGCATCGAAATCGTTGATGTTACCACGCTTAGGCATCCTCGCAATCTTCTTGAGAAACAAAAAGAAATTTTTCTTTTCTTTTTTTTTCAAAATGGCGGTTTCCCGCGCTTGTCTTCTTCCCCCGCCTACGAAAATGGCGGCTTCCCGCGTTTGCCTTTCTCCCCTGCTGGCTGTAATGGCGATTGCCGTATTGCTGCGTTCGCCCTCCCCAGCGGTTCTCAAATCGTGCCTCCCAGCCCCTCTTGCAGTCCGGTCCTTTCCCCCGGCTGCGGCTGAGTTCTCCGCGTTTTTTTAAAAATTTTCTCCCGCGCCTCGCGGCCTCGGTAGCTGCCCGGCCTTTTTACCCGGTCGCGGTCGAGCTCTCTCTCGACGCTGTTGCGTCTCCCAGCCCGCTTGCAGCCCGGTCTTTTACACCGGCTGCGTTTGCATTCACCGTGGCTCCCGTGCCTTACGCTGCCCCAGTCTCAGCGCCTCTGGCCCCGACTTCTGTCCGGCTCTTTTCCCCGGCCGTGGTCGAGTTCTCCGCCCTTATATCCTCCGTTTTTCCCTCCCCTACTTCACAGCCAACGTGGCCGACTTGCTGCTCGTCGCTGATCGGCTTACCCACCACCGTGATAGAAGGGATGATCACTGCCTGTTGCTGATGGAAGGCTTCGTGTCAGGATTCTTCCTTGCTCTTCAGACCCGAGTCTTTTCTCAGCAGGATGATGAGGGCGGATGCCTCTTCTCGACGCCCGTTAAACTGCCTTGGATATATCTCTGCCGCAGGGTAAGATCGTCATCGTCGCCACTGTTAAGTCTGTGTGTTCTAGTTATTGTTAATAAGAATCACTGCACACAGACCACAAGAATAAATTCAACAGGTCTTTACTAGTCGAAGGTCAGGCTGAACTGCCCAATAAATCATTACACAGCACTTATATACCGGTGTGGTCACCACCGGTATTACAGTATACAGCAGCCAAGATAAAGTAGTGCATCTCTTAAAATAGTTCTCTTAAAGGTGGAACGGTTACATACACCACACCAACAGTATTCTTTAGACTATAGTTTGCATCAACGCAAGGCTGAAACCACATTGCATCTGTGTAGAAATAACTGAGCTATTACTGTCGTGCTGAGGAGCAGGTAGACACAGAAAGGATCAATTTTACAATTACGATGCTAGATTTAGAAAAATGCTTTTGTGTTTACTATAATATAATAGTCTGGTATCATTTTCAAAGATCTTAAAGGATAATATTTATTCTGAGGAGTCCAGCACTGCACGCAGATAAAGACCTAACAGATTAAGAGCTGCAATTGAGAGAAGAGGGTTGTGAAGAGCTTGGTGCTACCCTGAGGAATAATTCCACTGAATTCATAGCAGGCACCAGTGGCAGTGCCATGAGATAAATGCAATACTTATACACTTTGGGGTACAGTTGCGTTTTCGCCGCCTGGGCAGTAACGCGGCAAAGCAGATCGCCCGCTCTTTCTAGTACCCGCCTGGCTTCCATTCCATTGTCCTGTGATCTACTGCTAGGTGTTGGTTCCTCACCACCGGCGCATTCTCGGAACATCACCCCGTTGCTGTCCCGACTTCCGTTGGTCTCCGGACTCAAAGGCCTGACTACCACTGGTGTCTGGGGTTGCATGGATAGTAAATTCTACCTGGTGTCACCTGGACCAATTACCCAGAGTCTGGTGAAAACTCAATTGAAATGCACAATTGCACTTTATAACTCCTTTGTAATGCGAGATTCCCATGAAAATTTTTACTGAGCCAGCACAGACGCGATAGGCCAAATGGCCTTCTTCTGTGCTGTATCACTCTATGATAATCAAGCGTGGACTAAGGGAGTGCAGACAATCGAGTCTCCAGGGCATCTAGACAAGGTGGTGGGTTTACTGCTTTCAGTTTCAGGCATGCATTATTCCTTGCTTAATTTGTAAACATGTAAAAGTCGCAATTCCTGAAGAAACTGTCTGTGACTTACTTTTTTTTGAGAGAGGCAAGGGATCGCTTTACTAACCCAGCCATTGAAACATACCACTTTGCCTAGGGACGCAAAATTTTTAATTCAGTCACAAGGAATGTGAGGGGTCAGGCCCGTATTCTTATTTATTATCTTTTAACATTCCTGTTGGGAATGGGTCAGTAAATACCTCTTGGATGGAGGGTGTTGTGAAATGGATGTTTGGACTTGGGAAGGAAGAACCGTAATGAGTTGTAAGCGTATACGGACAAGAAAAACACTACAACCTTTCTCCAAGTATTATCACAAACTGGAGTCAATTATTATTGGATTGGCCAAATTCAGAATCACAGAATCACAGAAACGCCACAGTGCAGATAGAGGCCATTTCGGCCCATCGAGCCTGCACCGACACATATCCCACCCTATCCCCGTAACCCCACGTATTTAATCCCCCTAACACTAAGGGTCAATTTATCATAGCCAATCAACCTAACCCGCACATCTTTGGACTGTGGGAGGAAACCGGAGCACCCGGAGGAAACCCACGCAAACACGGGGAGAATGTGCAAACTCCACACAGACAGTCACCCGAGGCCGGATTCGAACCCGGGTTTCTGGCGCTGTGAGGCAACAGTGCTAACCACTATGCCACCGTGCTGCCCTTGTCACACATTATTCTCAACACTGTAAATGCCAAAACATTTCAGTTCTGCTTCTTTTGAAAGCAATAGTTTGAGGCGTTTCAAAAATGTTTTGCCCCTCCATTTTTAATGCCTTCCGTCAGTGTCCAAAGGATTGCTGCCTCTTCCCAAAGGGGGCAGAATAAGGGCAGGGTGGGGGCTGGCAGATTTAGTTGTAATAACCAAAAGCTGATATAGACTTTCCTGTTCCTGCAAGGAGGATAGAGCCTTGAATGCACAAGTCCTCTGAAGTTGCTTCGTAAGCGGTCCAAGAGCAGGAAGACAAGGGCGAAGGCTCTGTCTGCCACCAAAGAAATGATCAAAGACGTCAACATTAATAATGTAACAGATCCACATCATAATCCACAGAAGGAAGCGGAACAAAATGGACTTCTACTCAAAATTCACAACAGACTTTCATTTAACCTTGAGAGATTTCCGGACGCCACGCTCAAAATTGGATAATCTGATTCAAAAATTTCCATTCACCAGCAGTGCCAATCACCAAAAAGCCTGTTCTTCATGAGCTGCACCAGTGCCGCTCCTGAGTCAGCCAGAGAGCGTCAGAGAGCTTTGAAGATGACTTTCTCTGCCCAACCCCAAGGATCTTCTGTCTCTCTCACTATTGCGAGGTATCTCGCCTTCATTCAACAATTTCCTTGCAATACTACAGCCAAGACCTTCACCACATGACAAGTTCCAGTTGTAAAATCAACCTTCTGCTTTTCCATGGTATAGTGGGCCACATTTTGGTGGAGCCAGCGTGTTCTAGAGATTCCCAACTCATGGAATATCTCTTACTCCCCTGAACTTGCTGGCCAATTTTGCACATTACTTATGGCGTGTGTAATTAATACACCAATATTTTTCCTGCAAGATCTGGCCCAGTATGTTGAACTATGAATGTTGATGCTGACCCTGGTTTTGTTGCATGTTTATGTGTTCCAGCTAACTATTGTTTTACTACATAGCACATAGAGAAGGCTTCAGTATAACTTTAGTTTGGAGGCAGTTCATTTAACTATTACGGGCACAGTTTATCTTCTACAAGTGACAACAATCAACATCAATGTCCAGGATGGTGGACTGCCTGCTCTGTGCGCCATGCACTGACTGAAAATCCGATCAATCAGCCTACAGTCGCAATTGTAACAAGCAATGGTTCACACTAGGGCACGAGCGTATCAGGCACAGTCTGCAGAATGACATCTTATTCAGAACAAAGACACCCGTTCGAGCAAGACCCTTCCCTTTCCCCGGAGGAAATCCAGCGTTGAAAGGGTTAATTTGCATCAGTAAGCACAAGGTCAAAATGTCACAACTCAACCCTCCTGGAGGAACAGTGACCTGACACAACTCTTCCCACAACCCTGGCCAGCTATCTAAGTTACAGCCAAAGCTTCAGGACCCTGAATGAAGCCTTCATTGTATGACATCAGCTATTCCAAACCACGTCTTCAAGTGGGGTGGAGATAGCGGGTGGGGGGGTGGGGGGAGAGAGTAACTTGATAAGAGATTTGGAAAGAAAAATCAACACCACAATACAGGCCTATGTATGTCCGTGTAAGTGGAAAGGGAGGCACAAAGACGCTTTTAAACGCAAACAGATATATTTCAACAAGTGAAACGTAAACTAATACATGTTCTTCACTGCTCTTTTCACCGCTGTGTCCTTGGCTTTCTTCTCTGGTTCAGTACTTTTCTGCTGCTTTATTTACAGCAAACAAAGAGATTTGTTTTCCAACCGGGAACAAAAAGACATGACAAGTCAAATGAAATGCGCATTCAGCAGCTTTCAAGCCGACTCAACTCCAAGGGAACAATTTTGCTTTTCAAATGTCTTCCTTTTTCTTTCTCGTGGCTTTGTCTAGCTCACTTGAAGTCTGTGAGTGCCACGTATTTAAGCGCGAGCAGTCACCGCGGGGTGCCTTGTGTGAAGCAACAACATCTGAGTCAATAGATAACTGACAACGTCAAGCCACATTTATCTGAAATATGGGCATTATGCTATTCATCATGTATTGTATCCCAGGGTATGGGTTTGGTAATGTTATAAGGGAGACAGGCATTAGAATATGGACAGGGCTCTGTTCTGTCGTGACAAAGATGATTATATAACATTTGGTTGAAGTGATCCAAAACTCGGCTGCCCGTGTCCTAACTCGCACCAGGTCCCGTTCACCCATCACCCCTGTGCTCGCTGACCTACATTGGCTCCAGTTAAGCAGCGCCTTGATATTAAAATTCTCATCCTTGTTTTCAAATCCCGCCGTGGCCGCGCCTCCTCCCTATCTCTGTAATCTCCTTCAGCCCCACAACCCCCCGAGATATCTGCGCTCCTCTAATCCTGCCCTCTTGAGTATCCCTGATTATAATTGCTGAACCTTTGGTGGCCATGCCTTCTGTTGCCTAGGCCCTAAGCTCTGGAATTCCCTGCCTAAACCTCTCCGCCTCGCTACCTCTCTCACCTCCTTTAAGTCGCTCCTTAAAAACTACCTCTTTGACCAAGCTTTTGGTCACCTGCCCTAATTTATCTTTAAGTGGCTCGGTGTCAAAGTTTTTGTCTTTTAATACTCGTGTGAAGCGCCTTGGGACGTTTTACTACGTTAAAGGCGCTATATAAATACAAGTTGTTGTTGTTGTTGTGTTAATTGCTCCTGACATTTAAATGAGGTATTGTGCAAAATAATGTAATGAGACAGTATACTTTCTTTCTCCACAGGGATCGAGGCCTAGAAATTCGATTGAGCCTGAAAATGGGCGTTCATGTGATCCCAGGTAACACGTTCAATTTGTGCTGGACCCTCATTAAAATAAGTATTGCGTGCAGCCAGCGTTACCGCTGCTATTCATTGGCTACACGCCTGTTTGGGGTGGGGAGGAGGGGCTGGAAATCGGGTGTCTCTGATGCCACTTAAAGGTAACCAGCACCTCTTAAGGGGTGGTGCACTCTGACAGCAGACAGGAGGAAATCTTGTCAAAAGGCAACAAAGGCTTCTGGAGGTCGAGATAGGGCACCCAGGTTTTCCAATGCTGGATCTGGGTCCCTGGCGCAGGCAGAGGAAAGGGGCTGGAAGGTCCTGTTACCCCCAAAGGGCAGAAATCCCTTCAGCAAACACCTTCACTGCCAGTGAGAATTGGTCGCAGAGGAGATCAATGCCAAGAGCTTAGCTCCCAGGACATGAGGTATTGTGCAAAATAATAAGTGATGGGACACTATACTTTCTTTCTCCACAGGGACCCAGGCCTAGAAATTCAATTGCACCTGAAAATATGATCCCATGCAGCACGTTCAATTTGTGCCTGAACCTCATTAAAATAAGTCAGGCGTGCAGCCAGCGCTACACAAGAATGTCGCAAGAAATTCTGTGGCCTCACCATAGTTGTCAAGGTGAGAATACTGCTCTCTTACTCTCTGCTCACACCTCCACTACCTCCAGCCTCACTACTCACAATGCTCCCCCTCCTCCCCTTCTCTTCACTCACCTACAATCACTGCACCACACTTCACCACTCCTCCTTCTCCTCATACTCAACACTGTTGCAACCCTCACTTCCCCACACCTCAGATCTTACGCACTGCATACCAACAACTCAACCATGACAGGTACCTGCTGTAAATACCTGACAAGACTGTCATGCAGGAGAAGGTCATGCAAAACCTGAGAGTAGAAGAAGCTGAATCCACCGGCACACCCTCTCCCCTACGGAAGAGATGGTGCTGGCCATCATGGACAGGAGGAGAGTCATGGCCGTGGAGATTGGCAATGCTTCGAGCAAGGCTTCTTGACACTTTATTCTCTTTTTCTGAATTTTCTGAATAGGCAGCAATTAGGGTGGCGACAGTTAGACTTCATGCCCCTGGACAAGGGAGGGAGAAAATCAGCTAGGATTCATCATCACTATCCAGTAACTTCTACTGGAAAGTGCATGTGTGTGGACAACAATTGAGGATAACACGGGACCCCAAGTGATTGAATAGCCTGATGAAACTCCTGGATACGCTCACACAGGAAAAATAACGATCACCTGAGTGAAGTATCTGAGGACTGCCAATGGCCAAGGAACTGGACCCAAGTAAGAGTCAGCACCTTCAAGAAAGAAGGGGGAGGAAGTCAGAAATAGGGAAAGATTCTCTCTGTGCGCTATATGCAGTGACGTTGTAAGTGCGATTTTTGTAAATCGATTCACGGTTTCTTTACACTGTGTCCAGTCAAGAGAATTCAGCTACCAAAGTGCCCAAATAAAAATGCCTGACCGCTCCCTTGTGCACATAGTAAAGCCCCTCGCCCAGTAAAGAGAGCATTACTTGCTGTTTGGGATGTGTTTGCTCAGATTATATGGGCCAAAATTCAAAAACATCCATGGATTTTATCACTGAATATCCTGACCATGAATTAAAAATAACACAGGTAGGCCACGATTCCGCCAACCGAGGCGGGTCCGGTGTGGCTGGGGTCGGTGGCGGGTCCCGGCCTCCCTGCTGGCTCCAGCCTGCTCTAGAACATAAGGACATAAGAAATAGGAGCAGGAGTAGGCCATTTGGCCCCTCGAGCCTGCTCCGCCATTCAATAAGATCATGGCTGACCTGATCTTGGCCTCAACTCCACTTTCCTGCCCGTTCCCCGTAACCCTTGATTCCCGTATTTTTCAAAAATCTGTCTATCTCTGAGTGATCTTATGTTGATTGGGCTTGTTAAGCCCGCCCAGCATGTTTCCCGGCCAATTGAAGGAAGCGGGTCTGATGACGTCACTTGATGACGCGTCATCAGCCGGTTTCCTTAAAGGGACCATGCGCACATTGATTTCGACATTTGTGCTGTCAGTGTTCTACAGCATTGAGGTGCTGCGAACACTAGCAAGCGCAGCACAAGAGGTGCACTCCTGTACACAGGCTCTCCCATGACTCCCTCCATATGCTAAGGAGTTGTGGTGCACAGCGATGACGTCATCGCCGGTGGTGCAGTAGCCCGGGGCGCTACCGGGGGGAGGGGGGCGCGGCACTATCGGCTAGTGCCTCGGTAGTGCCCCGCCGAATTTCTCAGGAGGCGCTATTAGTCCCGTTCGGATGATAAGCCATTAGCACCCTCTGGAGGCGCAAAGGAGACGAATTTTGCGGCCAAAATGTTTCAAGTTGATTTTATAAACCCACAACAAAAAGAATGACTGTGTTATTGAAATGAAACTTGAGAGGCATTTAGAGATCTGTGTACAATAGGCAACAGAACGGATAATAAAAAACCTGTAAGAATGAATGTGGGACAACGCTTTCATTTAATTGTAAAAAAAGATTTTAAAGGTGTAAAGCAGTGAAATTTTCAATTGTGAAATGTAGGCCACATTTAGCTGTCTAGTGAACAAACAAACTGAAGTCCACAGCAGGGCAAAGAACCTAAATTAATTGTAATCGGCCGATGGGCAAATCTTCATTCACAGAGAGCTTAATATGAGTAAAAGCTCATCAAGGTCGCAAAAATGAAGCAGGTGAAAATGGCGGTGTACACTGGAGTCACCAGGGAAGATTATGGGAGCAGGAGCAGGAATTTATGGAGGGAATATTAAAAATGAAAGGTCAAGGCCAGTAATGATTTTTTTTATATATAACGATTTTCCTGGAGACTGATCAACCAAAGTGAACATGCAGTGGGGAACGTGGGGAATAGACTCCCAGCAAAGATTACTGATCTGGGATCAATTGTCACAAGCATCAGGTTGACTCATTTGGGAGCACTTTTTCCTCAGAGTCAGAAGGTCATGAACGCAAGCACATAATCTAAACTGGCACTTAAATGCAGTACTGAGTGACTGCTGCATTGTTGAAGGTGGTGTCCTTTGCCTAAGGCAATACACGGAGGCCTTGTCTGCCTAGTCAGGTGGACGTAAAAGTTCCCGAGGCACTATTCAATGAACAGCATCCTGGTCAACATTTATCCCTCAATCAATACCACCACAACAAGAGATAAACTCGTCATCTACTGCATTTGCTGTTTCTGGGAGCTTTCTGTGTGGAATTCTCTGGTGCGTTTGCCTATATATCAACAGTGGCTAAACTTCAAAAGTAATTCATTGGCTTTGGGATGCCCTGAGGCCATGGAAGGTGCTATATAAATGCATGTGCATTCATTGTAGGCATTCATTTCAAAATTCTCATCCTTGTTTTCAAATCCCTCCATGGCCTCGCCCCTCCCTATCTCTGTAATCTCCTTCAGCCCCACAACCAAACACCCCCCCCCACCCCGAGATATCTGCGCTCCTCTAATTCTGCCCTCCTGAGTATCCCTGGTTATAATTGCTCAACCATTGGTGGCCGTGCCTTCTGTTGCCTAGTCCCTAAGCTCTGGAATTCCCTGCAAACCTCTCTGCCTTGCTGCCTCTCTTTCCTCCTTTAAGGCGCTCCGTAAAACCTACCTTCACCTGCCCTAATTTCTCCTTATGTGGCTCGATGGCAAATTTTTTGCCTTATAATACTCTTGTACCGCGCCTTGGAACGTTTTACTATGTTAAAGGCGCTATATAAATACAAGTTGTTGTTGTTGTTATTGAAAGGAAACTGGACTGATATCTTTTAAGAAGGTCCCAAACCCACGGGCCTAGAAATTCAGTGGGCTTTGCGCCCAGTTACCGCCCAAATAGGGTTTCTGCGCCAGTGTAAGAGGGTGCGCTGATATTCAGCGCTGCGGTAATGGCGGCTGTAGTGTATGTACCCGTCTACCCTTAAGGAAATTATTGTATGTAACCGTTCACCTTTAAGGGAACTACTTTAAGTGTGGCACTACTTGTTTGGCTTCTGTATACTGTAATACCGACAGTGACCACACCAGTATATAAGTGTTGTGACAGGATAACTGGGGCAGATTCGCCCGGACCTTCGAATAGTAAAGACCTGTTTGTTGTTATTTCTGAAGTCTGTGTATTTATTAACTGCACAACCCACAGACTTTACAGTGGCGACGAGTCCGATCGTACCCTGCGGCAAGATTACCAAAGCAAGAAGAGCGTCGAAGAGAGGCAACCGCCCTCGTCGTGCTGCTGGAAGAAAACACGAGGCTGCAGCAGGAGAAAGGTGGAAGACTTTAGCAACAAAAGCTTCCATTAGCAACAGGCACTGACTACCCTTCTACCACGGTGCGGAGTGAGCCGATCAGCAGGGAACAAGGCGGCCGAAGAGACTGTGAGTAGGGGAAGGTGTAGAGAATATCCGGAGGATAAGGGCAGAGCACTCGACCTCGGTCGAGGGGGAGCTGAGCCGGTCAAAAGTCGGGTCCAACGGCGTCGGGTGACAGCCGGACCGCGATCGGCGGGAAAAATCCGGGCAGCGACCGCAGCCACGAAGCGCTGAGCCTGCGAGTAGGCGCGGGAAGAGAAACCCAGCCGCAGCCGGGGAGGGAAACACCGGTCTGCGAGAGGGCTGGGGAGGTGAACGGGAACCGTGCGGGTGAGAGCCGGGTGCGGAGAGAGAGACTGCGAGGAGCCAGTCCAGCGGCTGAGCTGTTCTCCACCAACGGGGTACTCAGAGCCGGCAAAACCGAACGTGCGGGAGTGGGAGAGAGACACAGCCGAAAACGGGGTGAGAGACTGCGCGAGAGCCAGTCCAGCGGCTGAACTGTCCTCCGTTAACGGGGTGTACCCAGCGCCGGTAGAGCCGTGCGGGCGGGAGGAGAAGACAGAGCTGAGTAGGGGGAGCTGTGCGAGAGCCAGCCCAGCGGCTGAACCTGTCCGCTGCGGGGAAAGCGTACCCCTTCCACCAGGAAGAAACGCGGGAAGCCGCCATTAGGCGGAGGAGCTGACAGAAGCGGGAAACCGCCATTGAAGTGGGCGGGGAGAGAAAGGAAGAGCGGGAAACTGCCAAATTCGCGGGAAAAGCTGCCATCTTAGAAAAAAAAAAATACATAAGAATTTAAAGAAATATTTGTGTTGTACCCAAAGAAAGGAAGATGCCTAAGCATGGGGACAGCAACGATTTTAACTCCGAAATAGAAGACTGGCCCACGTACGTGGAACGTATTGAGATACATTGTAAGGCTAACAAAATAGCTAAGGAGGAAAAAGCTGTAACCTTACTTAACATGATGGGTGCGAAAACATTCGGGTTGTTGAAACATCTTCTCTCTCCAGCTAAACCAGTGGATCAGACTTTCGAGGATATAGTAGCGGTGCTGAAGGATCACTTGAACCCCACACCGTTGAAGCTGGCTGAACGATTCAGATTCTATGCGAGAACGCAGAAGAAAGACGAAAGCAACGCGGAATACTTGGTCGAACTGCGGAGGCTAGCGAAACACTGCCAGTTCGGAGGGAATCTGACAGAGGCACTGCGAGACAAGTTCGTATGTGGATTGTCCAAAGAAGGGACGCAAAAGCGACTACTGGAAGAGAACAACCTCACACTTGACAGGGCTGTCCTTATAGCCGCATCATACGAAGCCGCAGCAAAAGGAACGGTGGTAATGCAGCGGAAGGCGGTGGCACTAGGGGTGGACCACATCACCTCGAGGACTACGAAATGCTATCGTTGTGGGAAGACAACACACGACCAGAAGCGTTGCTGGGGTAAAAACCAAGAATGCCGGAAATGTGGCAAGATCGGGCACATAGCTAAAGTGTGCCGGTCAGGAACGACGTACAACAATAACGAGTCCTCACAAAAATGGTACAGAAAGGTACAAGAGGCGACTAGGAAGAGTCTGAAGGAACAGAAGTCGGACTCACACTCCAAACACAAAGGACTGGACAGTCTGAGAATCCACAACGTGAGCAATGAAGCCGACCGACAAACTATTTGGATAACGTTACAGATTGAGAAGGTCCAAGTAAAAATGGAAGTAGACACCGGATCGGCGTTGACTGTCATGAATAAGCAGGACTATAAAAAGTTTTTCAAGCATATTCCACTACGGAATACGGATCTAGTGCTGCAGACATACACGGGGCACAAAGTATTCCCCATCGGAAAACTAGAGGTTAAGGTGAGATACCAGGATAAAGTTCACCACCGGTTAGATCTGTATGTGTTGCCTGAGGGAGGTCCACCACTTCTGGGACGAGAGTGGATCCGAAAAATAAAGATGGACTGGCATGCACTAAACACCATGACGGTGGAGTCCGAAAAAGAGGATGTCAAACCTGAACGGTTGTCCAGAATATTAGACGAAGCTAAAGAGGTATTCCAGCAAGGACTGGGAACGCTGCGAGGTATTAAAGCAAAGGTCAAGATTGCAGAACATGCAAGCCCAAAGTTTTTTAAGGCCAGATCGGTACCGTACGCAATACGACCAGCAGTAGAGGCAGAACTAGAAGAACTTGAACGATCAGGGGTTCTGTCAAAAGTAGACTGGAGTGAGTGGGCCACGCCCATTGTTCCCGTCATGAAATCCTCACCAAGTAATAAGCCAGGGGGACCGGGGAAGGTCCGTATCTGCGGAGATTTCAAGATCACAGTGAATCCGGTACTTCACACGGTACAATACCCGCTTCCGCGGATTGAAGATATTTTTGCTTCATTGGCTGGAGGGAAGCACTTCACGAAGATAGACTTGGCTCAGGCATATTTACAGATGGAGGTTGAGGAAGAGTCACGCCAATACCTCACCATCAACACTCACAGAGGCTTGTATCGCTATAATAGACTGGTCTTTGGAGTAGCTTCGGCGCCAGCAATTTGGCAGAGGGCCATGGAACAGGTGTTACAAGGAATTCCAAGCACGCAGTGCTACTTAGATGATATTCTAATCACGGGAAAAGATGAGGAAGAACACCTCATGAATTTGAAACTGGTACTCACCAGGTTGAAGGAGTATGGCCTTCGGGTTAATCGCAAGAAGTGTGAGTTCTTCCAAAAACGGATCTCATACTGCGGTCATGTCATTGACCGAGAGGGACTACATAAGCCACCGGAAAAGATAGAAGCGGTCGTGAAGGCCCCCGCTCCAGGAAACGTGTCACAGCTAAGGTCATTCTTGGGGTTGATTAATTATTATCACAAGTTTCTGCCAAATTTATCTACGGTGCTGCATCCGCTAAATGAGCTGTTGCGGAAAGAAACACCATGGAGGTGGAGTGAAGAATGCAAAAAGGCTTTTCGCAGGAGCAAGGAGTTGATTACCTCTGAAGAAGTGTTGGCTCATTTCAACCCAGCATTACCCCTTCGGCTAGCTTGTGATGCTTCCCCGTACGGAATTGGGGCAGTACTTTCGCACAGACTACCAAATGGCTCGGAAAGGCCGGTGGCATTCGCGTCCCGATCATTGACACCAGCGGAACGAAATTACACCCAGATAGATAGGGAGGCCCTCAGTCTTGTGTGGGGCGTGAAGAAATTCAACCATTACCTGCAGTGTAAGAGGTTCACATTGCTGACGGACCACCAGCCGTTGGTGTCCATATTCAACCCAAACAAGGTCGTTTCTACCATGACGGCATAAAGGTTACAAAGATGGTCAGTTTTACTTGGGGCACACCAGTATGATATTGAATACAAACGGTCCAAACAGCATGGAAACGCTGATGGGCTATCACGCTTGCCATTGCCGATGGTAGAAGAAGCGAGGACAGTGGACCCAGTAGAGTTGTTCCACTCATCAATAGTGGAGTGTCTGCCGATAACAAACTCAATGATTGAGAATGAGACAAGGAATGACCCGACTCTTTCACGAGTCTATGATTTAACGGTGGAGGGATGGCCAGCACAGTGCGAACCAACACTGCAAGCATTCTCACAGAGGAAAGAACAACTGTCAGTGTGTCGAGGAACCCTGATGTGTGGGTCTAGAGTGGTGATTCCACCCAAACTCCAAAAGAAGGTACTCAAGGAGCTGCACGAAGGACACCTGGGTGGCGTAAAGATGAAGAATCTAGCAAGGGCGTTTGTGTGGTGGCCAGGCATCGATGGGGACATAGAGGAGATCACGAAGAATTGCCTAGGATGTCAGAGGGTTCAGAATGCGCCACCACAGGCTCCTCTGCACCCATGGGAGTGGCCCTCATCTCCCTGGCAAAGAGTACACATCGACTTTGCTGGTCCATTTATGGACTCGATGTTCCTAATAGCGGTAGATGCCCACTCCAAGTGGCCAGAAGTAATTAAGATGACCACCACCACGACGGAAAAAACCATCACGGTGTTAAGGACTATGTTTGCTCGGAATGGCCTGCCAGAACAGATCTGTTCTGACAATGGACCGCAATTTGTATCTGAGGAATTTAAGAAATTCTGAAAGAGCAATGGAGTTAAACATTACACGTCAGCCCCATACCATCCCGCCTCCAATGGATTGGCTGAAAGGTTTGTCCAGACCTTCAAGAAGGCCGTAAAGGCCATGAGTAATGAAGACATAAGTTTACAGCATAAGGTGGATAGTTTTTTGTTGGCATACCGAAATGCAACCCATGCGGTCACAAATCAAACTCCCGCGATGATGTTTTGTAATAGACGCCTACGATGTCGGCTGGATTTACTCAAACCAAACGTCAGAAGGGACGTAGAGAACCGGCAATTCCAGGGCATGAACGAAAGGGCCACTAGATTCTTCCAGACCGGTCAACGAGTTTTGGCCCAGGACTATCGTACTGAGAAATGGCAGCCTGGAACGATTGGAAAAAGGCTAGGCCCGTTGATGTACACTGTGGACATTGGAGACAATATAATAAGGCGCCATGTTGACCAGATCATAGGGTCCGCCACAAATGGGCCCCCGACTTCACCACCTTACCCGGATAAGGTTGAGACTGAGTTACCCAGAACACCTACGTCCGATCTGGTAGTTCTGGAGTCAGAGGAACCTGACACTGTGCTTAGAGCCGATTCAACTTTACCAGAAACACCTACTAGCCCGCTTGGAATGACGACACCACTGCGGCGTTACCCGGACAGAATCCGGAAACCTCCCGAAAGACTGAATCTATGAACTGTCTTAAATAAATCTGTATATATATATGTGATAATGTATGTCCACTATGGACTCAGTATGTTGAAAGCTAAAAAGGGAGGATTGTAGTGTATGTACCCGTCTACCCTTAAGGAAATTATTGTATGTAACCGTTCACCTTTAAGGGAACTACTTTAAGTGTGGCACTACTTGTTTGGCTTCTGTATACTGTAATACCGACAGTGACCACACCAGTATATAAGTGTTGTGACAGGATAACTGGGGCAGATTCGCCCGGACCTTCGAATAGTAAAGACCTGTTTGTTGTTATTTCTGAAGTCTGTGTATTTATTAACTGCACAACCCACAGACTTTACAGCGGCGGTAGCCGGTAGCGCTGCGCCGACACCGATGACGTCATCGGTGTGCGCAGTGCCCCGGTTCCGCCCCGCGTCCGGCCCAAACCCCATATTTAGTTGCGGCCGCCTCTTCTGCAGCGGCCGCAAACAGCGATTGAAAAACGGGGCCGTACTGCTGCGCTACTGGGGCGCTTTAAGGTGGAGGTGCGGCCGGCCGCTTTTTCGGCGGCCGCCTGCCCGCACCTCCTTCCCCGGCCTCCTCCACCCCCCCCCCCCCGTGGCATTGCCGGCTGCTTTCCGCGAGCCCGGCACTTCTCCGTGGTGCCGGGCTCATTTGCCGGCACAATCCAGCGGCGATCTCGCTGTTGCAGGCACCTCCCCCTTAAGAGAAGGAGGAGGCCTGCAGTACCGCAGCCTGCCGCTCCGCAGCGGGTGGCGCAGCGGGGCCTACAGCGCAGAAATGCAGTTTCAGCGCCCCAAGCGGGGGCGGGCACACCCTGGAATAGCGCCCGGTTCCGACTTGGGGCGCAAAAGCCAAATATCTGACGGGCGCACCTGGCTCCGCGCGCAGCGCTAACTTTTGGGCGTTAGCCTGCTGGCGGGCCTTAACTGAATTTCTAGGCCACGATCTCTACCACCTAGAAGGACAAGGGCAGCAGGCGCATGGGAACACCACCACCTGCAAGTCACACACCATCCTGACTTGGAAATATATCGCCATTCCTTCATCGTCGCTGGGTCAAAGTCCTGGAACTCCCTCCCTAACAGCACTGTGGGAGCACCTTCACTACACGGACTGCAGTGGTTCAAGGCGGCGGCTCACCACCACCTTCTCAAGGGTAATTAGGGATGGGCAATAAATGCTGGCCTTGCCAGCGAGGTCCACATCCCGTGAATGAATTGTTAAAAAAGGACAACAGAGGGTTATAGAGATATTAAGAGCATTGTTTGATTTTTTTTTCAGAGAAGTAGGCAAAGGAACTTAAAGTAGGGGTGGAGGAAAATCACTGAGAGAATGATCACGCGTGGACTCTGGAATGATGGGTACGATGGGTTGCTCTGGACTCGAATGGACCCTGCTAACCCGCGTCACTTCTTTTCGATGGGCTCTCAGGACCAGCAAGCTCTCTGCCCGCTGACGCTCAAACTCTTCATACCCTGGATCCATGTTGAAAGATTTGGTGAGGACCTCACACCAATCGCCAGGGTTACGGAAGGGTCACAGGGTTACAAAAGGACAGCAGGACTGTTCTGTGAAGCACGATTGTTTATATTCCTTTAAACTATGCCCAGCATACAAAATGCTTACACAAGAAAAATATATTTGTAATTTTTTTAACTTAAAATTCATCATCCTGAGACAGATGTGTAAACTGCTGGAATGTCAGCGTTGCAGTGATCTATTGCTGGCTGTTTTCTCTGGGTATTTATTGTAAATATTTCTGCTGTCTCTAAAGACCAATTTTAATGTTATAAATCTAGATCCTTTTCCCTATTTTAACAAAATTGTGTTTGCAAAAATGATTTCTCAAGACCTACTGCTTAATTCTATGCAATGCTTCCCACAGGATCCCTGGCACCGACTTCAAATAAATCTAATATTTTACTGTGTGAAGCTTGGAGGCTGCTGCTTGGCATTTTCCCATCAAAAGGTCGGAAAACAATAGGACTGGGAAGTTATCCAACTTCTATATCAACACGCTGCGGCATCATTGTCATGTACAAGCATTCACAACAAAGGAAACAGAGCTTGGGAAGCCTAAGCCTGAGCAATCCTCTTCAGTGACAAGACTAAGGTCATAATTCGACAGACGTGGCAATAGTGAATTTGTGCTCCCCTCCAAAAAAAGGGGTTTTATTCTCCAAATGCTCTTCCCTTATTATGCACTACTTTTGAGAGGAGCTATGACTAAATCAGACGAGGGACTCAATGAAGATTGGTCATTCCCTGGAGAATATGAAATGGAATCACCCTTCGAGAATTCTGCGTTCCTCCAACTCTGGCCTCTTGCGCATCCATGACTTCCTTCGCCCCACCATCGGCGGCCGTGCCTTCAGCAGCCTCGGCCCTCAGCTCTGGAATTCCCTCCCTAAACCTCTCCGTCTCTCCACCTCTCTCTCCTGCTTTAAGACGCTCTATAAAACCTACCTCTTTGACCAAGCACCTATCCTAATGTTTCCTTTTTTGGCTCGGTGTTAATTATTGTCTGATTATCCTCCTGTGATGCGCCTTGGATGTTTTACTACATTAAAGACGCTATATAGAGTCATAGGGGTCGATTATCATTGACCTGTGGAGTCGGGATTGGAGGCGTGTGGGGGGTTAAAGTCCCGAATTCAGGGGTCCCGACACCATCCCACCCCCAACCCACATCCATGTAAGTTTCAAAGGAGGCGGGTACCCACCCCGCACTGGAACCCACCTACCCGAGGCGGGAAGGGATTAGTGCCAATTAACTGGCAATTAACAGGTAGTTAACAGGCAGTTTTTAGCCTAATCCCTATTTTGAAGCTTGAACTGTGGGATTCCCGACGGCTCCAAACCACGCCAAGTTAGAGGAGTCGGGCTGTCGGGTTGAAGGACTTGGAGGGGTTGAGATGTCGGTGTTAAGGTGAGTGATGGGTGCACGAGTGCAAAGGTAAGTGTGTTTGGTATGCCTAAAGTGTGTAAAGAAGTTTAAATTACCTGTACTTACCTTTACAGCCTTCCTTCCTTTAGGTTTCAGGAGTCCATCATCTCACCGGCACAGAAAGCAGAATGGCTGCGAACTGTCAAAAGTGACAGCCTTCAGCTTTCTGTGCCGGTGAGATTTCTAACTGAGTCTGTGGAGAAGGACTCAGGTTAGAAGTAAGACTGTCAGTGTTTGATAGCTTCAAACAGCTGTCAAACGCTGATATTTCATCTGTCAAAACGTCTTGACAGATGAAATTTCAGTCTGTGACATCACCTGTTGCCAGTTGGCCCTTAATTGGCCTACTGAGCCCGCTGGGCGGGCTCAACAAGGTCAATCAAGTTAAAATTGCGTGGATTGGCCGCATCTCGATGGAGGAGGGACTACAACCCCGAAAGTTGTAGTCCCGCCTCCTTCCCGACTTCTGAATGAAAATCACCCCCATAGAGTTATACAGCACAGAAAGAGACCCTTCGGCCCATCGTGTCTGCACCAGCCATCAAGCTCTGTCTATTCTAATCCCATTTTCCAGCACTTGGTGTGGTAAACCACTGTTACACCTGCCTGTGTGGGTGTTTGTATTCCACTGTGTACATGTCTGTACATGCCTCGGCTGACTCCTCCCACGAGTCCAGGTATAAAGGTGACTGCTCCACAGTCCCTCTGTATTCTGGACTGGTCGACCACTCGAGGCACACCTTCATTCTCTTGTTAATAAAAGCCTGTTAGTTACTCGCTTAACCTCAGTCTTTTGAGTAATTGATAGCGCATCACTTGGTCCATAGCCTTGTATGCTATGACGTTTCAAGTGCTCATCTAAATGCTTCTTGAATGTTGTCAGGGTTCCTGCCTCTACCACCCTTTCAGGCAGTGAGTTCCAGATTCCAACCACCCTCTGAGTGAAAAAGTTTTTCCTCAAATTCCCTCTAAACCTCCTGCCTCTTACCTTGAAACTATGCCCCCTGGTTATTGACCCCTCTACTAAGGGGAAAAGTTCCTTTCTATCTACCCTATCTATGCCCCTCATAATTTTGTACACCTCAATCAGGTCCCCCCTCAGCCTTCTCTGCTCTAAGGAAAACAACCCCAGCCTGTCCAGTTTCTCAATGCAAGTTGTCGTTTTTGTCTATTTTGTATTCTAATTTTCTCTTATATATTTTTGGAAATTAAATATCTGAAGAAAGCAAGCTATTTAACACAGTTTCTTTCCAATGGTGATTAGCACCAACACCAGGAATGTCATACGGTCCATATTTTCCCTTTTGTTTGGTCAACAACCTGTCCCAGTTTTGAACTTGGCAACTAGCAATGTTCATTGTGACATTACTAGCTCCTTGCTCAGCAAGGATTTCATCTATTCAAGAGAATTCCCTCCCAGCCGCACCGTCGCTGGTCAATTAAACTTGCTTGTCTGAAGTGATTGAACTTCATTGGTTTTTGCCGGGCTCCAGGAGGGAGTAACGTGAACCTAATCTGCCCGGCAGGAAACCGAGGGGATTGGATCATAAGAACATAAGAACATAAGAAATAGGAGCAGGAGTAGGCCAATCGACCCCTCGAGCCTGCTCCGCCATTCAATAAGATCATGACTGACCTGATCCTAACCGCCAATCCACTATCACAGAACCATCTCCTGAATCTAACAGAATTAGACACACGAAATAGGAGCAGGATCAGGCTACACGGCACCTGGGCCCGCTCCGCTACCCACAGGGCCATGTCCGATCCGAACCAAGACTCATGTCCAAATTCCTGCCCGCTCCCCGTAACCCTTAATTCCCTTTACTTCTAGGAAACTGTCTATTTCTGTTTTAAATTTATGTAATGATGTAGCTTCTACAGCTTTTTGGGGCAGCATATTCCATGGACCTACCACCCTCTGAGTGAAGTAGTTCCTCCTCATCTCAGTTTTGAAAGAGCAGCCCCTTATTCTAAGACTATGCCCCCTAGTTCTAGTTTCACCCATCATCGGGAACATCCTCCCCGCATCCACCCGATCCAACCCCTTCACAATCTTATATGTTTCAATAAGATCGCCTCTCATTCTTCTGAACTCCAATGAGTAGAGTCCCAATCTACTCAACCTCTCCTCATATGTCCATCCCCTCATCCCCGGAATTAACCGAGTGAACCTTCTTTGTACTGACTCGAGAGCAAGTATGTCTTTTCTTAAGTATGGACACCAAAACTGTATGCAGTATTCCAGGTGCGATCTCACCAATACCTTGTACAACTGAAGCAGTACCTCCCTATTTTTATATTCTATCCCATAGCAATGAAAGCCAACATTCCATTGGCCTTCTTAATCACTTGCTGCACCTGCATACTAACCTTTTGAGTTTCGTGCACCAGGACCCCCAGATCCCTTTGTACTTCAGTACTTTCCAGTTTCTTGCCATTAAGATAATAACTTGCTCTACGATTTTTCCTGCCAAAGTGCATAGCCTCACACTTTCCAGTATTGTATTCCATCTGCCAAATCTCTGCCCACTTACTTAGCCTGTCTATGTCCCCTTGCAGGTTTTTTATGTCCTCCTCACTCACTACTTTCCCTCCCATCTTAGTATCATCCTGTTTTACACCACATGCGATTTTACTGTTCCCTGACTTGGACGGAGAGTAAAACTGGGCAGGGTGCAAAACCAGGTCAACTTCCAACCGGCCGGGTTTGTTTAAAATGAACCCTCTCCATCTCACAGACTGACTCCACAAGGGAGCGCGCACATCTCTGGCTCCAAGGAAGAGAATGATTTACTTCCCAGCTCATAGAAACATAGAAACATAGAAGATAGGAGCAGGAGTAGGCTATTCGACCCCTCAAGCCTTCTCCGCCATTCAATGAGATCATGGCTGATGATCCAAATTCAGTACCCGGTCCCTGCTTTCTCCCCATATCCCTTGATCCCTTTAGCCTTAAGAAATATATCCAACTCCTTCTTGAATATATTTAATGGATTGGCCTCCACTGCCTTCTGTGGTAGAGAATACCACAGGTTCACCACTCTCTGGGTGAAGAAATTCCTCCTCATCTCAGTCCTAAATGGTTTACCCCTTATCCTTAGACTATGACCCCTGGTTCTGGACTCCCCGGCCATCGGGAACATCCTTCCTGCATCTAGTCTGTCTAGTCCTGTTAGAATGTTATAAGCTTCAATGAGATCCCCTCTCATTCTTCTAAACTCCAGTGAGTATAAGCCCAATCGACCCAATCTCTCCTTATATGTCATTCCTGCCATCCCAGGTATCAGCCTGGTGAATCTTCGCTGCACTCCCTCCATGGCAAGAACATCCTTCCTCAGATAAGGCGACCAAAACTGCACACAATACTCAAGATGAGGTCTCACCAAGGCCCTGTACAACTACAGCAAGACATCCTTGTTCCTGTACTCAAACCCTCTCGCTACGAAAGCTAACATACCATTTGCCTCAAGTCAATTTGAATTGTACCTCATGCCAACTGAGCATGAAGAAAGCCACAGTCAGATGGTCCTTCGCCCTCATTTGGAAGAAGATGCATTTTGTAAGCTTAGATGTTCGGAGGCGGCTCTTTTCACAGAGAATAGTGGGCGTGAGGAACAGGCTGCTGGCTCGTGTGATGGACGCCCATATGCTGAGAGCCTTCAAGCGAGACCTGGACCTGTTTCCGGCTGGGGCGGAGATCACCTTGTATAAGAAGTAGGTACCTTGTAACGTTAATCAGGGTCAGAGTGGTCTCCCGGCCAGTTTCCATTGCCAAAAGGGGGGTCAGAGAGGGATTTTATTTTTCCTAATTGGCCTGGATTTTTACCAGTTTCTTCTCCTCTCCCAAGCGCTGGGTGGGGTGGGCAGTGTTTGTAGTGTGTTTCACGAGATATCATATTTGTGTGGGATAGGCTGGATGGACCAGGAGGTCATTTTCTGTCCGTCAATTTTTCGTATGTTCGTAAAAGAGAAGAAAAATTAACCTGAAACTGAAAATTCCCATGTCTTCCAAACCCTTCTTTAGGGGCCAGATTCGCACTGAAAAGATTAACTCTATGGACAAAGCTGATATCAACCAGTCTGGCCTTTGTATAAAATGTGCTACAAGGCCCTTTTGGCAGCACGTATCAATGAAATCCCGGAAAACCTTGGCCTCTATAAAGCAGATGTATTGTATTGTGTGAAATGAGGATCATCAGTTGGTTTGAATTTCTCTTATCTTTGGAAATTATTACGCTCCTAACTATTGCTTTTCTTCAACTTCAACATACTTTCCATTGAATCATGAAGTGTAACCATAATAAGGCACAATATTATCCGAGAATTGAGCTGATTAAATTTCTCATGGGTTTCTTACATCAGTCAATGATCTTCTGTACAATAAATTTCACTTTTGATTGGCACCCCATCCACTACCTTAAACATTCACTCCCTCCACCACCAGCATACCATGGCTGCAGTGTGTACCATCCACAAGATGCACTGCAGCAACTCGCCAAGGCTTCTTCAGCAGCACCTCCCAAACCTGCGACCTATTCCACCTAGAAGGACAAGGGCAGCAGGCGCATGGGAACACCACCACCTCCAAGTTCCCCTCCAAGTCACACACCATCCTGACTTGGAATTACATCGCCGTTCCTTCATCGTCGCTGGGTCAAAATCCTGGAACTCCCTCCCTAACAGCACTGTGGGAGTGCCTTCACCTCACGGACTGCAGTGATACCTGGGATGGCAGGAATGACGTATGAGGAGAGATTGGGTCGATTGGGCTTATATTTACTGGAGTTTAGAAGAATGAGAGGGAATCTCATTGAAACTTATAAAATTCTAACAGGACTAGACGGACTAGATGCAGGAAGGATGTTCCCGATGGCAGGGGACGTCCAGAACCAGGGGTCATAGTCTAAGGATAAGGGGTAAGCCATTTAGGGCAGAAATGAGGAGGAATTTCTTCACCCAGAGAGTGGTGAACCTGTGGAATTCTCTACCACACAAGGCAGTTGAGGCCAATTCATTAAATATATTCAAGAAGGAGTTAGATATATTTCTTAAGGCTAAAGGGATCAAGGGATATGGGGAGAAGGCAGGGGCAGGGTACTGAATTTGGATGATCAGCCATGATCTCATTAAATGGCGGAGCAGGCTTGAGGGGTCAATGGCCTACTCCTGCTCCTATCTTCTATGTTTGTATGTTTTTATGAGAAGGCGGCTCACCACCACCTTCTCAAGGGCAATTAGGGATGGGCAATAAATGCTGGCCTTGCCAGCAATGTACACATTCCATGAACAAATTTTTAAAACTGTATCCATTCTCCACATGGTATTGCCATTTTCCACCCCCGCCCCCCATCCTAGCCATGGCTCAGTGGGCAGCGCTCTTGCCTCCGAGTCAGAAGGCTGTGCGTTCAAGTCTCACTCCAAAAATTTGAGCACAAAAATCTAGGCTGACACTACCGAGGTGGCATCCTTTGGATGAGACGTTAAACTGAGGACCTGTCTGTCATCTCAGGTGGTCATAAAAGGTCGCATTTCACTATTCGAAGTAAAGCGAGGAAGTTCGCCCAGTGTTCTGGCCAACCAACATCATTAAAGGAAACAGATCTCTGTTCATTTATCTCACTGCTTTTTGTGGGAGCTTGCTTTGGGCAAATTGGCTGCCGCGTACCCGCATTACAACAGCGACGACGCTGCAAAAGTATGTTTTACTAGCGGTGAAGCACTTTGGGACATTCTGAAGCCATTCTTTCCTTTTTTCAGAATTAAGCTTGCTTTCTTAAAGGGAGACTATGTTCATAAAAACATTTAGCAGCTTTTTGTCAATTATTTACATCATACAAATCTGATTGTTTTGGGAGAGGCAGAGGTACCAAAGAAAAAGTGCGCCAAATGCATTTTCATTCATGAAATGTCCCTTCACGTAATAACAACAGAAAATGCTGGAAATACTCAGCAAGCCAGGCAGCATCCGTGGAGAGAGAAACAGAGTTAATGTTTCAGGTCTGGGACCCTTCATCAGAACTGGAAAAAGCTGGAGATGTAACAGATATTTAGCAGGTGCTGTACATTTTCTAATTAATCTCTATTTTCAACCTGGTTGTTGCATATTTCTTCACTTTGGATTACATGTTTACCTTCAAAACTCTACAATACGGTAATAACCTTAAACAATTGGCACCAACATTCAATGTTCCTGCCAGCTCTAATCCTAACACATGTAGTCTGAGATTTTTTTTATATCATTCCTGAAGCTTGTTTTTTTTTACGTTAAAGATACCATATAAATACCAGTTATTGTTTAGTTGTCATTCCCTCACAAAGCTTTGGTGCTGGCTCGTGCAAAATTTACCCTGTTGTCTCCTCTGAAGGACAGCAATACACTGGAGTGTTAGCTTAGAACGTGAGCTGAAAACCCTGGTGTGAAGCTTGAACCCACAACTGTCTGACCCAGTGGTAACAGTGCAACCAACTGAACCAAGCTGACATACAGAGGATATTGCCAAAAAAGCTTTTCAGAGACTTAAATCATTTATTTTGTAAGCTAATACCGTGACTAAACACTCGACTTGTTACTCGTGTGAAAATCTTCATCATTGCGATAATACTCGATATTGTGTTTGCACATGTAAGGAAGCGCTGGTGTGGTACGAATCCCAGTGGAAACAGGAAGCAAAGTGTTACAATCACATTCTGGTATCTCGTGTAAATTGGACATTATCTTCTAAAACCCACGGCAACAAACAACCCCAGGTCACTTTCTTAAAAATATATCATAACTTGTTACCATGCCAGAGTCAACACCATTAAGTCTACATCAGTTGAGTTGGAAATGGGCCTAAGGTCAAAGGGTCAAAACTGCATTAAAGGGCTTTATGAATTCCCATTTTGTCCCAGACACGTAGGCGCTTTTTTACATGGGGGTTTAGTCCATGGAGAATGACACTTCCCTTTCAGTGGACATGCCTGGAAGTGTGTGAACTCTGCCCACAGATGTGTTTCTTCAACATTGGTCATGTTTCTTTCTCTTAATTGTATTTCATCTCTGAAAATCATATCACTGCAAGTTATTTAAAAAAAAAATCTTCAGAGTTTAGACTCCTACGATATCATCCTTTTGATTTTCTTCCAAGTTGCTTAAAAAACTTCTTTGGGAAGAAAAACATTGGACTCCGTGCTTGCTTAAACATGTAGGAGTCTGTTACAGTCTAAACTTTGGTCATCCTGTTGTGATACACAAGCGGTATTCCTTTGACTATTCATACACGAGGCATTCTTTAAACCTAATCTCTGAAGTGCGTTATGGTCATCTCTGAAGTACTTAAGGCTCTGGGCAATCATTTACCATAAAGAACGAGCTTTTGATTACACAATGCTACTGGCCTAGTTCTTTGTTCTTAAGAGTCGGAGCTGTAGAGGATCTGTACAGCGTCGCATTACAAAAAATACTCTTAGATTCCACTTTCCCTGAAAAATCAAGTGCCAGCTCAGTCTTCAGTGTAGAGGTGATCCTCTTTTAAAATGCAGCCAATTCCCAAAACATTCGAACTATCACCTTGCATGAAATGACTCAAAACGGAGGTATAAGTTATAGCCTGAAAATTACTGTAAGCGTTTGTTGTGGTATGAACTGCTGACACATTTAGATCAAATTCTGCACTCTGCTATTTCAACAGGAGCGTTGGCGTGTTTATTTTAAAAGGGTTAATGTCTCCATTAAAATAGTGCAGGGAGGAATTTAAATGCAAGCACACTAAACATTCATGCAGTAATATCGCTCACAGTAATTTCCAGAATTATATTCTTTTTCCACTCCCCCCCCCCCCCCACCCTCAAGACACTGAATTACACTCTCTGTGGTTCCACAGGCATCAGCCGCCCGTCAGTGCCTCACTCAAGTGACCATCGTTCCATGTAAGCCTGGGTAGAAAGTTATCTTGGGAAGCATGGGTGCCCACGCCTGCTCCTTTGCTCAACTGATGTCCCGAGGCGCGGGTAAGAAAGAAAGTAAGACTTGCATTTAAATAGCGCCTTTCATGACCACCGGACGCCTCAAAGCGTTTTACAGCCAATGAAGTACTTTTTGAAGTGTAGTCACTGTTGTAATGTGGGAAACACGGCGGCCAATTTGCGCTCAGCAAACTCCCACAAACAGCAATGTGATAATGACCAGATAATCTGTTTTTGTTATGTTGGTTGAAGGATAAATATTGGCCAGGACACCGGGGATAATTTCCCTGCTCTTCTTCGAAATAGTGCCATGGGATCTTTTATGTCCACCTGAGAGAGCAGACGGGGCCTTGGTTTAATGCCTTGTCTGAAAGACGGCACCTCCGACAGTGCAGCACTCCCTCAGCACTGCACTGGAGCGTCAGCCTAGCTTGATATGCTCAAGTCCCTGGACTGGGACTTGAATCCACAACTTTCTCTGACTCAGAGGCAAGAGTGCTACCCATTGAGCCCACTGACACTGGATGGTAACTGGATGGTAACTGCCAATGGAAGCCATGGCTTCTTCTCCCCATTCGTAGCCCAGGGGCATGGCCAAGGGTTGAACCTACCACCTTCCTAGTCTCCATGGCTCAATGCCACAGCTGTGCACTAACCCAGCAGGTCAGAAGGGGGATGGCCCCTTGACAGCATCTGGCCACCCAAAGATTTACCAACCCTCCCCCTGGGGGATGGAAATCTCCCACGCGCCCAGTTTAGGATCGAGTTCTCTCTGTAGCACTGTGCCAGCAAATCCCAGCTTCGCAGTTGGGGTTCCTGTTGCTGGAGAGTAGAGAGAAAAGGAAAGAGCTTTATGAAGGGAATGTTTTCCCAGCAAGTGAAAGTCCCCCATTAAAACTATAAGAGAGTTCTTTCTCGGGACAGAAAGGAAATGAAACAAAAAGAAAGAGAAGAAAAGAGGCAGGGACAGAAAAGGAAGTATTTGAAATAAAGATAGAAGGCATTAAAGAGAGAGAGAGAAAGGAGGGATAAGTTAAATGCTGTACAGTGTTGACTCTTTTTCACAGCAATGCCTGTGAAAGCCAAGTTTTCACTGCCTGCATTGCGGGGAAGTTGGCGAAGGCTTGGGGCTTTAATTTAAAAAAAATTAAATTTGTTTCTGGGATGTGGGCGTCGCTGGCAAGGCCAGCATTTATTGCCCATCCCTAATTGCCCTTGAGAAGGTGGTGGTGAGCCGCCTTCTTGAACCGCTGCAGTCCGTGTGGTGAAGGTACTCCCACAGTGCTGTTAGGGAGGAAGTTCCAGGACTTTGACCCAGCGACGATGAAGGAACGGCCGATATACTTCCAAGTCAGGATGGTATGTGACTTGGAGGGGAACTTGGAGGTGGCGGTGTTCCCATACGCCTGCTGCCCTTGTCCTTCTAGGTGGAAGAGGTCGCGGGTTTGGGAGGTGCTGCCGAAGAAGCCTTGGCGAGTTGCTGCAGTGCATCTTCTAGATGGTACACACTGCAGCCATGGTACACCGGTGGTGGAGGAAGTGAATGTTGAAGGTGGTGGATGGGGTGCCAATCAAGCAGGCTGCTTTGTCCTGGATGGTGTCAAGCTTCTTGAGTGTTGTTGGAGCTGCACTGATCCAGGCAAGTGGAGGGTATTCCATCACACTCCTGACTTGTGCCTTGTAGATGGTGGAAATGCTTTGGGGAGTCAGGAGGTGAGACACTCGCTGCAGAATACCCAGCCTCTGACCTGCTCTTGTTGCCACAGTATTTATGTGGCTGGTCCAGTTAAGTTTCTTGTCAATGGTGACCCCCCCAGGGTGTTGATGATATGGGCCCCACACATATATATTTTAAGTTCGTTTCCAAACAGTTTTACTCTGTGTCTAACCTGTGCTGTTCCTGCCCTGCGAGTGTTTGATGGGATTGGGTAGAGGGAGCTTTACTCTGTGTCTAACCCATGCTATACCTGCCCTGGGAGTGTTTGTTGGGACTGTGTAGAGGGAGCTTTACTCTGTCTAACTTGTGCTGTACCTGCCCTGGGAGTGTTTGATGGGATTGGGTAGAGGGAGCTTTACTCTGTATCTAACCCGTGCTGTACCTGCCCTGGGAGTGTTTGATGGGACTGTGTAGAGGGAGCTTTACTCTGTGTCTAACCTGTGCTGTACCTGCCCTGGGAGTGTTTGTTGGGACTGTGTAGAGGGAGCTTTACTCTGTCTAACTTGTGCTGTACCTGCCCTGGGAGTGTTTGATGGGATTGGGTAGAGGGAGCTTTACTCTGTGTCTAACCTGTGCTGTACCTGCCCTGGGAGTGTTTGTTGGGACTGTGTAGAGGGAGCTTTACTCTGTGTCTAACCCGTGCTGTACCTGCCCTGGGAGTGTTTGTTGGGACTGTGTAGAGGGAGCTTTACTCTGTATCTAACCCGTGCTGTACCTGCCCTGGCAGTGTTTGATGGGACAGTGTAGAGGGAGCTTTACTCTGTGTCTAACCTGTGGTGTACCTGCCCTGGGAGCGTTTGATGGGACGGTGTAGAAGGAGCTTTACTCTGTATCTAACCCGTGCTGTACCTGCCCTGGGAGTGTTTGATGGGACGGTGTAGAGGGAGCTTTACTCTGTATCTAACCTGTGCTGTACCTGCCCTGCGAGTGTTTGATGGGACAGTGTAGAGGGAGCATTACTCTGTATCTAACCTGTGCTGTACCTGCCCTGGGAGTGTTTGATGGGACAGTGTAGAAGGAGCTTTACTCTGTGTCTAACCTGTGGTGTACCTGCCCTGGGAGTGTTTGATGGGACGGTGTAGAGGGAGCATTACTCTGTATCTAACCTGTGCTGTACCTGCCCTGGGAGTGTTTGATGGGACGGTGTAGAGGGAGCTTTACTCTGTATCTAACCTGTGCTGTACCTGCCCTGGGAGTGTTTGATGGGACGGTGTAGAGGGAGCTTTACTCTGTATCTAACCCGTGCTGTACCTGCCCTGCGAGTGTTTGATGGGACGGTGTAGAGGGAGCTTTACTCTGTATCTAACCTGTGCTGTACCTGCCCTGCGAGTGTTTGATGGGACGGTGTAGAGGGAGCTTTACTCTGTATCTAACCTGTGCTGTACCTGCCCTGGGAGTGTTTGATGGGACAGTGTAGAAGGAGCTTTACTCTGTATCTAAGCCGTGCTGTACCTGCCCTGGGAGTGTTTGATGGGACAGTGTAGAAGGAGCTTTACTCTGTGTCTAACCTGTGCTGTACCTGCCCTGGGAGTGTTTGATGGGACAGTGTAGAGGGAGCTTTACTCTGTATCTAACCTGTGCTGTACCTGCCCTGGGAGTGTTTGATGGGACAGTGTAGAGGGAGCTTTACTCTGTGTCTAACCTGTGCTGTACCTGCCCTGGGAGTGTTTGATGGGACAGTGTAGAGGGAGCTTTACTCTGTATCTAACCTGTGCTGTACCTGCCCTGGGAGTGTTTGATGGGACAGTGTAGAGGGAGCTTTACTCTGTATCTAACCTGTGCTGTACCTGCCCTGGGAGTGTTTGATGGGACAGTGTAGAGGGAGCTTTACTCTGTGTCTAACCTGTGCTGTACCTGCCCTGGGAGTGTTTGTTGGGACTGTGTAGAGGGAGCTTTACTCTGAATCCACCTTTCACTGGCCTCCCACTGCCAGGGTGAGTCTTAATAATCTGAAGCAGCTGACAGCATCGGGACAACTCTTTTTAAGAAACTGTAAGGGCCTGAAATTTGAAACAAAAAAAACATGAAAACGCCAGAAATCCACAATGACTGGATGGCTTAACTCAGTTCCGACAAACGGGCCGCACCCAAAAAGCATTCGGATGCGAATGAATCCGCTGTATAGTTCTAGCAATTTCTATTTTTATCGCGATAATCAGTTCATTAAAACGTGAATGATGGTACAACAGAATTTGTTTTAACTCTCAAACCTACCTTTTCTGGTGAGGCTTTGCATCAGTAGCTTTTACGCTGCCCCAACACCCCACCTCCTCGTGGAGAGACCACCCCCTCCAGGTGAGTCCTGACACAAGATTGGCTGAAAACACATCTTCCTGCAGTCACCAGAGATCTAACTCCGTTGTTATAGCGATAACTGAAGAATATCGAAGCAATTGGAAAAGAATGGAAAAATATTAAAAATATCCCTTTAGAAAGTCTCGTGTTCAAGGATGAGTGGTGACGTACAATGCTGGATGATGTCCACCATATTTATGCAGACCCTGGGAACAATCAGATGTCCATGAGCAAGTCACTGCTGTAGATTGGGGTCCTAAATCAATAGGTAGAGCGTATCTGTGCACTAGTGTATCATGGGAGCTACAAGGAATTTCTTTATTTCAATTGGTGGCCAATTGAGCCACTTACTTATGAAATGTGGTAACCCGCTAAAATATCTGTAACCTGAATAATGCAACACATTAGAGCTAATTTGTACTGCGAAAACTGTGGATTGATGGACCGTATTAAGATTGAAATGGTTTCTCTCATTGAAGGCTGTTGCATCATATGAACAGAAGACTGTAATATCCAGTTTGTTATTATTGTTGTTTTAATAATATTACAGCAATATTACAAAAGCTTGGTCAAAGAGGTAGATTTTAAGGAGCATCTTAATGGAGGAAAGAGAGGTAGAGAGGGGGAGAGGTTTAGGGAGGGAATTCCAGAGCTTAGGGCCCAGGCAGCTGAAGGCACGGCCGCCAATGGTGGAATGATTAAAATCGGGGATGTGCAAGAGGCCAGAATTGGACGAGCGCAGAGATCTCAGGCGGATGTGGGGCTGAAGGAGATCACATAGGGAGGGGCGAGGCCATGGAGGGATTTGAAAACAAGGATGAGAATTTTAAAATCGAGGCGTTGCTTAACCGGGAGCCAATGTAGGTCAGCGAGCACAGGGGTGATGGGTGAACAGGACTTGGTGCGAGTTATGGCACGGGCAGCAGAGTTTTGGATGACTTCAAGTTTAGGTCGGGTAGAACATGGGTGGCCAGCCAAGAATGCAATAGGTAAGCAGAGAGCAAATTTACAGTCTCTGTGTTATTCTTTTATTAATCTTTTAAAAGATACAGAGATATTCCAATGGCAAACTGGACATTCAACTTTTGAACTTTGTTGTTCATTGCCTGATGATTACTTCCTTAGCCTTAAGAGTCTTAGAGCTACAATGGGGTTGAAATTCCACGGGGCTTATTCTGCATTCCCACCGTAACTTCAGTGCAAACCCTGCTGATGTGTGTTAACATGGTTTCCGCTGAACTTTCGCTAAAGCTACAGCAGCAGAGCTGGAGAAGCCCTGAGGAAATTCACTCTCTGTGACTTTTGACCTCTGCTTGCATTATTTTCAGCTTGGCATAAATCCTGCCTAAAATAAATGAAATGCAAATAATTAGCGACAGCATGCATTTATTTTGGAAACCGTCAAAGTCGAAGAGATTGACTGAAAGTGTGGATAACACCTGAGGTTATATAGGGTGCCATCATAGGAGATACATACATTTCAACTCAACCCTCCAGGTGCCTCCCTTCTTTATCTTCCCCCTTTGTGATTATGATCTCACTTCTTTTATAACATTTCTAAGCTGTGCTAATTCACAGCCTTTTGCACACATAACTCTTTACCCACTTCCGCGCCATCCCAAATCAAAATGTCCGCTTGTTAAAGAACGAAGACAGACTTGCATTTATACAGCGCCTTTCACAACCTCAGGATGTCCCCAAGCACTTCACAGCCAATGAAGTACTTTTTGAAGTGTAGTCACTGTTGTAATGCAGGAAACGCGGCAGCCAACTTGCGCACAGCAAGCTCCCACACACAGCAATGAGATAATGAACGGATATTCTGTTTTAGTGATGTTGGTTGAGGGATAGATCTTGGCCAGGACACCGGGGAGAACTCCCCTGCTCTTCTTCAAAATCGTGCCACAGGATCTTTTACATCCACCTGAGAGGGCAGATGGGGCTTCGGTTTGACGTCTCAGCCAAAATTAGCACCTCCAACAGTGTTACACTCCCTCAGTACTGCATTGGACTGTCAGCATAGATCCTGTGTTCAAGTCTCTGGAGTGGGACTATGAACCCAAGACTTTCTGATTCAGAGGCGAGAGTGCTACCCACTGAGATACGGCTGACAAGGTGACTATTTAAATCATCACGCGTGCCCACGAGTTTCCCATCACTGACACTTTAAAGGAAAATCTTGGGCTAATTATCCTGTAGTATTATATTTGGTCCAATAAAAGCCTGGAATATTATGTTAACATAACTTGACCTGTACCTACAGGCTTGACTCCAAGCACCTATAAAAATCACAATGAGTTTTGAAATAGGATATTCTACTTTATACTGTCATTAATGCTCTCATCTCTGGGGTATATGATGTGAAGAGAGGGTTTTTTGATGTTCAGATCTGAAAATGTAAACTCTTCCCCGGTGCATCATTACTGCCGCTAGTTTGGGAGTACCCCACACATTATGGAAAGATAATGTTAGCATGACAGGATAAAGCTCTTTATAGTTTTTTTTTCCCACAGAATTCCCATACTTTTTGATGCAGATCGTGAATATTTCACTCCGAGGACCCTTGTTAAGGGAACAGATGTTGTAAGGACAATCGCACCAACTGTGACATTTTAACTGATTTACTAACGATATTGCCTTTTCAACATGCAATTTTCAAGCATAGAATGAGAAAGAAATAAAGGGGAAAAGGGGAAACAAATAAAGAAAGGAGGAAAATGAGAAAAGTGAAGAAAAGAGTGAAGGAAAGAGAGAAAGAATAAGAAAAAAAGCAATCTGAAAATTTTGGTTTGCATTTCTCCCCAGATTTGCTAGCTGCTTTTGATAAAAAGAAAGACTTGCATTTATATAGTGCCTTTCACAACCGCAGGACATCCCAAAGCGCTTTACAGCCAATGAGGTACTTTTTGACGTGTAGTCACTGTTGTAATGTAGGAAACACAGCAGCCAATTGTGCACAGCAAGCTCCCACAAATAGCAATGTGATAATGACCAGATAATCTGTTTTTTAGTGATGTTGATTGAGGGATAAATATTGGCCAGGACACAAGGGATAAATCCCCTGCTCTTCTTCAAAATAGTGCCATGGGATTTTTTTACGTCTACCTGAGAGAGCAGACAGGGCCTCATCCATCTCATCCAAAAGATGGTACCTCTGACAGTGCAGCACTCCCTCAGCAGTGCACTGGGAGTGTCAGCCTAGAATTTTGTGCTCAAGTCTCAGGAATGGGACTTGAACCCACAACCTTTTGATTCAGAGGCAAGACTGCTACCCACTGAGCCACAGCTGACAGTTTGATCCCTTTTCTGGGTTGTTAGTCACATGTTCTTGTAATTGATCACTCTTTAAAGGGCTAAAAATTCAGTTTGGGGCGCCAAGCTCGCCTGGGCGCCAGAATTACCGCTGCGCGCAGAGCCACTTGCGCCATCGGGATATTCAGTTTCTGCGCCCCAAATGGAAGCTGGCCGCTAAACGAGGCTTCCCGCGCCCCGCTTGGGGCGCTGAAACTGAATATCGGCACGCAAAGTGCCGCAGCGCCACCCGCTGCGGCACGGCACGCTGCGGTACTGCAGGCCTTCCTCCCACTGTTAAGGGGGAGGTGCCTGCAACAGCGCGATCCCCGCTCGCGAGTGCCAGCAAATGAGCCCGGCACCAAGGAGAAGTGCCGGGCTCTCGGGAAACAGCCGGCAATGCTGCGGGGGGGGCGGTGTGTAGGAGGCCGGGGACGGAGGTGCGGGCAGGCGGCCGCCGAAAAAGCCGCCGGCCGCACCTCCACCTTAACTCGCTCCACTACCGCCACAGGTTGGCCCCTGTGTACCGGTTGCTATTTGCGGCTGGCGCGGAAGAGGCGGGCGCGACCTAATATGGCGTTCGGGGCGGTAGCGGGGCGCTGCGCACACCGATGACGTCATCGGTGGCGGCGCAGCGCTACAGGCTAACGCTGCCATTAGCGCCCCGCTAAATATCGCGGTGGTTGTGGCCAGTGGTGCTAAAGCCTCTGAGTGGCCTCTTTGGGCGCAAACTGGTGGCGCAAGCAACTGAATTTCTAGGCCTTTGTATCAGATTTCATGCAAAATTTGCTCAGTTACAATAGTTCAAAGTTCAGTCAAAGGGGACAGACAGTTTTCAAAATGGATGCTGTAATGAATTTTCAGACATATGCAATGATATGTGTGTTTTCATCAAAGATATTGGACATGGCAGAGGTCATTGTCTCAAACAATTGCTAAATGTCTGCTCATTCTTTTCATTTTCATAACTTAGAACCATTTCCATAATAAAGGAGGAAAAATCACTTCAATCTCATATTTACTTGTGACTGGGCACAGGGAGGAACTTAGAGGATTTTGTAATGTATATACCTTTAAGGGGGGAACTACTTTTTACAGCTCATGTATACTGTAGTACCGGCAGTGACCACACCTGTATATAGCACTGAGTAGTAAACTGTACAGTTCAGTTCCAGAGTGAGCCACGTTGAGTAAACACCTGTTGTACCGTTCTCCTGCAGTCTGTGTCTTACTACTGACGGACACAACATTGGCGACGAGGCAAATTTGATCCTACCTGCAACTCTGCATCACCTCCCAGGGATTCGTTCCTGGAGACCAGTAGATTGGAGGTCAAGGCCAGAGACACGGGCGTCGACCACGGGCAACCGCCCAGTCATCCAGCAGAGACTCGAGAATCACGGGGGAGGCTGTTGAGAGCCAGGCTTGGCTTTCCAGTCGCGGTGGTCCAGAAAAATGGGCTGGCAACGGGTAGTGCGCAGACCCTTCCCGGACAGCGGCGGGCTAGAGCCCGACCGAGTGGCACAGCAAAGGGCCGAGCAGCGTCGACGGGAGAGAGAGGGAGAGGGCAGAGCGCACAGGGCGCAGCCGGTGTTCAGCGGCCGAGCAGCGTCGAGGAGAGGGAGAGAGACACGCAGAAACCCGCGAGGCGCCGCCATTGCCACGAGGACCGCCGAGAGCGGCGTTGGCAGCAGCGCAGGAGAAGCGCGCAAAACCTACAGGGCGCCGCCATTGCCACGAGGACCGCCGAGAGCGGCGTTGGCAGCAGCGGGGGAGGAAGGAAAGCGCGGGAGATGCCATTTTAAACCACACCCAAAATGCCGAAGAGTGGCAGTATCACCGCATTTGACAATGAAGTCGAAGATTGGACTATATATGTCGAACGAATAGAGGTATAATGCAAGGCAAATGAGGTGTCAGATGACAAGAAAGCGCCGGTATTGCAAAATTTACTGGGTGCAAAGACTTATTACGAAATCTAGTAACCCCAGCGAAGCCAGTGGAAAAGAGTTTTGGAGACATAGTGATGATACTACAGGAACATTTAAACCCCACACCGCTGCTGATAGCAGAAAGATTCAAGTTTCACAAACGGAACCAGCATAAGGATGAAAGCAATGCTGAATATTTAACAGAACTGCGCAAACTATCGAAACACTGCCAGTTTGGAACGGCACTGGCAGATACCTTAAAGGACAAGTTTGTGTGTGGGCTTCAAAGTGAAGGAACCCAGAAAAGGCTTTTATCTGAAAAGGACCTTACGCTGGATAAGGCTTTCAGCATTGCGGTATCATATGAAGCAGCAGCACGGGGCACTGCAGAGATACAACAGAGACCGCAAGAATATGGCACAAACGAAATGTCATACAGAACAGAGAAGTGCAATCGCTGCGGCAGAACAACACACAACCACAATGATTGCTGGTTCAAAGACAAAGTGTGCAGACAGTGTGGAAAAGTAGGACACATAGCACGAGTCTGCAGGTCGGGAAAGAAAACCAGCAATAAGAAATCTCCAAAAGAAAAGTACAAGAAGGTACATAAGGTGACGGAGAATAGTTCAGACGAACAAAAGAGTGATACCGACTCCGAAAGCAGGGAGCTGAGTTGTCTGAAACTACATAATGTGATCAAAACGGAGGATCACCGAACCATTTGGGTCACTCTGAAGATAGCAGGAGTCCAGGTAAAAATGGAATTGGACACAGGATCAGCCCTAACAGTCATAAACCGAAGGGACTACGAGTGGCTATTCTCACACATTGAGAGACACAAAAATTATTTTGAAGACGTACATGGGGCAAAAAGTCTACCCCAAAGGAAAAATAAGGGTGACCGTTATATATAACGGTAAGGAAACACCAAAGCTAGACCTGTATGTATTGCAAGATGGAGGACCACCATTACTGGGATGTGAATGGATCCGGAAAATACAGCTAGATTGGCATTCCATACAAGCACTGACTGTGGCTGCCAAAAAGGATGACGACGTCACACCTGGGCGACTGTCAAAGATCCTAACCGATGCGCAAGAAGTGTTCCAACAAGGACTCGGAACACTAAAAGGCATGACAGCAACAATTAAAATCGAAGAAAACGCAAGCCCAAAATTTTTTAAGGCCAGACCGGTACCTTATGCGATCCGCCCAGCCGTCGAAGCAGAACTGGAGAGCTTGGAACATTCAGGAGTACTGTCCAAGGTAGACTGGAGCGAGTGGGCTACACCCATCGTCCCTGTGATGAAAAAGTCATTGAGCAGCACGCCTGGGGAACCAAGGAAGGTTCGCATCTGTGGGAACTTTAAGGTAACAGTGAACCCAGTCCTTCACACCGTGCAATATCCACTTCCGCGGATTGAAGATATTTTCGCCTCGTTATCTGGAGGGAAACGCTTCACTAAGATTGATCTGGCTCAGGCGTATCTGCAAATGGAGGCAGAAGAAGCATCAAAAAAATACCTCACAATCAACACCCATAAAGGTCTCTACCAATACAACCGGCTGGTATTCGGGGTAGCATCAGCTCCGGCTATTTGGCAGAGGGCAATGGAACAAGTCCTGCAAGGGATCCCAGGGACACAGTGTTATTTGGATGACATCCTGGTCACGGGCGAAAATGACAGTAATCACCTCGCCAACCTGGAGCAGGTGCTCACTAGATTGAAGGAATATGGGCTCCGAGCTAACCGCCCCAAATGCGAGTTTTTTAAAAAACAGATCTCGTATTGTGGCCACGTTATCGATAAAGAGGGGTTACATAAGTCCCCAGAAAAGATTGAGGCAGTAGTCAAGGCTCCAGCACCGGAAAACGTGTCACAACTGAGGTCGTTCCTCGGGCTGGTAAACTACTACCATAAGTTCTTGCCAAATTTGTCTACAATACTACACCCACTGAACACCCTACTGCAAACTGGAGTGCCATGGAAGTGGAGTGACGAATGTAAACGAGCTTTCCAGAAGAGCAAAACACTAATCACATCGAAAGAGGTATTGGCCCATTTCAAGCCAGCACTACCAATTCGGTTGGCGTGTGATGCATCACCCTATGGCATTGGAGCGGTGCTGTCGCACAAATTCTCAGACGGCTCAGAGAGGCCAATAGCCTTTGCGTCACAATCACTAACCTCAGCCGAGCGTAACTACGCCCAGATTGACAGGGAGGCCCTCAGCCTAGTGTGGGGAGTGAAAAAGTTCAATCACTATCTGCACGGGCAGAAATTCACCTTGCTGACTGACCACCAGCCTCTTGTCTCCATTTTTTATCTGAAGAAGGGCGTTCCGGTGATGACTGCGCAACGACTACAAAGATGGTCACTCTTTCTAGGGGCGCAGCACTATGAGATTGAATATAAGGGCACAAAACAGCATGGAAATGCTGATGGGCTATCACGCCTGCCACTGCCTACTGCAGAGGAAGCACCAGCAGTGGATCCTGTCGAAATATTTCATTCGACTATAGTTGAATACCTACCGGTAACTAACGCTCGTATAGAAAAGGAGACCCGAAATGACCCGACACTGTCTCGGGTATATGATTTGACGGTGAAGGGATGGCCAGCACATGGCGACTCACTGTTGCCAGCATTCTCGACAAGAAGAGAACAGCTGTCAGTGTGCTGGGGGACCTTGATGTGTGGATCCCGAGTGGTAATTCCACCCAAGTTAAGGCATGGAGTGCTCAATGAGCTTCATGAGGGTCATCTGGGAGGGGTAAAAATGAAAAGCCTTGCCAGGGCTTATGTGTGGTGGCCAGGAATCGATAAACAAATCGAGGACCTGACCAAGAGCTGCTCAGGATGCCAGAAAGTCCAAAATGCACCCACATGCCCCTCTACACCCATGGGAGTGGCCCTCATCTCCATGGCAACGGGTGCATATTGATTTTGCTGGTCCATTCATGGACTCAATGTTTTTAATAGCCGTGGATGCGCACTTGAAATGGCCTGAGGTCATCAAAATGTCCTCCACCACCACGGAGAAAACTATTGCAGTCCTACGGACCATTTTTGCCAGGAACGGCTTGCCAGAACAGATTTGCTCTGATAACGGACCACAGTTTGTGTCCGAAGAGTTCCGGAGGTTTATGAAGAAGAATGGGGTAAGGCATTATATATCCGCCCCGTATCATCCAGCCACAAATGGATTGGCTGAGAGGTTCGTACAAACCTTTAAGAAGGAAACAAAGGCTATGTACAATGACAACATTCCACTGCAGCATAAGGTGGACAATTGCCTGTTCGCCTACCGGAATGCGACACATGCAGTCACCAATCAGGCCCCGGCCATGATGTTCTTTAACCGAAGGTTAAGATCTCGCCTGGATTTGCTCAGACCAAACGTACGGAGAGATGTTGAGAGTAAGCAATTCCAGCACATCCATGAGAAGCCAACAAGGAGCTTCAATGTACGGCAACCAGTCTTGGCCCGCGACTACCGAACAGAAAAATGGCAGCCAGGAACAATATGCACACGGCAGGGCCCACTAATGTACACAGTGGACGTTGGGGAGAACATCGTGAGACGCCATGCTGACCAGATCCTAGAGTCACAGGAACAAGTCAACCCCATGCCTCGCCCATACGTACCTGGTGAGGAACCCGACGTACAGGTCGCATCTACCCCAGAAACAGTAGAATCGGAAGCTGATGACCCAACCGACGACAGAGTGCCAGGATCGCCTCCGCACCAAGAGCGAGACACTCGGGAAAGGCGCTATCCAGAAAGGATCAGGAAGCCTCCCCAAAGACTGAATATATAAATGGACTATTTTCAGCTAACGTTGTATGTTAAAAGTGTTAATTGTAATTAGTTTGATATTTAATTGTTAAATGAGTGTTATGGCACTGTTAATCTAAAAGGGGAGGAATTGTAATGTATATACCTTTAAGGGGGGAACTACTTTTTACAGCTCATGTATACTGTAGTACCGGCAGTGACCACACTGAGTAGTAATCTGTACAGTTCAGTTCCAGAGTGAGCCACGTTGAGTAAACACCTGTTGTACCGTTCTCCTGCAGTCTTGTGTCTTACTACTGACGGACACAACAGATTTAATATAAGTTCTTTAAAAATGGTGATGGAGAAAATAATGGGACTCAAGAAAAAGAAATCTGATGGTTTCAACCTAGGGTATTAAAAAAGGAGAGGAAATTGTAGATGTGTTAGTCATAATTTTCCAAAGCTCCCTAAATTTGTGAATTGTGCCTTTGGATTGGAAAATTGCAAGTGACATTCTATTATTTAACAAGTGAGGGAGGGAGAAACGAGGTAACTACAGATCTGTCAGATTAACATCAGTTGTGGGGAAGTTACTGGCATCTATCATCAGGAATCGAGTCACTGAGAACTTGGGCAGGTATGAGCTGATCAAAGAGAGGTAGCATGAATTTGTAAAGGGTTGGCCATTTGACTAACCTGATTGAAATTTTTGAGGATGTCATGAATATGGTGGATAGGGAAGTCCCTATAGATGTTGCCTATATGGACTTCCAAAGGCAGTTGATAAGTTTCTGCAAAAGAGATTATTAGCAAAAATGAAAGCACATGGAATTAAAGGTAACCTTATAATTGGTTGGAAGGTAGGAGAGGGAGAATAGGGGTTAAGGAAACATTCTCCAATTGGCAAAATGTGACATGTAATGTTTTCCAAGGATCTGTACTGGGGCCTCAGCTTTTCACCATATATATCAATGACTGGATCAAGGAATGGAAAGTTGTATATTCAAGTTTGTAGCTGATATTAATTTATGAGGGGCACGGGAAGTTAGAAAGGAGCATAGACAGAATAAGTGAGTGGGCAAAACTGTGGCAGATGCAGTTTAATATGGGGAAAGACCAATTGCAATATTTTCATAATGGCGGGAGACTAGGAATTGTGGAGGAGCAAAGAGGTTTGGGTGTCCATGTACACCAACCACTAAACGATAGTGAGGGGCAGGAAGTAATCAAAAAGGCTCATGAAATGTTGGCCTTTAGCTCAAGGGGGTTGGAATACAAAAGGGAGGAAGTTATTCTTCGGTTGTACATAGCCTTGGTCAGATGCCTCTGGAGCACTGGTTCTGTTTTAGACACTGGAAATCAGGAAGGATATATTGACCTTGGTAGCAATTTTGCTAACAAGTCTATTATGTGGCACTTTAACAAAGCACCTTTTGAAAGTTCATATGCAAAACACCAACTGCACTACCTTCATCAACGCTCTTCATTATTTCATCAAAGAACCCAATCAAGTTTCTGAAACTCTGTTTCTCTCTCCACGGATGCTGCCTGGCCTGCTGAGTATTTCCAGCATTTTCTGTTGTTATTTCAGATTTCCAGCATCCGCAGTATTTTGCTATTATTTTAACAAATCCCTGTTGGCTGTCATTAATTAACCCTAGTGAATATTAATTTGGTCCTGGATTATGGTCTCTTGAAGTTTGCCCACCACCAGCATTAGGCTGACTGGACTGAGTTACTGGGTTTATCCCTTTTTTGAAAACCGATGTAACATTTGCAACCCTCCAGTCCTCTGGCACCACTCCCATATCCAAGGGCGATTGAAAGATTATGGACAGAGCCTCTGCTATCTCCACTCATATTTCCGTCAATTGCCTAGGATATGGAGCAAAGGTGGGTTGATGGAGTTGAGGTATAGATCAGCCCTGATCTAGTTGAATGACAAAACAGGCTTGAGGCATTGAATGGCCTACTCCTGTTGCTATGGGAGGCCTGGGAGCAAGAAAATAGTGATGTGAATGTGGTGTGAGCTAAAGTGAATGGGACAGTGAACCGATTACTCACATACTTTATAGTTCACAGGTCACTTCACTTGATGGGATTTGGGAAACTTCCTACTGTGCTCCAGATAATGCTACAAGTCAATCGCCAACCAACCAGGTTGGTCCTCACTCAGCATACAGCGAGGAGTATACCTGTGCACAGTGCCATGTGTTGGCTCTTGCCAGCTTTCAGCTACGTTCCCTGGTTTTGTGTAAGTTGGGTGCATCCCTATGAGGAGAGGCTGTGCCCTCCACATCAGATAAATAACCATTCTACTTGTGTGGATTTCTCGGTAATATGGTTCACTGACTCGTGGTGATGGGTTGCCAGGCATGTCGGAATCCGGCCGGGGCAAGGCAAAATGTCACTCCGCTTAATTGTATCAGACATGGGGAGACAAACACCAGCCTTTAACAACACAGATTCGTGAATCTCCATTTTGAATTTAACTTTAGCTGGTTGGGTTTTAGCTGTTAGATGGCGTCCGTGGCGGTCGCAGGGTAAGCGCTCTCCCTGAGTCGGTCGGCCCACTCCCACTACAGACGCTGTGCGTCGGCGCTGATGAGTTCGGCGAGTCGGCGGGGATGCAGCAGAAGCAGCGATGGAGGCCACGATGACCCGCTGTAGCACGGCGGCTGGCAGCTCCTCGGCGGGAGGCTCGGAGGTCGAACCGGTAGGAGGGGAGGCGGTCAGCGGACCGAGGGCGGGAAAAGCAGGCCCTGGAAGGTCGGACACCGCGGGAGGCTCGGAGGTCAGACCGGGTGGAAGGAGAGCCAGGGAGAAGCAGGCCCCGGGACGTCGGTACCACGGCGGCTGAAGACTGTCGGGCAGGAGTGCGGGAAAGGCGGAGCGAGGTGAGAGCGGACCCTATTGTGATGGCGCCGATGAAGATGGCTGCCGTCCTTGCGGGCTCCGTGCGTACCAGGCAGCTAAGTGTCCTTTGCTGCTTGGTGCGCTCGGCTCGTTAAGAAAAAAGCATTTCACTGACTGGATTTCACTTGTTGTATTTGGTTATGTGACAAATAAAAAATTGAATTTGAAATTGAGATTCTGCTCTTCAGAACATAAAGCAACACAAACCAGAGAAGGGAGCAGGTTCCTCTGCTGCCTTGAGGCCCATTTTTCTTGTGGAACCCTGCATCGCATGTATGTCTCTGCACATCTCAGCACTTATCAATCAGCACATGTTATTTATTATACAAAAAGAAAAGACTGCAGATGCTGGAAATCTGAAATAAAAACAGAAAACTCTGGAGAAACTCAACAGGTCAGGCAGCATCTGTGAAGAGAGAAACAGAGTTAACGTTTCAGGTCGATGACCTGGTCTGGTTCTGACGAAAGGTCATCGACCTGAAACATTAACTCTGTTTCTCTCTTCACAGATGCTGCCTGACCTGCTGAGTTTCTCCAGCATTTTCTGTTTTTATTATTTATTATACAATCCTACTCATAGTCCAATGTCATTTATGGTCACTGTAAGGATGTATATGCAAACTGGAGACCAAAAAGAGTAAGGATTAAAACTAGAATGAATTCTTATTCTGAAATTCAGTTGTATGCACAAAGTCAGTGTTCAAACATTAAAATAGGAGTACGCAACTAAAAAATGAAATGAAGGACCTATGCTAGTTCCAGAATGACCTATAAAATTTTGTGCCCGGCTTTTAAAGTACGCAGAAATATTTAGTGTCTGTGTACTGAACCAAAAACCAGGCCCAATCATGGTTGAATGCTTGAGCAAAATATGGGTCAAGCTTGTCTGGGAATATGGCTTCATATAGTCGCATTCCTATAAACAGCGGAAATGTACCCCATGAAGCTTTCTATATGCAGCATTCATATCACCACATGGGAGCGGAGAGCAACACGTGATTGGATGACATCTTTGCTTTGGGAAAGGCAAAAATATCCTCCAATATAGCTGTGTTTTCTCAGATGGTACATCAGACTGTGGAAAGGAGGCTTATTGCTTGAAGGTGCACTTTGCACATAATGGCCCAGTAATTCCGGTCCCAATGCATGAGTACGGACGGGGTACTCACGCGTGGGCCCGATGGAAGTGCCGGTTTTCAGGATGCACAGCGCATGCGCTGAAAACCGGCATTTCCTGTCTTCTGAAGCAAGGGGTTAAGAGGCGGAACACGTGCGACGTTTCAGGCAGCGCGTGCGCGCTGAAATTCCTTTTTTTTTAAAGAGTTGCCCGTGCGTAAAGGCCTCCGGTTTTTATGCGTGAAAAAACCAGACGTAAGTACTTAGTTTTAAAAGGTAAGTGGTCTATTAATAACATTTAGAAAATTTTTCCACAGGTTTATTATTTTTAAAGAATTTACAGTAAGGTAAGTGTATTTTTAGACCCGATTTGTTAAAAAATTATTTTTTTCAAAAATTTGATTAATTGTTTAAAATAGTTTTTTACAGTTATTCATAGTTCATTTATTCAGTGGGAATCTTAAAAACTTTTATTTGCAGTTTAAGTACTGTTTTGGGCACCCTGAGTTTTCTTGAGTTGGACAGTTCTTACTATCAAACTCATGAATGAACTTTTGCAACCTCCGATTGGTTGCCCAGTGCTCACGTGATCCCAGCCGGCTCATCGAACTAACTACGCCGCTGGATCACGCAAGCACAGCGCGCCGGGAGCTGGGCCGGGTCACAGAGCGGAAATCCACGCAGGCCCAGGCCTCAAATGTCGGCGCGATAGGTAAGTGTAGGTCGGGGGCTTGCACCCGCGGGGAGCCCCCGATCCGAATTTCTGGGCCAATATTAATAACAAATGATATAAGGCCCCCAAAATACATGGGCCAGGGAGAACGGAAAGCAAAATTTCACCAGGATGGGATGGCGGGGGGGGGGGGGGGCGGGGATGGGGCATGGGGGGCGGGAGGGGGAGGAGGGGTGTTCCGTACATTTGGGGTGGAACTCGGTTTTGAAAGGATTCTGGCCATTCACACGGCTCTTTTAAATGCTGGTGTGAGTGGGGCAGGGGTGGGTGGGTAAGGATGGATATTCCACCCATTCCCAAGTCATGGGGACAGGCAGGCCTTGGGGAATTCCTGGGCTTCCCTGGAAATTGTGCTACCTATGCTCTCGGGAGGCCGAGCAAAAGTCACGCCAGCTGAGAGCTGCCATGAGTCCCATTAGAGGCCTTTAGAAAGGCCTCAATACTTTACCAGATTAAGGTAATCTATCTGTAGTCTGCGGGGACCCAGACTCTCCTTGCAGCTGAAGATTTTCCTGACCCATTTTCTCTTCAGCTGAGAAAGGCCAAGGGGAGACGTCAGACAGTGTGGCTGTGGGTCAGGACAGGCACCATTAAAAGAGCCCTTTGTAGGTGTGATGTGCCCACTCCTGTCATGTCAATGACCTCGTCCATGGGGTTTCAAGCGGAGTCTCTGACGTCAGGCTAGCGCAGATAGGTCTTCTGGGCCCGAAAGAATTTCAGGACCAACGTATGAAAATCATCAGCCCACCATTTTAACAAAGTTATCTCGCTGTTTGTTACAAATATTGCACAATGCACTGTTAACAACCCAACATCCCAATTGCCAATCGAGCCGTGATCATTTTATCAGCTCTGGTCACCTCAGAATTATGAATGCAACTATCTGCTCAGCAATCTTTTCATAGTCAGCTGCTCTCATTCCCTTATGTCTATTAAAATGGAAGGTTTCTGTTCTCTTGTCAGACTCTCTTAGTTGTCCCTTTGTGGCTGCGTTTTAATGGTTAGACAGGCAGTCAACGGGCGAAATGTGTACGTCGCCGGAACAGAACAATAGCATCAAGGGGTGTTTTATGTTGGGCCAGGACAGGCTCTGGATCTGCTCTGATGGGCGAGGTGTTGGGAGAATGGCAGGGCACGAGCCCCCAGAGGGAGTCAGTGCCTTTCATGAAAGCCCGCACCAGTAATGCAAGTGAAAAGGATGGGGTGTTGTTCATGCTCGCCTTGCGATGTCACCATGCGATGTCAGTCTGACACAAGTTCACATCAAGGGAAATTCGACACAAAAACTCTGTCCCTAATCTGCCTCCAACCACCAGTTTTAATGCAAGGGGTGCACAAAAGAAATTGGAAGCCCAGTTACCTCCATTTCCATCACTCGAAATAGTGCTGCAATTCTGTAGAATACACCTTCCATTTTGAGAAGTGAAATACTGTAAGAGTAAGATTTGATTTTTTTTTTAAACCGTGGCAGGAAGTGCGCTGCGATGCCCCCTTGTCCGTCTTTGCCAGGATAGGGATTCAGCGGTGTTGTGAGAGCAACCGAGCCAATTTCACTTCCTTCATCGCCGTGCTCAGTTCCAAATCCCTGGCTAAAAAAAAAGAAAATGAACGAGCCTGCAGATTTTCTAATTCAGATTTAAAAATAAAATCTATTCCCTTAATGCCTCTGAAGGCATTGACTCTCACCGGGATACAGTTCCACAGGAGCTGCCTACCTCAATACCTTACGCAAGTGGCCATTCTTCAGCTGCGAGTCCAGGCAGGGGGATGCAGGGGGTGGCTGAAGCTGATTCTGCCCTCATCCAACATTCAACCAAAGCAACCTTTCCAGTGGCGGCCACTGGACCTTTAATGCACATTTTTGCTTTAGTCTAAATGAGCATATTGTTAATTCATGTGTACAGGGAGAGGCAATATACACTTAATGGCACAGTTTTAGAGAGTGTGCAGGGACAGAGGGGTCTGGGAGTTAATGTGCGTAGGTCCCTGAAGGTGGTGGGACATATTGGGAGAGTGGGTAGCAAAGCATATGGGATCTTGGGCTTCATAAATAGAGGTATTGAGTACAAAATTAGAGAAGTTATGCTGAACCTTTATAAAGCGCTGGTTAGGCCACAACTGGAGTATTACGTCCAGTTCTGGTCACCACACTTTAGGAATGATGTGAAGGCACTTGAGAGGGTGCAGAGGAGATTTACCAGACTGGTTCCGGGGATGGGGGATCTTAGCTACAAGGACAGGTTGGAGAAGCTGGATTTGTTTTCATTAGAGCAAAGGAGGTTGAAGGGTGATTTGATATAGGTGTACAAGATTATGACGAGTTTGGATAGGCTAGACGGGGAAAGGCTGTTCCCACTAGTTGATGGTACAAGGACTAGGGGACACAGATTTAAGGTTTTGGACAAGAGCTACAGGGGGGATGTGAGGAAAAACTTTTTTACGCAGCGAGTGGTGAGGACCTGGAACTCGCTGCCGACGGAAGTGGTGGAAGCGGAGACACTCAATGTTTTCAAGGGGAGACTGGATAGGCACTTGAGGGAAATAAACTTGCAGGGTTACTGGGATAGAGCGGATATATGGGACTGACTGGATTGCTCATCAGAGAGCCGGCGTGGACTCGATGGACTGAATGGAATCCTTCTATACCGTTATGACTCAATGACTCTATGAGATTGTAACAATATTTTTCCACTTGTGGAGTATTCCCTGTACTCAGCCTGTGTCATTTGCAATATGCCTAAGCAGTGCTGTTAATAAATCTGTCTAAATATGGAAAACCATCACCATTAGTTCTGCAAGGAAACGTGGCCTTGCAGTCCGTTATGGCTCCTTGCCGCTCTCTTCCTTGCTCCCTTTTGATATAAAACAATAAATGATTATACAAAAGCCGAAGCCTCATCGTTTACAATAATATATACTGCAGATCGAATATCTGAGTGAAGGACTTTACCTGCCCGACCCAGACCTTGCCCCTCCTGCCCCCCACCACCCCCCCCCCCACAGCCTCGCCATTTCTGCCACCCTCAGCTGCTCTCACTTCCGACAGCTGCTCTTTCTTTCAACCCCAATAAATCTCTAACTGACTTTCTAAAGCAAACACCATTGAGGACAATGATCCTTCCAATAACATTTTGTCAGCTCCAATCACCTCAGAGTTATGAATTTGACTATCCGCAACAGCTGGCCTTTCCATGGTCCCTCGCTCTCGTTTCCTTGTCTCCGTAAGAGGCCGTCCGCAGTTTGGAGACTGGCAGGTTACATCATAGCTGCAAAAGCAAACACAGCAGTTACTTTTCAAAACAAGAAGTGCGCTGCCTGCTTGTCTGTCTTTGTCAGGACAGGGATTCAGCGGTGTTGTGAGAAAAAGGATTCGCGTCGAGCAGCCGAGCCAATTTTACTTCATTCAGCGCCATGCTCGATTCCAATTCCCCGGCCAAAAAAAAGAAAGTTAACGATAAATGAATCCTGACAGAGATTTCACAATAACAATACACGATTACAATATGTTAATACTGTTACTGTTGGGTCCCATAGGATGTGATGCCCGACTCTGAAACATGACCCGATCGGTTGAACTTTAACTGACTTCATTGAATGCACTCATGCACACACTGCTCCGTTTTACAACCGGGAAATACATTTCAGGGATCCTACCAGTTCCACATTTACTAACTGAGTGTTGTGCCCACCCACCCCAACCCCCAGCGACTCAAGTGAGATGTAAAGCAGCCCAAGCTTTTTCTATGTTTCTTCATCTCTGGAGACAGCGGGTAGATTCTTCCCCATTTACCGCTTGGGCATTGGGCATTGCCCGGAAGGAGCATGTTTTAATTCGTTCTCGTAATGTGGGCATCACTGGCAAGGCCAGCATTTAGTGCTCATCCCTAAGAGAAGGTGGCGGTGGGCCGCCTTCTTGAACCGCTGCAGCCCGTGTGGTGAAGGTGCTCCCACAGTGCTGTTAGGGAGGGAGTTCCAGGGTTTTTTGAGCCAGCGACGATGAAGGAACGGCCGATATATTTCCAGATCAGGATGGTGTGTGACTTGGAGGGGAACGTGGAGGTGGTGGTGTTCCCACGCGCCTGCTGCCCTTGTCCTTCTAGGCGGTAGAGGTCGCAGGTTTCGGGAGGACAGGAAGGATAATCTGGTCGCATACAGCGTTCCCTGCCAGGTGCACGGCGCACTGCTCCAGGGAACCCATGCAGCCGGCATTTCAACGTTAAAAACTGCGCATGCGAGATATTTTGAATGGCCTGCGCAGGGCCAAAAAAACAATGACCGGGAACATAGGTCACATGCCCCTGACAGGAACTCACTGGATATTCCATCCATTGAAATAAATGCAAGGAAAGTCTGCTGGGTTCTGTTAGGGATGTGCGATCCTTCCCGTCGGGTTTCCCGTTCTTCGCTGCACCCAGACAACGCTCAATACCCAGGCAGTAAATCCAAGAGTCTATCCCAGTGCCTCCCAACCCTTTCCAACTTAGTCTGAGTTGATGCCCCTACTGATGCTGGTTTAGATTCAGGCCGCCTGCTCGCTAACTAATGCTGCTGGACGGTCCGCTCAGCTGGAAGAACCAGGTGGGAATGGTGGCCACGTCAGCCACTGACTCATTGTTGCAGATCTCAGAAAATAGATCTGCTCCTATCTCTGTCACCCTCAATCCACTCTGTTTATCCAGTTCCTTCTTAAAGGTATTAACTGAGCCAGCATGAACGAGTGGCAGTCTGTTTCACATTCACTATTCAATGGGGGGAAAAACCTTGCAACCTCTAACCTTGCTCAACGTTTCTGAATTTTGTAAGTTTGTCCTCGAGTTTTATGCTCCCTGTCCAATCTAAGTAACCTACTTACCTTTGACATAAGAAAACGACTAAGTCTGAGTATAAAACAAGGCTTTAATCAACTGTTTCACAACCATGAGTTCTAGTTACGTCACGAGTTCCTGGTTACAAAAACGTCCTGAGCAAGCTGGGCCCACGCCCGAGTATTTATACTATCCCTGGATGGCGCCCCCAGCAGGCTGCCCAGTGTTATCCCATGAGTCATTTCTACCTGAATGGCAAGATTCATGACAACCTTAACTATAACTTTTTTTTTCTCGACCTGTATCATTTCTCCTCTCAGTCTTCTTTTTCACCTGAGTCACGAGCAAAGCCATTGAGACCATCTCAATTTGTTCGTCCAGAAAATCCCTGCAGCCAATGTTCCCTTTAAGCTTAGCAGCCACGCAGCCACACAGCGCTCTGCAGCTCCCACGCAGCCGGCTCACCGGCTATTGGGCCAGTAATTCCGGTCCCAACGCGTGAGTACGGACAGGGTACTCACGCGTGGGCCCGATGGAGGTGCCAGTTTTCAGGATGCACAGCGCACGCACTGAAAACCGGCATTTCCTGTCCTCTGAACCAAGGGGTTAAGAGGCGGAACGCGTGCGACGTATCAGGCAGCGCGTGCGTGCTGAAATTCGTTTTTTTGTAAAGAGTTGCCCGTGCGTAAAGGCCTCCGGTTTTTATGCTTGAAAAAACCAGACATAAGTACTTAGTTTTACGGGTAAGTGGTCTATTAATACAATTTAGAATTTTTTTTCCACAGGTTTATTATTTTTAAAGAATTTATAGTAAGGTAAGTGTATTTTTAGACCCGATTTGTTTTAATTTGATTAATTGTTTAAAACAGTTTTTTTACAGTTATTCATAGTTCATTTATTTAGTGGGATGTTTCTTTAACTTTTATTTGTAGTTTAAGTGCTGTTTTGGGCGCCCTGAGTTTTCATGAGTTTGACAGTTCTTACTATATCAAACGCATGAATGAACTTTTGCAGCCTCCCATTGGTTGCCCAGTGCCCACATGATCCCAGCCGGCTCATCAAAATAACTACGCTTTAATTCTGTTTAAAACTACTTTACATTCTTCAAAATAATGTAAAAGTATTTAAAACTTTATAAAAGTTACCTAAAGATTAATAAAAATACAAAAAGTCTTTAAAATGCTGCTCTGCACGTAGAATTGCTTTGCAGCTTGTGTTAAAAGTTGGGGGCGTGGCCTATGTTAAGGAGATCTCAAGGGGCGTGTCTAACTTAGACTCCGCGCTCGAGGCTTCGCGCTGGCTGCACTCCTGGGCGGCATGACGTCAGACGCTGCCCGGGAGTAATCAACTGAAAACAGGAATTGCAAGCGTCCCGGGAGCAGAACGGCAGGTGCGCCGGGTAAGTGCACATCGGGGACTTGCACGCGCAGCAAGCCCCCGAGCCTAATTTCTGGGCCATTAAATAGGGAAAACCGCACATGCACAGTATTTTAAATGGGTTGCGCAGCCCCTTAAAGGGGGCTTTAAAAATGTTTTCTGCACTGCCTCCACCACCTGACTGTCTCTCTTGTTTCTCAGCAGCTTGAACTGGATACAATACTTGAGGTGTGGTCTGACTGGAGCACTGTGCAGATTGGTCATGACTTCCTCTGACGAGTGTTTTACTGGTTTGGCTATCGTAGTTCAACACGCTGTTGGCTTTGTTGATTGTTGCTCTGCAATGGTTGAACATGTTGCGCCTAGAGCCTACTGAAACTCTTAAAAGAAAGAAAGACTTGTATTTCTATAGCGCCCTTCACGACCACCGGACGTCTCAAAGCGCTTTACTGCCAATGAAGTACTTTTTGAAGTGTAGTCACTGTTGTAATGTGGGAAACGCGGCAGCCAATTTGCGCACAGCAAGCTCCCACAAACAGCAATGTGATAATGACCAGATAATCTGTTTTAGTGATGTTGATTGAGGGATAAATATAGGCCCCGGGACACCGGGGATAACTCCCCTGCTCTTCTTCGAAATAGTGCCACGGGATCTTTTACGTCCACCTGAGAGAGCAGACGGGGACCTCGGTTTAACGTCTCATCAGGAAGAATGCACCTCCGACAGTGCAGCACTCCCTCAGCACTGCACTGGAGCGTCAGCCTAGATTTATGTGCTACAAGTCTCTGGAGTGGGACTTGAACCCACAACCTTCTGACTCAAAGTCAACCTTAAGACTTCATCCTTTCCTATTTCAACACTATTCATGGAGTATGCGTTTGTCACCCAGTTTGTCCCCCTATGTGCAGCGCATTATATTTGTCTGAATTAAATTTCATCTGCCACTCTTCTGCCCGCTCTCGCATTTTGTCCAACTCATTCTGTAATTTCGGAGCTGTTTCCTTCGATTCCACTGCCCCTTCCCAGTAAAGTATCAGCAGCAAAACTGACCACTTTACATTGAGCCCAGATCATTTCTGCAGATGACAAATAGTAATGGTCCCAACACTGAACCCCGGGGAACCCGACTCAGTACTTCCAACAGAGATTCTGATCTGAAGTTCTAAAAAGCTGTTAACAATACATCTCATGTGGTAAGCATGGCTCAGTGGCTAACACTTCTGTCTCCAACTCAGAAGGTTGTGGGTTCAAGCCCCACACCAGAGACTTAAACACAAAAATCTAGGCTGACACTCCAGTGTGGTGCTGAGGGAATGCTACACTGTCAGAGGTGCCATCTTTCAGATGAGATGTTAAACTGAGGCCCCGCCTGCCTTCTCAGGTGGAAGTAAAAGATTCCATGGCACTATTTTGAAGAAAATCAGGGGAGTTCCTCCCAGTGTCCTGGCCAATATTTATCTTACAATCAACATCACTAGTCTTGTTATAATCACATCACTGTTTGTGGGACCTTGCTGTGTGCAAATTGGCTGCTGTGTTTCCTACATTACAACAGTGGCTACACTTCAAAAAATTGTCTGTAAAGTGCTTTGGGATTTCTTGAGGTTGTGTAAGGTGCTATTTAAATCCAATGGGCCTAAAATTTTGGTTGCTTTGCGCCTCACTAGCGCCTGGGTGCGGTGCCGCCAACGCCTCCCGCGAAATTCGGTGGGAGGTTAGCGGCGGTGGTAACCGTTAGTGCCCCATGGCGTTGTGCTGCTGGCGATGACGTCATCGCCGTGCGCAGCACCCAGGCCGCGATCTTCGGTACCGTCCCCTGACTTACCGCCGGATGCTATGTCCAATGGGGTCAGGGGGGCCTACCTGCAGCCGGGGCAGCGCAAATTAAAGGGAAGGTGCCGGGCGGCCATTTTTGTTGCTGGCCACCTGCCAGCACCTGTCCCCGTTGCCGTCCCCGGCCTCCTATGAAGCCCCCCCACCCTGCGGAGTGCCGGCTGCGCTCCATGAGCCCGGCACTTCTCTTGAGTGCCGGGCTCTTTATAGCTGGCACTCCGATCCCTGGTGGCCCAGCTGGGCCCCGGGTCGTGCTGCGCTAGGCCCCTCCTCTTTAAGAAGGGGAAGAAGACCTGCAGTACCGCGGCGCGACGTGCCCCAAGAGGGAGACGGGGCGCTTCCAGTAGCACCCCACTTCCCTCTTGGGGCGCTACCAGTGAATTTCAGCCGCGGGGGTGCTAATTGTTTCGGGGTGCTAAAAGTAGCGCCCCGGCGAAGTTAACGCCCCAAACAAAGGGGGCGCGACTCAATTTCTCCCCCGCTCCCCCCCCCCCCCCCCGCAAATCTTTCTTTTTTTCTTCTCATTACTGCCTTCTCTTGGTTAGAGCAGACCCAGGCCAGACAAATACTTGGAGTGTGACTCCTTGCCTCACCCTATTGACCCTCAGCCTCTCACCCCTTGAAACCCTTCTGAAGATCTGCTGTCATTCTGTGCACATAGCCCAGTGTCTTTGAAAGGGCTCAATGGCAGGAAACAAAAGGAAGTGTTTGTTTACTTGGCCTTTTATTCCACTGTCACCCCAGTCGGTGTTTGCATTGTGGATGTAATTAACCCTCAGCTCCAGTGTCCAGTAAGCACTGTCTGCAGTACAAAAATGTCCTGTGGTGAATGACATAATAAGTTCAGGAAGGACACAATGGGCCAGTCTGTTCGCCTGGTTGCTCCAATACTATTTGGAGCAAGCCACAGCATGCAAAAATCCTACCTGTGTAAAAATAGGGTCGCCACTTATTCAGTTTTAAACCAGACAAATAGGCAATCTGGGACATTTCAAAAGTAGATGTAGAAGACTCAGGCAAGTGTAAAAGAGCCCACGGAACTATTTCAAAGAAGAGCAGGGGAGTTCTCTGCTGGCCATCCTGGCCAATATTTATCCCACCGCCGACATCATTAAAAAATAGATTATCTGGTCATTATCATGTCGGAGAGAAAAAAAGGGGGAAGGGCCAAAACAAAGGCACTTTACAGCCTTCCGGACTCAATATCGAGTTCAACAATTTCAGATCATAACCTCGGCCCCTATTACATTTTTACATATATTTTTTATCCACACCTTTGTTTTGTGCCACCCCCCACTTTTTTTTCTCTCCCACATGGCAGCTGTCTCCCATTCTGCCAGCGCATTTCACTCCTAATCTAGAGCCGTCTTTTGTCTCCACTAGTCCTATCACCATCTCGTCTGGTTTTGAATACCTCTTAATGTCTCTTCACTTCTCTTCTGTTCTCTCATCCCCATTTCCCAGCCCCCAAACTAGCCTTTTAATCTGTTTCATTTCCTGTGCTTTTTCAGTCTTGACGAAGGGTTTCAACCTGAAACGTTATATCTCTCTCCACGGATGTTGCCTGGCCTGCTGAGTTTTTCCAGCATTTTCTGTTGTTATTTCAAAAAGTACTTAACTGAGTGTAAGGCAGATCGGGATATCCTGAGGTCATGAAAAGCCCCATATAAAACCGCAGAGAGGGGGGAGGGAGGAATCATGTGGCGGCCGGGGCGGGAGCGGGCGGACGTGTACGGGGGGTGGGGGGAGGCGGTCCGATGAGGATTGGTGGCCGGGGGCGACCAGAGGAGCACGGAGGTTGGGTCCAAAGAGGATCAGGGGCCGGGGGGGGGGGGGGTGGTGGTGGTGGCGGCTGGAGGAGCACGGCGGGGGGTGGGGAGGTCGAAGTGCTCGTGGGCCAGGAGGAGCACGGAGGGTGGGCGGCGTGTCAAGGGATTGGGGGCCGGGAGGCCTGGTGGGGATGGGCAGCCTCGTGGAGGGTCTCCGATCACGGGGGGGTGGGTTAGGTAGGGATCCAGGAGCTAAGTGTAAAGGCACAGACCTCCTGGACCCAGCAGTCCTTGCCTTGCATTAGCTGGCGGGTTTCATGAGGGCTGCACAACCCAACCAGCTTAATTTAAAATCAAAATGGACGATCCACCTCCTGGCAGCGGATTGGCTGCCCACCAACCCCCGCCCCTCGTCCCGCCTCCATTGAAACTGGAAGTGGACGGGTTGGAGGCGGGTTCAGGTTGGGATTCAGATTTTTAACACTTTATCTTCCCACACGAGCCCAACCCACCCGTTCTTTTAGGTTAAAATTCTCCCCAATATGTGGTTGGACATGGCGTAAAGGTGAATTATAAAGGGAGATTTGAGGCCTCCTGCATTGAAATCTAGTTAAGGCAAATAAATTAATTGACATTCCGAAGATACTGTGATCTTCTATTTTCTATTATATTTGCTATTCCCTTATTACACTCTGTCATTTAGTTCCCACCAGAATCTCTTATTTGGTCAGTGATGGTTAAGTGTTAGTCAATAGAATTATTATTTACAGCATGTACATAGAAGGACCATGTACAGCAGGCACCTCAAAGCACTGGAGAGGTACCAACAACGCTGCCTCCACAAGATCCTGCAAATCCATTGGCAGGATAGGCGCACCAACGTCAGTGTTCTTGCTCAGGCCAACATCCCCAGCATCGAAACTTTGACCACGCTCAATCAGCTCCGATGGACGGGCCACATTGCCCGCATGCCAGATACGAGACTCCCAAAGCAAGCACTCTACTCGGAGCTCCGACATGGCAGGAGAGCCCCAGGTGGGCAGAGGAAACACTTCAAGGACACCCTCAAAGCCTCTTGAAAAAGTACAACATCCCCATCGACACCTGGGAATCCCTGGCCCAAGACCGCTCAAAGTGGAGGAGAAGCATCCGGGAAGGCACCGAACACCTCGAGTCTCTTCGCCGGGAGCAAGCGGAAGTCAAGCGCAAACAGCGGAAGGAGCGCACGTCAACCCAAGCACCCCACCCACCCACCCCTTCAACCACCATCTGCCCCACCTGTGACAGAGACTGTAGGTCCCGCATTGGACTCATCAGTCACCTGCGAACTCATTTTTAATGTGGAAGCAAGTCATCCTCGGTTCCGAGGGACTGCCTAAGAAGGAGAAGATTATTTACATTTTACATGGTTGTTAGTGAGAGCAGTTTGGGACGGTTATGGTCTCACTAATGCATTATAAAATGTATGTATTGGGTTGACTGTATCTGTTTTTTAAACTATTCTTATTCAACATTTTTTTTTAAAAAGGCCAATTTGTTAATACTCTTTTAATTAGGATATTCATGTGAAGCAGGGATGACCAAACCTTTCAAATAAAAAGCAAAATACTGTGAAAATTTGAAATAGGAACAGAAGATGCTGGGCACAGGTCTGGCAGCATCTGTGGAGAGAGGGATGGTAGGGTTAACATTTCAGGTCGATGACCTTTCGTCTGTCTTTGTGGGCCATTTAGTTGTGTATCGTGGAGCCCCTTCACCCGCATCTGTACAAAATTCCAAGAACACACACAAAGGCATTTCCTCTCCAAGCTAATTTGAAGACTTCAATTAAAAATTAGTTAATTTGAAGAGCGGACTGGGGCTCCATTGGCCAGATAGCCAGGGATCATAGCCCATAAATAGCCTTCAGGCATAGTGCTGACACCTTTGATTGGGAATGTGTTACACCACATTTAGCATCGGCACAAAGCAGGTCGGGCTTTGTACCATCTCAATCCAGTCGATGTCAGGCCGTGCCAGGGAGTATGGCTCTGCTTTGCTCTGATGTCTGGTTAGGCCCTGACTGCAGATTCAGGCTGCATTCATATTATAAAGAAAGAAAGACTTGCATTTATATAGCACCTTTCACAACCTCAGGACGTCCCATAGCCCTTTACAGTCAATGAAGTACTTTTGAAGTGTATGTAATGTAGGAAACGCAGCAGCCAATTTGTGCACAGCAAGCTCCCACAAACAGCAATGTGATAGTGACCAGATATTCTGTTTTAGTGATGTTGATTAAGGGATTAATATCGGCCAGGACACCGGGGATAACTCCCCTGCTCTTCTTCAAAATGGCGCCATAGGATCTTTTACCTCCACCGGAGAGAGCTGACAGGGCCTCGGTTTAACGTCTCATCTGAGAGACGATACCTCGGACAGTGCAGCACTCCCTAAGCACTGCACTGGAGTGTCAGCCTAGATTTTTGTGCTCAAGCCTCTGGAGTGGGACTTCAACCCACAACCTATACTGGTGTGAAGTGAACCTGCTTCACACTGACAATCCAAAAGTAATGTGTGTGCAACCTTAAAGACAAGGTTTGTTGAGATGTCCATTCAATACCTGCGCCTGCTAATAGATGAACCTCTTGATTGACAGCGGTTTAGACTACCATTACACTCAGTAGCAGTGTGATTGACCCATTACTGAGGTAGCTAATGTAAATATTGTACTTTAAGCAAAAGATTGGGAGTGCTGTTCTTATGTAGTTAACGGAGTCCCGTGACTCTCTGCAGTAAGTTCTGATCAAGGCTTTTGGAAGGTGATGGAAACAGTGGCCTAGAAATTCAGTTGCGTTCGCCAGCCGTTAGCGCCTTAGGAGGGGTAGATCTCGAGCGCTAGGCACTTAGCGCCCGGGCGCAGGAGGATCTGCGCCTACGCCCAACTTCAGTAGACATTTAGCGCCGGTGCAAAGTGTTTGCGCGCGCTCAGCTGCGCGCGCAACTTATGACGTCATTTCGTCATGCAACGCCCTTTGTGCGTCCCAAACCGGAACTTCAGTCGCGCCCGCCCAATGTGGGCGTGGCGGTGTTAAGAACTGTGAAGTGGAACGCAGCAGAGGCCCTGCAGGCCTCGGGGAGCGCTAATTAAAGGGCACTTACACTGACCTATAAAGGCCAGCCATTTTGCTGCAATGACTTTAGTGCAACGGATTTCTGGACAGAGACCAAGGAAGACACCTTACTGATTTGGCCCAACATAGGAGAGGTATTTTTGGCTTCTGGCCAGAGCTTGGAAATTTGACTCATTGTGATTTCACTGTTTGCAAGTATATTATGGGGGCTGCATGGGGTTCCAACCCTCAGTTCCAGCATTATGTGCGAAGGGCTCGCAGACGCTGTGTGAGAGGGGCAGCCATGCCTAGACGCAGAGGGGGCATCAGGCGTCGGCAACGTAGGCCTTACCCACTCAGGGAATACTGCCAGCAGGTGTCCTATCTTACCATGACTGCCGCGCAGTGTGTTAAGGGGCTGCGCTTCAGAAGGGAGGTGGTTGCAGAGATCTGCCAGCTGCTTCACAGAGATCTGCGTCCACAGCTGATGTGCAGGACGTCTCTGTCGGTGGAAGTGAAGGTCACGGTGGCTCTGAACTTTTATGCAAGTGGCTCCTTCCAAGCCGCTGCTGGGGACATAGCTAACATCTCCCAGTTCACCGTGCATCGCTGCATCCGGCAGGTCACCGATGCCCTTTTCACAAGGAGACACCAATTCATCTCCTTCCCCATGACCCTAGAGAGGCAGGAGCAGCGTGCAGTCGGATTTGCGAGGATCGCCGACTTCCCCATGGTGCAGGGCGCCATTGACTGCACGCATGTGGCTTTGCGGGCACCTATCGACAATGCCGAGGATTACCGCAACCGGAAGGGCTACCATTCCCTCAATGTACAGCTGGTGTGTGACCACAGGCAGCGCATCCTAGCTGTCAATGCCCGCTTTCCAGGCAGCAGCCACGATGCATTTATCCTGCGACAGACTACTGTGGCTGACATGTTCCAGTCACAGCCTCCCCCAAGAGGATGGCTTATCGGGGACAAAGGCTATCCTTTGTGTACATGGCTCATGACCCCGCTCCGCGCGCCCAGGACCCCTGCTGAGGAGGCATACAATGAAAGCCATCAAGCCACAAGGAACATCATAGAGCAAACGATTGGCGTCCTCAAGCAACGGTTCCGCTGCCTGGATCGCTCCGGCGGATCTCTGCAGTATTCGCCGGATAGAGTCTCCCAGTTCGTCGTCGTTTGCTGCATGCTGCACAACCTGGCTATCCGCAAGACTCAGGCACTGCCACCTCACGTTGGACCACCACCTCAGGAGGACGAGCAGGAGGACCATGAGGAGGAGGAGGAGGAGGAGGAGGAGTACCAGCCCAGGAGGGAGCCACAAGCTCCAAGGGCCGTCCGTCGGCGGCTTATTGAACGACACTTCTAGGCCCCCTGTCAGGGAATGGCTTGCGGCAATGAACGCACATGAATGCAGCCGCTCCGCAAGCCCTCAGCCGGTTAACGCAACAACCACTTGAAACATCACACATGGACAAGCTGAATAAAGAAAAAGCTTTATTGAACAAACTCAGGGCCCTTCCCACATGAAACCGAAAAACAGACAACACCCCCAAAAAACACTCAAATGCATATCTCACTCCCACAACCTGGGGAGGAATAACAAAACTTGTCCATCCAAATGGCCTTCATCCTCGGCCTTACCAAAAGAACCCCCCACATAGACAAGACAACCACCCCCATATAAAAAAACATTTGCCAACACACTCTACTTTGTGTGCCGAGAGGGCGAGTCCTTGTCCAGGCTTTTCTGGCCCCTGGCCGACCTGCTGCTCCACCTCAACCTGGGCCCTGTGGGTGCTGCAAGGCTGGGGGAAGGCTCCTGAGGGGCACATTGTGTGACGGCAGATGCCCTTGGGGGTCGGCCTAGACGAGCTCTAGCCCTCGAGGGGCCGGCTGCTGACTGCTGCAGCTGTGGCTGGGCAGCATCAGTCCCTCCAGCAGCTCGTCGCAGCTTCGCTGGGGGAGTGGCAGTGGCGGCTGCAGCAATGGGGGCAAGCTGGCTGATGCCGGGCGCTCGCTGCTCGCCTGAGACACTGGCACTCGGACGGGCTGGCACTGCAGCAAGCGCAGCAATCTGGTGAAGGCCAGACCGCTGTGCTGCTGCAGCGCGGCGGGTGCCCTGGCAATGCCTGCCTGACACAGCGAGTGTGGCAGCAGTGAGTGCCCGTACTGCCCTGGACTGTGCCCGCATCAGACCAGCCAGTGACTGCACGGCACCACTGATCAACTGTCCACTCGCTGCCTGTGCTGCACTGAATTCGTCCCGACTCGCGTCCTGTGCTGCCCTGAATTCGTCCCGACTCGCGACCTGTGATGCCCCGAATTCGGCCCGACTCGCGTCCTGTGATGCCCCGAATTGTTCGAGACCCCTGGCCTGTGAGGCCCCGAAATCGGACACACTATGAGCCAGGGACTCGATGGCCTCAGGCAACCGTGCCACAACCCCCATGAGCTCGGTGTGGCGACGATCCGAGTCCGCGGACATTTGATCAAGGAGGCGCACCTCCTGGGCGAGGACCGTCTCCGGACTGGAGGCCGGACTCTCCCTCTGGGGAGAAGGCCGCCGAGCTGGCCGACCCTTCCCGCGTGGCTGGACGCCACTGGGCCCAGCAACTACACTCCCCTGCAACACTTCCCCCCTCTGGGGAGAAGGCAGCCGAGCTGCCCGACCCTTCCCGCATGGCTGGACGCCACTGGGCCCAGCAACTACACTCCCCTGCAACACTTCCCCCCTCTGGGGAGAAGGCAGCCGTGCTGCCCGACCCTTCCCGCGTGGCTGGACGCCACTGGGCACAGGAGCTACACTCCCCTGCAACACTTCCCCCCTCTGGGGAGAAGGCAGCCGTGCTGCCCGACCCTTCCCGCGTGGCTGGACGCCACTGGGCACAGGAGCTACACCCCCCTGCAACACTTCCCCCTGGCTCTCCTCCAGGGAAGACGTGTCCCCTCCATTGCCATCCCCTGGCGCGGATGAGGGTTCCCCCGATGTGCCGCCTTCCTCTTGCTCCTCCTCGTCCTCCTCTTCCGAGGGACTGACACTCGCAGCTTCAGGGACCTCCTCCTCACCAGCTGAAAGCAGGAAGGCACAAGAGTAGCTTTAGAGTGAGGACAGAGCATCAGCGAGGGAGGCATGAGTGGTGGCATTCTGCGCATTGGTCGGACAGTGGCAAAGGATGTAGATCTGAAGCGCAAGGGGAACGAGAGAGGTCCAAACGGTCATGTCCTTACCATTGGGGCCCAGCACAGGGTCGGCATCTCCAATTGCAACGGGGCCAATCACCCGGCCACGCATGAGTCGACCCACGCGCTCCTCCAGGTCACTGAGCTGCTGGAACTGTGCACGGCCTCCCCCGGTGACAGTCCGGCTCTTCAGATTCTGGGCCAGCTTGGCCTGCAAGAGAAAGGACGGCCTTTAAGTACAGTGTGGTGCCCTGTTGTTGTGTGCACTGCCTCCCATGGTCGAATAGCTTGGCCAGTGTGGTGCCCTGTTGTTGTGTGCACTGCCTCCCATGGTCGAATAGCTTGGCCAGTGTGTAAAGTGCAGAAAGTGCAATTGATGTTCATGCCAGTGCCATAGCTGCTGGATGAGGGCTGGCCATTAGGCCTTTGAGGTCCCTTTGCCCATAATGTGAGGTGCACATGCAAGGATGAGGAGGACACTGGAAAGGGTACTCACCCTGACAATCCGAGTGAGGTCGTTAAACTTTTTCCGGCATTGGACACCAGTCCTGGGGACATCGCAGGTGGATGTGACCCTCTGGGCGATATCCCTCCAGGCTCTCCTGTACACCCTCTTGGGAGGCTTCTTGCCACTGTCCGGGAACAAGATATGGCTTCTCTTCTCCAAAGCCCTAACCAGCACCTTTAAATCATGGGCAGAGAAGCGCTGCGCTCGCTCACGGGCCCTCTGCATCCTTGCTGGCGCTATTTCTCTCCAGCAGCAGTGTTTAGGCCTAGCTGGAGGGCTGCAGTATCCAGGGCGTGGCAGCAGACCAAGTCGACCCTTCCCCCTTTAAGAGCTGGCCGGCGCCAGGGTGTCTGCTGTCAATCAAAACATGACCGCACTTGCGCTGCGCCCGGCCTCAGCGGTATCAGTCTGCACCGCTGGCTTAGCGCCTAAAGATAGCCGTGCAACGCCAGTTTTAGCGCTCGAGCAAACTCCTTGGCCAAAGCTACTGAATATTGGCGAAGTGGCCTCCACTTTCCGGCGGGCGCAAACTTTAGCGGCCGCCCGACTTTACCGCCACAAAAGTGGCTATACTCAATTTCTAGGCCTGTATGTCTACCAGTTTACTTCAAGAGAGCCGTCAAGAGACAACCCTGAACTAAACAACCTGGTACCAGAGCTAAAGCCAGCCTTGGTAAAAGCAGATGGATTCTAACGCAACTTGTACCAAGTCTGCTGGCTTGGCAATGTCTACAGAGGGCTTAATGCAGCCCAGCACTCCCTCACTGCAGCATTGAAGTGTCAGCATAGATTATGTACTCAATTTTCTGGAGCAAGGCTTGAACCCACAAAGTGACACAAAGGCCAGGGTGCCAGCACCGAGCCGAGGCTGACGGCTGCGTTAGGAGGTGGGAGGTTCAAGTCCGCTTCAGTACTTTGCCACATAATACAGGCTGACACGTCAATGTAGTCTGATAAAGTGGCCTAGAAATTCAGTGGGCCTTGCGCCCACTTAGCGCCTAAAGAGGTCTTTTGCGCCGGCGGGGTGGTAGCGCGGAAATTGAGTGCAGCGGTATTGGCGGCGGTAGCCGTTAGCGCTGCGCCGGGACCGATGACGTCATCGGTGTGCGCGGTGGCCCGTAATGCCCCAAAACCGCGCCGATCCCCATATTTATTTGCGGCCGCCTCCTCCGAAGCGGGCGCAAACAGCGACCAGAAAACAGGGCCGTCCTGCTGCCATAGTGGGGCGCTTTAAAGCGGAAGGTGCGGCCGGCCGCTTTTTCGGCGGCCGCCTGCCCGCACCTCCTTCCCCGGCCTCCTCGCGGCATTGCCGGTTGGTTTCCGTGGAGCCCGGCGCTTCTCCGTTGTGCCGGGCTCTTTTGCCGGCACTCGCGATCGGGGCTCCGGCCGTTGCAGGCACCTCCCCCTTAAGAGAAGGAGGAGGCCTGCAGTACCGCAGCCTGCCGCACCGCATCGGGTGGCGCTGCGGCAACTAGCGCGCCGATATTCAGTTGCAGCGCCCCAAACGGAGGCGGGCACACCCTGGTATAGCGCCCACTTCCGAATTGGGGCGCAGAAGATGAATATACGGCGTGCGCTAATGCCTCCCCGCCCAGCGCTAACTTTTGGGCGCGCGCGAGCTGCCCGCGCCCAAGTGAATTTCTAGGCCAGTGTCTTTAAAGATGAGGGCCTAGAAATTCAGTTGGTTGCGCCAGCAGTTAGCGCCTTAAGAGAAGTGAATTTCGGGCGCTATGCGTGTAGCGCCCGGGCGCAGCGCAGTTTGCGCCTTGCCCCAAATTAAGTTGACCCTTAGCGCCAGCGCAAAGTTTAGCGCCCGCCCGGCTGCGCGCGCAGAAAATGACGTCACATCCTCGTGCAACGCCCTTTGCGCGCCCCGATTCCAAACTTCAGTCGGACCGCCCCATTGTGCGGCTGGCGGCCAGAGCGTTTGTAAAATGGAACGCAACACAGCCGACGCGGGCCCCGTGGAGCGCAAATTAAAGGGCACGTACCCTGCAGTATAAAGGGCAGCCATTTTGCAGCAAACACTCTTGTGCAACGGATTTCTGGACACACAACAAGGAGGAGAGCTAACTGGTTTCGTGCAGCAATAGCTCAGGTATTTTTGGACTCAGGCCAAAGCGCTGCAAGTGCCCTGTTGGAAATTTGACTGTTTGCCAGCATTTGATGGGGGCTGCATGGGGTGCCAATGCGGAGTTTCAGCGCCATGTGCGTAGGGCTCGCAGACGCGGGGTCAGAGGGGCAGCCCTGGCTAGAGGCATAGGGGGCAACAGGCGTCGGCAACATAGGCCTTATCCAGTCAGGGTATACCGCCAGCAGCGCTCCTACCTCACCATGAGTGGCGCGCGATGTGTAAGAAGGCTGAGATTCCGAAAGGAGGTGGTTGCAGAGATCTGCCACCTGCTTCGCAGAGATCTGTGTCCAAAGCTCAGGTGCAGGACGTCTCTGTCGGTGGAAGTGAAGGTGACGGTGGCATTGAACTTCTATGCCACCGGCTCCTTCCAATCCGCTGTTGGGGACATAGCTAACATATCCCAGTTCGGCGTGCATCGCTGCATCCGCCAGGTGACCGATGCCCTTTTCAGAAGGAGATGCCAATTCATCTCCTTCCCCATGGCCCTGGAGAGCCAGCATCAGCGTGCCGTGGGATTTGCTAAACTTGCGGCCTTCCCCTTGGTGCAGGGCGCCATTGACTGTACGCATGTGGCTTTGCGGGCACCTCTGGAGCATGGCGAGCAGTATCGCAACCGGAAGGGCTACCATTCTCTCAATTTGCAGCTGGTGTGTGACCACAAGCAGCGCATCCTGGCTGTCAATGCCTGCTTTCCAGGCAGCTGCCACGATGCCGTTATCCTGCGGCAGAGTACTGTGCATGACATGTTCGAGGCACAGCCTCCCCCAAGAGGATGGCTACTCGGGGACAAAGGCTATCCTTTGTGTACCTGGCTCATGACCCCACTCCGCGCGCCCAGGACCGCTGCTGAAGAGGCATACAACGAGAGCCATCAAAGGAGCAGAAACATCATCGAGCAAACTATTGGGGTCCTCAAGCAGCGGTTCCGCTGCCTTGATCGTTCCGGCGGATCTCTGCAGTATTCGCCGCACCGGGTCTCCCAATTTGTCGTAGTTTGCTGCATGCTACACAACCTGGCTCTCCGCAGGATTCAGGCACTGCCACCTGACGTTGGACCACCACCTCAGGAGGAGGAGCAGGAGGAGCAGGAGGAGGAGGAGGAGGAGTATGTTCCCAGGAGGGAGCGACAAGGTCCAAGGGCCGTCCGTCGCCAGCTTATTGAATGTAACTTCTAAGCCCCCTGTCAGGGAATGCCTTGTGGCCATGAAGCAAGATGAATGCAGCCGCTCCGCAAGCCCTCAGCCGGCGAAGGCAACAAAGACTAACAAGAACAACCATGGACACTGTCTGAATAAAGATAAATTTATATTTGACAAAAATGAAACCCCTTCCCACATGAATCCCAAAAACAATCAACGGCCCCCACAAAAAGTGCAACAAACGACTCACTCCCACAACCTGGGGAGGAGTAACTCCACATTTGAACAAACCAGGCCTCAACCTCGGCCTTAACGCAAAAAATATACCCATAAACAAAACAACCATGGGCAAAATAAAGATGTCCACCGCCATATAAAATGAAAGCTGGCCACACCCTCTACTTAGTGGCCCGCGAGGGCGAGACCTTGTCCAGCCTTTTGGCGCCCCTGCCCGGCCTGCTGCTCCTCCGTAAGCTCTGCCCAGTGGCTGCTGCGAGGCTGGGGGAAGGTGCCTGAGGGTCAGATGTCCTTCCGCCAGATGGCCTTGGGGGGCGGCCTACACGGGCTTTGGGCCTCGAGGGGCCGGCTGTTGATTGGCGCACATGTGCATGCCCACCATCAGCTCCAGCCGCTTGCCGTTGACGCTCCACTGGGGGAGTGGCGGTGATGGATGGCGCAATGTGGGCAAGCTGGCGTATTGGAGGCGCTGGCTGGTGATGTCGCACACTGGCACTCGCCCGGGCACGCACTGCACGATCCGCACCAATCAGCCGAAGGGCGGATCGCTGTGCTGCTGCAGCGCGGCGGGTGTCCTGGCGATGCCTGGCTGAGGCAGCGCGTGTGGCAGCAGTGAGTGCCCCTGTTGCCCTGGTCTGCACCCGCATCACATCCGCCACTGACTTGACGGCATCAGCCAGCGACTCCATCGCCGGAGGCATCTGTTCCACTACCTCCATCATCATCCGGCCACTCTCGGCATTTGATGCCCCAAACTCCCGTACACTGGTCGCCAGTGACTCGATGGCCTCAGGCATCCGTCCCACCACCTGCATGAGCTCTGTGTGGCGGCGGTCCGAATCCTCGGCCATTTGGTCCAGCTGGCGCACCTCCTCCGAGGTGAAGGTGGCCGGACTGGAGGCGGGACTCTCCCGCTGGGGAGCAGGGGTCCGAGCTAGGCGACCCATGGCACGTTGCTGGCGCCGAAAGTCCGCAGCAACTGCTCTCCCCTCCGATCCTTCCCCCCTCTGGGGGGAAGGCCGCGGCCCACCCGCAGCCCTCCTGGGTGGCTGGACGCCACTGGTCCCAGCAGCTGCACTCCCCTCCGAAAGTTGCTCCAGGCTCTCGTCCAGGGAAGACGTGTCCAACACTTCGCCCTCTGCTGCGGGACCTGAGTCCTCCCCTGATGGTCCAGGTTGCTCTTCCTCCTCCTCCTCCCCCTCCTCCTCCTCCTGTTCGGAGGGGCTGTCACTGGCAGCTTCAGGGAGCTCTTCGTCACCAGCTGAAAGCAGGAAGGCACAAGAGTAGCTTCAGAGTGAGGAGAGGGCATCAGCGAGGGAGTCATGACTGGTGGCATTCAGCGCATTGGTGGCACAGTGGCAAAGGAGGTAGCTCGGATGCGCAAGTGCGACAAGAGAGGGCCAAAAGGCGAGGTCCTTACCATTGCCGGGCAGCGGAGGGTCGGCTTCTCCGCACGCTCTGGGCACAATCACGCGGCCTCCCATGAGGCCACTCACGCGCTCCTCCAGGGGAGTGAGCTTCTGGAACTTGGCGCGGCCTCCCCCGGTGATGTCGCGGCGCTTGCGATTATTCGCAAGTTTAGCCTGCAAGAGAAAGGACGGGCTCTAAGTACGGTGTGTAGCCGTGACGTAGTGTGCACTGCCTCCCATGGTGGAATAGCTTGGCCAGAGTGTAGCCCTGATCTAGTGTGCACTGCCTCTCATGGTGGAATAGCTTGGCCAGAGTGTAGCCCTGATCTGGTGTGCACTGCCTCTCATGGTGGAATAGCTTGGCCAGAGTGTAGCCCTGATCTAGTGTGCACTGCCTCTCATGGTGGAATAGCTTGGCCAGTGTGTAAAGTGCAGAATGTGCAATTGATGCTTATGACTGTCCCAAAGCTGCTGGCTGAGGGCTGCCCATTAGGCCTTTCAGGTCCCTTTGCCCATCATGTCAGGTGTACATGCAAGAATGAGGAGGAGAGTGGAAAGGGTACTCACCTTGACAATCCTGGTCAGGTCATTGTATTTCTTCCGACATTGCACCTTGTCCCTGGGGGCATCGCCGTAGGACGACACCCTGGTGGCGATCTCCCTCCAGGCTTTGGTGTAGACGCGGTGGGTGGGATTCCTGCCATTGTCTGGGAACAAGATCCTGCGCCTCTTCTCCAATGCTGTCAGCATGATATCCAGATCACGCTCTGAGAAGCGCAGGGCACGCTCACGGGCCTTCTCATGCGTTGCCATGGCTCCTTGGGCTCAGCAGCAGTGTTGAGGCCTAGTTTGAAAGCTGCAGTGTGCAGGGCGTGGCAGCAGACCAAATCGTCCCTTCCCCCTTTAAGAGCTGGCCGGCGCCACGGGGTCTGCTGTCAATCAAAAAATGACCGCACCCGCGCTGCGCCCCGCCTCGGCGCTATCCCTCTGCACCACCGGCTTAGCGCCTAAAGATAGTCGTGTAACGCCTCTTTTAGCGCTCCAGCAACCTCTTAGGGCGAAGCAACTGAATTTTGGCGAAGGGAGCGCAACTTTGGGGCGGGCGCTAAAGTCGGGCGGGTGCTAACGTTAGCGCCCCAAAACTGGCAAAACTGAATTTCTAGGCCGAGAAGTTGAACAGCCTGGTTAGGTAGATGTAAAAATAGGCCATCACGCTTTTTGACAAAGGGTAGTTGTACAGTTTTGATCTCCTTACCTAAGGAAGGATATACTTGCCTTAGAGGGAGTGCAACGAAGGTTCACCAGACTGATTCGTGGGATGGGGGGATTGACCTATGAGGAGAGATTGAGTAGACTAGATCTATGTTCCCTAGGCCTAGAAATTGGCCCCCTTAGCGCCTCCTGTTATCACCTCCGGGGGGCGATAACGGGGCGCTACCGACTTACCGACAGGGCGCAGCGAAACGAACGACTCCTGCTAAACTGGCCGAGAGGTTTGCGGCGGCGGTAACACATTGTGCCATGATTTCCTGCGCCCGGAGATCGTGACGGCATTGTCCTGCGCATCGGCCCGGTAGCACCCCGGACCCGAACATCGGTTCCGCCCCCTGCAGCATCACCGGGCGACAACACCGACAGCTGCAGGAGGCGCTGTTCGGGTGACCGGGAGCTTCGGGGGGGCGCAAGTTAAAGTGGATGTTGGCACGGTAAGTAAAAAAAATTGTTGCAATGTATTATTTAAATTTTTTCCATTTTTCGTCAGCCGCGATCGATCGGCCCGACGCTCTGCTGGAGGGCGTGGGGCTGATCGGGCCGGATCGCGGCTGCCGTCGGGGACCAGCTCACCGGTCTCAATGCAGAGCCTGCAGCGATGGCCCTTCCCTTTGAGGGAGGGAAGGAGCCTGGGATCGCGGCAGCGGTGCACGGGACATTGTGCAGCGCCGCACCACTACCGCCCCGCCTGCGTCCTTTAGCACGCCAGGAAGGAAGTGCAGCGCTTGATTTAGCCCTCCACCCCCTTCCTGGAGTGCTAACAATGGATTTCGCGGGAGTCGACAATGATTAGTGCCTGGCGCTAATTCTTCAACTTTTTTTATTTTAGCGCCCCAACCAGGGCTACACCGAATTTAGAAGAATAAGAGGTGATCTCATTGAAACTTTCTTAAAGGGCCTGACCGGGTAGATGCTGGAAGAATGTTCCCCCTGGCTGGAGAGTCTAGAACCAGGGGGTCACAGTCTCAGAATAAGGGGTCGGCCATTGATGACTGAGATGAGAAGGCATTTCTTCACACAGAGGGTGGGGAATCTTTGGAATTCTCTACCCCAGAGAGCTGTGGATGCTCAGTCGTTGAGTATATTCAAAACAGAGATCGATAGATTTTTGGATACTAAGGGAACCAAAGGATATGGGGATAGTGCAGGAAAGTGGAGATGAGGTAGATCATCAACCATGATCTTATTGAATGGTGGGGCAGGCTTGAAGGGCCAAATGGCCTACTCCTGCTTCTATTTCTTATGTTTTTAACATTCTTCTTCTTCTTAGGCAGTCCCTCAGAACCGAGGATGACTTGCTTCCACATTAAAAATGAGTTTGCAGGTGACTGGTGAGTCCAATGCGGGACCTACAGTCTCTGTCACAGGTGAGGCAGATGGTGGTTGAAGGGGCGGGTGGGTGGGGTGCTTGGGTTGACGTGCACTCCCTGCACTGCCTGCGCTTGGCTTCCGCTTGCTCCCGGCGAAGAGACTCGAGGTGTTCGGCGCCTTCCCGGATGCTTCTCCTCCACTTTGTGCGGTCTTGGGCCAGGAATTCCCAGGTGTCGGTGGGCATGTTACACTTTTTCAAGGAGGCTTTGAGGGTGTCCTTGAAGCATTTCCTCTGCCCACCTGGGGCTCTCTTGCCGTGCCGGAGCTCCGAGTAGAGTGCTTGTTTTGGGAGTCTTGTATCGGGCATGTGGACAATGTGGCCCGTCCATTGGAGTTGATCGAGCGTGGTCAAAGCTTCAACGCTGGGGATGTTGGCCTGAGCGAGAACACCGACGTTGGTGCGCCTATCCTGCCAATGGATTTGCAGGATCTTGCGGCGGCAGCGTTGGTGGTACCTCTCCAGTGCTTTGAGGTGCCTGCTGTAACATGGTCCATGTCTCTGAGGCATACAGCAGGGCGGGTATCACTGCTGCTCTGTAGCACTCTTAACATTCATCCTTCAACCATCACCACCAAAAAAGATTAATTATTCATTCACTGTTTTGGGGACTTTGCTGTCTGCAAATTTGCTGTCACATTTGCCAACATAACAATATTAAACTGTTGACTGTAAAATATTTTGAAGCATCCTGATGATGCAAAAAGGTGTTATAATAAATGAAAGTGCTTTCATTCTTCTTATCAATATTGGGGGAAGTGCTGTCCAGATTGACAGTCATGTTTGTAACTTTGCATTAACTTAATAAGCTAACTTTAAGACCTCTGCAAGTGAGTCTTTACACCTCGGCAGTTTCTCTGTTCTTGCAGAATCCATCACACAGTATAAATGGAGCAGAATAAGGAGGAATGAACTCAGATCACATTACGGAGCCATTTCTGTTAGAAGTAAATTTATTATTAGATGCAAGTTTTTCCTATTTTAATGGTGTTTGGTAAAGAAATATAGTTTTTTCGGTAAAAACTGTCCTCTGTATAAATATTTGTCGATAGATGTATCTCAGTCAGTGACTAAGTCTAATTTATTTTAACCGCCTCACATTGCAAGAGCCTGAAATCCCTCTTGGAACAAAACGTCGGGAAGTTCCCACTTTGCTCTGCGATCACGGGAATGCACAGCTTTGAAAAGTGTGACATTTGAGAATATGGTTTCATTACAGGGTCAATAATTATTGAGTTGAGCCAGCAATCTCCCACATCTTCTTAAAAGAAGAACGAGTGCCTTTTTTTTTTACTTCATCCGATTCAGTAGACGCTGAAAATAAAAATCTTCTTTGGAGAGCAGGTTGCCTCCATATCATGTAACAGACAAAAAAATACTCTTTTAGCTGCTGTGCATGATGACTATATCAATTTTCCTTTTATAGTGTGTCGTGCAAGTGTAAAAAAAAAGATAGGTGCACCCTGACAGGCAAATGTACAGTTTTACCTCAGGGCAGGACCGGAGCGATATTTTCCAGCACTGATAGGGCCTTTCTCAAGTTGACACCGGAGCCCACTGAACACTCATTTACAACAGGTACATTTCAGATAATGGGAGAGTTCAGCATCCCTCAGTCAGTGAAACATCTCCAGCATAATTCCACGTCTACAGTGACCGCTTTGGTGAAATTCATCTCGTTCAGTGTGTTGAAACTGGCCTGAGTCCAAAACGATTTTCACTCATTTATGGTCTTTTAAAAAAAAACAATAACAGAAAGGTCTAGTTTAAAGGAACTATTAGACTCCAACCTTCCTCCATTCCTACATTGTTTTGATCCTAAATGTTATACCTTGACAGCTCCTGAGGTGAATTGTGAATAGTTTGATGGCAGTTACATAAGTCTCATACCTTTCATTTATTTTTGTTAGAGCAGTTTTTTTTTCGTTAAAAGACTCAATGTTAATTCACGATATTGCTGCAGCCACCATCTTAAAACACTTCTTTCTTGTATTGTGCATTTTTGGAACTGCAGCCCGTTTTACACTGAGAGGTTTGACAGCAGGCCGAGGCTTCTCATTCTCTGTCATCGACCCCATTTGTGTTGTGGGCCAGATTAGAGCACGGTTAACAGCATTAAAACCGCAAAGGGTTAAAAAACAAAATGTAGTTGCGCACGCGCAAGCGGGATAACGAAAATATGATCCTGTAGGAGTTAACGAATTCCAACAAATAACAGAGATCAACACTAGAGGACAAGTAAACAGGTCTTTACTCAACAGAGATGCCACGAGGACTGCCTGGGCAGCCCCGTGGTTTGTGATGTGACGTCATCGCGTTTGCCCGCGTTTTCCTGCGCTCTTAAAGGGGCCACGCCCCGTACATGCAAACTCTATATACAAAACACAGTAATGCCTAACACCATGGTACAGGTTTAGGCTGGTGTTAGAACATCGTTCAAGAGAATTATATACAGTTAGCCAGAGTCATTCAGTGGTTCCGCCACATGCGCCCCCCCAGAATTCGCTTTAACGGACAAAGTCAAATGGTGAGGGGGTCTGACGAGCCTGTCAGAATGACTCCTGTACTCTCAAGGTGGAGGCTGCTGGGCAGCTGGCGGTCTGGCGGGCGGTCGCACTTGGTCTGCTGTAGCGACGATGGGTGGCCGACCCCGTCTCGGCGGTTGTGCTTACCGGCCACGTGCTGTATATCCGCTGTGAATTCGGATATGTAGGTCAGTTGACGCTGCTGTCGGGCTGACCACGGTTCGGCGGTCTTGGCCATTGCAAAGGTTAGCGGCTTATGGTCCACAAAGGCAGTGAAAGGACGTCCTTCCAGCAGGAACCGAAAATGGCAGATGGCCAGAAAAAGGGCGAGCAACACCCGGTCAAACGTGCTATACGCTCTCTCGTTCTGCCATAGTTGACGGCTGAAGAATGCCAATGGCTGCCACGTCCCATTCACCCACTGCTGTTGCACAGCACCGACTGCGTAGTCCGACACGTCGGTGGTGAGGGCGATGGTGGCTCCTGGCAGCGGGTGCGCCAGCATAGTCGCTTTGGCTAAGGCGCTTTTGGTGTCGGCGAACGCTCGAGCCATGTCATCCGACCAGTCTACCGGGTTCTTGCCAGTCTTGCCCTTGAGGGCCTCGTACAGGGGCTGTATGAGTAGTGCCGCCTTAGGCACGAAACGGTGGTAAAAGTTTACCATGCCTAGGAATTCCTGCAGGGCCTTTATGTTCTGCGGGCGTGGAAAGGATGTCACCGCCTCTACTTTCGAAGGTAAAGGGACCGCTCCCTCTGAGGTGATGCGATGCCCCAGGAAGTCAATTTGGTGCAGGCCAAACTGACACTTGGCCGGGTTGATAATCAGGCCGTGCTGACTGAGGCGTCGAAAAAGGGTGCGTAGGTGACAGGTATGTTCTTCCTTTGTAGGACTGGCAATTAGAATATCATCTAGGTAGACGAAGAGGAACTTGAGGTCCCGCAGCACGGAGTCCATCAGGCGTTGGGAAGCCTGGGCGGCGTTCTTTAACCCAAACAGCATTCGTAAAAACTCGAAGAGGCCAAATGGGGTGATGACCGCGGTCTTCTGGACGCCTTGTGGATGAACAGGGACCTGGTGGTAGCCCCGGACGAGGTTGACTTTTGAGAACACGGTGTTCCCTGCCAAATGGGCAGAGGAATCCTGAATGTGGGGGATCGGGTACCGATCAGGAGTGGTGGCGTCGTTGAGGCGTCGATAGTCGCCACATGGCCGCCATCCACCACCAGGCTTCGGGACGATATGGAGGGGTGAAGACCAGGGACTATTCGACCGGTGAATAATCCCTAACCGTTCCATGGTTGCGAACTCCGCCTTTGTGACCGCCAGCTGGCCAGGGTCCAGGCGCCGGGCCCGCGCGTAGACCGGGGGGCCATTGGTGGTGATGTGGTGTTCCACACCATGTTTCGTGGCTGTGGAGGAGAACGTGGGTTTTGTCAGGTCGGGGAATTCGCTGAGCAGGCGAGCGAGCTCATCAGGAGTCGGGAACGCACAGGAGACGGTGCATGACGTAGTGTTACTGCGGTAACACGGAAGAGAATTAAAAGTTGCTGCGTTGATCACCATCGCGGCCGCGGGGTGCCCGTTAGACCCGTTCCTCGGTGGTCGCAGTGTCAGTTGTTGTTTGTTCTTTTGGGGAAAACTGCAGGGAGGGTGGCAACGCTTCGCCTTCGCGCCGAACTGCGCATGGTAGAAACACAGCCCAGCAGGCTGACGAGCTGGGGCGGCGTCCACGGGGGATGGATGCCTCGTGGCGGTGCAGTACTGCCGAGTTACAGCGAAAATTTTGTCAGCCTCTGCAGCAAGTGTTGCGCAGTCCTCAATTTCAGAGCAGGCCAGGGCAGCTTGTACCTGTTCAGACAGTTGGCTGAGGAAAATCTCGCGGAATAGGAAACATTCCCTTTCTGAGCCTAGGAGTGTGAGCATTTGGCTCATCAACTCTGAAGGCTTGGAGTCCCCGAGCCCGGGCATAGCGAGTAATCGACGGGCACGCTCCGATTTTGTGAGCCCGAAAACCTGCAGTAACCGCGCTTTGAGGGTTTCATACTTGCGCTCCATTGGGGGTTTTTCGAGGAGGCGGACGATCTGAGAGGCGGTAGAGCTGTCGAGTGCAGAGACCACGTAAAGATACTTGGTCTGATCCGCATCGATGTTCCTCAGGGCGAACTGGGCCTCAACCTGAATAAACCACGAGGGCGCTTGCTGCTCCCAGAACTGCGGTAGCCTTAGCGAAATGGCGTTTGCTTCCATGCTGTGCTCTTTGTTTGTGAAAACGTTCACAAAAACGGGGTCACCAATGTAGGAATTAACGAATTCCAACAAATAACGGAGATCCACACAAGAGGACAAGTAAACAGGTCTTTACTCAACGGAGATGCCACGAGGACTGCCTGGGCAGCCCCGTGGTTTGCGACATGATGTCATCGCGTTTGCCCGCGTTTTCCCGTGCTCTTAAAGGGGCCACGCCCTGTACATGCAAACTCTATATACAAAACACAGTAATGCCTAACACCATGGTACAGGTTTAGGCTGGTGTTAGAACATCGTTAAAGAGAATTATATACAGTTAGCCAGAGTCATTCAGTGGTTCCGCCACAATCCATGTTAATTGGCACCTTTTTAAAAATGAGCCGGATCAATACCTGATGAGAAACAGGATTGAAGATTAATGACTTTCAGGTTCTGACGAAAGGTCATCGGCCTGAAACGTTAACTCTATCTCTCTCTCCACAGATGCTGCCTGACCTGCTGAGGATTTCCAGCATTTTCTGTTTTAATTATTATTGAAGATTAATGAGATGTTTGAAGAGAGGTCAGGGAAGGGGAATTAGTATTCCCTGACGTAAGAAAACTACTAGGCACTTGGTCTAAGCATTAAACAAAGCTTTAATCAACTGTTTTACAACATGGAGGTCCAGTTGTGTCCTTCACTAGTTCCTGTTAAGAATGTCCTGCGCAAGCTGGGCCCGTGCCCAAGTATTTATACTCTCCCTGGACAGCGCCACCCGTAGGCGGCTCAGTATTATTTCATAAGTCTTTCTTTCATGAATTACAGATTCATGTCATTCCCTAAAGTAGGGGGATCAAGAGGCGGTATGGGAGGGAAATTAATGATAGAATAATCATACATGGGCTCTGGACAGAATGGACTTGATGGGCCTAATGGCCTTTTCACTCTGGCTCTTCTTATGTTTTTAAAATTTCTGTCCAATGTATGTCATTGCAGTTAGAAATATCTTCTTAATCATTTGCAGTGCATCCCGATATTTCAGAGGCAACTATCTATATATTATTCTTGTAGCATTTAAACATAGCAGATGCTGGAAATCTGAAATAACAACAGAAAATGCTGGAAACATTCAGCAGGTCAGGCAGCATCGAGGAGAGGAGAAACAAAGTCAATGTTTCGGGTCGAGGACCCTTCGTCAGAACTGGAAAAGGTTAGAGAAGAGAGGTTTGTAAGTAGAGGCAGGGAGGAGGGGAGGAAAGAACAAAGGGAAGGCCTGTGATAGGATGGAAGGCCGGAGAGATTGAATATTAGTTGGAGAAGAAGAACAGCTAATGGGAGGATCCTTGAACTAATACAAGAGTAAAGACATGAAGCTGACGATGATGAGGAAGTTAACCCATTGGGGGCACATTATTCAGCAGTCACAATGAAAACTAGGATCTGGAAAAGATTATGGTAATAGGTCAAGAGGATGGCAAAGAACAACATGGCTAGATGAATCAGAAGGTTGTGGATTCAAGTCCCACGTCAGAGACTTGAGCACAGGAATCTAGGCTGACACTCCAGTGCAGTAGTGAGGGAGTGCTGCATTGTCTGAGGTGTCGTTTTTCAGATGGGATGTTAAACCGAGGTCCTGTCTGCTCTCTCAGGTAAAAGATCCCACGGCACTATTTCGAAGAAGAGCAGGGTAGTTATCCCTTGTGTCCTGGGCCAATATTTATCCCTCAATCAACATCACTAAAACAGATTATCTGGTCATTATCACATTGTGGGAGCTTGCTGTGCGCAAATTGGCTGCCGCGTTTCCTACATTCCAACAGTGACTACACTTCAAAAAGTACTTCATTGGCTGTAAAGTGCTTTGGGATGTCCTGAGGTCATGAAAGGCGCTATAGAAATGTAAGTCTTTCTTTTCTGTGGGAATGGGGAAGTGCAACATCTGGGCTGATACAATCCCCCTCTGTAGAAAGAAAAAAGAAAGACTTGCATTTCTATAGCGCTTTTCACGACCACCGGACGTCTCAAAGCACTTTACAGCCAATGAAGTACTTTTTGGAGTGTAGTCACTGTTGTAATGTAGGAAACGCGGCAGCCAATTTGTGCACAGCAAGCTCCCACAATGTGATAATGACCAGATAATCTGTTTTACTGATGTAGATTGAGGGATAAGTATTGGCCAGGACACCGGGGCGAACTCCCCTGCTCTTCTTCGAAATAGTGCCATGGGATCTTTTACGTCCACCTGAGTGAGCAGACGGGGCCTCGGTCTAATGTCTCATCCGAAAGACAGTGCAGCACTGAGATTGAGATGTTTATGCATTGTTCACCAACCACCAAAATGTAGAATACACATACACACAATGAGAGAGACAGAGAGCGACAGAATGGATTCAGTGAGGGTGTCTGTCAAGTGTTGCAATTGATATAACAACAACAGAAAATGTTCTGTTGTTATTTCGGATTTCCAGCATCTGCAGTATTTTGCTATTGTACTCGTGTTTGGTTCACTGCCACGCCTCTTCTAGGAATGCCTACCTTGAAGAAGTTCTGCCAGTCTTGACAAAGGGTTTGACCCACAACGTTGACTCTATTTCTCTCTCCACGGATGTTGCCTGGCCTGCTGAGTTTTTCCAGCATTTTCTGTTGTTATTTCGGATTTCCAGCATCTGCAGTATTTTGCTATCGTTACAATTGATATATTGCCTGCAGCATAATATACCGTTCTTGATATGTGCAGCTATGTATAGCACACCATACTACTCCAGACCAACGTAATACAAGCATAATTATAATACTGCGACTGTGGTGCTGTTCCACATCACATCATAGAATTATAGAATTTTACAGCACAGAAGGAGGCCTTTCAGCCCATCGCACCTTGTGGCAGCTCTCTGAAGGAGCTATCCACTTAGTCCCATTCCCCTACTCTTTCCCATACCCTTTTAACTTTATTTTCAAGTATGTATCCACTTCCCTTTTAGAAGCTATTATGGATTCTGCATCTACCACTGTAGCTGATAGGGCATCCCATGTCCTAGCAGCCCTCCACTGGAGAAAACCTTTCCTTTCGTGATGATCTTAAATGTATGACTTTAAGTTGCCGACACACTTACAAGCAGCAATAGTTTTTCCCTGGTCATCTTATCAGGACTCCTTCATAATTTCGAACACCTTTATCGGATCCCCTCTTAACTTGCTCTGTGATGTCATGCAGCAGGGAGTGCTCAGAAGATCAATGCGATATGGTGTATTTGACAGATTACTTACTCCTAAATACTTCAAGTATGCAGCGATGGTCAATTTCCTTTTTAGGTTTACTGACATTCCTTCAGTCAAAGGCCTTGAAACCAGGCTCCTCGAATATCAGCGCCTGATCGCTTAACGTGTTTATATGAAATCCCTTTGTTCGCTGTTTTAACAGAGGCACTAATCCATTTAAAATAAATGGGCTCTCACCTCCGTTGGAATAGCAGGCAAAGAAATTTCATCCGCTAATGTTCAGAGTCCAATTTCAAGGCAAAGGGGCTGAGGGACAAATTCTTAGTCTACGTTTGAAGTGAATTTCCACAGGCATGCTAAGAAGTGTAGTTGGGTAGGCGTAATAAAGAGAATTGCAACAATCAGCAGTGTTCAGCGAGCCAGGGTCCGTGACAATAAATGAAAAAATAAACCTCACAGCTAAACAGCTCATGCGGCCCACAACTCTGTAGTCAGCAGCTTAAATTCAACGTTAATTAAATGAAAAATGTTAATTAGCGTATGTGTCTTGTGCATAATAAATACTTTTTAATCATCAAGATGCGTTTTCAAAGAGTTTTAGATCCATTGATGAAGGTTAAGGTTACTGTAGGGCAGGGCTCCTGTGCGGTATTTCTTTTAAACCAGGTGGAAAAGTAAAATCCCAATTAAACAGCAATAGGTAATAGATTCAGTTAAGAGTGACTTTAAGAACATAAGAAATAGGAGCAGGAATAGGCCACTTGGGCCCTCGAGCCTGCTCCACCATTCAATAAGATCATGGCTGATCTTGGGCTCAACTCCACTTCCCCGCCCGCTCCCCAAAACCCTTCACTCCCTTATCTTGCAAAAATCTGTCTATCTCCACCTTAAATGTATTTAATGACCCAGCCTCCACAGCTCTCTGGGGCAGAGAATTCCACAGATTTCCTCCTCATCTCAGTTCTAAAAGGGCAACCCGTTATTCTGAAACTATGGGCTGGATTTTCATTGAGGAGTCGGGTAGGAGGCGGGACTACAACTTTTGGAGTTATAGTCCCGCCTCCATCGAGTTCTAGCCCAGCGGTCTCAGCAGGCCAATTAAGGGCCACCCGGCAACAGGTGACGTCACAGATTGATATTTCATCTGTCAAGACCTTTTGACAGATGAAATATCAGCGTTTCACAGCTGTTTGAAGCTGTCAAACACTGACAATCTGTATTCTAAGTTAATTCCTTCCTGTCAGGATGATTTAGAGCTCTCCCCGGAACAGAAAGCTGAACGCTGCAATTTTTGACAGCTCGCAGCCATTCTGCTTTCTGTGTCGGTGAGATGAGGGACTCCCGAGACCTGAAGGAAGGAAGGCTGTAAAGGTAAGTAAAGGTATGTAAAACTTCTTTAAACACTTTACACACACCAAACACACTTACCTTTGTACTCATGCAGCCATCACTCACCTGAACACCGGACATCTCGACCCCTCCAAGCCCTTCATCCCGACAGTGCGCTTCCTCTAACTTGGCGTGGTTTGGAGCTGTCGGGAATCCCACACTTCAACATTAAAAATAGGGATTAGGCTAAAAACTGCCTATTAACTACCTGTTCCTTTGAAACTGGCATGGAGGCGGTTTGGGGGCGGGATGGGGTCGGGACCCCCAATTTCGGGATTTTAAGCCCCCACATGCCTCCAATCCCGCCTCCACGGCCCAATGAAAATCCTGCCCTATGCCCCCGAGTTCTAGATTTCCCCTGACATCGGTTGTGTTGTTGGAGGAGATTCAAGGGGGACATTTCCCAGCTTTGCTCTCCCACAAGGAGCCTCAGCCACCACAAGTCCGCTTCAGTCATTTGAGCGCACGCTCTGCGCACGATCTCCCCCACCAATACCTTAAATGGTCACGGGCAGCACAGGCCCACATTTCCCACAAGCACTTGTAACTGGCAAGGCTGTGTCCCACAGATGGAGGCAGAAAAAGATCATTTCTGCCAGATCAGGATTTCCTTCAGAGACAGAACGGAAAGTGAGCAGCCCAAAATAATCATGATGTGGAGAAAGCTATTGATGGCCAAGGATCTGCTAATATCTTGGCGGGTTCAATTTAATTTCCACCGAGAACAAAGCCCCCATATTCTGAATAATTTCTACATCAATCAACTGGGTGGGGTGGGGTGGTATGAGAGATAACCTATCACTGCCACCCGCTTTGTATTTGAGTAAGGAAAGACTGCTTCGATTGCCACTACACTTATTTCAGAATTGAACAGATCAAATAAACAAAACTCTCTACTTTGTCACAGCAACATTGAGCGTAATGTGTGATGTCTCTTTTCTGGTGTGGAAGCTTTCTCTAGATTATTTACCAGGACTGCTGAATAGCAAACAGATGCTGTGCCGGAGCCACAGCTAAAAAGGCTCTTTCTGCCTCACTCAGATTACATCAGTGTTACTGCTTCTCATACTTTCCTGAATCTTACTGGCTCCTTAGTTCAGCCCCAACTGTCCCTGCCCAGGAGGCCACCTGCACCATGGAGCCAGCTCCTAATATCTTCCAATCAGAGAAAACAAAGCTCCGCTCTCTGGGGGTTGGCTTGCTGGACTCCAATAGCCATTTTAAGGCCATCCAAACAAACAATCAGGCTTGTAGTATACCTACTTGTAAAAATAGCTGTTTACATAACCTCTGAACCACTTAGAGCATTAATATGGGCTCTAATTGACGCCTGTCTGCGGTATGGGATGTGACAGCAGCTTGACCCGTCCGCCCATTCCCTCATTTCTGAAAAGGGATTTTGAAGAGTTTCAGTTAACTCTGGTTCTTAAAGCTGACATGTTCCAAAATCTCGGTCTGCCCTGCTTATTGACATTTCTTGTCTGGTTACTTCCTGCTTATTCCCACAATTCTTTTCATTTTTTTCCCCTTGCTGCCCCTGCCTTTGCTCACTAGTTTTTGCTTGAGGGTCAGACTTAATGTAATATCTTCCTCTCCTTGATTAATTTTCTCTCCTTCCTGGGGTGGGGGGTGGGTGGGAGGGAGGGTGGGGTTGGGGTGGGGGGGGCGGGGTTAGTGCAGATAAGATCGCAGGAAGTCCATGGGTGAGAAGAGGCCATTCAGCCCATTGAAGCTCTGCTGCTGCAACTCACCTGGTCCGACGTCCAACTGCATTTTAAATATCCTACGACCTTACCTGGCAGATAATCAAAATATTTATCATCCTTCCCATTTATGTTCTATGGCCCTATTGACCTTGAATTAATGTTTGGGGTTCATCTTTTCCATTTAATATTTTATACATCTTGCACACTTGAGCTGTGCTCCATTTCCCGTCATAGCTCATCCCTTTATCTCTTGGATCATCTCTGTTGCTCTTCTCTGCAAGAATATCTCTTTGTGAAGCATGGTGGCATCGACTGCACACAACACTCTAACTGTATTACCTCATAAGCTTATACTCGAATCAATATTTGCCTTTTTTGGCTATTGCGTGCCTTACAAAATGCTTCTTCCAATTAGTCATGATCTCTCCTGAAGGCATTGATTCTTCCTGGGGTACAGGCCCATGGACACCCACAAATGTATAGACCATTCTTTATTAATCTGCCTGCATGGTGAGTGCCAGCACCCTACTTGTGAATGTGAAGGGCATAACAGCTGAGGGTTGGCCTCGCCCAATATCCACACTGGCACACTTTCCTGTAGGTCCTGCTGGCTTGCCACCAGGAACTCTGGTTGTTTTATTTCCCCCTCCCTAGTTGAGGGGAGCGGAGGCCAATTGTAGTGCCTCTCCTGCAGCATTGGTTGAGATCATCTGACATTGCACAGACTGTGGGTCAAGCCTGGGGCTTTCTTGGTCTGTATGTAACTGTATCACTCTAAGTATACGTTGTGACTGAGCTATTGGGAGAGCTACTCATAATTAGACACTTTGCATCTTCTGCCATCCATTCCCATTATCACTGCCATGATCTGGGCATCACATGGAAAGGATAATGAGTCTATATGCTTAGATACACAGCGTCATCTCATTCTCGAGATTTAAGCGTCGCTATACATTAGGGTGACCGTACGTCCTCGTTTTCCGGGGACAGTCCCCGAGCTGCCCTGCGGCCGGTCAATGAAGTGGGTGGGACTGTGCGGTGGGACAGGTTCCGATTGGTGGGCGGGCTGTCAATCTCCTGTCTTCAACCAGTCGAAGGGGTGGACTCACCGAGGGGCTTTAATTTATGCAGAGATCACACTCTGTGGCTGCAGTACGCGTGCTCCGCATCCCCCCACCAACAACTCCCAACCACCCCTGATAGTCCGGTGAAATTCGATTGAAGAGAAATTGGACCCGGAGCTAAACTGTCCGAGTAATGGGGGGGGGGGGGGGCGGGCGGGACCAGCTGGTAACCGGACTAATGAGCGGTGGGTGGAGCCCGGCTGTGAGCCGAATCAGAGTGCCCTCGGCGGCCTCGGATGGTGTGGGTGAGTGTCGGGCTGCAAGGAGGGGGAAGCAGCTGATGATTGCGGCCAGCAGACGCTGTGAACAGCGGCCGCATTATTCAAGTGGAAAGCTCTGGCGCTACTTTTTGCAGATTCAGTTGGCATCAAAATAACAAAAATCTTGCCTTGCTACGCTGCACAACCTACATTTTCCATCCTGGCTACTTTGCTGTGCTCCCGCCCTGTGTGTCCCCAGATTCGGTTTAGAAAACATGGTCCCCCTAGTATATGTGGACAAGGGTAAACCTGAAATATTAATGGGCCAGATATTCGGGTCCCCACGGGTGAGTACGCGTTGGGTACACACGCGTAGGCCCAACGAAAGTGCAGGTTTCATGCATGCACTGTGCATGCGTGGGAAACCGGAACTTCCGTTCTCTTAAAGGAGGGGTTCACAGGTCGAACGCGTGCGCCGGAGAGGCAGCGCGTATGCCTGGAACTTCCGATTTTTTTACAGGTTTCTCCGGGAGGGTAGGTCTCCAGGAGCTACGCTTCTAAAAAGCAGTCGCAAGGCCTGCTTTTAACAAGGTAAGTGGTGAATTAAGTAAAATTAAAACATTTTTTCCACAGGTTTATTATTTTTAAATACTTTAAAGAAAGGTAAGTTTATTTTTAGCCCTGTTAGAAACCGTAATTAATTTTTTCAAAAAATGTAAATTATTGTTTAAAATAGTTATTTTATGTAATTTATAGTTATTTTAAAAATGTGATGTTTTAAAAAAAAATTATTTGAAGCTTTAGTTGTGTTTTGGGGCTGAATTGTATTCATAGATTTGACAGGTCTTCCTGTCAAATCTATGAATACAGATTCCCTGCTACCATTGGCTCTCCATGGCCCACGTGATCTCAGGAGACGCTTCGAGCTAACTGCGCCCCTGGGATACGAAAGCACTGCACGCCAGCAGTTGGAGCAGGCCCAGGATCGGAATGCCACGCGGGCCCACAGCACAACGGCCGGTGCGCTAGGTAAGTGCAGGTCGGAGGCTTGTGTAAAGTCTGTGGGTTGTTTAGTTAATTAATACACAGACTACCAGAGTAACTTAAAACAGGACTTTACTATTCGAAGGTCAGGGCGAATCTGCCAAATAAATCCTGACACAGCACTTATATACCGGTGTGGTCACCGTCGGTATTACAGTATACAGAAGCCAACAAAGTAGTGCCACACCTAAAATAGTTCTCTTAAAGGTGAACGGTTACATACAATGGTTTTCTTAAAGGTAGACGGATACATACACTACAATCCTCCCTTTTTAGCTTACAACATACTTAGTCCCCCATTAAACATAACGGCCTAGAAATTCAGTGCCCTTAGCGCCGATTTTGCGGCGCTAGAGGGCCTAGCGCTGCAATTGGCGCCGGCGCCGAAATTGCCTGGGGCCCTTCCGCCGCGGTAGACCGGTAGCGCTGCGCTGGCACCGATGACGTCATCGGTGTGCGCAGCGTCCCGGTTGCCATGCCGACGGGCCCCAGCGCCGAAATTCAGTTGCGGCCGCCTCGCCCGTGGCAGCCGCAACTAAGACTCTGGCAACAGAGTCTTACATGACTTTGCGCCGGCGCATTAAAGGCACCGCGGCGGCCGGCCGCTTTCCCGCCGGCCGCCTGGCCGCAGCTCTCTCCCCGGCTTCCCCCCACCCCCCCCCGGAACAGAAGCAAGCCCGGCACTTGTCTGAGGTGCCGGGCTCATTTTTAAAAAGATTTTCGCGGGCCGCGGCCGGGTGCAGGCAGCTCCTCCTTAAGGGAAGGAGGAGGCCTGCACTTCCCGAACCTGCCGCACTGCAGCGGGCGCCGCAGCGCCGGAATAGCGCCGATATTCAGCGCGTAGCGCCAGTTTTCAGGCGCAAACAGCTCTCAGCAGCGCCGGCAGCCGTTTGGGCGCAGAATTGGTGAATTTTGGGCCCGACCAGCGCGACTTAGCTCCGGCACTAACTTCCGGCGCTAAAGCCCTGGCTGCGCCAAAACTCAATTTCTAGGCCAACATATATTCAACTTCATGTAAAACAATTCACAGGTATAATCTATGCGGGAAACAGTTTACAGGTTCAGTCTCTGCGGGAACAGTTCACAGATTCAGTCTCTGGTCTTGACTCGGTCCGAACAACATCTCTGTGGTGTAGCCGGTTCACATTGCTAGCGTGACTCATCCAATAGTCTTTCCCTTGACTTAACAGCTTGAACTTCCGTCCTGCTGAACCAGCAGTGCTGACTTTTACAAACAGCTGGACTGCCTTGGTAATTTTTCCTACTTGCCAACTGATTTGGCTCCCTTCGTAGGGCCCACGTACATGATCTGGTAGAAGTGATAATGATTTAGATGGTTATCACCTTCTGCTTTGTCTTTTTCTTTTCTGCTTCTTGGAGACTCTCGGGGCTCCCTTATCAGCTGCCAGCTGTAGCGCCACCATCTCCCTATGTTCCTTAGACTTTAAGTGCTTCATCCTGATTTCTGCACTTTGGGAGTTTTCATCACAAGCTGGGCAGGCCAAGTCCTCGTAATATTCCGTGTCACTCAACAGGTCATGGTAATATTCGGTGTCGTCCTGAACTAGTCTAGCGAGAGGGCCTGCTACTTCTTCCTTACCCAACTGGACGTTAGCCGACTGTTGTTCCCTCCCTAGACATCTTTCCTGAAGAGACTTTTTCATGCGTTCATATTCATCCCGCTCTTCCTGGGTTTCCTGCAAATCCTTCACTAATGACCTCATTTGTGATTTCAACACTTCCCCTTCCATTGGGGATTGATTGATCGGGCTATTCAATCCTTCTACTGGAGCAGCTGTTTCAACATTCTGTTGTTCACATAGACGTGATTCAGCGTACTTTTGGCATCCCAGTAAAATCTGTGTTGCAACCTCAGCTATTTCCATAACTTTTGAGAGCTCCGAACTCCTTCCCTTTGAAGATTGAAGCTCGTGTTCAGATTGTTCCCATTGCAGAGTCTTGTCCCTCAGCATATGAAGGAGTTGGCTGACCGTTAACTCTTCCACGGGAACACTGTGGATCAGAGTCTTCTCCATTTCATCCACCTTTTCCTCCAATGCTTTCACCTTCTTTTCCTCTTGTACTTTGGCTTCCAGCGCTCGGAGAAGTTGCGCCTTGATGCTCTCTAGCTCATGTTCAGGGGCCATTCTTACAGCCTCTGTGTTTCTTACAGTTTCCTTTTCTTCCACTGAAAGGATTCCCAGTTGAATCTGTTCTTCAAGTTGTTGAACCTCGGTCATTGCCGCCTCATATTTGTCTTGGGTTTCCTTCAATATTTTTATGAGTTCTTGGACATCTTGTCTTTCATGTTCTGCCATGTCTTTCACCTCTAATTTCTCATCTATGGATGGAACTTCTACCGATGAGTCTGTCTTGGCCTTGAGCTCATCAAGAATTTCCTGCAGCCTTTGGACTTCTTGCTCATGTTCAACCTTTAGTTGCTCATATGCTTCTACTGAAACTAGCTTTTCGGAGGTTGCCGAGTTAATCCCCTCCAGGATTGTAGCCTGGGCCTGTTCATACTGTTCCTTCAACTTCTCAAACTCTGCTTGTAAGGAGTCGTAGAGAAGAACGGGAATAAAATCCTGGCTTCCTGAAGATTCCTCTTCATTTGCTCCTTCCTGCAAATATTCTACCTCCTGAACAGCATAAGGGAGATGTGATCGGTAATTGGTCACAATGGCTCTATGGTCGCTCTCTGCTTGAGCTAGCTGCTTCTGTTGTCTTTCCAGATTCTCCCATTCGGTGTCATAGAACTTTTTCATTGTTTTCATCTCTTGTTCGAGACGGTAACTCACTTGTTCTACTTGCTGTCGTAATTTGAAATAAAGTTGAGTCCGAGCTCGGTGTTCGTCAGTCATGGATATGTCCGTAAACTGAACAGACTCAGAATTCTCTGTCAAACTATGTTGTCGTTGTTCGGTGGAGTTCTGTTCTGAAACTTTGTTCTTCTCTGGAGCATAAGCCTTTATGCATGCCTTCGTTCTTCCAACCTTAGTCGACAAGTCCATTTTAGCCTTGTCTTTCATATTTGGGTTGGTCTTATCGTCATCCGTTTCAGAATCTGAGCTGATTGTCTGCACCGAGTCCTCACTCGTTATGGCTTTTAGATAGTGCCATTCCATGTCTATTTTCTTGATCCACTCCCGTCCCAGAAGTGGTGGTCCTCCCTCAGGTAGTACGTATAAGTTCATTCTTGGGTGTTCTTTACCCCCATCTCTCACCTTGACTTTTATCTTCCCCATGGGATATACTTTATGCCCCGTGTATGTCTGCAATACGAACTTGGTATCTCTTAAGGGTATATGTGAGAATAGCCGGTGGTAATCCCTTCGATTTATGACTGATAGAGCTGATCCAGTGTCCAACTCCATTTTCACTTGGACTCCAGCTATTTTTAGCATGACCCAGATAGTTTGTAGGTCAGCTTCCTTACTCACATTGTGAATTCTCAGACTGCCCAGCTCCTGGCCGTTTGGGTCTGAGTCCGAATTCTGTTCGTCTGAACTCTTCTCAGCCACCTTGTGTACCTTGTTGTACTTTTCCTGTGATGGCTTCCTTTGGTTGTTGGTCTTCTTCCCTGACCGGCATACCTTAGCTATGTGACCCAGTTTGCCACATTTCCTACATTCCTGGCTCTTAAACCAGCATTGGTTCTGGTCGTGTGTTGTCTTCCCACAACGATAGCATTTTGTTGTACTCGAGGTAATTTGATCCACACTGAGTGCCGCTGCCTTTAGCTGCATTTCCGCAGTTCCCTTCACTGCGGCTTCGTGCGATGCTGCAATAAGGACAGCCCTGTCAAGTGTAAGGTCGTTCTCTTCGAGTAGTCGCTTTTGCGTTCCTTCCTTTGACAACCCGCACACGAACTTGTCTCGCAATGCCTCTGTCAGATTCCCTCCAAACTGGCAGTGTTTCGCTAGTCTACGCAGTTCGACCAAGTATTCTGCGTTGCTTTCGTCTTTCCTTTGCGTTCTCGCATAGAATTTGAATCGTTCTGCCAACATCAACGGTGTGGGGTTCAAGTGGTCCTTCAGAACAGTCACAATATCCTCGAAAGTCTGATCCGCCTGTTTAGCTGGTGCTAGTAGATGCTTCAAGAGCCCATATGTCTTCGCGCCCATCGAGTTTAGCAAGGTTATAGCTTTGTCATCTTCTTCTATTTTATTGGCCTCACAATAGATCTCAATGCGTTCCACATACGTGGCCCAGTCTTCTACCTCGGAATTAAAATCGTTGATGTTACCACGCTTAGGCATCTTCCTCTCTTCCTGATAACACCACGAATTATTTCTTTAAATTTTCCTTTATTTTTTTTTTCAAGATGGCGGTTCCCGCGAAAATGGCGGTTTCCCGCGCTTATCTTCTCTCCCCGCCCACTTCAATGGCGGTTTCCCGCTTCTGTCTTCTTCCCCGCCTAATGGCGGCTTCCCGCGTTTCTTCCCTCGCGGGAGGGGTACACTTTCCCCACGGGCGACGGCCGCTGGCTTTCAGGTTCACAGCCTGCGCGTCGGCTTCAGGGCTTTCCCTTTTCTCGGCAGGGCAACCGGCGCTGGGTACACCCCGTTGACGGTGAACAATTTCAGCCGCTGGGCTGGCTCTCGCTCGGTTCCCCTTGCTCGGGCTCTGTCTCTCACCCGCTCGCTCGGCTCTACCGGCGCTGGGTACACCCCGTTGACGGAGAACAGTTTCAGCCGCTGGACTGGCTCTCGCTCAGTTCCCCCTTGGTCGGCTCTGCCTCTCCCGCTCACTCGGCTCCCAATCGCGCCTCCCAGCCCTCTCGCAGTCCGGTGCTTCCCTCCCCGGCTGCGGCTGAGTTTATCTCTTCCCGCACCTACGCTCCCGGTCGCAGCGCTTCGTGGCTTCGGTCGCTGCCCGGCCTTTTTCGCCGGTCGCGGTCTAGCTGTCTCACGACGCCGTTGCGTCCCCCAGCCTGTCTGTACCGCGGCTTCCTTGCTCCACGCTGCCCCAGTCTCAGCGCCTCTGGACCCGACTTCTGTCCGGCTCCTTTCCCCCTCGACCGTGGTCGAGTGCACCGCCCTTATCCTCCGGTTATTCTTTTTACTTTCCCTTACTCACAGTCACCGTGGCCGCCTTGCTTCTCGTGCTGATCGGCTCACTCCTCACCGTGGCAGAAGGGACAGTCAGTGCCTGTTGCTGATGGAAGTCTTTGTCTCTAACTTCTTCTTCCTTTCTAGTTCTGCAGCCTCGCGTTTTCTCCCAGCAGAACGACGAGGGCGGTTGCCTCTTCTCGACGCTCGTTAACTGCTTCGGAAGTATTGTTGCCGCAGGGTACGATCGGACTCGTCGCCACTGTAAAGTCTGTGGGTTGTTTAGTTAATTAATACACAGACTACCAGAGTAACTTAAAACAGGACTTTACTATTCGAAGGTCAGGGCGAATCTGCCAAATAAATCCTGACACAGCACTTATATACCGGTGTGGTCGCCGTCGGTATTACAGTATACAGAAGCCAACAAAGTAGTGCCACACCTAAAATAGTTCTCTTAAAGGTGAACGGTTACATACAATGGTTTTCTTAAAGGTAGACGGATACATACACTACAGCTTGCACCCGCGGGAAGCCTCTGACCCGAATTTCTGGGCCTATAATATTTGCTGGATTATTAGAAGCTTGGTCCGAGTTCCTCCCGTTACATGGAGGGACCCTGACTCTGCACACTCTCAATAATGAAATGTAGCACTCTCTCATTGCACGTGCTGTGTCGAGGAGCCTCTAAAATGTCCTAACTTAGAAAAGCGTGTAAATTTTGTTGAATTAGCTTAAAAACCTTGAAATAAAAGAACAGGGATCAAAGGCCAACAAAACTTGGTGAGCACACTTCTATTAAAGTAAACACAATCAGGGGCCTGGAATTGGAACATTGCAGAAGTGCCTCAGTCAGGTAATAAATTTTATGCAATATTTATAAAGATAATTTAATACATAATTAAAATGACAGCCGATGACACAACACTATCAGGCACTGTACACACTTATTGCTCCACAGGTTCATTTTAATCATCTATAGAGTTGAAAGCTAATATTCAGGACATTCAAAACTCCCCAACCGTGTAAAAACAGCGTGGCTTTCATTTAATAACAAGAGTCACGGTGAAATGAGTAATATTTATGCAGGCTATCCTGGCTGCCCTCTTTGAACGGCAATGTGGCTGAACCGTAAGCAAAAGGGAAAGAAGCGAGAGAAAAAAAACTGAAGCCCAAGTGTCTGCTGTCTTCAGAACTGACCCACCTCCACTCAAACGCATTAAGACATTTATGGCTGGTCTGGGACCAGGTCTCAACTCAACCACCGAACCTCTGAGCCACGGGGGGAGGTGGGGGTGGGTTTGGATGGAAGTGGGTCCGGGGGAACCAGAGGCTGAGCTCGCGAGGGTAATTGATAGCTCGCAGCCCCGTCTCCTGAAAAATCATTCATGACGGAAAAACAAAATATAACCTCCCTCGCACGGCGGCTCTCGCAGCTGATAAAGTGTTTCTCTCTTCTCTCGGCCGACAGCTAAGAATGCAGTACAGTGGGCTTTCCTGCTTCATCTGGTATTTATACTAAATCATATATTAAAAGGCCAGTCACTACGGCCGCTTTTATTCCCTCGGTGGTTTTATGTACTTATTCCATGTTTCATTAAAATTTTACCAACAACAAGGACCGTCTGATCCACATCTTATATTGCCCGTGGAAAAGAAAAAAACGCTACCTTAGAAGTCTTTTCCTAAAATGGCCTATTAGCATAAAGATAATTAGGTTTTGTTTTAATTTGCATACGATTAAATGTACAGCGAGCGACTTTTCATGCAAGATTGTGGTACTTGAGCAGCGGTAGGTGCAGAAAGTGGCAGGATTTGTCACACTGCGCTAAATCATCTCCCCTAATTACGTCTCATTCTGTCAGAGCTAGCTACGCTGTGAGCTTTTTTCCACACTTCGGATTATTGAGGGCGCCAACACAATGCAAGTGGGCAGAGGGCCTAGAAATACGGGCGCGCCCATTTCTGAGTCAGTTCCCTGTGCCTGGATAAACGAAATAACAACCGAAAATGCTGGAAAAACTCAGCAGGTCAGGCAACATCCGTGGAGAGAAATTTGAGTTGACGTTTCGGGTCGAAACCCTTCTTCAAAACTGGAAAGAAAAGGAAATAGATCGAAGGCAAAGCTGCGATGGAACAAAAGGAGAAAAAGTGAGGCCCGAGCGCCCCCTCCCCCCCACCCCTCACTTTGGGCCTCAGGCCTCGCTTCTGAGAAGTGGGCGAGCTGCGGAGTGTGTAAGAGGCAGCTCCCCCGGTGAAGCGTGTTTGAAGAGCGGGCTACAGTGGCTCTCAGGCACGCGAAGAAGGGGGGGCAAACGGGTTGGGAAGTAATAGTAGCTAGGGTGGGGGGCGGGGCTGGGGGGGCGGTGGAGGTCGGTTGCCGGGGGTGCATTCATTGTTTTAATGTAGGTGACCGTAGTTAAAATATTGACCATCACTGGGATATGGACCCACGGGTGATGGCAGCTTACCCAAGCAGCCACTCCTCACGCACATGCCCTGACAGTGACTGATGGTTAGATATTCAAACATGGAGGCCATCATTCCAAATTGCATTTAAAGGAGCTAGGCACTTTCACTTTGGCCTAATTAAGGCTTTTTACCATTCATTGCGTTGGCCTCTACGACAACTCATCGTTTCCCAGTTTTCAATATAATGGAACTTCTTATCTTCTTCAATCCTACATTCATTCAATTCTCCCCCAACACATATATGTTCCCCTTTATTTCTCCACTGCTGCCAGATGACTTGACATAGACAACCCAACTGAAAGCTGACTGGACCACCCAGTTCGTAACCACCTCAACTAATAAATACTCGCCGCTGGTGGAATTTGTTGTTTTAAATTTGTTCCTGGGATGTGGACGTCGTTGGCAAGGCCGGCATTTATTGCCCATCCCTAAATACCCTCGAGAAGGTGGTGGTGAGCCACCTTCTTGAACCGCTGCAGTCCCGTGTGGTAATTGTTGTGTGACATTCAGAACAGAAAACATTGGACATGCACGGCAGGTCAAATAGTGCCTGAATGAAAAAGATAAATTAAAGTCTTTACCAAAACATTCCCAGTGAAGGGCTTCTATCCAAAAAGTTAATCTGTCTTTTCTTTTTGCAGATTCTGAATGATTTTCTGTTTTTATTACTGGTTTCCAAACTTCTTTGTTCTTCTTCAGTGTTTGATATTATTCTGTACAATTGAGGGCGGCAATAGAATTTATACAGCAAAATCAGAAATGTAACAAAAAAAAGACTTGTATTTACTCCGCATCGCATCATATCTCATGGGAACATTTTAAAGCACTCCAATAAATGAATTGTTTTGAAAGAAAGAAGAAACAACCAAGAAAGCCAATTTGCGCACAGCAAGGTCCCACAAACACCAATGAGATAATGACCAGATAATCTGTTTTAGTGATGCTGGTTGAGGGATAAATATTGGCCAGGACACCGGGGATAACGCCCCCTGCTCTTCTTCAAAATAGTGCCATGTGTCCACGAGAGGGCAGACGGGGCCTCGGTTTGACGTCTCATCCTAAAGACGGCACCTCCGACAGTGCAGCACTCCCTCAGCACTGCGTTGGAGTGTCAGCCTGGATTGTGTGCTCAAGTCTCTGGCGTGCGACTTGAACCCATTGAATAGCTGACATTTACAAATCCCCCTACTTTGTGGCAGCAACGTTGAGCATAATGTGCAATGTCTCTTTTCAGGTGTGTAAGCATTCTCTAGATTATTTACCAGAACTGCTGAATATCTGGAGTGCGACTTGAATCCATGAGCTTCTGACTCAGAGGCGAGAGTGCTACCAACTGAGCCATGGCTGACACCTAAACAGATGGGTGTTGCAGCTATTTTGCCGCCAGCTAGACCCCTCAAGTCACAATGAGATGATTGTCCAGCTAAGCTGTTTTTGGGTTGTTGCTTGGGTGGGGTGGGGGAGGAACATTGGCCAGGATAGCAGGAGATCTCTCCGCTCTCCGAATGGGATCTTTAACATCCATCTGAACATATTGCAAGTTAGCTTCTCGCCCACTTTAAAGCTGTTCTTCCAGTTGTTATGACTTTTTACTTAATGGAAGTGAATGACCACATCGTAAATTGTGCTGTTGTTATGCCAACGGCAGATTTGCAGTGGCTGGTGTTCAGGAAAGGCCATTTACATAGAATTATATAGAATGTACAGCACAGGAGCGGGTCATTCGGCCCAACTGGTCCATGCTCCACTCCAGCCTATTGGCACATAATTTCCACCAGAGGCAGGCCACCACGGAGGGTTTCTCCAACTTTAAACACCACACACCCTACAAGGAGAAGGCCACGGAACACATTGGGAGACTCTCTGCTCTTGCCATGGGAGATGATAAAGTTGGTGGCATATTTCTGGCTCCAGCATTAGTGGATACCTACACTATCACCCTGGCTTCCCTGTGAAGCACCACATGGGTACAAGCTTCCACCCCTTCTTCGGTCTCCTTAATCCCAAGGGAGCCGTGCTCACCAATTGTTAGCTTGTACCGTACTTTCCTGCATATCTAGCACAGCACAGGAAAGGAAGCTGATGATGATAAGGAGGTAGAGGAGGAGAAAAAGGGAAGATTAACTAGCCCCTGATCAGTCACAATGATGACAAGGAGGATGATGAAGTAGAGAGAGATGGTGGCGGACTGAAATCCACCCATGAGTTCCTCCTCCTCCATCCTAATGGCATACTAGAATGCCACACCTGCTCCCGAGAAGCCTCACTACAGCAAGGGGGTTGGGGGGAGGGTAAAAACCTATCAGTGATCTTAATCTATAAGAAGCAACATTTGTATAAGGAATATGGTGAAAGAAATTACTCCAAAATGTGTTTCCCAGAGGCAATAAATCCAACTCTCCAGACTCTTCAGACTCAGAGACTCCTCGGATCCACCTGTATTGATTGACCCTGGCAATAGCGGTGCCTTATAATTGTCAGTCAAAGTTACCCCGAGTGCACTGCAAGTGCAAAACCAGGAAACTGCGAACTACATTGCCATTGGCCCTCATTTGCATATATTTTGGCACAGGCTTGACGGGCCGAATGGCCTCCTTCTGTGCTGTAACCATTCTGTGATTAAAATGAATTCCACCCGGGACTTGATGGGCGATCGGATCGCAGGCGCGGCCAAAAAGCACGAGGGAGTTCGGGGTAAGTGATTACATGGTGGAAAATGGGCGGAAATGGCTTCTACCCAATTTTCCCACCACAAACTTATCCCTGCCCTGCTTATACACACTTTAATCACAGAATCACATAATAATGAAGTCAGTGCTGATAGCAACAATACCAATAAAGGTGTGAAATGAAGACGGGATCACGGGAAGATGTGACCATAAATATCAGATAGTCACTAATAAATCCAATAGGGAATTCAGAAGAAACTTCTTTACCCAGAGAGTGGTGAGAGTGTGGAACTCACTACCACAGGGAGTAGTTGAGGTGAATAGTATAGATGCATTTAAGAGGAAGCGAGATAAGCATCTGAGGGAGAAAGGAACAGAAGGATATGCTGATAGAGTTAGATGAAGAAGTGTGGAGCATAAACACTGGCACAGACCAGTTGGGCCGAATGGCCTGTTTCTGTGCTGTAAATTCAATGTAATTCTAGTATGCATTAGAACTAGTTGCAGCAGATGACTAAAGTCCCTGGCCAGTGGCTGAGCAACCATGTATAATAGAGGCTGAAGAGGCCAAAGTGATTGAGGGTTAGGTGTTAGTGGTCTGCGCCCACACGGGTCATGGGGGGAAATAAAAATGGTTCAGCTGTCCAGGTGGCAAAGCTCCTCAAACTGTAGCAGCGCAGATCATGGCCAGTACATGGAAGGGAGGGGAAGATTGCCAAATTCTTTCAAGGCTGAAGTCCAAAATACAAGGAAAGGAAAGTGGGACCAAAGGACATAAACTTACAGTGGTGAGAAGCATATTTAAAATAGAGATCTGGAAGAACTTATATACTTAAAGAGCAGTAAATGTTTGGAATAATCTGCTGGGTGAGATGATAGAAGCACAAATAATAGGGACAGACACAATGCAGCTCAATGTTATAATGGGGGGTTAGCACTAAAGGGGTGAGCTTTGCGTTCTTGTCTTATGTCCCTTCATTTAACACCATTTCCGAAGCTTGGCAGTCAAGTGACCCACTCCCTAGCCTTTGCCTTTGCAAGCAGGCACCGGAAGGTATCTCTGAAAGGTCGGGATTGATTCAGCCTCTAATTTTCTCTCTTCCCTTTCCTACCCCAAATCACTTGGCTAAGATTAAACGGCCAGTGCCTAATGAATCACGGACAGTTGCAGCTGGCCGTTTCTAGTCATGTTTGTGTTTTTGGTGCAAGGCGGTGCCTTAAATATACGGCACGTGGCTGAAACTCTCACACCGAGGATTTGGCTGAAATCATAAGAACATAAGAATTAGGAGCAGGAGCCGGCCATACGGCCCCTCGAGCCTGCTCCGCCATTCAAGGAGATCATAGCTGATCTTCGACCTCAACTCCACTTTCCCGCCCGATCTCCATATCCCTTGATTCCCCTAGAGTCCAAAAATCTATTGATCTCAGCCTTGAATATACTCAACGACTCAGCCTCCACAGCCCTCTGGGGCAGAGAATTCCAAAGATTCACAACCCTCTGAGTGAAGAAATTCCTCCTCATCTCAGTCTTAAATGGCCGACCCCTTACCCTGAGACTGTGTGCGGCCCCCCCCCCCCCGCCCCCCACTGCCCCCCACCACCCCCCCGCTAGTTCTAGACTCTCCAGCCAGGGGAAAAATGCCAACTTTATGAAGAGAGGCACAAACATGGAGTCGACGTCAGTAATTCTCCTGATGGTTAAGGGGGCAAAAGAAGCTTCAGAGCTGACCAAAACATTCAAATCTTCAACGCAATCACAATTAATATTGAAATAAATTACTTACAATGTGAAGTTCAGGAGAATGCTGATTGTACCGACAGTATAGGGCCTGTACGAATGTTCTGCGCAGTTAGTATATTCTAGTTTTCTTTCAAATTGGGAACATAATTATTTCAATGTAATTTTGAGATGGAGAAAGCTTGGCAGTTGCAGTGAAGCAGATAATTAGTCTTAGGAATAAAGCAGTCCAGAATAATTAATACATCAAAACTCAACTAACTTTTTCTAATTATTTTTATTTAATCTCCGTCCTAATAACTGTTATACTCTGCTGAGCATGATTGCACCTTGTTCATAGATTAAGCTGCACATTATTCCCGGAGTATGGGACCATGTGGAATATTAACAAACCGTGGCACGGGAAAATGAGAACGGCATTAATTCCAGATAGAAACGCTAAATTGGAATTTCTTCTTTCTGTAAGCGCTCGCTTAGAATGCAAAGACAGAAATTCATGATGGGGGGGGCGGGGGGAGTTTGAGGATGAGGAGGATAGGTAAAGTTCAAGAAATAGCAACCAGCACTTTACATTAAGTTGTAGGGTACCTGAATGGGGCAATCAGTTGGATCATACAGGGTTATTATAAGGTCTTGCAATGACCTATAACATTCTGTAGTTCAAATTTAAAATGATCTGTTAGAAACATAGAAGAAACATAGAAAAATAGGAGCAGGAGTCGGCCATTCGGCCCTTCGAGCCTGCTCCACCATTCAATATGATCATGGCTGATCCGCTATCTCAATACCATATTCCCGCTCTCTCCCCATACCCCTTGATGCCTTTTGTGTCTAGAAATCTATCTATCCATATAAGTGCAAGTTTTCTAATAAATCTATCTGTTGTTGTTCAATCAAGTTTAATAGGATTTAATGGGATATTTGTAGGGCAACTTGTAAGTCCTGTGGGATTTTCCCTACATTACAACGGTGACTACACTTCAAAAGTACTTCATTGGCTATGAAGCGCTTTGGTGAGGTCCTGAGGTCATGAAAGGCACTATATAAACGCAAGTTTCCTTTCTTTTATTTCTATTGCAAACCCAGAAAGGGTTTCGGTATTACGACCCAGAAGAGCAATTTCAAATGAGCACGTTTTTATTTTGTTGGTTAATTATTTGTTCTGCGGGTTGTCAGGATCGACCTGATTTGATTGCCATTATCTGCAGATTGATAAACTGCCACACTGTCTCTACTGGGCCCCAGTGTGGACACGAGTAGCTCCGACTGCCCCTCACCCAACGCTTGGCCTGTTGACAATTAGCTGAATGTATGTCTCCGACGATTGAAGGTAGAAGCTAATGCTGCCTTTTGCAAAAAGAGAAAACACACACCCTACCCTCACTTTGAACTTTAGTCATTCTTTCACCCTCGTTGTGTTTATAAAGCCCCTATAGCCAAGAGGAATTTTAAAAAAAACAAGCATTCCTGTTTGTAAATAAAGGGGCCAATTGGTAACCTCCGAGATGGCAGTGCAGATGGGCGCCTTCAGCATTCTTTACAACATTGCTGCTCGTGCAGCTTTGAAGCCAAGTAATCTTGGTCTAAGGTATTTGGCGCTGTGGCCTAGAACTTTGATCGCACCCGGAAACGGATGCGCAGGGTGCGGGCGCACGTGGCCCGTGACTGTTCACGTGATCGCAGGGAACACTGGTCGGGAAATCATGGACCCGCAAGAGCCACTGCTCATCGGGAGAGCCTGATTGGGGAATCCGTCCTATTGGGTTCACTGCCAGCTTAAGTTACCACCTCGTGTCCCGCTGCACTTTCAGTGCAATTACTTCCTTTCACATGTCATGGGCTATTCCGATCATTTTTTGGGTGGGGGGGGGTGCGGGGGGATGGGCCTATGCCAGCTTCACCAGGCTGATACCTGGGATGGCAGGAATGACGTATGAGGAGAGATTGGGACGATTGGGCTTGTACTCGTTGGAGTTTAGAAGAATGAGAGGGGATCTCATTGAAACTTCTAAAATTCTGACAGGACTAGACAGACTAGATGCAGGGAGGATGTTCCCGATGGTCGGGGAGTCCAGAACCAGGGGTCACAGTCTAAGGATAAGGGGTAAGCCATTTAGGACAGAAATGAGGAGGAATTTCTTCACCCAGAGAGTGGTGAACCTGTGGAATTCTCTACCACAGAGGGCCGTAGAGGCCAATTCATTAAATATATTCAAGAAGGAGTTGGATATATTTCTTAAGGCTAAAGGGATCAAGGGATATGGGGAGAAAGCAGAGACCGGGTACTGAATTTGGATGATCAGCCATGATCGCATTGAATGGTGGAGCAGGCTCGAGGGGCCGAATGGCCTACTCCTGCTCCTATCTTCTATGTTTCTATGTTTCTACTAGTTTTCTAGGTTGGTAAGTACGAAGAAAGTAAATGGTATGGAACAGGAAGACCCAGGACATAGTTTCAAACCAAACTGGGAGAGTAGGACGAGGGGACACAGGCTCAAACTAGTAAAAGGCAAATTTACAACTAAAGTCAAGATGCTCTTCTCACAAAGAATGATTAAGTGGCGATCTAAGTATGGCAGTAGAGATGAAAACCTTGAATTCAATTAAGAAATGGTTGAATGGTGGTCCATAGGGATTTTTTGGATGGATTTAAGATGAGCTGAATGGCCTTCATCGTCCTTGTGCACCTTGAGATCTTAAAACCGGAGACACTGCTTCCTCTTCATCCCTCAGATTGCTTATAAGTAAACAATGAAAAATAAACTCTCAGGCTTTCACAAGTATTGAATTGTAGCTCCAGTGTAATAGGAGTGTCATTCATTTAGTTACATGGTAAGTGAATTGGGCCCTTGTAGGATTTTAAAAAGAAAAGGAAAGACTTGCATTTCTATAGCGACTTTCACGACCACCAGACGTCCCAAAGTGCTTTATAGCCAATGAAGTACTTTTGGAGTGTAGTCACTGTTGTAATGCAGGAAATGCGGCAACCAATTTGCGCACAGCAAGCTCCCACAAACAGCAATGTGATAATGACCGGATAATCTGTTTTGATGATGTTGTTTGAGGGATAAATATTGGCCCAGGACACCGGGGAGAACTCCCCCGCTCTTCTTCAAAATAGTGCCGTGGGATCTTTTATGTCCAGCCGAGAGAGCAGACGGGGCCCTCGTTTAACGTCGCATCCGAAAGACGGCTCCTCGGACAGTGGAGCACTCCCTCAGCACAGCACTGGAGTGTTAGCCTAGATTTTTGCAATCAAGTTTCTTGGAGTGGGACTTGAACCCACGACCTTTTGACTCAGAGGCGAGAGAGTGTTACCCAGTGAGCCACTGCTGACACTAAAAATCTGACAGTTTTCACTGTAAATGGCGGTTTACCATATTTTAAGTATGAGGAGTGACTTAACATTCAGACCTGACAGCTTTGCTTTGGACTGTTTTCCAGAGCCACCCAGGTTCTGATGACCTTAGATATCATGGCACAATTTGTACTCATTCCTAAAGGCTGCAGGAATTGTTTCATATTAAAAGCACTATTGAATTTAGCTTTTTCTGCTCTCCACGCCAACTAAAGGGCCTTTAATTTGCCCCGTGTTGATTTTCTGGTCAGGGAGCAATCATAACCAATTTCTGTTTGTTTTTTACATGTGGGGTGCGAGGAGCTCACAACGTATTTCAGCGTGAACTTGTCAAGCACTGCAGTCCACATGTGCGCTAACACACACCAGCTGGTGCAGCTGAGAAAGGCAATGTTCAACCGTGGGACTGAGTCCTTACAGACCAGAACGCTTTTGCTGATTTCACTTACCTCAGCAGGAGTGAGGCTACAATTGGCCTCTCGAGCTGGGGGTTGGGAGCATGGGGATAAAATTATCCAGTGTTCCCGCTCCTGGTGACATTCCAGTGCCCGCCCCATCCCATGCTTGATGTGGGCATCACTGACAAGGCCAGCAGTTATTGCCCATCCCTAATTGCCCTTGAGAAGGTGGTGGTGAGCCGCCTACTTGATACAACTGAGTGGCTTGTTAGGACATTTCAGAGGGCAGTTAAGAGTCAACCGCCTTGCTATGGGTCTGGAGTCACATATCGGCCAGACCGGGTAAAGACAGCAGATTTCCTTCCCTAAGGGACATTGGTGAACCAGTTGGGTTTTTACAACAATCCGGTCGTTTCATGGTCATCATTACTGATACTAGCTTTTTATTCCAGATTTATTTAATTAACTGAATTTAAATTCCCCAGCTGCCGTGGTGGGATTATGAACTCACGTCTCCGGATCATCAGTTCAGGCCTCTGGATTTACTAGTCCAGTAGCATAATCTCTATGCTACCGTACCACTAGATGGGTGAGGACAAGATTCATCTCAGCTTTGGTTCCACCCAAGGTTAAAAAGGCTGCTGATAGTCTAGGCCCACACAAGAAGAACAGCCACTTGGACAAGATACAGGAAGACAAGTGGAGACCGTGGAACTTTATCCCACTACGAGTCAGTCCTTTTAGGAGAAGGAAGCATAAAATTGAAAGGGTGGGTGGGGGGTTGGGGGGGAAATCACCAGTCACTCCCAACCTCTTAACTCTCCCTTGTGTGGAGGCTCTGCAGAACATAACCAAAACGTGTAGCTTGCCTTTCTCGTGACCAGCAGCAACCAAGTTTACATGTCTGAAATAAAACTTTCACCTCTTTGTTCATTGCCAAGTGATGACAGAAGGAATGAAAGGAGACAGCGAGCTGTGAATAACATAAGGATTTTATTAATAGGTCTCAAGAAGGACATGAGAGCAGAAGGGACTTTTCTCCCTCTTACACAGTAATAGATCTGCGGAAATAGCTCAGCCAAAGCAAATTAGTGGGCCCAGAATTTGCCGTAGCAGGGCATCCAATGGCGTCTGCTGTTAGTTAGACTTCCCTCCGCACCCTCCAGCTCAAAAAAAAATCTTTGCCCACAAAGTTGCTGAAAGTACGAGCTGATAACGGCGCAGCCGGGGGGCAAACAGGGCACCTGGGACCCGAGTGAACAGGGCAACCAGCTGTGTATCTCCGTAACCAATCAGATTTAAGGAGTGGGAAATAAACAGCGGAAGGACCGAGAGGGAGGGTGAGTTAGAGTGGGTGAGTTCAACGTCAAATCATAGTATGACACAGTATTTAGAGCACAGAAACAGGCCATTCGACCCAACAGGTCCATGCCAGTGTTTATGCTCCACACGAGCAGGAACAGAAAGAGAAATAAAGAGAAGAAAAGAAAGATTGGATTAAGAGAGATAAAAAAGAGGCAGAAAGGAAAGTAAGAAATTTTTTTAAAACTTGACATTTTTAAAATCTCTCCAAAAAATTCAAAACCTGAATGAATGAGACTCCACACTTGTAATAGTTAATTTTCAGGGCCAGAGAGGTTGACTGGCAATAAATAATACTTATCACGTCATTAAAAGGCTACTTACGCTTGTAATGACAACACCTAACTCTCTTTGGCGAGTTTAATGGGCCTATATGGGCAAATACAAGAAAAAACAACGGGGGGTGCAAGGGCGAGATGCCATTTTCATGAAGCTAACTGCAGAGTGGTGCAACTCGGACAGCAACTTTTAGATATTCACATTTAACCGCACATCTGCTTCTGGCCTGAGGTTGCTGTAGCACTTACCCATAAATAACGGCGAGCGCCATTAGCCTCACTGTTCTGGCCATTTACCTTTACAACAGACTGGAGTAATTGGTCACTGACCTGAAACGTTAACTCTGTTTCTCACTCCACAGATGCTGCCTGACCTGCTGAGTGTTTCCAGCATTTTCGTTTTTTATTGGGTTGGGGACTGGATTGAGTATTATCAGGATATAAACAGATAGAGATGATCAAATATGATTATTCCTGAGCTCCTGGGACCATGGAATTGAACAATGTGATACAACGGTGTCAAATTTCATTTGCCCCATTTATTTGCTCAGTTGCATAACTGATCCTCATTCTTCTGCATATATTTAGCTGCTTCCTCTGTCTCTACTGTTTTCCCTTGTCATCAGTAAATGTGACAAGCTTGCACCTGGCAGAGGAGACGAAACAGAAGTGTGGCTCGAAACGTGAAGCGCTCCATGAAAGGTGTGTATTTCCACCAATCGATCATAAGAGGCCAGCTCATTCAGTCATAGACCAATAGGACAACCATCTGAGAGCTTCTAAACCCTGGCATTCTACAGGTGAACCTTTTAATAATCATTGAATAATCCACATGGATGCCCAGCAGTGCTACTGCCGGACTTTTATCCCAGGCCTCTGCTTATCTCACCCAGGACAGTCGTTGGTGTAAAGCTGGCCTCAGGTAGACAAGGAAAAAGAATCATCCGGTATTCCCGCTCCTAACCGCTGTCGGATGACTGCTGCTGCAGACGGTGCGTGTACTGTGCCAGGCAAGGACAGGAGCCGGGTTGGCTGTGGTGCTCCCCAAAGTCAAACAGACTGCCTGTGTTTACTGTCCAAGCCCGCGTGGATATAGAATGGCTACTCGGGCAAGGCAAGGAGCTGCTCACATGAGAGTCAGCGCGGGGTGGGAGGGGGGGTGGGCGCGGTGAAATCCATCTGGCGCTCCAGCGCATAACTGCCGGTTGAGGATCGGCCGCTTGTTTCACACACCGCCCGCTTTTCGACTCCATTGACTTCAAGAGAAAAGGAAAATTGGGCGAGTGTAAGATGAGCAGCCGAGTCGCTATTGACCGTTCTGTCCAGGATGACTATCAGCCCCAAGAGAAGAAGGAGGAAACTCAGCAGGCCAGGCAACATCCGCGAAGAGAGAAACAGAGTTAACGCTTCAGGTCGAAACCCTTCGTTAGAACTGAGAAAAAATTGTTCCACGGAAGCTCAGCGTAAGCTCGAGGAACAGCACCTCATCTTTCGATTAGGCACTTTACAGCCTTCCGGACTCAATATCGAGTTCAACAATTTCAGACCATAACCTCGGCCCCTATCATATTTTTATATATTTTTATCCACACCTTTGGTTTGTGCCTTTTCCTTTTTCTCTCTCCCACATGGCAGCTGTCTCTCACCAGCGCATTTCACACTTCATCCAAAGCCTTCCTTTGTCTCTTTACCTGTCCTATTACCATCTCGTCTCGCCTTGAATATCTCTTAATGTCTCCTCACCTCCCACAGACCTTCCCTTTTGTTCTTTCACCCCCTCCCCCATTTCCCAGCCCCCAAACTGGCCTTTTAATCGGTTTCATTTCCTGCCTTTTTCTCAGTTCTGACGAAGGGTCTTCGACCTGAAACTTTGACTCTGTTTCTCTCTCCATGGATGTTGCCTGGCCTGCTGAGTTTTTCCAGCGTTTTCTGTTGTTATTTCGGATTTCCAGCATCCGCAGTATTTTGCTATCGTAGAAGAAGGAAGAAACTTGGTTTGGGGGGAAATTGCACGGTCTTAAGATTTGGATAGCTTAACAATTCAGTGTCAGAAATACAGTAGTCTTCCAAACTGTTTTCTGTTTTAACAAAATGAGATACAATTCGCTCAAACTCAAGAGGGTTGTTGAAGAAAGGGTTTGATACCGTGTATAGTTGCTGACATCTACTGACTGGTCAGTGCTACTGCATGCTTAGGCCTCTGAAGGTTGGTCAAGTGAACAGTTCTCCGGGAAGAGGGTTTACCAATCTCACCCAAATTGTTTTAGACATCACACTGAATGAGCAACTTCATTATTGTGAATTGAAGGGGGATGTTACACCACATATTATACCTTATAACTGAAGTAGAAAGTGCCAGTGGAGCCGAGGAGCTGAAGGAATCAAATGCAAACGAAACGAAACAAGATGGGAATTAAAACGTCCATCCACAGAACCTTTGTGTAACTCTGCTCACGACAGGTTGGAATGAACAAAGCCTGACTGCTTTACAACTGCTGTCTGAGCGGCAGCTTTAGATTAAATCTCAGGTTTTGGTGTTATTTATATTTGTTTCAATATCATGTGGGGACTTTTATTCTGTTTTTGGTCAGCTTTTGTACCAGCTCCCCCCGCTGTCCCCACACACACACACACACACTCTCACACATAAATATATACACTCACACAGATATACACTCACAGATACACTCACAGATACATGCACACACACACACACACACACTCACTCACATAGATATATACACTCACAGATATACACTCACAGATACACTCACAGATATACACTCACAGATACACTCACAGATACACACACAGATACATGCACACACACACACACTCACTCACATAGATATACACTCACAGATACACTCACAGATACACACACAGATACATGCACACACACACACACACACACTCACTCATAGATATACACTCACAGATACACTCAGATACATGCACACACACACACGCACACTCACTCATAGATATACACTCACAGATACACTCACAGATACATGCACACACACACTCACTCATAGATATACACTCACAGATACACTCACAGATACATGCACACACACACACACACACTCACATAGATATACACTCACAGATACACTCAGATACACGCATACACTCACACACATAAATATATACACTCACACAGATATACACTCACAGATACACTCACAGATACATGCACACACACACCCACACACTCACTCACACAGATATACACTCACAGATACATGCACACACACACATAGATATACACTCACATAGATATACACTCACAGATATACTCACATATACATGCACACACACACTCACACACTCACTCACATAGATACACACTCACAGATACACTCACAGATACATGCACACACTCACACACTCATATAGATATACACTCACAGATACACTCACACACACTCACACACTCACATAGATATACACTCACAGATACACTCACAGATACATGCACACACAACGTTCCCTCTAAGCTGCGCAGTCATGTAGCTCTCTGCCGGTCCCGCACAGCCCGGGATGAGTTTTTTCAATGTTAAATTTCACGCATGCGCAAAACCGTGAAGGGGCCACGCACCCCCCAAAAAATTAGGGGGAACATTGCTCACTCACATATACATATACACTCACATATACACAAACACATAGGTACACACTCGCACACTCAAACACATAAACACTCACACATACGCATATGCACACACACATATGTATACAAACACACACCTAATCCGATCGGTTAACTCAATGAATGTTCATCTGTACCATAAATTGACATGTAACAGCATTCACACATGAAAATTAACAGTCGCTTAATGGGTAAGGGCACTGCCCAATGTAGCATAACGCCAAGCAGGCCAGAAGACCCCAGGTTTGATTCCCCAGTCTATGCTGAGCTGGCTTATCAAAACCGGTACAGGCAGCACGAGGGCGTAGAGGACTCGGCTAGGATTCCCACTCCTCCGCACACCCTCAGTGACCTCTGCTCGGGAATATGCGCGAGGACGTCAAGCCAGGTTAGGATTGGGTCCAGGTGTGATGGCCTCCATAGTCAAGTAGTCTGCCACGCATGAAGAATGGGCTACTTAGATGAGGTACGAAGAGATATTTGGAAGAAATTTTTTTTTTTTAAACATGATTCTACAGGAAACTCTCTTTTAACTGGCATCTAAATAACCGGAAACCTCTGTTAACCGGCAAAATTCAGGAGTAGGTTCAGGTAAGTTTTACTTCATATTAGTGGCAGTTCCTGGATCTGTGGCTGTGTAACTGGGGTTCGTGCACTTGTTGCTAAGCAACAGGGACGCTTGGTCTGTGGCCGGAGTTCCTGCACATGTTGCTAAGCAACAGGGAAGCCTGGATTTGTTGCTGTGTACGGAGCTCTCGTACCTTTTAAACTATACCTCTCTGTAATCCGGACTTTTTGATAAACCGGCACCACGCCGGTCCCGTCGGTGCCGGATAATAAAGAGTTTCCTGTATGTAACCATGATTCTATGTCCGGTATGTAAACATGGCCTAATCATGCTTCTGGGCGAAGCTTTGAGCAGCTCGAATGCACCTTTCAGCTGCTGAAGCATTCACCTGGCCCACAGCGACATGAAGAGTTAAAGGAAAGGGGCGCAGACAATGGGAAAAGACATCCCAGAATGGGAGAGTGGGCACCGCCCTTTGGACCCGAGCTGCGGCAGATTAAAGGCTCTTCTGGCCAGAGGAGGATTAGGGCTGCTAGTTATGGTTAGAAAAGCAATATCTAAATGAAGTACGTGTGGGTACATGTGGCTTGGGGGGGGAAGCAAATCGAGAAAACAAAGGAGAAAGAACCAGGACAGGACATGGCTGTGTGTGTGTGTGTGGCGCCAGAGGAAGGGCCTGTCATGCTTGGGCTGGAGTTCCTTGCGTGGCCAACCTGTGTGGTACTTCTCACAGAAAGCTTTGAATACGGTTCAGCCCCTCCCCATCCCGCCTCCACGGCAGTCCCAGGCGCCTGCACTGCAAAGGCCGCCGGGAGAGGCTGTGTGGCAGTCACGCACACAAGGGCGACTGCCGTCTGTGTTTTGGTCTGTCTCTCGGGGAAGATAAGAAGCGGAGCTTCCTGTGGAATGATAACAGAGGAGGGATGAATCAGGCGAGGGGAGGGGAGGGGCGGGAGCCAGTGACCGTGTCAGCAAGGTGAGCCAGCATTCAAAAATGTTTTGATATGAGCTATTATCAGTCCGTCAGCAAGGAGCAGACAATGTTTCGGGTCTGACTTTGATTTAAGAGACAGAATCTCCTTCTTTATTTCCAAACGTGCCAAAAAAAATGTACTTCCAACATGGATTATGCCTAGATGATAAGCATGTTATCAGTATGAAAATTAGACCAAGGTCACCTACAGCTTTAACCTGCTGCATAAATATATATCAGAAACCGATACATAAAATGCCACTGAACTCCCTCATACTGTTGGACAGAATACAAGGAAACTTGGCCCTCTGATCCTTCTCTCTCCGACAGTGTCAGCCGTGGCTCAGTGGGCAGCACCCTTGCCTCAGAGCCAGAAGGTTGTGGTTTCAAGTCCCACTCCAGAGACTGGAGCACAAACATCTAGGCTGACACTCAAGTGCAGTGCTGAGGGAGTGCTGCACTGTCGGGGGTACCGTCTTTCAGATGAGACGTTAAACAGAAGCTCCTGTCTGCTGTCTCAGGTGGATGTAAAAGATCCCATGGCACTATTTCAATGAGTGTGTCCTGGAGCCAATATTTATCCCTCCATCAACATCACTAAAACAGATTATCTGGTCATTATCACATTGCTGCTTCTGGGAGCTTGCTGTGCGCAAATTGGCTGCTGTGTTTCCAACATTACAACAGTGACTAGACTTCAAATAGTACTTCATTGGCTGTAAAGCACTTTAGAACATCCGGTGGCTGTGAAAGGCGCTATAGAAATGCAAGTCTTTCTAGCCTCTAACTTCTTTGTCCATCACCGTCTTGCTTGTCTCTCACTCATTCTGTCTTATTCGATAATATTACGGTTATTGCTCCACTTAGCTTTCCCCTCTTTTTGCTTCGAAACTACAAATATGCTGTTAGAAGAGAGAACTTGCATTTATTTAATTGCCTTATCTCGTCCTCGGGAACATCCCGAAGTGTTTCACAACCAATGGGTTACTTTGTGAAATGCAGTCACTGCTGGTATGTAGGCAAATGCAGCAGGCAATTTATGCACAGCAAGGTCCCACAAGTAGGAAATCCTGCACCATGGACACTTTAGCTAGCTTCCTCAACTGAAGAAGAAAGGGATTTTCTCATTATTAATCCACAGACGAGACTAAAAGTCATTTGTCCTTTAAAAGAAGTTTTAGCAATGTTTTAATTAACAGAAGATTAGCAAGGACAATAATTACATAGGATTACATAGGACATTACAAAGGTGATCTCATTGAAACATACAAAATTCTTACAGGGCTTGACAGGGTAGATGCAGGGAGGATGTTTCCCCCTGGCTGGGGAGTCTAGAACCAGAGGTCACAGTCTCAGAATAAGGGGTCGGCCATTTAGGGCTGAGATGAGGAGAAACTTCTTCACTCAGAGGGTGGTGAATCTTTGGAATTCTCTACCCCAGAGGGCTGTGGAGGCTCAGTCGTTGAGTGTATTCAAGACAGAGATCGATAGATTTTTGAATATTAAAGGCATCAAGGGATATGGGGATAGTGCAGGAAAGTGGAGATGAGGTAGAAGATCAGCCATGATCTTATTGAATGGCAGAGCAGGCTTGAGGGGCCAAATGGTCTACTCCTGCTCCTATTTCTTATGTATGGCACAGAAACAGGCCATTCGGCCCAACCAGTTCATGCCGGTGTTTATGCTCCACTCGAGCCTCCTCCCGTCTTTCCTCATCTAACTATCAACATAACCCTCTATTCCCTTCTCCCTCATATGCTTGTCTAGCCTCCCCTTAAATGTATCTATACTATTCGCTTCAACCACTCCCTGTGGTAGCGAGTTCCACATTCTCACCACTCTTTGGGTAAAGAAGTTTCTCCTGAATTCCCGACTGGATTTCTCGGTGACTATCTTATATTGATGGCCTCTAGTTTTGCTCTTCCCCACAAGTGGAAACACTCTCTCTGTATCCACTCTATCAAAACCTTTCATAATTTTAAAGACCTCTATTATGTCACCCCTCAGCCTTCTCTTCTCCCCCCCAAGAGAAAAGAGACCCAGCCTGTTCATCTTATTCTGATAGGTATACCCTTGCATTATGTTATCATCCTTGTAAATCCTCTCTGCACCCTCTCCAGATCACCAGAGTCAATTCGGAAAGAAGTGTACTGCTCGATATTTTATAGCTTTGGCATTAAGAATATTTTTGGATCGTTACATCCAGTCTAGATGCTCAGGAGATAAGCTGCAAACCTTCCTTTTATACAGAACCAGAGAGAAGTTCAAACCAGTTGTGCAAAGAGCACCCAAATTAAAAGCTGTGGCCTTCCTGTTTTGTCCTGTTTTTTCAGGAACAGTTGTACAAGTTAATATTAAAGCTTATAAATGACTGTTCCAATATCAGCAATTGAATGCTTAACATGTTTGTGTGACATTCTTTGGTCTGCTATTTTAACTCCCGAACCCGCGACCTCTTCCACCTAGAAGGACAAGGGCAGCAGGCGCATGGGAACACCACCACCTCCAAGTTCCCCTCCAAGTCACACGCCATCCTGACTTGGAAATATATCACCGATCCTTCATCGTCGCTGGGTCAAAATCCTGGAACTCCCTCCCTAACTGCACTGTGGGAGCACCTTCACCACACGGACTGCAGCGGTTCAAGAAGGCGGCTCACCACCACCTTCTGAAGGGCAATTAGGGATGGGCAATAAATGCTGGCCTTGCCAGTGACGCGTGCTTTATGTAAACGAATAAAAAAAACTTGCCTATTTTACATGGGTTAAGGCCACCACCAAAACAATTAGCAGAGGAATGTCATGCAATCACGTTGGCATATTTCCCCAGTAATACCACCAATAGTAACTTCGAGGATATTTTCTTTAACAGCTTATATATATTTATAAATGAAAATAGTTTTACTATAATAGGTTGCAAATAGAGAAGAATACCCATTGAAGTCTGTCTCTGTCAGACGCAAATGTTCATTGGGTGTGGTTGCTGATTGCTGCTTCTATTGCCCACTGTCCGATGACGGACACAGCAAGTCCTGCTCAGTCTCTGTGGCCTCCTGTTCTCTCCCCGCAACGTAACAGCAACAACTTGCATTTATATAGCGCCTTTAATGTAGTAAAAATATCCCAAGGCGCTTCACAACAGCATTATCAAGCAAAATTTGACACTGAGTCACATAAGGAGATACTAGGACAGGTGACCAAACACGATAGGTTTTAAGGAGCATTTTAAAGGAGGAGAGAGAGCTAAAAGGCGGAGAGGTGTAGGGAGGGGATTCATCCCAGCAGGATGAAAGGTTGAGTGAATCTTGCTAGATATAGAACCCAAGCCCTGAACCAACATCAGTTGAACAATCACCAGGACCATCAAGGCCTGTTAGACACAAATCGGGTCAAGCAATGTTATAAATAGTTGTAAATACTTGGTGCCCATCAGTAATTGCCAAATGACAGTTTATGAGGCTGATTGTAACTGGGGCCTTATAAAGTGATACATCTTTATGTATAGATTTCTGACCCCTGACCCTGACCAATGACATCTTCCAATTTTGGAGTCATCAACATGTACAGGAATCCCGTCCCAACCGCAGTTTTGCCATACGCGGATTTCAAGTATATGCGTTTCCTCTCTGCGACAACTTTTGCCAACCGCAGCAGTGAATTTTGCGTATACGCGGTTTTTAATTTAGGATTAAGGTAAATAACATGATTTTTATTGCTTTTATATTCTTTTTTATTGTGTTATTTGAACATTTATACTGTATTTGCCAACCGCGGTTTTACTAACCACGGGGGTTTTCAGGGATGTGTCCCCCGCGGTTGGGGAGGGATTACTGTATTTCACAGGCTCCTCACACTCTTGCAATAGACCCTGGCGAGAGAGGGGGCAATGTTTTGCCACAGCAGTGCTTGAGGGCTAGTTGCATTAATTGCTGATGTATCTTCCATCAGTCCCCGCATTGACTGGTAGTGTGTCAGCTCCTTCTTACTCCTAGTGGGGCTGGAATATAACACCAGCAAGATACCATCATCATTCAACCATAACACAACGGCATAAACCTTCAACTTGCCACCCGGGCGTAAAACTTTCATTGCGGACTGGCCACCCGTTATAGAAAACACCCAAGTTTCATTTCCATTTGAGTTTTGTTTTAATTGATTTCAATGCCTGCCAGTTACAGTCAGAAATCCCTAGTGGCTGATTGGTCTGGCTCAGAATAAAGACAGTTAGAGGAGGGAGGGAAACTCAACAAGGCGAAGTGAACATCCTAAAGCAGTGTTGGACAGCGACCAAAGGCATCGTGGCAGATGTAATAAAGGCAGAAACTGTGTTTGTAATTCGAAAGACATTCAATGCTACATTTTCCTTTACTGGCATAGTTTAGAGCTGGATGGTTATTGGCCAGCTTTAGGTAGACTCAAGTGTGCTGTTTGCATCCAATTTTCTGAGTCAATTCAGTGGCATAGTTCCTGGTGCATATTAGAACGAATTTAGGGAGCACATGAGTGAGATTTAAAGCGATAAGGACACTTAAAGGGAGTGTCATAAAAGGGGGGACAGAAATTATGCAAGCCTCAAAATGCTCCTCAGCTCATTAGCAGCACGGTGGCATAGTGGTTAGCACTGTTGCCTCACAGCGCCAAGGACCCGGGTTCGAATCCGGCCTCGGGTGACTGTCTGTGTGGAGTTTGCACATTCTCCCCGTGTTTGCGTGGGTTTCCTCCGGGTGCTCTGGTTTCCTCCCACAGTCCAAAGATGTGCAGGTTAGGTTGATTGGCTATGATAAATTGACCCTTAGTGTTAGGGGGATTAAAATGTGTGGGGTTACGGAGATAGGGTGGGATATGTGTTGGTGTAGGGGTTACGGGGATCGGGTGGGATATGTGTCGGTGCAGGCTCGATGGGCCGAAATGGCCTCTATCTGCACTGTGGGGTTTCTGTGATTTACCAGGACCAAAGGAGTAGGAGACTAAGAAAATACAGTAAAAGTGAAGGCAATGGAGACCCCAGGTGCTGAGAATGCATCTGCTGGGCAAGTGATACGCTCGGCGAATTGGGGGCATAAGTTGGGCACCTGCGACTGTGTGAGAGTGAAATCCAGGCAGGACCCGGAAACACTGGATCCAAGGCTGCCGGTATGCAAACGGACCTGGAGCAGGTGGAACTTCCATCCACTCCAAATATGGATCCCAGACACCAACTGGGGCTGTACAGTCAAAGGGACAGGGAAGACTTCATCCAACACCTTTGGCTGATTTGAATCTGTAGTTCCAGGGTGAAAGGACACTGAACCATTCATTCTGTTATTACTTGTAAAAGATACAGTTACAATTTTTAGTCCGTGTTTGTGTCAACAGCAACTTTCAATGTTGTCCTTGAGGAGTGATGATAATCACACTGGAGGATTAACAACTGCAATGTCACTACAACAGTTTTGAGAAATCATCGGCAGTTGATAAGCAGGAATGTTATTTCCAGTGCATATTACACACTAATAAAAGATTGCCACAAATAACCCTCTAGTACCCCAGTCATATGTCTTTATTTTTTAAATAAACAAACCTGTTTATTAAGAGTTTTGCATTTCTATACACACACCAAAATAATGAAAGAAAGAAAGACTTGCATTCATATAGCGCCTTTCACGACCACCGGACATCCCAAAGCGCTTTACAGCCAATGAAGTACTTTTGGAGTGTAGTCACTGTTGTAATGTGGGAAACGCCAATTTGCGCACAGCAAGCTCCCACAAACAGCAATGTGATAATGATTTTGTTTTTGTGATGTTGATTGAGGGATAAATATTGGCCAGGACACCAGGGAGAACTCCCCCTGCTCTTCTTCGAAAATAGTGCCGTGGGATCTTTTACATCCACCTGAGAGCACAGACGGGGCCTGGGTTTAACGTCTCATCTGAAAGACGGCACCTCTGACAGTGCGGCGCTCCCTCAGCTCTGCACTGGAGTGTCAGCCTAGCTTTGCTGTGCTCAAGTCTCTGGGGAGAGACTTGAACCCACTAATTCTCACTCAGAGGCGAGGGTGCTACTCACTGAGCCACAGCCGACACTTGTATAGCTTTACATAAAGGGAGTTCAAACAGAGCAAATACAAAGAGTAAACTAAAACACGTGATTTACGGAATGTTTGAGGTCAATCATCATTCAAAGATATCTTTGGAGGTCTGATGTGATACAGGACCATATCACACTGGCCTAATGTGATATAGGCCTAATGATATATTTGGGTCTAATGGTATCTTTAGGCCTTCATCACCTTGCCTCAATCCACACTGAAAGTTGAAACGTTTTGCTTTGGAAACCGACGACCTTAGACTACATAACATAATGTAAAATAACAGAGAACGCCTCAATTTTAAAATTCTGATCCTTGTTTTCAAGTCCCTCCATGGCCTCACCCCTCCCTATCTCTGTAATCTCCTCCAGCCCCAAACCTACCCCCAACCCCCCCCCCCCGAGATATCTGCGCTCCTCAAATTCTGCCCTCTTGAACATCCCTGATTATAATCGCTCCACCATTGCTGGCCGTGCCTTCAGCTGCCTGGGCCCTAAGCTCTGGAATTCCCTGCCTAAACCTTTCCGCCTCTCTACACTCTCTCCTCCTTTAACACGCTCCTTAAAACCTACCTCTTTGACCAAGTTTTTAGTCACCTGTCCTACTATCTCCTTATATAGCTTGGTGTTTGATAACGCTCCTGTGAAGCGCCTTGGGGCTTTTTACTACGTTAAAGGCACGACATAAATGCAAGTTGTTGTTGTTAAAAACTGTAACTCAGACCTCAAGGGTGAAACCCAACGTGCTCCCACTATAAGGTACAATATGTTGTAGAATCAGTGAGCATTAAGGTCACTTCTATCTCCTCAAGATCATTACAATGGCAGAAAATGCACAGCAGGGAGACTGGGCACAGCCTACACATCACAAGGTACTTTGACCACGCGATCAGCAACCTGTTGAACAAGGTTTATAGGAACGGGATTCGGCTCACAAGAGGACAAGCTAAGTATGTATGAGGATGACCAATTGGTCCATCTTAGCTCATCCATCTTGTAAAACCTACAATGCAACCATCACAGTATCCAACTTAAAATACTCCAGTGTGTTGCCTTCACTCTCCTACCAGGAAGCCCATTCTAAGTATTAACCATTACTTTGCAAAGAAAGGAACTTTCTGACATTGTTCCTAAATTGGTTGGTTATTCACCATTTTGAATCTACACCGGCCTTGTCCTACTTTCATGGCATAGCTCCCGTGCTTCAAATCTGCCTTTTCTACGTAAGCACTGATGAGCATTGGGCTGTGGTCACGTATTATTAGAATGGAATAACAAGATGGCTGTCTTTTGCCATAGTACACTGGCACACAGAATGTGGATTTCCATCTGCTGTTCCGCATAAGGCAATTTCTTTATATATATATAAAAAAAATGACCCTGTTACTTTGCTACCCAGTAGTATATGCATTGTGGCCACTGTATGGTTCTGTAACAGCAGAATATAGTTGCACCCTAGGATTGGTGATATTTAAAAATAGACAATGGTAGCTATTTACTATCAGTTCAAGGAGACATTTAAACACCTATAACTTTTTGAGCACTTGTCCCTTAGGGTTTATAAGTTAGTGATTTTCGTGTATGGTTGATAATGATAATGTCAGATCCACAGTGAATTAAGTCTCTACAGACTCAGTAACTCTCTCTGCTGCTGTGCGGGTCGCCCCCCCACTCTCTTCTCCCCTACCTGCCATAGATTGACTATAAACAGTTTTGTAGTCTGTGTAAGGAACCCTATAAGAGGTAGGGCATACTTTATACAGTATAATAAGCACAAGTGGGCAGCCATCATTTGAGCGGTGCCAAAATATATTCTTTGACCTCATATAGTGTATATGTGAGACATCTCTATTTAAAATAGGTAACGTGGCCTTGACATCTCACAGTGGAGCTCCCCTAGATCAGAAACGACTACGCTGAGCTTTTATTGGCCTGTCGCACTCCAATTGCTCTATTTGCTAGATGACTGTACACACCCTGTAGAAATATGGAATCTTTAGCATAAACACTGCTTTTGTTTAATGTCCCTTTCTACAAAGTAACAGGGACATTAAAGGATACAGATGAGGTAAAGCTTTTTTGAGAATTCAGGATAGCTTATTCTTTCTTTCTTTCTTTCACCTGCGACTGAATCTTTTCTCTTATTTTTTAATCCTGAGGGAGCCTGGTACCTTTGCTAGTGTTGGTTAGATATCCCAGCATGCCCTTGACCTTGTAGGTCACTTGTCAGTGGAAGATGAAGCCTTGAATAAACAGCGGTACCCTGTGGTGTCTGTTATCGTGCCGTTTTTTTTTCTCCCTCAAATCTCCGGGCATAGCTTTTAAATTATTCATACGCTGTTCACTGCAAGTTACACATCTCCATCAGCCGAGTTTTTTTTTTGAGTGAAGGCGGTTTCCTAGGAAACCTTATCAGAGATCACAGATTTAGGCTCCATAAATGAAATAAAAGAGGAAATTGGCTGCATTAGCATAAAAGGAGTCAGTCTGGAATTGAATGCACACAGCACCCAAGAGCACACAGGCTCCCTTTATCAGTAGACTCTGATCATCACCTGTTTTTTTTAATATATATTTTTTATATTCCATCCAACCCAGTCTTTTGTTCCAGCTCAGAGTACAGAAAATGTGAAATTCTGTCCCAGTGCCATGGACCAGCTGTCTGATGCCTGGCCTTTCACCCTCCGAGTACTTAATTTCCTTTTTTCTCCACTGCTCATGCTTTGAAATTAAGCCTGCCACTCTCACACAACTTTGTCTATATATATAGATATATTTTTTACAAAACACATGCTTCCCCCCCCCCCCCCCCCTCACCCACCCTCTCCCGCACACATCACACAAAGCCAAGAAAATATTGTACATCTAAAAAAAAATTCAGGTTAAAACAGGAGGCCCGACTGCAAATTAAAATGCTAAAGCAGTTGGCAAATCACCATGTCAAGGCTCCTGAAATATAGTCACTCGTGACACAGAGTAGAGATAACAAAAGGAGAGGAAAAAAAAGGTGCAGAATGCTCGAAATCTGAAATAAGAAACAGTCGAAGGTCCTATCCGGACCATTAACCAGTCTTTTCTCTTTCAGATGCAGATGGATCGAAGGTGTATTCCCAGCATTTTCTGTTTTTGTATCGCGAGTTTAAACCGTGTTGTGAGATATGAGTTCTGCAAGTCCTTTGTCCAGCATTTTAACAACAGTGTCATCGCATGTAGAATAACAGATGAAAGGATTTCATATGATACATTAATGCATTAGTTACGAACATCGCACCCCATGACTTCAATCCCACAGTGCACTGGGGTGTTGTTATAGTGCTGTCTGTCATAAAAAGGGAAACTTCTCATCTACATCATTCTGATATAGACAGCTTCTCAATCACTTGGAATTTGTTCCTAAATTTAGAAAATAACTTGGTGATATTTGTTTGCAGCAACAACAGCTTGTATTTATACAGCGCCTTTAATGTAGTAAAACGTTCCCAAGGCGCTTCACAGGAGCGTTATAAGACAAAATTTGACACCGAGCCACATAAGGAGAAATTAGGGCAGGTGACCAAAAGCTTGGTCAAAGAGGTAGGTGTTAAGGAGCATCTTAAAAGAGGAAAGAGAGGTAGAGAGGCAGAGAGGAGGAAATTCCAAAGCTTAGGGACCAGGCAGCTGAAGGCACGGCCGCCAATGGGGGAGCGATTAAAATCAGGGATGCTCAAGAGGCCAGAATTAGAGGAGCACAGATATCTCGGGGGGGGGGGGTGGTTGTAGGGCTGGAGGCGATTACAGAGAAAGGGAGGAGCGAGGCCATGGAGGGAAGCCACTTGGAAGGCTTTCACCAAAACCCAAATGCTAATATATTGTTAACATCTCATTCTCTTTCTGAAGTTGATGTCTTTATTATGCATGTCTGGCATTTTCCATTTTTATTTCAGATTTCTGGCACTCATGTTTTTCTTTCTGTCTTTGATATTAAAGCACGGCCCTCTATACAATGACAAGAATGGAAAACAAGGTGCGGGGGGGCGGGAGGAGGAGGAGTAAAGGGAAAGAAAGAAAGGATTCAGCATGTTGCCATGGACAGGTTAATATTTGTATAATATTTGTTCTCCCCCCTCCAACAAAGGAACAAGATCCAAATAATAATATTACATAGACATTAGTGAACCCTGCCCATGGAAGAAACATCCAATAGAATGTGTTATATATATATAATATATAGCTGCCCTCCTCTCTTGGAAGATCTGATTTATGCTGGGGAACAGTCTGGCTTCTCCGAGCTATCCTCTTCAGACTTGCCCAAGTGGTCACTCTTCACATGAGTCAAGTGAGACTAGGCAGCGAGTGTTAGCTTGCTATTGATCAGAAATGGGCAAAACAGTCACACCTGATCATGCTCTCAAGGCGCTGAACCCAAGGGACACTCCACAACTGGGAAGAGCTCAAACTCAACACCTGGGATCTTCTGGTCTGTATAGCTTGGTGTTTTTTATGCACTACCTCTATCCACCTGGATCTACCTTCATGCTTGAATGTTATGTCTTCAGTTAAGCACAGTGTTAAGTTCATTGCATCTAGTTCTCACAGCAGATGCGAAACATGGTAGTAAATTCTAGAATGGCAAGGCATCATCAGGAAGTAAGTTTAAATAGAGTTGAATATGAGGATGAATAGAAGATAGTTAATAAACATGCTAAATAATGACTTAGAAGATTTTTTAAACCAGGGAGGCTACTGACAACATACCATTCAGCATCAAACCTACATTGGGTGTGTTTCAGGACATTGATTTCCCTAAAGCAGAGATTCTACGTTGGCTTAAACATAGAAACATAGAAAAATAGGAAGAGCAGTAGGCCAGTCGGCCCTTCGAGCCTGCTCTACCATTCAATATGATCATGGCTGATCCTGTATCTCAATACCATATTCCCGCTCTCTCCCCATACCCCTTGACGCCTTTTGCGTCTAGAAATCTATCTATCTCCTTCTTAAATATATTCAGTGACTTGGCCTCCACAGCCTTCTGTGGTAGAAAATTCCACAGGTTCACCACCCTCTGAGTGAAGAAATTTCTCCTCATCTCAGTCCTAAATGTCCTACCCCGTATCCTGAGATTGTGACCTCTCGTTCTAGAGCCCCCAGCCAGGGGAAACATCCTCCCTGCATCCAGTCTGTCTAGCCCTGTCAGAATTTTATACGTTTCAATGAGATCCCCTTTCATTCTTCTAAACTCTAGTGAATACAGGCCTAGTCGACCCAATCTCTCCTCATATGACAGTCCTGCCATCCCAAGAATCAGCCTGGTGAACCTTTGCTGCACCCCCTCTATGGCAAGTATATCCTTTCTTAGGTAAGGAGACGAAACCTGCACACAGTGCTCCAGGTGTGGTCTCACCAAGGTCCTGTATAACTGTAGGCTTTGATCAGAAAACCAATAAAGCCTCCAAAATAAATGAACTTTGAGCAACGAAAGAGGAGATTGTGAAGCACTGACTATCATATTGAAGGAGTCATAGAGTCATAATGGTACAGAAGGAGGCCATTCGGCCCATCGAGTCCGTGCCGGCTCTCTGTAGAGCAATCCAGTCAGTCCCATTCCCCTGCTCTATCCCCGTAACCCTGCAAGTTTATTTCCCTCAAGTGCCTACCCAGTCTCCCCTTGAAAACATTGAGTGTGTCTGCTTCCACCACTTCTGTCGGCAGCAAGTTCCAGGTCCTCACCACTCGCTGCGTAAAAAAGCTTTTCCTCACGTACCCCCTGTATTTCTTAAAACCTTAAATCTGCATCCCCTAGTCCTTGTACCATCAACTAGTGGGAACAGCCTTTCCATGTCTAGCCTATCCACACCCGTCATAATCTTGTACACCTCTATCAAATCACCTCTCAACCTCCTTTGCTCTAATGAAAACAAATCCAACTTCTCCAACCTGTCCTTGTAGCTAAGATCCCCTATCTCCAATGGTGAGGTTATGACAGATTGGAAATTCCCAAAATGTAGTTCCAATACTCAATGAAAATGTTGATGAAGCCATTCCTGGTACAGTACTTGAAAACCTATTAGCTTGACCTCAATACTCAGAACACTAATGGAAACTATAATCAGAAACAAAAGATGTGCCAGGGCAGCAGGACAAGAGGGCACTGGTTTACAATTCTGAAAGGAAAATGTAGGACCAATATCAAAAAGTATTTCTTGACACAGATGCTGAATAACAGCTCATACGTGTTGTCGGGAAGAGTGGATGAGGCAAGGACACTTGGAGGTAGATTTTCCTGGAGCCGTCAGGCGGGGTTTCAGGTGTGTGGGGGGGGGAAAATCCCGATTTCGGGGGTCCCGACACCATCCCGCCCAAGACCCGCCTCCACGTAAGTTTCAGGGGAGGCGGGTACCTGCCCTGCACTGGGGCCCGCCGACCCGAGGCAGGAAGGGATTAGTGCCAATTAACTGCCTGTTAACAGGTAGTTAACAGGCAGTTTTTAGCCTAATCCCTATTTTGAGGGGTGTCGTGTGGGCTTCCCGACGGCTCCAAACCACGCCAGGTTAGAGCAGGCGGGCCGGGCCGTCGGGTTGAAGGACTTGCAGGGGTCGTGATGTCGGTGTTCAGGTGAGTGATGGGTGCATGAGTGCAAAGGTAAGTGTATTTGGTGTGTCTAAAGTGTGTAAAGAAGTTTAAATTACCTGTACTTACCTTAACAGCCTTTCTTCCTCTAGGTTTCGGGAGTCCATCACTCAGCCGGCACTGAAAGCAAAGTGGCTGCAATCTGTCAAAAGTGACAGCCTTCAGCTTTCATTGCCGGTGAGACTTCTAACTGAGTCTGTGTAGAAGGACTCAGGTTAGAAGTCAGACTGTCAGTGTTTGACAGCTTCAAACAGCTGTGAAACACTGATATTTCATCTGTCAAGAACTCTTGACAGATGAAATTTCAGTCTGTGACGGCACCTGTTGCCGGGTGGCCCTTAATTGGCCTGCTGAGCCCGCTGGGTGGGCTCAACAAGGTCAATCAAGGGAACATCGTGCGGATTGGCTGGACGTTGATGTAGGCGGGACTAAAACCCGAAAGTTGAAGTCCCGCCTCCTTCCCGACAGCTTACGGAAAATCTACCCCTTGGTCTCAACCTTTCTTCTTGGCAATCACTGGCAGCCACTTTGCTTTATTCAAGAAACAACAAGATGCTGTAATGGGAAGATAGTAAGCTTGATATTTCAGAAGGATGAGAACAAATAGGCTGATGGGCCTTCCTCACCCATGCCAATCTTGATAACCATTGCTGATTGCTTTCATAGGAACAGGAAGCTGTTGGACAAACACACCCCTGCTTTGTTTTCTCACTGATTTGATGTTCTCCTACGCATTTTGGGAATTCTAATCTGCTTCTAACATTGCAATCAGACTACAGCCATAGAACATTTCGTTACGAGTTTAAAGACAGTCAAAATTAAAATTCAAGGATCATTTTCACCTCTGCCCCAAGCTCGGCCACTTGATCATTGTCACAACAGCAGAAAGTTCTCAGGGCAGAACCACCCTTCAAATCAGCCATTTTGGGGACATTTTGTTTGGCTGAAGGTCATTGGCAGTTAGAATGGTCCATTCAGCTGATCCTTGATGATGTTCCTCCCTGAAAGATTACATGGTCGTATATTTCTAATATATTTGCAACTTTAACCATGAGTCAGTGCCTTCAGAAGAGGCTGGGAGAAAATGGGCTCATTTCTTTTCGTTTAAAAGTTATTAAAAAAAAACACAAGACCATCGGATCAAATTAATAGTTGCAGATTCTGCCATTTGATGCGTCGAGAGAGAAGTGGAATCTGTGCATAAGGTTCATTCACCAGCTATACTGGAACACCATAATCACCCGAAAGAACGTGTGGAATCCACGAGTGCACACGCTGAACAAGTAACGACGTCACAAACAGGGCAGCCAAACTCTCAAAAAGATAATCCTGACCCAGCAACCTTCAGGAAAATCTCAAGGAAAGACTATAGATGAAGGAGTCAGGGAAGAGTGGATTTCCTCACTCATAGAACAAAAGTAACATTCAACAAATTTACATGTCATAATCTATATGAAATGCATGCATGATTTGTAACATAGTTAAAAAATTATAAGCTTGGATTCACTACGGGCAGTATTTTCTTTCTCCATTTTGGGTTGCATTAATTTTTTGCTCTAGATCAACTGTGCAGCATCAGCAAGCTTTTATTATGCTGTTGACACTCCAGAATGCTTGTGGGCAGTCAAGGCAGCAGAGTTTCCATGGTTACATCCAGCAATGGCTGATAGCTAGAGCCAGTACACGGCTTCTCGATTTATTTTTAAACACCTGGTGGCTCATCCAGGATCTGTAGAGATGTCAAGGCCTGCTAGTCTACCGTACCAACATACGGAAATGACGGGCAGGAAAAGACCGGCTGGTCCATCAAGCCTGTCCCCAGATGTTTCAATGATGTGGTGCGGTGCTATATAAATGAAAGCATTTCATTTTTCTTCTCCAAGTACAAGTTACTTAGAACATAAGAAATAGGAGCAGGAGCAGGCTATTCAGCCCCTTGAGCCTGCTCCGCCATTCAATAAGATCGTGGCTGATCAGATCTTGGCCTCAACTCCACTTCCCTGCCCGTTCCCCATAACCCTTGACTCCCTTATCGTTCAAAAATCTGTCTATCTCTGTGACATGAATCTTGTCATTCATGTGGAAATGACTTATGAAGTAATACTGGGCGGCCTGCTGGTGGTGCTGTCCAGGGAGAGTATAAATACTCGGGCATGGGCCCAGCTTGCTCAGGACATTCTTTAACAGGAACTAGTGAAGGACACAACTAGATCTCCATGTTGAAAAACAGTTGATTAAAGCCTTGACCAAGTGCCTAGTAGTTTTCTCACGTCACTCTGCCTTAAATATATTCAATGACCCAGCCTCCACAGCTCTCTGGGATAGAGAATTCCACAGATTCACGACCCTCTGAGAGAAGAAATTCCTCCTCATTTCCGTTTTAAATGGGCGACCCCTTATTCTGAAACTATGCCCCCTAGCTCTAGATTCCCCCATGAGGGGAAACATCCTCTCAGCATCTACCCTGTCAAGCCCTCTCAGAATCTTATATGTTTCAATAAGATCACCTCTCATTCTTCTAAACTCCAATGAGTATAGGCCCAACCTGCTCAACCTTTCTTCATAAGACAACCCCTTCATCTCGGGAATCAACCTAGTGAACCTTCTCTTAACTGCCTCCAATGCAAGTATATCCCTCCTTAAATAAGGAGACCAAAACTGTACGCAGTACTCCAGGTGTGGTCTCACCAATAACCTGTACAGTTGTAGCAAGACTTTCCTACGTTTATACTCCATCCCCCTTGCAATAAAGGCCAACATTCCATTTGCCTTCCTACTTACTTGCTGTACCTGCATGCTAACGTTTGTGTTTCATGTACAAGGACCCCCAGGTCCCGCTGTACTGCAGCATTTTGTAATCTCTCTCCATTTAAATAATAATTTGACTTTTTATTTTTCCTACCAAAGTGGATAACCTCGCATTTTCCCACATTATACTCCATCTGCCAAATGTTTGCCCACTCACTTAGCCTGTCTGTATCCCTTTGCAGATTCTTTGTGTCCTCTTCACAACTTGCTTTCCCACCTATCTTTGTATCATCAGCAAATTTGGCTACATTACACTCGGTCCCTTCATCCAAGTCATTAATATAGATTGTAAATAGATGAGGCTCCGGCACTTAATTTGTGGTGGGGAGGGTGAGGGGGAGAAAGTGAACAACAAAGGCAAAGAACAACAGGACATCAGGACCAGAGAGTCAAGCATGTGTGGGTGAAAGGGCAATAAACAAAATAAATAGGATGCTGGATTAAATGGAGTTCAAATTCCCAGAGGTCACGTTGGTGTGGGACCATCAGTCGAATCTGTGGGCTGGATTTTCTCAATGGGGAGCTTTTGGAGGCGGGACTCCATCGACTTGTGGCCAACCCATGCCATTTTCCCTTGATTGACCAGCAGGCCAATTAAGGGAAAGCCAGTTACAGGTGACGTCAGCGAGTGCCGTTTCATCTGTCAAGAGCTTTTGACAGATGAAATGTCATCGTTTGACAGCTCTGTGAAGCTGTCAAACACTGACAATCTGTCTTCTAAGTTGTGTCTTTACTAAAGACTCAAACAGAAAGCAGAAGGCTGCAGCTTTTGACAGTTCAGCGGCCATTCTGTTTTCTGTGCCGGTGAGCTCCCGCGACCTGAAGGGAGGAAGCCTGCAGGAAGAAGTAAAGGTAAGTAAAACTTATTAAAACACTTTACACACACCGCACACATTTACTTCTACACACATGCACCCATTACTCACCTGCACACCGGACATCTTGGCCCCTCTGACTCCCGCAGACCGACGGCCCGCCTCGCTGACCCTGGCGAGGTTCGGAGCCGTCGGGAAGCCCACACTTTAGGGCTCAAAATAGGGATTAGCCAAAAAACTGCCTGTTAACTATCTGTTAACAGGCAGTTAATTGGCATTAATCCCCTTCCCGTCTCGAGGAGGCGGGACCCGGCAGGGGTCGACTATCCGCCTCCTGGGAAGATGGCATGGAGGCGAGTTGGGGGCAGGCTGGGCACCCGCCCCCAAATTCTGCCATTTTCCCAGCAGTCCCGCCTCTAAACCCACCTCCCCAGGGCTGGCAAAATCCAGCCTATTTAATTTCTGGGCCATAACGTTGAAAGAGTCCCAAGCTCTGAATTCAAATTGGTGACCTGACAACAGTTTGTTGTGATTGAGAAGCTGGTATCCCACCATACAGGAACGCAAGACATTTTAGAAACAAGCAAAGGCCACTCGACCCAAACCAGTTCTGTGTTTTTTTTTGATGGCTCACCCCTTCCCACCTATGGGCCTCCTCACTGCATCCCTTGAACCCTTTTCGCTCCAGAAATACATCTAGGGGTTTAATCCCTTCGCGATGTTCGATTTTATTTTAAATGAGTTTGTTGATGAGTGAAGATGGCATCGACAGGAATTTATGCAGATGTTTTAATGGACGCTTATGAAATAGGGACGGAGAAAATCAAACTCATTAACTGTCCCTTGAACGTATTCACTTCTGTTGCCTTCCCTGGTAACTTATTCCACGACTCCATTACCCTCTGGGTGAAAAAAGTTCTGCCTGATTTCCCTTCTGACTCTTAACTTCCTAATTTTTAACCTATGTCCCTTGGCATCTGAACCTTTCACTATCATGCACAATTTGTCTGAATTAACTTCGTAATCATGAAAACTACAATTATGTCACTTCAAAGTTTTCTCTTTTCCAAAGAGAATCAGTTCAACTTCCTTAATCTTTCCTCATAACTCAAATTCCCAATACCTGAAATAATCTTAATTGCTCACGTCTGTACCCTCTCAAGGGCAACAATATCCTTCCTATGATTAATAGACCAGAATTGCACATTATAATGCAAATGGAGTCCGACTAATGCCTTCAATAAAAAGTAATTGCGAAATTTATACTCATCTAGGTGAGGGATGTTACTGCTGAGGAATGGAACACTTGCCATTTCAGCCAGTCAAGTGACCATTGAACATTACCGGATCAGGCATGATGCAGTTTATATGCTGAGTAAATCTTCCTCCACTTGATGTGCCTCAATTCCGATTTCAGAAGAGCACATCCTCCTGGAACAATCCTTCCATTTCCTTCACTTTAAAGGAAGCTAGATAAGTACAGTCAGGAGAAAGGAATGGAAAGATATGTTGATAGTGTGAGATGAAGGTGGGAGGAAGCTCGTGTGAAGCATCAACACCGACACAGACCTGTTGGGCCGAATGGCCTGTTTCTGTGCTGTAAATACTGTGTAATACTATGGGCTGGATTTTCATTCAGAAGTCGGGTTGGAGGCGGGACTACAACTTTTGGGGTTGTAGTCCCGCCTCCATCGAGATGCGGCCAATCCACGCGATTTTAACTTGATTGACCTTGTTGAGCCCGCCCAGCGGGCTCAGCAGGCCAATTAAGGGCCACCCGGCAACAGGTGACGTCACAGACTGAAATTTCATCTGTCAAGACCTTTTGACAGATGAAATATCAGTGTTTCACAGCTGTTTGAAGCTGCCAAACACTGACAGTCTTACTTCTAACATGAGTCCTTCTCCACAGACTCAGTTAGAAATCTCTCTTGCACAGAAAGCTGCAGGCTGTCACTTTTGACAGATCGCAGCCATTCTGCTTTCTGTGCCGGTGAGATGAGGGACTCCCCGAACCTAAAGGAAGGAAGGTTGAAAAGGTAAGTACAGGTATGTAAAACTTCTTTAATCACTTTAGACACACCAAACACACTTACCTTTGCACTCATGCACACATCACTCACCTGAACACCGACATCTCGACCCCTCCAAGCCCTTCAATCCGACCGCCCGACTCCTCCAACTTGGCGTGGTTTGGAGCCGTCGGGAATCCCACAGTTCAAGCTTAAAAATAGGGATTAGGCTAAAAACCGCCTGTTAACTATCTGTTAACAGGCAGTTAATTGGCACTAATCCCCTTCCCGCCTCGGGTAGGCGGGTCCCATTGCGGGGTGGGTACCCACCTCCTTTGAAACTGGCATGGAGGCGGGTTGGGGGCGGGATGGGGTCGGGACCCCCGATTTCGGGAATTTAACCCCCCACACGCCTCCAAACCCGACTCCACGGGTCAATGAAAATCGAGCCCTATGACTTTCTGACTGAGATTCCTCAGTCAGAACAGCTTGGCTCAATTGGTTACTCTCACCTCAGAGTAAGAAGTCTTTGGGTTCAAGCCCCACACCAGGGGGGTCATTTTGACTTTGTGCGACAGTGTAAAACGAGTGATGGTGAATCGATAGCCCGTTTTACACCTCTTCTTATTGAAGTCAATGGAAATAAAAATCGTAAATAAAAAGCGTGGTTGAAAATGCTGTCCTTTTAACGACACCCTATCTGGCCTGTTCTCGTGGTTCCGGTAGACATTAAGGGGGTAATTTTCAACTTTGCCACATGGGAAGTAACTTGGCAGAGCGAACTGCCCACCCCTTGTAGATCCCGCTCAATCTTTGTTCCATTGATTTGAATGGAACTAAAACCAGACAGACTCAACAACGGGCAAGCAATCTGCACTAGCATGTTATTGCCAAGGCAGCAATGGTGAAAACCAGCCCCGAAAGAAATCAATGACTCTTTTCAAAGAAAAACAAGGCATTCCCCCAGTGTCCTGGCAATATTCCTTCTTCCACCAAAACCACCAAAACCAGATTCGCAACAGAACATTCACTTCATTGCTCTTTATGTGATCTTTGTGTGTGTAAGAATGTTTTCACATTGGCCTGCATAACAACAGTTAGCATACTGAGCAGCAATTCATTGTATGTGGATTTCTTTGAGATGTTTGAGATATTTGGCAATTCTTAGCCCAACTGCCCAATCTATCGAGATTCTTCTGCAACTGACCTTCCTGCTCTTGATTGCTTGCATCTCCCCTCACCTTGGTGTCATTGGCAAATTCTGACAGTTTTGTCTCTATCTCCAATTCCAATTCAACGATACACAGTGTGAATAGCAAAGATCCAAGCACTGATGCTTAGTGCACCAACAACACGCAAGAAGCTCGACACCATCCAGGACAAAGCAGCCCGTTTGATTGGCACCCCATCCATCACCTTAAACATTCACTCCCTCCACCACCAGCGTACCGTGGCTGCAGTGTGTACTATCTACAAGATGCACTGCAGCAACTCGCCAAGTCTTCTTCGGCAGCTCCTCCCAAACTCACAACTTCTACCATCTAGAAGGACAAGGGCAGCAGGCGCATGGTAACACCACCACCTCCAAGTTCCCCTCCAATTGGAACACCATCCTGACTTGGAAATTTATCGGCGTTCCTTCATCGTCGCTGGGTCAAAATCCTGGAATTCCCTCCCCCACAGCACTGTGGGAGTACCTTCACCACACGGACTGCAGCAGTTCAAGAAGGCAGCTCACCACCACCTTCTCAAGGGCAACTAGGGATGGGCAATAAATACTGGCCTTGCCAGCAACACCCACACCCCAGGAGCGAATTTTTTAAAAACTAGTCACGTTCTGCCATTATATGCATCTCCATGCATAGCCACCCTCTGCCTCCTTTAATGCAGCCACTTGTCAATCCACTTTAGTAAGTGTTACTGTGTCATAAGCCCTGCTGAAGTCTAGATAAAGAGTGTCCACAGATTTCCCTTTATCTGTAAGCTCCTCTACTTCTTTAAATAATTCTAACAGGATTATCAAGCATGATCTTCCCCCATAAAGCTATGCTGACTTGCCCTGATAAATTGATACTTCTCTAAGTGTTTCACATAATGCTTCTTCAGGGTAGACTCCAGCATTTTACCCAAGACAGTTGTCAGGCTCAACTGTCTTCAAAGTTTCCATCACTTCCTTATCAGTAATTACTATGGTCCTTAAAACATCTTCCTCATTTCCCGTTAAGAGGGAGCAGGACTCTGGAGAACTCCCTGCTCCTCTTCATATAGTGCCATGGGACCTTTTGCCTTCACCTAAGCAGGCAGACTTGGCCTCGATTTAATGTCTAATGCTTTCAAAAGCTCAGATTCTCAGGATATTGAGAAACTGAGCTCCTATGCCATCAAGACCAGCAGTGTTCTCTGTATCCACCATTTGAAGGATATATTTAAGCTTCATATGTGAATGCTCTTGATGGAGTTGTATGTACTAGATTTGACTGTTCCAACGCTCTCCTGGCCAACCTCCCATCTTCCACCCTCCATAATCTGGAGTTCATCCAAAACTCTGCTGCCCGTGTCCTAACTCGCACCAAGTTCCATTCACCCATCACCCCCTGTGCTCGCTGACCTACATTGGCAACGCCACAATTTTAAAATTTTAAAATTCTCATCCTTGTTTTCAAATCCTTCCATGGCCTCGCCCCCCCTCCCTATCTCTGTAACCTCCTCCAGCCCCTACAGCCCTCCAAGGTCTCTGCGCTCCTCCAATTCTGGCCTCTTGTGCATCCCCAATTTTAACCGCACCACCATTGACGGCTGTGCTTTCAACTGCCTGGGCCCTAAATTCTAGAGTTCCCTCCCTAAACCTCTCCGCTTTTCTACCTCTCTCTCCTTCTTTAAGACACTCCTTAAAACCTCCCTCTTTGACCAAGCTTTTGCTCACCTGTCCTAATATCTACTTGTGTGGCTCGGTGTCAAATTTTGTTTGATTACGCTCCCATGAAGCGCCTTGGGACGATTTACTATGTTAAAGGCGCTACATGAATGCAAGTAGTTATTGTTGTTGCTGAATTGTTATGGAACTTTTGATTCTGAAGCATGGATTTCAAATACATTTCAACAATTGCTTCCATCTTTCCTCAATAAAGCAGATGGTGCGCTTGCACCCAGGGATGGAAACAGATTTTGACTCTGTGATTCACTCAATTTCAAAGCGATCTTGATATATTTTTTGGAATAATCTTGGTAGCCACTTTAGATAATGCAACCAGTTCCTTCTTATACAAACCACTGGAGGGTTCATTTACTCTGTAATCATCGGTATCTTCCCAGAAAGCAAAAGAATAAAGTAATACTTTGTTGCTCATAAACTGCAACAAGAGCCTAAAGCTTATCCCCACATCATTCTTGACTTTGAAGCAGTTTTTGGCTTAGTAATAGTCTCAACAGTTGTCTCTTTCAAACAAACTTGTGATTTTCAATTGGCTGGCAGAAAGAAGCAGAAAGGAGATCAAATGAATAGAAAAAAAAGAGAGTCCAAAGGCGAGATGGTCAAAGAGATACTGGTGGCAGGACAGGGGAGGGAGGAAGAGAGGCAAAGGGGGAATTTTGCCAGCCCTGGGGAGGCGGGTATAGAGGCGGGACCGCTGGGAAAAGGGCGGAAACTGGGAGCGGGTATCAACCCCGCTCCCAACCAGCCTCTATGCCATCTTCCCAGGGGGGCGGGCCCCCGACTCGCACAGGGACCCGTCTCCTCGAGGCGGGAAGGGGATTACAGCCACTTAACTGCAGGCAGTTAAGAGGCTTATCCCTATTTTACCTACACAACTGCAGGCTTCCCAACGGCTGTGAACCTCACCAGGGTCAGCGAGGTGAGCAGTGGGTCTGCGGGGGTGAGAGAGGTTAAAATGTCCGCTGTGGAGGTGAGTGATGGGTGCAAGTGTGGAGAGGTAAGTACGAGAGGTGAGTGCAAAGTGTCAGAAAAAGTTTACTTGCCTTTGTTTCTTTCTGCAGGCTTCAACCCTTGAGGATCCGGAGGTGCCTCATCTCGACGGCAGAGCTGACAGAATGGCTGCTGCATTCTCCGATGCAGGAGCCATCTGATTTCTGCTAAAGAAAGAGGTTTGGTGAGTCTTCAGTCCAAGGGCATACCTTAGAGCAGAGATTGTCAGTATTTGACAGCTTCTCAAAGCTGTCAAACGATGGCAATTCATCTGTCAAAATTTTTCGACAGATGAAACGTCATACGCTGCCGTCATCTGTCACTGGCTTTCCCCTAATTGGCCGGCTAAGCCTGCAGGGTGGGCTTAACAAGGTCAATCAAGGGAAAATAGCATGGGTTGGCCGGACGTCGTTGGGGGCGGGACTGAAACTCGACAAGCAGCAGGCCCGACCCCAACGTGTCCCCATTGATAAAATCCAGCCCAAAGAGTCAGTCAGTCATCATAACCAGGTATCCCAAGATCATGTCAGTACATTATCTTCTGCTCGCTCTCCCCGCTGACTTCCTTCAATCTGCTGGGAGGACAGAATAACAACCACTGAAGTAATGAGAAAGAGCAGCCTGCACGTGATAATGGAGCAGATTGTGACAAGTGTCTTGTTTTGCACACTTTGTACAAAAATAATAATATGCAGGACAACGGAGTATTACAGTTTAAACTCCTTTATGAAGCATCAGGTCTGTGATCTCAATCATACAGCACAGTGGGGACAAGATGGAGTTAAGACCCCTAGCCTGGGTCTTCCAAAACAATAGTAGTCCTTACAGATGCCTGCAGGCCAATGACAACTCAGCATGTGATCACATGTGAATATAATAGGTGTTCCTTACAGATGCCTGCAGGCCAATGATAATTCAATATGCAAATATTACAACAAGAAGGTGGCAATGAGCAGGCCATGTATGCCACGTGGTTAAAAATTAGTCCCCTATTTTGGAAAGGATTCCATGGAGGATCAAACCTGACATGATGGGACTCTTTTTGGGAAGTACCTGATTGTTCATTTTCCCTTTACCAATTACCAATCCCAACAGGGAAAAACCCACTCCAGCAAACAACAACAACAACAACTTGCATTTATATAGCACTTTAAACATAGTAAAAGGTCCCAAGGCGCTTCACAGGAGTATTTTAAGACAAAACATTTGACACCGAGCCACATTAGGAGAAATTAGGGCAGGTGACCAAAAGCTTGGTCAAAGAGGTAGGTTTTAAGGAGCGTCTTAAAGGAGGAAAGAGAGGTAGCGAGGCGGAGGGTTTAGGCAGGGAATTCCAGAGCTTAAGGCCGAGGCAACAGAGGGCACGGCCACCAATGGTGGAGCGATTATAATCAGAGATGCTCAAGAGGGCAGAATTAGAGGAGCGCAGATATCCCGGGGGGGGTATCAAAGAGGAACAGAAAAAGCCAAGAAATAATGGAGAGCTAAAAGGAAGATAGAAGTGAATATGTTACACATAAAAAAACTCATACTTTACTTTTCTGTATATTAACATAGTTCCCTGTATTTTCTTAATGGACTTTTCTGTATACACACAGCTTGGATCAAAATAGCAGGTTATTGTTTCCTGTGTGATAGTAGTTTAGGAAAGAAAACAGTGAACATGATACTCTCGGGTGAGACTTTAAGCGGAGGGCCTGTCTGCTTGCTCTGTGGTTTAGGAGGACATTAATGATTCCATGGAAATTTTAAGAGGAGGGGGGAGTTCTCCCGGTACCCTGGTCAATCATCTTTCCTCAACCAACGCCACCAAAGAGAAACCTCATTGCTGTTTGTTGGTTGATGCTGATGAAGAATGGTTGGTGCCTTTGCCTACATAACAATAGTCAAAAATTAATTCATGGCATGAAACACCTCAAGACATTTTAATGGGAGAGTTAATGATACATTTTCTGTTCACAGATTACAAATAGGCAAAAATCTAGCCCATATATAAATGTTGTGGCGGTACCACCGGGTGTCCCTTACTTATAATGTACATAATTCACTTTAATTTAACTATGTATGTATATAACTTACCTGTTCGGGCCGTTGCCCCTTTAAGAACGCACTGACGTCACGTCGCGCATCACGTGACTCACCCAGATGCGAGCCGGCCCAGCGCGGCCTTCCACTCCCGCGACAGTCACCGGCACAACTCGGCCTCCCGCTCCTGTGGTGGCCGCCGGCCCGGTTCGGCCTCCCGCTCTCGCGACTTCGGCCGCAACGGCCAGCCTCAGTGCCGGGTAAATGCGCCGACGTATCGACGCGGGTCACGTGACCGCCCAAGCGCGGGCAAACGCGTCGACATCACGACGCAGGTCACGTGACCACACAAGCGCGGGAAAACGCGGCCTACCGTGATGACGTCATTACGCTATCCACGGGACTGCGAACTCAGTCCTCGTGGCGTGCTCGCTGGGTAAAGACCTACTCCAAGGCTCTCCTGCATACATCTCTCTTACCTGCTGTATTTCGCCTGTTCCTGCATTAAAGAACTTCTTGATTGTTTATCCTGAAGTCGAACTCGATTATTTAGTAGGCATTCGTCCGATACCTACCTAGGTGAACCCGAATTCCTACAATTGGTGACCCAATGATGTGAATACAGGAGCTCATCAATACCTACATTGGTGACCCCGTATCCGTGAATGTTTTTCACGGAAGAAACGCGCAGCCTGAACCTCGTCTTCACAGAAGACGACCGACGAACAGCCGACGAACAACCGACGAACACCGATTCCTACATTGGCGACCCCGCCTTTGTGAACATATTCGCAAAGGAAGCGCAGCCTGGAGGTGAGCCCGTTATTCACGAACAAAATGCAGCCGGACCCCGATTTCTGTGAACGATTTTCACAAAAGAAGCACCCGATGGAAGCATCAGCCGTTTCGCTGTCGCTACCGCAATTCAGGGAGCAGCAACCGTCCTCGAGCTTTATAAAGGTAGGAGCCCCGTTCGCCCAGAACATCGATGTGGCACAGACCACGCACCTGCTTACGGTCTCTGTATTCGACATTTCTACCGCCACACGGATCGTCCGCCTCCACGACATCTCTCAACGCAACAGCAAGTATACATCCCTCCAAGCGCGGGTTCCACAGGTTTAAGGGCCCTCAAGATCGGAGCGCGCCCCCGCGGAGATGCCACGAGGACTCGCTCCTCACGAACCACGAGGACGCACTCCTCGCGACCCACGAGGACCCATCCCTCGTGAACCACGAGGACCCATCCCTCGCAAATCACGAGGACCCATCCCTCGTGAAACACGAAGACTCATTCCCCGCCGATGACGCACCAGCCCGTCAGCCTGCTGGTTGTGTTTTCTACCACGCTTTTCGGCGTGAAAGCGAAGTGTTGCCGCCCTTCCGGCAGTTTTCCTTTTCAATCAACAATTACTAGAAGCGTTGCCGCCCTCCCGGCAGTTTTCTACTTAAAGCAACAACAACTCAAAGCGTTACCGCCCTCGCTACAGTGTTCCCCTCAACAAACGCTAACATCTACTGATGCTGCAAACATCGACGACAGGTCCAACGGGCATTCCATGGCCACGATCGGCTACACAAAAGTTGCTGTCATCACTGATCAACGCAGCAATGGTTTGCTCACCTGTCGGCGAGTTCACCGACCTCGCCCGCCAAGTCCTCCTGGATTGCCCGTTCGGCGTTCCTACAGATTTCGTCAGACTGGGGACTTTTTCCACCATCAACAGAGCCATGGTCCGTGTATACCCAACCTGCCAGTCTGCTGTTTCGCCCCGGCGCCCGCTTCGAACCATGGGCTGTAGAGGTCACACGTCGCTACGGTCTTTCGCATGGCTGAATGCCTTTTGTTCACCATGACACCACGATCCTCCGCATGGCTGGATACGTTTTATCTGCCACGATGCATGCAAGGATCCGCTTGCGACCAGAACCTTTGGACCTCGCCTGCCAAGACGAGACAGCACGACCGCCGAGACCACCAGCTCGTCAGGCCACCTCGTCTTTTGACTTTCATTAAAGCGAATTCTGGGGGGGCGTATGTGGCAGTACCACCGGGTGTCCCTTACTTATAATGTACATAATTCACTTTAACTTAACTATGTATGTATATAACTTACCTGTTCGGGCCGTTGCCCCTTTAAGAACGCACTGACGTCACGTCGCACATCACGTGACTCACCCAGATGCGAACCAGCCCAGCGCGGCCTTCCACTCCCACGACGGTCGCCGGCACAACTCGGCCTCCCGCTCCTGTGGTGGCCGCCGGCCCGGTTTGGCCTCCCGCACCCGCGATGGCCGCCGGCCCGGTTGGGCCTCCCGCTCTCGCAACTTCGGCCGCAACGGCCAGCCTCAGTGCCGGGTAACGCGCCGACGTATCGACGCGGGTCACGTGACCGCCCAAGCACGGGCAAACGTGTCGACATCACGACGTAGGTCAGGGGACCACACAAGCGCGGGAAAACGCGGCCGAGCATGATGACGTCATCACGCTATCCACGGGACTGCGAACTCAGTCCTCGTGGCGTGCTCGCTGGGGAAAGACCTACTCCATGGCTCTCCTGCATACATCTCTCTTACCTGCTGTATTTCGTCTGTTCCTGCATTAAAGAACTTCTTGATTGTTTATCCTGAAGTCGGACTCGATTATTTAGTTGGCATTCGTCCGATACCTACCTAGGTGAACCCGAATTCCTACAATGTAAGGATTATTGTATGAGAAGATAAACACTAAAGTCATTATCATTTGGACTTGGAAGTATATCGGCCGATCCTTCATCATCGCTGGGCCAAAATCCTGGAACTCCCTCCCTAACAGCACTGTGGGAGTACCTTCACCACGCGGACTGCAGCGGTTCAAGAAGGTGGTTCACCACCACCTTCCCAAGGGGCAATCAGGGATGGGCAATAAATGCTGGCCTTGCCAGTGACGCCCACATCCCGTGAATGAATTAAAAAAATAATTGGACAAGACAGTTAAATTTTACTTGATATCAGTTTATTGCAAGGCATCCACATTCTGGCTAAGTTGAGGACTGACACAGTTCTGCACATTGTCCCGACAGGGATTCTCTTGCAGGGAAAGATGGGAGAACAGCAATACGCTACAAAATTGGATCATCGTGAACTGAAGTTAATCACACAGAGAATGAGGAAATAACTTTGAATGTTTCTGTAAATGTAAACATAAATACAGTGGTGCTTCTCCTATTTTCTTTCTTCAATAAATTACAGTATTTTTGTAGATACTGTAACGGTTCCAAAGATTTTAAAAGAACCGGACTGGCAGGAGTTTCCTGTATTAAGAAAATCCTAAATGAAATCTGTGCTTCCCAGTGGGAGGTTTTGTCTAAACATTTGACAGTTACAGTATATTATATGTCCAAAAGCCAAATTCTTCATTCATGATAACTTCAGAGTCACTAGTGGAATATGTTCCAGACACTTCGAAAACATTCGCATGGAGAGTAGAGATTAAACACCACTCTATGATGTTGCCTGTGATGATATAATTAGTTTCCATATAGAAGATAATTGTTGACTAATGGAAGCTGGGTAGTCCTTAAAGGGGCACTGTCACCATTGTCACTTAAGCTTCCAATAACGTCATTGCATCCACGTTATTCCACCCACCCATCTGTCAATCTAACTGTGGAAAGACTTTGGGGCTGAGGATCCTCGGGTCCACTCTGTCACTGCTGACCTCCGCTCTTGACCCCATGGAGTATCCGATGTTAGGGCAGGGCCAGCTGTTTTATGCATCTCCGGCAGACGCCCACAGCACTGTCGGTACAACTAGAGTGCCCGGTAGAGAGAGAGGGAGCGAGGAAGATGCGGCACTGGCAAACCGCTCAGCGGGCAGACAGGTGACAACGGTTACAATTTTTCTTTTAAATGGCCCATTTTATAAGATGGCTGATTTACCGATCCTGCCAGCATCTTATGCCGGTGGGTCCCATTTCCAATAATTTACAAAACTGGATGCTGGTAACTTACCGACATCCGGATCGTTCAGCACAATGGAGGGGGGGGGAGGGGGGAGGGGGTAGCTGCATGAAATCCAGCAGGGATAAAGATCCCATCTCCTTCCAGCATGGTGGACCTTCCATGTGGTGGATAGACCTTCCGCCCGGCACAGACTTCGATCAGGAATTCACCTCACTTATTCCTCAGAGCAAAGACTCGACTCCTACCTGACTTTATCACCTCAATGGGTCTCTTTAATTAAACAATTACATTTCAGAGTAGGGGAGTGGGGTACAAGCCAGGATAGTGGACATAGTTGAGGGTATTAATTTTACCCCTGTATTATTCCCCAGGCCCTGAGGAAACTCTGAGCCCTTGGGGGAAAATTTCAGTTGTTTGCACCTCCCGTTAGTGCCTGAAGAGGGCGCCAATTGGGGCGCAAAGCAACTAGAGGCCGAGCGCAGCGATGTTTGTGCCGCTCGTGAAATGAACTAGACATTTTGCCGCGGCACTAAACACTACCGCCACGATCTCCTGCGCCGGCAGATTATGACGTCAGGCGAGTGCGCAACGCCCCGTTAGCGCCCTGGACCGGATATTGAGTGGTGCCCCCTGCCTTACCGCCTGCCGCTAGCAACGACAGGTTGAGGGGAGCGTTTTGCTGTCAGAAAGGGACTGGGGGAGCGCTATCTAAAGGCGACCGCTTCCTGCCTTTTTTTGTCGGTGACATTTTTGCACCACGCATTCTGAGAGAGAGAGAGAGAGAGACTTCTGGAGAGATTCAACGCTGTGTGAAGGAGTTTTGAGTACTGAGCAGCACTTTGCAGGTTTATTTTGATTTGCCCTTCCTTGCTTCGCCAGCGCTCTGAGGTAGCGCCTCGCTCCTCAGCCTTTGCGCCATAAGACAGGTGTGTAGCGCCTGATTTAGCGCTCCAATCACCTCCAGGGGCGATAAAAGCCAAGTTTGCTGTCGGCCGATAATCGCGCCCCAAATGGGGCGATACTGAATTTTTCCCCCTTGTGCCTAGCAGGTAAAGTGTGGCACATAAAGTCCTTAAAGGGGCATTGTCACTTGAGCTTCCAATAACATCTTCACCACACGGACTGCAGCGGTTCAAGAAGGCAGCTCACCACCACCTTTTCAAGGGCAATTAATAAATGCTGGCCTTCCCAGCGACGCCCAAATCTCATAAACGAATAAAAAAAAAGTCAAAGACAAGGTCGCACTTGAGTGATGATATATCCTAACACAAGTCACAAGTGAATAGATGGAGAACCAAACAATGAACAAGTAGCATCTTAAATTAAAATAAAAGTGTAAAGAAAAAGTAAGTCAGTCATTTCATACTGTTTTCGTTTGATCCTGATAATCTTCATAATTTAGCCTCTTCCCAAGATCCAAATGCCGTACAGCCAGAAGGTATGGAGGTGTTTTTAAAAGCTTCAGGGGATGGGGATAATACATTAGTGTAAGGAGTTTTCTCTGATACTGGTTCCCCCATTACACACAGTTCTTGGACGTCAGGATTTATAAGACCAAAATACACACGGCACAGGGTTTTGGCTTAACGTTTGATTGGTTCGTTTATTGAATACACATGTGATGAAATATTCCATTCATCACTGCCTGTGACTGTGGTTGGTTTCAGGTTTCAGTTCCCTTACCTCAGTTCGGTCTCCTCACCATTGTATTGTATATTGTAATGTATTGTGTGTAGGGCTCCGCCCATACCTGGCCCCTATGTAAGCAAGCTCAGTCTGGCCTCATATCCAGTACTGCAGACCTCCAGATGGAAGATACCTCTCTCCACTGCGTGTTACCTTCTAAGTTAATAAAAGCCTTGTTTTGTTTCGCTAACACCGAGTCTCGGAATTATTGTGGCACATCAACACACACACTGGTTCATTTATTGAACGCACACACACAATTACCTTCCCAGTATAAATCCCTATGATTTATATCAGGCTAACAACCCCAAAATACAAACCCCTACGCAAGGGTCATTTGCATCGACACAATATGACACAGTTAAACCCATTCGCGATTTGACTGTTACATATAAAGTTACCCAGACTCAATCACAAAACCCTTATTGTGATCTGATTGAAACTCACAAACTTACTCAGACTCAATCATAAAAGCCTCTGTATGATTTGACTGAAACCTACAATCACCACTCCCGATCGGCTATCACTTGGAGTTGATTGTAGCCTCAAATCTTTCTGTTCGCTGTTCTGCCGTTGGTGTCCCAAACCACTGTCCTGAAGTGATCTTTTACTTAAACCAAAACCAACTTGCAATCTTGAAACACGTTTCCTGGGCCCCTCCTGAGCATATGATGGCCGTTTCAAAATGTGTGAATTATCCCTCATATTGTCCATTGATACCTTTCTGACAATGCAACCTTCCCAAAGTGACTGCGTATGCGAAGTTCGATAGCAAAATACTGCAGATGCTGGAAATCCGAAATAACAACAGAAAATGCTGGAAAAACTCAGCAGGCCAGGCAACATCCGTGGAGAGAAATTAGTGTTGACATTTCGGGTGAACCCTTTTTCAAAACTGGAAAGGAAATGAAATAGATCGAAGACAGGGCTGCGATAGAACAAAAGAAGTAAAGAGACATTAAGAGGTATTCAAAACCAGACGAGATGGTAATAGGACAGTGGAGACAAAAGGCGGCTCAGATTAGGTGTGAAGTGTACTGGCAGAATGAGAGACAGCTGCCATATGGGAGAGAGAAAAAAAAGGAAAGGGGGGGAGGGAAAACCCAAAACAAAGGGGTGGAAAATAATATAAGTAAAAATGTAATAGGGGCCGAGGTTATGATCTGAAATTGTTGAACTCGATATTGAGTCCGGAAGGCTGCAAAGTGCCTCATCGGAAGATGAGGTGCTGTTCCTCGAGTTTACGTTGAGCTTCTGTGGAACAATGCAAGAGGCCAAGGACGGTGAGGTCCGAGTGGGAATGGAGCGGTGAATTAAAATGACAGGCGACCGGAAGCTCGGGGTCACCCTTACGGACTGAACGGAGGTGTTCCGCAAAGTGGTCACCCAATCTGCGTTTGGTCTCCCCAATGTTGCTGCGAAGTTGTTGGTTTCTGTTAACATTCATATTCAAATGGTTCAAGGCCCGGCCCATTGTCCTAGGCCTGCACTGATACCATGGTCCAAGGTGAACAACGTAACCCCTTAAGGCACATGAATATGTGAATGCTCTTGTTCAGATTTTAGATTGTCTGTGATCCAGTCGTAGTTTTGGCTGCGATGTTTTAATTAACCCTTTATTGCCGAGTCCTTTTTGCGGGCTCTGCAGTTCTGGGTTTTTATATTTCACAGTCCAATTTTTACCGTTGGGGAGGGGGAGGAATGGATCCTACATTAGTAAATTGCAGGCATCCAACTGTATCCTAAATTATTCCTGAGTTTCTGCCTCTCCTACTTTACCAGAAGACCATTCCAGGATTAATCATCCTCTGTGTGAGAAGTGCTTCCCAGCATCAGTCCAGAACTCACCTTTAACCAAGCTTGTATCTATATCCCTTGTTCTACAGGCCATGATTCAACTAATAGCACTCAGGATTAAGCTTTCTTATTCAGATACACCTCCTTTCGTGGCTGAAGAGTGCAAGCTTTTTCTAAACTTTCCTCATAAAATCAGTGAAGGGGCCGAGGACCCTTACCTCTGCCAGATAAAGCAGCTGCCGCACAGGGCAGATTGGAACCCAAGTCTTAAAAGGTGAAGAGACTTCAACGGGGAAAAAAAAAGTGGGGAGTGATGTAAAACGGGCTTCCGACTCGCTGTCACCCGTTTTACACTAGCCCATTGTCAAGTCCGCTGTGAAGGTACAATGAATCTGGATTCAGCTCACACCTTAACTGCCAGGAACTACTTGATACGAACAGTGGCTGCCATAAAGGTGTACAAAGTATTCCAGTCCCCAATGCAAACCAATAAATTTAAAGGCATCATTTAAAGCTCACATTCTTACATTTTCATATGGACAATGTTGGGTGGATTGGAACATTGCTACCCAACCGGCAATCTTCGAATGCAACTTATTGAACTGGGCGGAGGGACGGGTGATCTTTGGATACAGGTCACTGCCAACATTTCCTGCGAGCTGCGCTTTGTTCTGCGCGGCCTGTTTCTTTTAGTGCGCGGTCCCTTTAAATCTCCAGCGAAGAAGACATGGCGAAGCCGGTGAGCGGCCTGTGGGGGATCTTTCCCATTGCTGCACGGCCGCGTCACTTAGAGGGTTCATTGGTTACTACAGGCAGCTCCTGTAAAGTGATAGCATATATTTGCTGAAATATATGCTGTCATGTAAAACCCACATTTTGATGGTTAGGACCTGCATATCCTTTGGTAATGCTGGAATTTTCGAATAGCCATCAGACAGGACAACCTTTCAAATTTTTGACCCGAGACTTATCCTGGGTAACCTCAATTGAGAGTCCTAGGCTATTGTTCGGTATGGGGACTTAAAGGAGCTGGGAAGTGGCAACAAGAGCAGGTCAGAGGCTTGGTATTCTGTGGTGAGTGTCTCACCTCCTGACTCCCCAAAGCCTTTCCATCATCTACAAGGCACAAGTCAGGAGTGTGATGGAATACTCTCCACTTGCCTGGATGAGTGCAGCTCCAACAACACTCAAGAAGCTCGACACCATCCAGGACAAAGCAGCCCGCTTGATTCGCACCCCATCCACCACCTTAAACATTCACTCCCTCCACCACCGGCATACCGTGGCTGCAGTGTGTACCATCTACAAGATGTACTGCAGCAACTCGCCAAGGCTTCTTCGGCAGCACCTCCCAAACCCGCGACCTCTTTCATCCAGAAGGACAAGGGCAGCAGGCGCATGGGAACACCACCACCTCCAAGTTCCCCTCCAAGACACACACCATCCTGACTTAGAAGTATATCGCCGATCCTTCATCGTCACTGGGTCAAAATCCTGGAACTCCCTACCTAAGAACACTATGGGAGTATCTTCACCACATGGATTACAGCGGTTCAAGAAGGCGGCTCACCACCACCTTCTCAAGGACAATTAGGGATGGGCAATAAATGCTGGCCTTGCCAGCGATGCCCACATCCCATAAACAAATGAAAAAAAAATAACATTGGCCCTGGAAGAGCAGATCTTGGGAAAGAAACAAGATGTGTGCTGTATGTGGGAGTTGTAATATGTTTTGTGTAACAGTATATGTTATCTCACTTTAATGTTATTGCCAGCAGATATTGTGTGAACAACCCACCACACTTTATCGTATTCCTCACCAGCAAATCTCTACTGCACCTCACCTCCCACACCCCCTTCCCCCAGTCTTACTTAATGGAGGCCTTCTATGGCTCATGGAGATGAAAGTCTCTGTGTAATTACAATGTTTTCCTAAGTGGTTTCTGTCTTGTAACAAGCTGGACTCCGAGGTTGTCAAGAATCTGGCGAGCTTTCCAACATTTATCTTATCTTGAGTGAAGTGGGAGGATCGAGAGTAATTTAAGAAAGTCTGTGTCTTCCCTTTCTCTTGTGAAATCGTCTTAACAGTTTCTAGGAACTTCTTGCTGTACGTGGGACCCTCCCCCCAATAATTATTTTAAGTGCAAGTAATATTGGTCAGTAACTGCCCTGCTATGGTTCCTAACTAGCACCTTGGATCTGTTTCCAGGGCATTGGTGTGCCAAGAAGCCTCAGCATGGATTGGGAAGACACTAGTTTGCATCTATAGTTCTCCAAATGGCAGTTCCACTACCTCAGCTACAATGCTGCTGGGACAAGGCAAGTGAAGACCAGTTGCCTCTTCACGATGAGGGACAGTCACCCCGAGTCGTTCTGGTCACATTGCCATATATCTTACAAAATGATTTAAAAGCAATTGTAAGAAACATGCTATAGTTCAGCTTTGCAATGGAAATCCCATATCAGATGATCAAAGTCAAAACAGAGGATTTGGGATGTTGGAGCTGTGGTTTTTTAGATTCTAAAGAGCCCCAAATCATCTGTGAAATCTGCTTTTGGAACTACTACTGATGGAGTTTAGTACCTTCTTGTTTTCACCCACAGTTAACATTTGTATTCTCACGCGATTCAGATTCTCAGTTCACACATATCCATCTAAACCTCACGCCCCCTTAGATCCTATCCTGTGCTACCAGAGGTTTCCAGAGATGTTGAACTGGTCTTTCTCACCATCTGTTTTATCACAGTTTATAGTTGGAGTAGGAGTGGGTAACAGAGTTCTCATTTGTTTTGACCATACAAGTATTTTTCACAGGTTTTGCTCTTGTGGACTTGATCAAATTCATAGATCAATCAATCAAATGGTAAACCAATAATAAAAAAAGACTTGCATTTCTATAGCACCTTTCACGACCATCGGATGCCCCAAAGCATTTCACAGCCAAATGAAGCACTTTTTGAAGTGTAGTCACTGTTTTAATGTGGGAAACACAGCAGCCAATTTGCACACAGCAAGCTCCTACAAACAGCAATGTGATAATGACCAGATAATCTGTTTCAGTGATATTGATTGAGGAATAAATATTGACTAGGACACAAGGGATAACTCACCTGCTCTTCTTCCAAATGGTGCCATGGCATCTTTTACGTCCAACTGAGAGGGCAGATGGGGCCTCGGTTTAACGTCTCGTCCGAAAGACGGCACCTCCGACAGTGTAGCATTCCCTCAGCACTGCCCTGGAGCGTCAGCCTAGATTTTTGTGCTCAAGTCTCTAGAGTGGGATTTGAACCCACAACCTTCTGACCCAGAGGCGAGAGTGCTACCCACTGAGCCACAGCTGACACATAATGGCCCAGAAATTCGGCTCTCCCCGGGTGAGTACGCACGGGGTACTCACCCATAGGCTGAATGGAATTGCCGGTTTCCTGCATGCACTGCGCATGCGCGGGAAACCGGCACTTCCGATCCACTGAACTAAGGGGTTCAGAGGTCGAACGCGCGCGCAGGGCAGGCTGCGCGTGCGCTTTGAACTTAGTTTTTTTTTTACAGGTTTTCCTGGGAGGGTAAGCCTGCAGGATTTACACATTTAAAAAGCAGGCGTAAGGTCTGCTTTTTACAAGGTAAGTGGTCAATTAATTAAAATTAAAACATTTTTTCCACAGGTTTATTATTTTTAAATACTTTAAAGCAAGGTAAGTTTATTTTTAGCCCCGTTATAATATAAAATTATCTTTTTCAAAAATGTAAATTATTGTTTAAAATAGTTATTTAATGTAATTTATAGTTTATTTCAGAAGTATGATTTTAAAAAATTTTATTTGAAGGTTTACTGCTATTTTGGGCCCGTAGTATTTATAAGTTTTGACAGGTCTACCTGTCAATCTTATGAATGGGCTTTTCCCTCCTCCGATTGGCTGCCCATGGCTCACGTGATCCCAGGGGACGCATCGCACTAACTACGCCCCTGGGACACGCAAGCACAGCGCGCCGGCAGCTGGGCCAGGCCCCGGAGCGGAATTCCACGGGGCCCTACGGCTCAACTGCTGGCGCGCAAGGTAAGTGCAGGTCGGGGGCTTTCACCCACGGGAAGCCCTCGACCCAAATTTCTGGGCCAATGACTCAGAGATTCAGACAAAGCTCAACTTAATGAGGCACAAGAATTTTAAGTGGGGTGAAGTTAGTGCTCAGATTCGCTGGCACTGGATGGTAAGTGTTTGTGAAGATAAAATCCATGTGACCGATAATGCAATGTTTCACGTTTGCCGCACTGCTGGCTATTGGGCTCCAGGAACCCATATTGTGGGGGGGTGCAGGCCTGCTAGGTGCTGGTCACAGGATGTGCAATAATGCAGTTAACAAGTTTCACTGACACGGAGAGCTCATGCACTTACCACACAGTAGGCTTAGTATGGGCCTGAATTTTATTCAAGTTAGGGGATCATAATGTATTTGGGACACGGGAGCAGTTCTCCAGATGTCAGTGCTTGTATGAAACAGGCACTGCAGGGGAAACCCTTTCCCATATGTTGGGCAAGGCCCTGCCCATATGATGGGCATTATAGCTCAAGGTCACTCAAGTCAGTACAGGCTCACAGAGCACCTGAAGAACAGCCATTGTGCCAGGACCGTGTTACCTGTCCTTGCGAGGAGATCCCCGAGGCAAACATGCACATCGCCTTAGGCTGCCGCGGAACAGGGATACATGCTCCCATTAGATTAATAAAGAACCTGTTAAACAATCTCACCTTTACACCTGCAGTGGAGCGAATAGCTTCCCTGCTAGAAAATGGATACTTCTCCTAAAAAAACACGAGATAACAGAGATCTCCTCCCTCAAAATCTTTAATTGCTTTATTTTTTCTATCTCCAATTTTGTCCCCTCCCCTCCCATCCTCTCGTTAGCTTTGGTTTCCTGGTTGATGTTGTCTTCCAGGGCCTCGTCCAAGTGGCCAATCTTCATGTGTGAGCCTCAGAGCGGAGTATCAGCAAGTTACTCAACTGCAGCGGACATCAGAACGGAGCCCCCCACCCCAAATCCTATCCTCAAGCAGTGTCCACACACACTCTCTTCCAGTAGTGGTAGCTGGTTAAGGAAGTGGAGCAGCAGTCCAGGACCAACTTACACTTGCCTCGCCCAGGAGCATTGCAGCCAACTTTAGCACCCCTGAACTAACTTGCAGGAACATAGATCGTACCCGAGACCTTCCTGTAGACTCTGGGTAATGATATTATTAATAGATCTGTTTAGTGCACCAGCCATAGACACTGAATACTGTAGGGGGTTTTGGTTTGGGGTTTGTGTCTGGCCAGTCAGTCGCGTCTGCTACAGCCCCGTGCGGTTCGAATCGCTTCCCCTTTGGTTCTGACCACCGGACTTATTTACAAGTAGCGATATAGACAAACGAGACCAGTGGTTCGGTGCAAGGAAAACCAATGTTTATTAAAATAGAGAACAATTACTATACAGAGAAAAATCACTATGGATGCAGCACAATTACAGTTAATGGGGGAGGAGAAACGGACACATCGAGGGAAAATGACTAAAATGACACTTTAGCAATTCCCCTTAACTCCCACCCTTTTACACCTATCTAGATTGTCTTGTAATGGGCCAGAAAATTGATGCTCACCAGTTTAGGATGTTGAAACGCCTGCTCCGTGCCCTGTTGCCTGCCAATGTTTTAGGTTTTCACCGCCCCAAAGCAGAGATACCCCAGTAATTCAAACATAACTGCGGGTATCCTACTTCCCTGGACGGGCTCTTCGTCGACGATCCTCTCGCTGGGTTGATGATACGGCAGGGCATCGGAGGCGAGACAGGAGAGAGAGAGAGAGAGAGAGATGGATGGCTTCCCGAGGGACTAGTTATACCCTTCCCGGTAGCCCTTATCTCCCGCCAGATCAGCTCATTTCTTTTGTCTAATCTGGACGTATTGAAACTCATACAAAAGGTACCGATCTGGGCCCATCGACCTGGATGGCCGGTTAATCGGTTTTAAACGCCTCATCAGTGTTTCCCTTTGTCCAACTGGTTTCGTGATGGGTCCATTCCAGTCTTAATGCCCCGTTGATCATTTGTAAACGGTGTCGATGTTCTCTAACGGAGGTCTGAATGCAGCTAAGCTTGTCCCACTACATATTGAATAGGCCTTGCCTGCTCTTGATTGTTTGTGCAAACAGCAAACAACCTTGATGGTTTTTAATCAGAGGCCTGAATGCCACTGGGTTTGCTTCTCATGCATAAATGCAGAAGGTCTGTCTGCATTCGAGTTTCTGGAAAGTTCCTTCTCACAGTCATGAGAATACAAGCTTGTCGGTCCAAACTGAAACATATAGGCTTTGGCCATGAGGCTGACCGCAGCCATCTTGCTGAGCCCTGGATTCCAAACTCAGTCCAACCAGGGCTTCTTTAATAAACCAAAGGTAAATCTTCGGGGGGAGACATGAAATTTGCGAATCCTTTCAATACTAGTTTGTCAGTCACCTCGAGACCAGCAAACTAATGTCAGCATTCGAAAAGTGGCAACTTTTTAAAAAAAATAAACGGAATGTATGAACTCAAACGAGTCAGAATTGGTACAGATTGTGGTCTGATTGCTGTCAATTCACTCAAGCACACAGTTATTACTTCCTGAATACTACTTTTATCGGAGTTAATTTAGTAATGTCACAATAAGCTAAAACTTACTGGAATCTTTATGTAGAATATTAGATGTGGAGGAACATATGGCCATTACACAGAATGCCCAATTTTCCATCCATTAAGTTAAATCAACAGAAGAATCAAGCAGGCAATGTAACGGGCTTGTGATGCACCCAGTATTCTGAGATGTGCTCTGAGCAGGAGCAACAGAGAAAAATTACCCCCACCGTTTACAACATTGGCCCAGTAATTCCTGTCGGGGGCTTGCCGCGCGTGCAAGCCCCTGATGTGCACTTACCCGACGCGCCGACATCTGAAACCTGGCCCGCAGTGGATTTCCTGTAAGTGGCCCGGTTCTGATCTCGGCGCGCTGTGCTAACCTGACCCAGCGGCGTAGTTAGTGCGATGTGCCGGCTGGGATCAGGTGAGCACTGTTCAGCCAATCAGGGGAGGGGAAACTTCATTCATAAGTTTGATAGTAAAGGCTGTCAAACTCATGAAAAGTACGGCACCCCAAAACACTACTTAAACTTTAAATAAAATTTTAAAAAGCATCCCAATAATTAAATTAACTATGAATAACTTTTAAAAAAACTATTTTAAACAATTAATCAAATTTTTGAAAAAAATAAATTTTTAAAAAATAGGGTCTAAAACTAAACTTACCTTACTGTCGGTTCTTTAAAAATAATAAACCTGTGGAAAAAAAAATTCTAAATTGTACTAAAAGACCACTTACCTGTAAAACTAAGTACTTACGTGTGGTTTTTCAATGCGTAAAAACCGGAGCCCTTTACACACGCGCAAATCTGTAAAAATACAGGAAATCCAAGTCGCACGCGCTGCCCAATACCGCGCATGCGTTCAGCCTCTTAACCCCTTGGGTCAGAGGACAGGAAATGCCGGTTTTCAGCGCATGCGCTGTGCATGCTGAAAACCGGCAATTCCTCCTGGCACACGCGTGAGTACCCCGTCCGTACTCACGCGTTGTGACAGGAATTACTGGGCCATTATCGAGCCAAGACTTCTATTGCGTTCATATGACATTTCTCTGTCCAATGTGTTAATGGAGGCATTAATCTACATTTTAAATATGTTGACACTACTGCTAAGATGGTGGACATATGAACAATTATACCTTTGTACAAGTTGCTGGTTGTGGTGGTTGAAGGTCAATCATCTCAGCCTCAGGACATCGCTGCAGGAGTTCCTCAGGGCAGTGTCCTAGGCCCAACCATCTTCAGCTGCTTCATCATTGACCTTCCCTCCATCATAAGGTCAGAAGTGGGGATGTTGGCTGATGATTGCACAGTGTTCAGTTCCATTCGCAACTCCTCAGATAATGCCCACTTGCAGCAAGACCTGAATGACATTCAGGCTTGGGTTGATAACGTTCGCGCCACATAAGTGCCAGGCAATGGCTATCTCCAACAAGCAAGCTTCTAACCACCACCACTTGACATTCAACGGCATTACCAGCACCAAATCCCTCAACATCAACATTCCAGGGGTCACCATTGACCAGAAAATTAACTGGACCAGCCACATAAATACTGTGGCAACAAGAGCAGGTCAGAGGCTAGGTATTCTGCGGCGAGTGTCTCACCTCCTGACTCCCCAAAGACTTTCCACCATCTACAGGGCACAAGTCAGGATTGTGATGGAATACTCTTCACTTGCCTGGATGAGTGCAGCTCAAACAACACTCAAAAAGCTCAACACCATCCAAGACAAAGCAGCCCGCTTGATTGGCACCCCATCCACCACCTTAAACATTCACTCCGTGCACCACCGTGGCTGCAGTGTGTACCATCTACAAGATGCACTGCAGCAACTTGCCAAGGCTTCTTCGGCAGCACCGACCAAACCTGCAACCTCTTCCACCTAGAAGGACAAGAACAGCAGGCGCATGGGAACACCACCACCTCCAAGTTCCCCTCCAAGTCACACACCATCCTGGCTTGGAAATATATCACCGATCCTTTATCATTGCTGGGTCAAAATCCTGGAACTCCCTCCCTAACAGCACCGCGGGAGAACCTTCACCACAAGGACTACAGCGGTTCAAGAAGGCGGTTCACCACCACCTTCTCAAGGGCAACTAGGGATGGGCAATAAATGCCGGCATTGCCAGCGACACCCACATCCCAGGAACTAATTTTAAAAAAGTATCACAAACAGTAATTTCGAAGCTTATATCATTGTTATCATTTTGAAATAATCATTCTCCCTCAGTGCTGGAGCGGGAATACTATTTGCAGCTGGTGACAGCACAAAGTTGAGTTGCACCCTTGTTGTAAATCCACTCTTCCCCCTTCCCGTCCCCTTCATCAACCCCAGGCCCTGGCACTGTGATCTATTCAGTTAGGTCCATGTTGACAGGTACTGTGGAGACTGGATGGAACTTTGAACATCTACAACCCAGTTTTAAGGCAAGTGCGGTAAGTGACTCACAAACAAGCATAGTCACTGCTTCCCTGTGTAGATATTCAGGAGATTTGTTGTGAGATGTTCTATCCATTATACCGCATTACAGGTTCAATCCCCGCACCCCCACCCCAAACTCACCAGCGGTATTTACAATGAGTAAAAATGGGAGTGATTGGGAATTCCTGTTCCAGATTACCGCACTCAACCCACTTGGGCAGCAGCCTATAACTGTCCGTATCTGTAGGCACCAGGGTCGCCAACTCTCCTGGATTGGCCTGGAGTCTCCATGAATTGAAGAAGATTAATCTCTGGGACACTGCTGCCAGCAACCCTGGAGAAAAATCATCAAAGCATTAAAAAGAATGTGTATTTTTTTCCATTTTCTTTGAACACTTGTTTATTAGTTATAAAAATAATGGAGATGGAAAAAAGGCTGCTTGACTGACAGCCAAGAATCATCCAATTGAGTCATGAAGAGTCTGTTTGCTTTCTGTGTCAGATGTGGCTCAGTGGGCAGCACTCTCGCCTCTGAGTCAGAAGGTTGCGAGTTCAAGTTCCACTCCAGTGACTTGACCACAAAATCTAGGCTGACACACCAGTACAGTACTGAGGGAGTGCTGCACTGTCGGAGGTGCGGACTTTCAGATGAGACGCTAAACCGAGGCCCCGTCTGCTCTCTCAGGTGGATGTAAAAGATCCTATGGCCCTAATTCAAAGAAGAGCAGGAAAGTTATCCCCGGTGTCCTGGCCCATACTTACCCCTCAATCAACATCACTAAAACAAATTATCTGGTCATTATCACTTTGCTGTTTGTGGGAGCTTGCTGTGCGCAACTTGGCTGCCGCGTTTTCCACATTACAACAGTGACTACACTTCAAAAGTACTTCATTGGCTGTAAAGCACTTTGGGATGTACGGTGGTCGTGAAAGGCGCTATAGAAATGCAAGTCTTTCTTTTTCCAATGGGTGCAGGAAGGCATTGGGACGTGTGGATGGGCGTGTCTGGTGATCAATGGTGGGGGTGTGGGGGTGGGGCGGAGCAGTTAAAGGCAGGAGCTCAAGGAATATATTCAACCGGACTTGGCAACACTAGTGGTCACCTATTGCAAAATAGCTTCACCTGGTAGGTGGCAATAACATTACCGTCCACAGGCAACGACGGGTCACTAAGCTTTATTTGGCCGTAAAATAGCAGAGAAATGACGCCAATTGAAACATACACATATTCCTTGTTGCCCAAATGATTTAAATATAAACCTCAGAGAGTGTTTAGACATTTTTTTTTTAAATGAACAACTCCCCAGTGAAATAATACAGAGACACTGGGAATGTAGACTGCGGACAAAATGCATTCCTTCTGTGTGACAGCATATCTTAAAGCGGTTCCAACGCTAGGCAGTCGGAGCAAAGCTAAAAATCATCATCCGCTTCTTGCATTTCAAGATGACAGAATTGTAGTTAAACTCCCACTACTTGTCCAAAATGAATAGGCCCCAGTGACCTGGCCTTCACTCCCTTTGAAAGGACGCTTCCATTTGACCACCCATACTAGCAGTGTGTGACAGGCTCTGCTCTTTCTGATCTCTTCGCTGTGTGGCACTATGGGAATCTGGAGGGTTGTATAAACACTTCTAATGGGAAATGACATGGGGGCTGCTGTTTCAGGAAGCTCGGATGAGAAGGATGTCAGTTTAGAGCCCAAAGGGGGATCATACTTAGACTGCTGGAAACACACACCGACACAGAGGCACTCACAGAAATAATATTACAAATTGCATGATAAACATAGACTGTGAATATTATATGTACAAATATAACATTACAAATGCTTTAATAAGATGGTATCAAGGTTGGTTAAGATGTCCTGTATATTAAAATGCTACCAACTTTAGAAGTAATGTGCAATGCTAAAGCAAACCTATATAGGTTTCCGGTCCAGCAATGCCTCAAATTGAAAATTCTCATCCTTGATTTCTAATCCCTCCGTGGCCTCGCCCTTCCCCATCTCTGCAGCCTCTTCCATCCCCACAGCCCTCCGAGATCTCTGCGCTCCTCCAATTCTGGCCTCTAGCGCATCATGGATTTTCATCGCTCCACCCTTGGCGGCGGCGCCTTCAGCTGCCTCGGCCCCAAGGCTCTGGAGATCCCTCCCTAAACCTCTCCGCCTCTGTACCTCCCTCTCCGCCTCTCTACCTCCCTCTCCGCCTCTCTACCTCCCCCTCCGCCTCTCTACCTCCCTCTCCGCCTCTCTACCTCCCTCTCCGCCTCTCTACCTCCCCCTCCGCCTCTCTACCTCCCTCTCTGCCTCTCTACCTCCCTCTCCGCCTCTCTACCTCCCTCTCCGCCTCTCTACCTCCCTCTCCGCCTCTCTACCTCCCTCTCCGCCTCTCTACCTCCCTCTCCTCCTTTAAGACGCTCCACTGTCCGAATATCTCCTTATATGGCTTGGTGTCAAATTGTGTTTGATAATCGCGCCTGTGAAGTTCCTTGGCAAGTTTTACTGCCTTAAACGTGCTATATAAATGCAAGTTGTTGTTGCTGTATAGCCTGGAAGCTGCTGCCAGCAAAGATGTTATACTCTTGTATCACTTTCTCCGCCATTCTAAAGAGGCTAGCGCCTCTGTTCAACTAGCCGGGACAGGGATACCAAACCAGTATGCTAAGCATTCGCACGATAACATCACTTGCAGTATTTCCTAATCTTTCGTATTGCAATTGTTCAGCAGCAGCCAGCATCACTTTGACTCAGTTGGCGACACGCTCACCTTTGAGCCAGATGGTTTGTTGACTTTACACTCTTACACTTTACACAGCGACACTCCAGGATGGCAGCAGATTTTCTAGGTTGACACTTCAGTCCAGTAGTGAGCGAGGGTTGCATTATCTGAGGTGCCGCCTATCAGATGAGATGTCAAACCCAGGCCCTGTCTGGATGTATAAGATCCCACAGCACTATAGAACAATAGAAATTTACAGTGCAGAAGGAGGCCATTCGGCCTACTGTGCTAGCTCTTTGCTAAAGCAATCTAAAACTAATCCCACTTGCCCCCTTCTCTTACTCGGTTTCAAATATTTAGCCAATTTTCTCTGAGAAGATGCTTATCTCAACCACTCCCTGTGGCAAAGCACTTCATGCTCCAGCAACTTTTTGCATAAAGACAGTTCTCTTAACCTCGCCCCATTCATTTATTGACAATTATAAATTGACGTCCCCTCATCCATGACTCCCCAGCCAGAGGAAATGGACTTTTCTTATTAATTCGATCAAAACACTTCATAATTTAAAAAATAAACACTCCATTAAATCTCTTCTTCGCATATTCTGCTGCACTGGAAATAGTCCCAGTATTTCAAATATCTCCACATAACTATAGCTTCCCATTAAGTTAAAGTGAAGGATGGCAGTGCTTGGAATAGAGCCATTTCTCACTTCTGGCTTCCATTGTCTGCAATCACTCTGAAGTAAGATGTTCTAGAGATAAGGGGGGAAAAATTCAGTTGTTTGCGCCTCCTGCTAGTGCCTTAAGAGGGCGCTAATGGGGCGCAAAGCAACTAGCGCCCGGGCGAGGCGATGTTTACGCCGCTCGCAAAATTAACTAGACATTTTGCGGCGGTGCTAAACACTACCGCCACGATCTCCTGCGCCGGCAGATCGTGACATCAGTCGAGTGCGCAACGCCCCGATAGTGCCCCGGACCGGATATTGAGTGGCGCCCCCTGCCTTACCGCCTGCCACGACAGGTTGAGGGGAGCATTTTGCAGTCAGAAAGGGACTGGGGGAGCGCTATTTAAAGGCGACCGCTTCCTGCCTTTTTTTGTTGGTGACATTTTTGCACCACACATTCTGAGAGAGAGAGAGACTTCTGGAGAGATTCAACACTGTGTGAAGGAGTTTTGGGTACTGAGCAGCACTTTGCAGGTTTATTTTGATTTGCCCTTCCTTGCTTCGCCAGCGCTCTGAGGTAGCGCCTCGCTCATCGGCCTTTGTGCCTTAAGACAGGTGTGAAGCGCCTGATTTAGCGCTCCAATCACCTCCAGGGGCGATAAAAGCCAAGTTTGCTGTCGGAGGCGATAATTAGCGCCAGGTGCACGGCCGATAATGGCGCCCCAAACGGGGCGATACTGAATTTTCCCCCCAAGATGTGCAATAAAGCACCTTCTACTCTGCTTACCTCCAAAGAGCACTGGTTTGATACTTCACGTGAGACATCTTGTGGCCTTTCTGAATGAGGCTCCCAATTTGTATCAAATGGTGGACAGGTTTGTGTTGTGGGCCTGCACTCATTTTGCATTCTATAAACGCAAAAGGCATCAAGGGGTATGGGGAGAGAGCGGGAATATGGTATTGAGATAGAGGATCAGCCATGATCATACTGAATGGCAGAACAGGCTCGAAGGGCCGAATGGCCTACTCCTGCTCCTATTTTTTTTCTATGTTTCTATTCCATACATAAGCAGGGAATGGGAATAGGAAATTCAGACCACCGAGCCCATTCTTTCCACAGACCATGCACACGTCATTTAAGGGGCAATTTTAACCCTACTTGCTCAGCAGAAACCTGGCGAGTGGGCAGTTAAAATCGCCTTGGCTCTTACCTGTCCGAAAGCCGCCAGGATCGCAACATCTGCAATTTTAACCTGCTCTCCTGAGCAGGCAGCGAGGACACACGCCCGGAGCCAACAGGGTCCTACTTTACACATGCATGCTGTGGCCCGATGACATCATTGAGACCCGACTGTAATTTTAACTCAGGCCTGAGCGGGGAATCTGCCTGGAGTTAAAATCAGGGTCCCTCTGACCTTACCCAACCCATTTAATTTCTGCAGGGTTATCTTTATCCCCCAAAGATGAATTAAACAATATTTTAGAATATCTGTTTATCTTATAGTTCTTCTTATAGATGCTGAGAGGTTGTTTCCCCTGGCTGGAGTGTCCAGAACTAGGAGGCATAGGGGTCGATTTTAACTCGGGTGCGGGGAATTGTCGGGTTCCCCGAATTTGGTGTTTCCCACACGAATCTAAATGGGTGTGTGAGATTGATGCAATTTTAACTCAATTGGCCAATTGATTTCCAACGCGTGGGAACCCATGGCAAATGAGTATTTCCAGTCAGAAAGTCGCATAATATGACGTCATTATTGCTGCTGCATTTAGGGTCTGCAACAAGCCTTGCTTCTTCTGCAGGCTGCCAACCTTTTGGCATTTGCTGATACACTGAGCTGGAAGCAGAATGGCAAGGGAAAGACCGAGGTCTGCACCCCGTTTTGACGACGCTGCCCTGCAGGCTTTCGTGGAGGGAGCAAGAGCTCACAAGGAGGTGCTTTTCCCTTCATCAGGGAGGAAGATGCCTCCCCAGCAGATAAAGGCTGCGTGGCTGCAAGTGGCAGTGGAGGTCAACTCCTTATCGGCTACCCGCAGAACCTGGATACAGTGCAGGAAGAGATTTCATGACCTTCAGCACACTGGAAAAGTGAGTATGAAGTTCCCATCACTCTCAATCTGATCTCCATTGCCTCTCCTCACCAGCACTCAGCTTTAGCAATCTCTTCCTCCACATCCCACTTGACACTGACATCCATGCACTCTTACCCATTCCCTCTCTCTATGCTCACATTCACCTAACTATTCGACTATGCAGCCCTCACACTCCCTATCACTCTGATGCTATGAAAACAACTGACAACACACAGGGAGGGCCCTTGGTCTTGCCACCTCATTCCATCTTTGTCTCCTTCTAAGCATCTATGCTATGGATTCTCTACACTCATGCCTTCATTCTCCCTCAACCTCCACTTGTCTCCCTCATTGCAGGAAAGAGAGCTCACAATAAAACAGAATGAGCGAGGACAGGAGGAGGGCCATCATCAGTAGCCCACCTCACACCCTGGGAGGAGGCGGGCCTGGAGATCGTAGGACTGGAGGATGAGACGCAAGTGGGGGACGGACAGACAGGTGACAGCAAGCTGGTGAGAGAATAGTTTTCCATCTCTCTCATTGACATTGCATGAGTCGCTGATAATGATTCTGAAGCTATAACAGATCATCTGCAATATGCAATGTACATGTAACCTTGACCTCACATCTCTAACTCTTTCCTTTACTCCCCCACAGGATCATCGAGAGCCCCCGTCCCCGCTGTCCAGGAGGAAGAGCCTGAGCTTCCAGACTCCTCAGAGGAATCTGCAACCTCTGAGGGCGCAGCGTCAGCAGAATTCAGTGCACCCAGCACCAGCGCAGACACTCACACCTCGGTGGGACCTTTGGGACATAGAGTAGTGTTGTCACCTGGTGTATCACAGCTCACAAGTGAGCATCAGCAGATTGTGGAGACAGGGACAGCAGTGGAGAGTGCTAGTTGGAGGGCGCAGGACTCTGCCAGCTCGGCTCAGCTGCATGTCGACCCTCTGCCTCTGGGTCCATCCATAAGATCAGCGGGGCTGGAACTCCAGGAACAGATGCAGGAGTCTCTGGCAGGTTTTATCTCCAGAGTCGATGTGAGTGTGGAGCGAATGGAGGAGTCCATAGCGAACATGAGCAGAGCCTTTGTGGAGTCATTGGCGCATGAACACATCACCATGGAAAGGATGGCAACCTCCGTGGAGGAGATAAGTCGCCAGGGTATGGAAGACATGGTGAGTGTTCATAATAGAATGACATCTCTTGAGGAGCGATGGGCATCTATTGAACAGAGAAACCAGACCTTCATGGAAGTTCTTCTGAGTAGGACTGCCAGTGCAGATACGGGTCCCCATGGCCCCCTGATGTGCAGCAAGGTGCTCTCAAGCCACTTCCAAGCGCTGGCCCCTTCTGGCCTGTGCAGCTTCAGGTGGGTGAGCAGCAGCCTGGCGCTCCTGTTGCTGCTGCTGTTATTCCTGGTTTTGCTGGTGCCGCGGCTGGTGTTCGAGCTCATCTAATGCCCAGAAGGGAAGGAAATAAATGGCTCCCATGTTTCTGGTATATGCCTCCGTTGAGGAAGCGCTGAGTGAAGGTGGCGAGCAGGGTTTCCCAGGAGGTCACACTGGAGATGTGTGTGAGGCTCCAACCTTCCACGGGTGTGGTTAAGCCTGGTAAAAGTTGCCCCAGGCCTGAAACAACAAAGTCCTGCCACCTGCAAATGACAACAGATCAAATCTCCTCTTTAATGGTTGACCTGCAGCTGATAGTCAGCAAGCCAATAGTGCTCATGCCAGGTTTAACAGGCGTGATCCCCACCAGGCGTGATTTACGTGGGAAAAGGGTTAAAATGCAAGGGCCTGTTAAAATGGGATTATAAAGGCCAATTATTGCTGATTAAGGGCCTTAAAGACCAGTCCCGCCTGTTGGAGGCGGGACTGATTCAGGACCATCAGACAAGCCTGGGTTAAAATGGCTCGGGGTCGGGAACCAGGCGGAGGGGGGTCCCGACCTCCAGTTTTTGCGATTTTAACCCCCCACATGCCTCAAAGCCCGCCTCACGGCTGAGTTAAAATCGTCCCCATAGTCTCAGGATGAGGGGTCGTCCATTTAAGACTGAGATGAGGAGGAATCTCTTCACTCAGAGGGTTGTGAATCTTTGGAATTCTCTGCCCCAGAGGGCTGTGCATGCTGAGTCTTTGAGTATATTCAAGGCTGAGATCGATAGATTTTCGGACTCATGGGGAATCAAGCGATATGGAGATCGGGCGGGAAAGTGGAGTTGAGGTCGAAGATTAGCCATGATCTTATTGAATGGCGGAGCAGGCTCAAGGGGCCGTATGCCCGACTCCTGCTCCTAATTCTTATGTTCTTAAACAGTCTTGACTAATTTCCTTCTGAGATTGATAGATTTTTAGACACTAAGGGCAGGATTTTCATTGGGCCGTTGAGGCGGGATTGGAGGCATGTGGGGGGTTAAAATCCAGAAATCGGGGGGCACGAACCCATCCCGCCTCCAACCCGCCTCCATGCCAGTTTCAAAGGAGGCGGGTACCCGACCCGCACTGGGACCCGCCTCCCCGAGGTGGGAAGGCGGTTAGTGTCAATTAACTGCCTGTTAACAGATAGTTAACAGGCAGTTTTTAGCCTAATCCCTATTTTCTTTCTTGAAGTGTGGGATTCCTGATGGCTCCAAACCACGCCAAGTTAGTGAGGTGGGCCGTCGGGCTGAAGGACTTGGAGGGGTCGAGATGTCAGTGTTCAGGTGAGTGATGGGTGCATGAGTGCAGAGGTACGTGTGTTTGGTGTGTTTAAAGTGTTTAAAGAAGTTTTGCTTACCTTTACAGCCTTCCTTCCTTCAGGTCTCGGGAGTCCCTCATCTCACCGGCACAGAAAGCAGAATGGCCGCGATCTGTCAAAATCTGCAGCCTCTGCTTTCTGTTCTGGGGAGATCTCTAAATCATCCTGAGTGGAAGGAATTAACTTGGAGTACAGATTGTCAGTGTTTGACAGCTTCAAACAGCTGTGAAACACTGATATTTCATCTGTCAAAAGGTCTTGACAGATGAAATATCAATCTGTGACGTCACCTGTTGCCGGGTGGCCCTTAATTGGCCTGCTGAGCCCACTGGGCGGGCTCAACAAGGTCAATCAAGTCTAAATCGCGTGGGTTGGCCACAACTCGATGGAGGCGGGACTACAACCCCGAAAGTTGTAGTCCCGCCTCCTACCCGCCTCCTCAATGAAAATCCAGCCCTAAGTCCCCGATATTGACGGGTGGATTTTCCGAGCGAGCGGGGGGCAGAGTTTCGGTCGGGATCCGGATTTCCCCGCATACTGTGGAGTTTTAACTACACAGCGTGCGTATTTTTTTTGACAGCATCCGCACCCGGAAGTCAGCCTGATTGGTAGGCTTGGCTTCCAGTTGGGCGGGGGAGTACTGCAGGTAGGGAGCCTGCGGCAGCTAATGGGAGCATGGGGTGGGTCCGAGCCCCGATCCTAGAGAAGCAGGTAAGCTTGGGGGGGGCCGGGGTGGGGAACACCCCCACCACGCAGCTCACTGGCCCGGTGTAAATATTCCCGGGGCCTCAAAATCATGGCCGCCTCTTCAGCGTTGAACGCGGGCGACTGGCTGGTCACCCAAAGGTCAAAATCAACCCCAATGTCTTCCTTCATTTGCATTTATCTTTGTGATAACCATTCAGCTCTTCACCCAGAGAGTGGTGAACCTGTGGAATTCTCTACCACAGAAGGCAGTTGAAGCCAAATTATTAAATATATTCAAGAAGGAGTTAGATATATTTCTTAAGGCTAAAGGGATCAAGGGATATGGGGAGAAAGCAGGGACAGGGTACTGAATTTGGATGATCAGCCATGATCTCATTAAATGGCAGAGCAGGCTTGAGGGGCCGAATGGCCTACTGCTCCTATCTTCTATGTTTCTATGTTTCAATATCTTCCTCTTTTCAATGTGGCTCAGAAAAGCAAAGATGACAGAGGAAAGAATTCCACTCTTTGCTGTTTGTCGCAAAATCCGCACTCTGCTTTTTAACCACAGTTCCAATGTTGCTAGCCGATAGAACAGAGGAAATCTTACCCTCTCCCCAATAAGTTCCAGCTAAATTTTCATGCAAAACATTTTGTAAACCTCTTCAGCTTTGAAATTAATCTTGAATATAAAGCTTAGGAGGGCTTATTGCTTTTGTATAAACTTCATTTGTTTGCTTTTTCAAGAGAGGCGCTGGCCCATTTAAGATATGTTAATATTCAAGGCACACGTTTGCAAACACAAAAATAAATCTCACTAAAACATATTATCCCATTTTAGGCACATCACGTCAGCACGAGGAAAAAGCCATTTTGTTTTCCTGGTTCCGCTCCTTTCCCAAAATCAAACACTGTGAAACACTTCGTTAGCAACACAGCTCCCCTGTACAGCCCTGTCAATACACGCTAGCCAGCCGCAACAATCAGCTGAAACGTTTTCTTTCATATTGCTTTACAAGTTTGATATGTTGATGGGGTTAGATGAACTCGGGTGGGAGGAGGCTCGTTTGAAGCATAAACCTGTTGGGCCGAATGGCCTGTTTCTGTGCTGTAAATGCTTTGTAATAATTTGAAATCATTGGATCCCAGTTGGGAATGGGACTATTTTAGCATGCCACTTTTCCACAAACGTTTTAGAACATTAATACTAAAGACATTGTAAACCATACACTGTCAATCCAGGACCAGAGTTATTGTATCATCAGTGGCATAACATTTTGATCAAGGTCACTCCTCAACAGTCCCAGCACAAGATACCTACGGGAGTGCAGGATTGGACAATCAATCTCAGACTGTATCCGTAACACCACAAATGCCAGACTTCCAACGGTATTGGGTACAGTATCCCATTTTACAACAACTTACATTTATACAGCGCCTTGAACATAGTAAAACATCCCAAGGTGCTTCGCAGGCGTGTTATCAGACGCAAAAAAAATTGACACTGAGCCAAAGGAGGGGACATTAGGACGGGTGACCAAAAGCTTGGCCAAAGAGGCAGGTTTTAAAGGAGAATCTTAAAGGAGAAGAGAGAGGCGGAGAGGTGGAGAGGTTGACAGGTTGAGGGAGGTAATTCCAGAGTTTAGTGCCTTGAATGCTGAAGGCACAGCTGCCAACAGTGGGGCTAATACAATTAGCTGGAGCCATAACATGGGCTGGAAGTATCTGATCATTTTAAATTACACGTGGATGATCTTATCGAAATTTATTCCTGGATTGAGTATATTTGGCTTCATTTTTTTTTTCCTGTGGTGGTTCCCTCTTTGCCTGATCATTGATAACCAATTGACTCATATTAAAGGGGACCGTCACTTTCTTTGTGGGAATGAAGTGAGTATTTTGAATGCATATTCCTTCTCCCCCTCCATACAGTTTACTAGACATGATATTCACCTTTATGTATTTCTTAGCTGTGAAGTGGAATCACAAATCATTCAGCGGCGCTCTGCTAGGTTGGACTTCACAGCTGGAGAGAGCCATTTCCATGCAGCAGCCTCATGTCCCAGATAACACTGCCTTTGGAGCTCATGAGTCAGTGGATGGGGAAGCCTGCAGATCTGTGCTCCTACAGTGTAAGGTACTTACCTGTTGGATCCAAGCACTTAACGTCAACAGAGTGGTTATTGTCTATCTGAGGAACCAAACATGAGGAGGATTGCCGGTGAATGGTAGACTTTGCGATGGTTATGGGGAATAAGTACCTTTGTCTGAGCTGTGCTGGGGGGTGTAAGTAGTACATATTGACAGTAGTTCAAGATATTAAGGGGAACAGATAGGGTAGATAGAGAGAAACTATTTCCGCTGGTTGGGGATTCTAGGACTAGGAGGCATAGTCTAAAAATTTGAGCCAGACCTTTCAGGAGTGAAATTAGGAAACACTTCTACACACAAAGAGTGGTAGAAGTTTGGAACTCTCTTCCGCAAATGGCAGTAGATGCTAGATCAATTGTTAATTTTAAATCTGAGATTGATGGTTTTTTTAACCAAAGGTATTAAGGGATATGGGCCAAAGGCGGGTATAGGGAGTTAGGTCACAGATCAGCCATGATCTCACTGAATGGAGAAACAGGGGCGAAATGGCCTACTCCTGTTCCTATGTAGTTCCCCCAAAAGATGATGTTCCTGTTCAAGCAAGACGATTTCAAAATGAATAAATTAACACGGCTCTGTTTGTAAATGTACTGCTCGTACAGAAATTTACACATCCAGATGTGGCAAAGTTTGATCCCTGGTCTATAATGAGTTATCTCATTTCAGCGGGAATAGCAATTGGAGTGGCACAGTTAACCTCCGGGCCCCAGAGCTAGGCACGGGACATGGTTCCAGATACTGATTGCTGTCCGGTCCCTGTGGCTGGAATGTACACCAGTGTGGATGTTGGGCAAGAACAAGGCTGTGACATTTCCCAAGAGTCCAATAGTCTGCCAACAATAAAGGGGCGATTTTAATTCCCGGCAGGTATGTCTCCAGAAGAGGCCGGCAATCCCACACAGGAGCCGTCGACAGAGGCCTGGCAGATTTTAACTGCTGGGCATCATTTGACTGGCAATTGTCGCTACTCATCCATTTCAGGTGGAGAGCACAGAAACATAGAAGATAGGAGCAGGAGTGTTAAGTCTGTGTGTTATAGTGAGAATTACTACACAGACCACAACTTTAACAGGTTTTTACTAGTCGAGGGTCAGGGCGGAACTGCCCAATAAATCATTACACAGCACTTATATACCGGTGTGGTCACCACCGGTATTACAGTATACAGCAGCCAAGATAAAGTAGTGCAACCCTTAAAATAGTTCTCTTAAAGGTGGAACGGTTACATACACTACAATCCTCCCTTTTTAGCTTAACAGTATATATTCCTCATTAAACATAACATCATAACATATATACACAACTTCATGTAAACACAGTTCACAGATTCAGTCTCTCTGGAGGCTTCCTGACTCGGTCCGGATAACGCCTCGGTGGTGTAGTAGTTTTCGATGGTGTAGTAGGTTCTTTTGGCAAGGTCGATTCGGCTTGAATGCCAGCGTCGGGTTCATCTGATTCCAGTATTACCGGATCGGAGGTAGATACTATGGGTATCTCTGCTTCATCATTAGGCATATAGAGTTGTGGAGTAGGTTGGCCCTTTTCGGATGACTCTATGATCTGGTCAACATGGCGCCTTATTATGCTTTCACCAATGTCCACGGTATACATCAGCGGTCCTAGTCGTGTGCAAATAGTTCCAGGCTGCCATTTCTCGGTACGGTAGTCCCGGGCCAAAACTTGTTGACCTATCTGGAAGGTTCTAGTTGGCCTTTCATTCATGCCTTGAAATTGCCAGTTCTCTACGTCCCTTCTGATGTTTGGCTTGATCAAATCCAGCCGGCATCTTAGTCTTCTATTGAAAAACATCATGGCGGGAGTTTGGTTTGTGACCGCATGTGTTGCATTCCTGTACGCCAACAAGAAGTTATCTACCTTATGTTGTAGATTTATGTCTTCATTACCCATGGCCTTTATGGCCTTCTTGAAGGTCTGGACAAACCTTTCAGCTAATCCATTGGTGGCGGGATGGTATGGGGCGGACGTGTAGTGCTTAACCCCATTGTTTTTTAAGAACATCCTGAATTCTTCGGACACAAATTGCGGTCCATTATCAGAACAGATCTGTTCCCGCAGCCCATTCCTGGCAAATATGGTCCTTAATACTGTGATGGTTTTTTCCGTGGTGGTGGAAGACATCTTTTTTACCTCCAGCCACTTGGAGTGTGCATCCACCGCGATTAAGAACATTGAGTCCATAAATGGACCAGCAAAGTCGATATGTACCCTTTGCCATGGAGATGAGGGCCACTCCCATGGATGTAGAGGGGCTTGTGGTGGGGCGTTTTGGACCTTCTGGCATCCTAGACAGCTCTTGGTCATTTCTTCGATGTCTCCATCGATACCTGGCCACCACACAAACGCTCTGGCTAGGTTCTTCATTTTCACTCCACCCAGATGCCCCTCGTGAAGCTCCTTTAGCACATTATGCTGAAGTTTGGGTGGAATCACCACTCTGGATCCACACATCAAGGTTCCTCGGCACACTGACAGCTGTTCTCTTCTTTGCGAGAATGCTGGCAACAGTGGCTCGCGATGTGCTGGCCATCCCTTCACCGTGAAATCGTAGACTCGTGAGAGAGTCGGGTCATTTCTCGTTTCCTTTTCAATGGTAGAATTTGTTACTGGTAGACATTCCACTATGGTTGAGTGGAACATCTCCACTGGGTCCACTGTAGGCGCCTCTTCTACCATTGGCAATGGTAGGCGCGATAAACCGTCAGCATTCCCATGCTGTTTTGATCCTTTGTATTCTATGTCATATTGGTGTGCCCCTAGGAAAAGGGACCACCTCTGTAGCCTTTGCGCTGTCATAATGGAAACGCCCTTTTTAGGGTTGAATATGGATACCAACGGCTGGTGGTCTGTCAGCAGTGTAAACTTCTTGCCCTGCAGGTAATGATTGAACTTCTTTACTCCCCACACAAGGCTGAGAGCCTCCCTATCTATCTGAGCATAGTTGCGCTCAGCGGAGGTCAATGATCTGGATGCAAATGCGACTGGCCTTTCCGAGCCATTTGGCAACTTGTGTGAGAGTACTGCTCCAATACCATAAGGGGAAGCATCACAAGCTAGACGAATAGGTAGCGTTGGGTTGAAGTGAGCCAACACTTCCTCTGAGGTGATCAATGCCTTGCTTTTGCGAAAGGCCTTCTTACAGTCCTCACTCCACTTCCATGGTACTTCTTTCTGCAACAGAGCATTCAGCGGGTGCAGCACCGTGGATAGATTTGGCAGAAACTTATGGTAATAGTTAATCAACCCTAGGAACGACCTCAACTGGGATACATTTTCCGGAGCGGGAGCCTTCACAACAGCTTCGATCTTGTCAGGTGACTTGTGCAGCCCCTCCTGGTCAATGACATGACCACAGTACGAGATCCGTTTCTGAAAGAACTCACATTTCTGGCGATTAACTCGAAGGCCATATTCCTTCAACCTGGTGAGCACCAGTTTCAAATTTGCAAGGTGTTCCTCATCGTCCTCTCCTGTAATCAGGATATCGTCCAAGTAACATTGAGTGCTTGGAATTCCCTGTAATACCTGCTCCGTGGCCCTCTGCCAAATTGCTGGAGCCGAAGCCACTCCAAAAACCAGTCTATTATATCGATACAAGCCTCTGTGCGTGTTGATTGTGAGATACTGGCGCGACTCTTCCTCAACTTCCATCTGTAAGTACGCTTGCGCCAGGTCTATCTTGGTGAAGTGTTTCCCGCCAGACAATGAAGCAAAGAGATCCTCAATCCGCGGAAGCGGATATTGCACCGTGTGAAGCACCGGATTAACTGTGATCTTGAAGTCTCCACAGATGCGGACCTTCCCCGGTTCCCCTGGCTTGTTACTCGATGAACGCTTCATGACGGGAACAATGGGCGTGGCCCACTCACTCCAGTCCACCTTAGACAGTACTCCTGAATGTTCAAGCCCTTCCAGCTCAGCTTCCACAGCAGGTCGTATCGCATAAGGTACCGGTCTGGCTTTGAAAAATTTTGGGTTTGCATGTTCTGCAATCTTGATTTTTGCCTTAATTCCTCTCAGTGTTCCCAGTCCCTGTTGGAACACCTCTTTAGCCTCATCCAATATTCTGGACAATCATTCAGGTTTGACATCTTTCTTTCCGGAATCTACCGTTATTGCTTTTAGGGAGTGCCAGTCCATATTTATTTTCCTGATCCACTCCCGTCCCAGAAGTGGTGGACCTCCCTCAGGTAGTACATATATGTCCATTCCTTGGTGTTCTTTGCCCTTGTGTATCACTTTGACTTTTATCTTTCCAATGGGGTATACTTTTTGCCCCGTGTAGGTCTGCAATACTATCTCCGTATCCCGTAGGGGAATATGTGTGAATAACCTTTTGTAATCTTGCTTATTCATGACCGTCAACGCCGATCCGGTGTCCAATTTCATCTTCACTTGGACTCCTGCTATCTGCAGTGTGACCCAGATAGTTTGTCGGTCAGCTTCCTTACTCACATTGTGAATTCTCAGACTACCCAGTTCCTTGCTGTTGGAGTCTGAATCCGAATTCTGTTCATCCGAACTCTTCTCAGCCACCTTATGTACCTTTCTGCACTTTTCCTGCGGTGACTTTTTGTTGCTCGTCTTCTTTCCTGACCGGCATACATTAGCTATGTGACCAAGCTTGCCACATTTTCTACATTCCTGGTTTTTAAACCAGCATTGGTTCTGATCATGTGTTGTCTTTCCACAACGATAACATTTCGTTGTACCCAAAGCCATTTGATCTACGCTGAGTACCGCTGCCTTCAGCTGCATTTCCGCAGTGCCTCTCGCTGCGGCTTCGTGCGATGCTGCAATAGTGACAGCCTTATCCAGTGTAAGATCATTCTCTTCAAGCAGCCGCTTTTGTGTTCCTTCTTTCGACAATCCACACACGAATTTGTCTCTCAGTGCCTCTGTCAGGCTTTCCCCAAACTGACAGTATTTCGCTAGCTTACGCAGTTCAATCAAATACTCCGCGTTGCTTTCCTCTTTCAGTTGCGTTCTCGCATAAAATTTAAATCGTTCCGCTAACATCAGCGGTGTGGGGTTCAAACGATTTTTCAGAACAGCAACAATTTTAGCAAAAGTCTGATCCGCCGGTTTAGCTGGTGATAGAAGATGCTTCAATAGCCCGTATGTCTTTGCACCCATTGAGTTTAGTAAGGTTAGTGCTTTATCTTCATCTGATATTTTATTTGCCTTACAATATATCTCTATGCGTTCTACATACGTGGCCCAATCTTCAACATCGGGATCGAAATCGTTGATGTTACCACGCTTAGGCATCCTTGCAATCTCCTTGAGAAAGAAAAAGAAATTTTTCTTTAACATTTTTTTTCAAAATGGCGGTTTCCCGCGCTTGTCTTCTTCCCCGCCTACGAAGATGGCGGCTTCCCGCATTTGCCTTTCTCCCCCGCTGGCTGTAATGGCGATTGCCGTATTGCTGTGTTCACCCTCCCCAGTGGTTTTCAAATCGTGCCTCCCAGCCCCTCTCGCAGTCCGGTCCTTTCCCCCCCGGCTGCGGCTGAGTCCTCCGCGGTTTTTAAAAAAAAATTCTCCGTGCCTTACGCTGTCCCGGTCGCTGCGCCTCGCGGCCTCGGTAGCTGCCCGGCCTTTCTCACCGGTCGCGGTCGAGCTCTCTCTCGACGCTGTTGCGTCTCCCAGCCCGCTTGCAGCCCAGTCTTTTACACCGGCTGCGTTTGCCTTACGCTGCCCCAGTCTCTGCGCCTCTGGCCCCGACTTTTCACCGCGGCTCCCGTGCCTACGCTGCCCCAGTCTCAGCGCCTCTGGCCCCGACTTCTGTCCGGCTCTTTTCCGCGGCCGTGGTCGAATTCTCCGCCCTTATATCCTCCGTTTTTCCCTCCCCTACTTCACAGCCAACGTGGCCGACTTGCTGCTCGTCGCTGATCGGCTTACCCACCACCGTGATAGAAGGGATGATCACTGCCTGTTGCTGATGGAAGGCTTCGTGTCAGAATTCTTCCATTGCTCTGCAGACCCGAGTCTTCTCTCAGCAGAATGATGAGGGCGGATGCCTCCTCTCGACGCCCGTTAAACTGCCTTGGATATATCTCTGCCGCAGGGTAAGATCGTACTCGTCGCCATTGTTAAGTCTGTGTGTTATAGTGAGAATTACTACACAGACCACAAGAGTAAACTTTAACAGGTTTTTACTAGTCGAGGGTCAGGGCGGAACTGCCCAATAAATCATTACACAGCACTTATATACTAGTGTGGTCACCACCGGTATTACAGTATAGAGCAGCCAAGATAAAGTAGTGCAACCCTTAAAATAGTTCTCTTAAAGGTGGAACGGTTACATACACTACAAGGAGTAGGCCATTTGGTCCCTCGAGCCTGTTCTGTTATTTAATGAGATCATGGCTGATCATCCAAATTCAGTAACCTGTCCCTGCTTTCTCCCCAAATCCCTTGATCCCTTTAGTCTTAAGAAATATATCTAACTCCTTCTTGAATATATTTAATGAATTGGCCTCAACAGCCTTCTGTGGTAGAGAATTCCACAGGTTCACCACTCTCTGGGTGAAGAAATTCATCCTCATCTCAGTCCTAAATGGCTTACCCCTTATCCTTAGACTGTGACCCCTGGTTCTGGACTCCCCCGCCATCGGGAACTGCCTTCCTGCATCTAGTCTGTTAGAATTTTATAAGTTTCAATGAGATCCCCTCTCATTCTTCTAAACTCTAGCGAATACAAGCCCAATCAACCCAATCTCTCTTCATACGTCATTCCTGCCATCCCAGGTATCAGTCCAGTGAATCTTCGCTGCACTCCCTCCATGGCAAGAACATTCTTCCTCAGATAAGATGACCAAAACTGCACACAATACTCAAGGTGTGGTCTCACCAAGGCCCTGTACAACTGCAGCAAGACATCCTTGCTCCTGTACTCGAATCCTCTCGCTACGAAGGCCAACATACCATTTGCCTTCTTAACCACCTGCTGCACCTGCATGCTTACCTTCAGCGACTGGTGCACAAGGACACCCAGGTCTCGTTGCACTTCCCCTTTTCCCAATCTATTGCCGTTCAGATAATAATCTGCTTTCCTATTTTTGCCACCAAAGTGGATAACCCCGCATTTATCCACATTATACTGCATCTGCCATGCATCTGCCCAATCACCCAACCTGTCCAAATCATACTGGAGTTTCTCTGCATCCTCCTCACAGCACACATGCCCACCCAGCTTTGTGTCATCTGCAAACTTGGAGATATTACATCTAGTTCCCTCGTCTAGATCATTAATATATATTGTGAATAACTGGGGTCCGAGCACCGATCCCTGCGGTATCCCACTAGTTACTGCCTGCCACTCGGAAAAAGACCCATTTACTCCAACTCTTTGCTTCCTGCCTGCCAACCAGTTCTCTATCCAAGTCAGTACCTTACACCCAATCCCATGTGCTTTAACTTTACATGCTAATCTCTTATGCGGGACCTTATCGAAAGCCTTCTGAAAGTCCAAATACACCACATCCACTGGTTCTCCCTTATCTATTCTACCAGTTACATCCTCAAAAAATTCCAGTAGATTATCACAGAAATCACAGAAACCCCACAGTGCAGATAGAGGCCATTTCGGCCCATCGAGCCTGCACTGACACATATCCCACCCGATCCCCGTAATCCCTACACCAACACATATCCCACCCTATCCCTGTAACCCCACGTATTTAATCCCCCTAACACTAAGGGTCAATTTATCATAGCCAATCAACCTAACCCGCACATCTTTGGACTGTGGGAGGAAACCGGAGCACCCGGAGGAAACCCACGCAAACACAGGGAGAATGTGCAAACTCCACACAGACAGTCACCCGAGGCCGGATTCGAACCCGGGTTCCTGGTGCTGTGAGGCAACAGTGCTAACCACTATGCCAATCAAGCATGATTTACCTTTTGTAAATCCCTGTTGACTTTGTCCGATCCTGTCACTGTTTTCCAAGTGCTCTGCTATTACATCTTATATAATGGACTCCAGCATTTTCCCCACTACCGATGTCAGGCTTACCAGTCTATAATTCCCCGTTTTCTCTCTACCACCTTTTTTAAATAGTGGGGTTACATTAGCTACCCTCCAATCCATGGGTACTGTTCCAGAGTCTATCGAATTTAGGACTCAGCAGCGCCTGGCTGGCGAAGGGGTAAGGGAGTTGGGGGGGCAATGAAGATCGGGTGGTCTGGTGTTTGCCCGCTGGTGCCAAGAAAATGCTGCTGATGGCAAAGTAATTGTGAGGGGGGCGCGGGTGGGGGAGTAGTGCATTGTGATGGTCTTGTGGCTGGGGAGGGGGAGAAAGGGGGGCCGGGTGTAGCCCAGGGTAGCAGACGTCCGGACTGACCTTGAGAGGCCGGAGGAGATCGCCGCACAGCTCGCCTGCCACATTTAAATGAGGCCGGGGCCTCAAAAATCAGGCGGGCATTCCGTCGGTCAGGTCTCCCAAAAGTCAAAAATCAACCCTATAATTTCTGTGGCGGATGAGCAATATATAGGGCTGGATTTTGCCAGCTGAGGCGGGTTCGCGGCAGGAGAGGTAGTTGGCGGGTTCCAGTCCCGCTCCCGGCTGCATCCGCTCTGCGCAAACAATTTTCCGTTGATTTGGCTCGTTAAGCCCGCCGTGCATGTTGCCCGGCCCAATCACTGGGTGCGGGTCTGCTGAGCTCCTCTGATGACGCGTTTGCTGCCGGTGTATTTAAGGGGGCCATGTCCCCATTTGCTCTCACTTCTACTTCCACACTCCTGAGTGCGGCTTGATAGCAAAATGAGTGCACAGAGACAGAGGGCTGCGCCACGCTCCAACGATGACTCCCTCCATGTTCTTGTGGAGGGAGTCGGAGGACGCAGGGAGACTCTGTTCCCTGGGGATGGAAGGAGATGACCTCCTCACCAGACCAAGGCAGCCTGGTTGCAAATAGCTGAGGAGGTGAATGCAAGGTCTGTGTTTGTTCGCACTTGGGTGCAATGTAGGAAGAGGTTTAAGGATCTCCTGCGTTCAGGAAAAGTGAGTATAAAAGCACACTTACCTTAATTCTGCTGTGTCTGTCATCACATCCCCATCACTCTGCATTGCCAACCCTACTCCTGCACATCCTAACTCACCCCAACATCCCTTGCACCATCACCCATCCATCTCTCCCTATGGACAGAATGATATCCCCATCTTACTCTGCACACCTCACACTCACTCTCAACATTATGCAATGACAACAACTAACAACTCAAAAGGAGGCAACTTGGCATTGGCACCCCACTCCATCATAGTCTCCCTCTAAACATCTATCCTATCCATCCTTTACACTCATTCCATCACTCTCACTAAAACTGCACTTCTTTCCCACATTGCAGGAAAAGAAAGCCCACAATAAGAGGGAGAGAACAGGAGGAGGACCGCCATCGCTGGCTGAGCTCAACAATGCTGAGGAGGCAGCTCTGGACATTACAGGAGTTGTTGACCAGCCTGAAGTGGGGGACGGAGAGAGGGGCTCATTAGAACAACATGGTAACAGAATTATTTTCCAGACATCTTATTTTGCATTCATGAGTGACTCGATTAGGATCTGATGTCAATAAAAATTGAATGCTCATCATGTGCATAATGGGATGTGTCTGCAATCTACATATCACTTGTTTAACTCATGCCTTTACTCTCCTACAGGACCATCAAGAGCCCGGCCCATCACTGTCCAGGAGGAAGAGCAGCAGCACTCCTCAGAAGATGCTCCAGCCTCTGAGGGAGCAGCGTCAGCAGCAATGAGCGCACCCAGCACCAGTGCAGAGATGCACACCTCGGTGGGTCCAATGTGAGATAGAGTAGTGTTGTCACCTGGTGTATCACAAGTTACAAGTGAGCAAGACAAGTGGTGGAGACAGGGACAGCAGTGGAGACTCCTCGTCGGAGGCCGCAGGAGTCTCCTAGCTCTGCTGAGCTGCATGCAGACGCTGAGCCTCGGGGGCCATCCAGGACGAGGGCGATCCTGGAGCTTCAGGAACAAGTTCAGGAGGCTCTGACAGGGTTTGCAATCACAGTGACTGCGAGTGTGCAGAGAATGGAGGAGTCCATCTCAAATATGAGCAACGCCATGGCGCACGCATTGGCAACTGTAGGGTCTGCCATGGAAAGGTTGGCAACCTCCATGGAGGACATAAATCGCCAGACTCAGGAGAACATGGTAACACTTCTAAATAGATGGTCATCTATGGAGGATAGATGGGCATCTATTGAGGAGAGAAACCAGAGATTCATAGACGTCCTTGTTATGAGGAATGTCAGCACAGACATGGGTCCTCATTGCTAGCAGAGAAGTGTGGGTAGCCCATGAGAGGGATGATGGTGGGAGGGGACATGGAAGTGGGGGCTCCTCTCCAAACACTCATACTTCCCCCCCCACCTTGCCAACCTCTCGGTCAGAGCCCCATATACCTCCATGAACAGTAATGGCCAAGTCTGCCCCAGCACAGCCGCAGGAGGAGCAGACTTTGACGGGGCCCTCAAAGGCTCCAAAACCCAGAGGACGACCGCCAAAGGTGTCTAAGCAGGCGCAGCAGGGAAGTGAGCAGGCTGCCTCTACATCTGGTGAAGCCACAGGGGTAGCACCACGTAGAAGCACGTGTAAAAGAAAGCTTCCACAGAAATAGTCACAAGGTTAGTCACTTGGGTGAATTGCTATAAATGAGTGTTAAGATTCTGTTCTTTTGTTTTGTTGTAATAAAGTAATGATTTCTGAATGTTTGATTTTGTTGCCATATGTGTGGTCACAAATTGAAGTGGCACAGACAAGGCTAAGGGTGCCTTTATTGTCCAGCAATGGTGGTGACAGTGCAAGGAATGCACAGTTCATTGTAGAGATGCTCTATGGTGTGGCAGTGGGGTGATGCCAACCTTCATGTGCATGTGGCACCCACATGTCTGTGCTGTATAAAGTTACGTGAATCTGGCATTGATTAGGCCACCCCTGGCATCACGGGCAGCAATGTGCTCGCGTGCTGGTCACACTGGGTCAGCCGCCTCCTCCAGATCTTCCTCTTGCTGAACTTCATTCTGCTCCTCCTCCTCCTCCTCTGAAGAGGCTGTGCACTCTGCGCCTTCTTCCTCATGCAGCGCTAATCCTCGCTGCAGTGCAATGTTGTGCAGGGCGCAGCAGACAACGACGATTCTCCAGGCCCTGGCTGGTGTGTATTGTAGGGCTCCACCAGATCTGTCCAGGCATCTGAAGCGCATTTTGAGCAACCCTACTGTTTGCTGTATGAGACTTCTGGTGGAAATGCGGCTTTGATTATAAAGCTCCTCAGACTCGTTTGATGGCCTCCTCAAAGGTGTCATTAGCCACGTCTTCAGGGGATAGCCCTTGTCTCCAAGGAGCCAGCTGGAAAGTTCATTTGACAGTGTGAAGAGCTGAGGGACAGTGGACTGGCGCAGGATGTAAGAGTCATGACAGCTGCCAGGGAATCTTGCGCACACGTGCATGATGTTCTTCCTTTGGTTGCACACCAGCTGCACGTTAAGGGCGTGGAAGCCCTTGCGGTTTACAAATACTGCTGGGTTCTGATGGGGTGCCCTTATGGCCACATGTGTTCAGTCGATGATGGCCAGTGGGAAGCCAGCCAGACTGACAAAGCCGAGCGTCCGCTCGGTAACACTGGTTTCATCAGTGGAAAAGTGGATGCAATTGGCGGACTTGTCAAAGAGGGCATCGGTGACCTGTATGATGCATCTGTGGGCGGCCGACTGGGAGATGCCGCTAATGTCTGCTGCTGATCCCTGGAAGGACCCTGACGCAAAGAAGTTGGAGGGCGGTGGTGACTTTGACAGCCACTGGTACGAGGTGTCCACCCACTCCACTGAGCTGCAGGTTGTGGTAAACCACTGTTATACCTGCCTGTATGGGTGTTTGTATTCCACTGTGTACATGTCTGTACATGCCTCGGCTGACTCCTCCCACAAGTCCAGGTATAAAGGTGACTGCTCCACAGTCCCTCTGTATTCTGGACTGGTCGACCACTCGAGGCACACCTTCATTCTCTTGTTAATAAAAGCCTGTTAGTTACTCGCTTAACCTCAGTCTTTTGGGTAATTGATAGCGCATCACAGGTCTTGACCGAGCATTGTGCAAATGTCTGCGGCTGCCTGTCGCGAAAGTCTCAGCCTCCTTTGGCACTGCTGCTCAGTCATGTTGAGGAAGCTCATCCTCTGCCTGTAAACCCTGTGTTGGGGGTATCTCCTGTGGCGCGGTGCAGCCCTGCACTGATGCCCTCTGCTCTGTGTAGCATCAGGTGGTTGAGGAGAAGGTTGGTGCTCTTGTTGTTGGTGCTGCTGGTGTGCCTGGTTCTGCTGCTGCTGCGACTGATCATGGTCAGATTCTGAGGGCCAGGGTGAGAGAGTATAAATCATTCCCATTCAGCTGTTATATATGGCAGGTGAGGATGAGATGTTAGAAGCAATCAGTCAATGGGGAGAGAGGTTATTCCAAGGAGGTGACAGTGCATATAGAGTTTACACCACACACTTACTCAATACAGATCAAATGTGTCTTCCCAATCCTGAAATCAGCAACTTCTGACATTGCAAACTGAACAGATGTGAAAGGTTAGATTTTATGCTGCAGTTGCAGCTGGAAACTAATCAACTCGATTGACCTCCCGACGTACTTAACTGACGTGATCACCGAACGACGTGAACCCCATTGAAAAGGTGGTAAAATAGAAAAAGGCTGGCAAAATAGTCTTTAGCAAGCTGTTAGTAAGCAGTTAAGTATGCTAAATGCCTCCCCCGCCACTTGGTGTTGGGTCTGCTCTGAAATCGCAGATCCGACGCTTTCGAAACTTACATGGAGGCGGGCTCGGAGCAGGTTCCCAACCAGCCGTCAGTCATCGCGATTTTGACAGCGGACCCGCCTCCGAACCCGCACTCTGAGCGCCGGCAAAATCGCGGCCATTGTTTCTCTGAAGATGGTGGACGGGGGTGGGAGCGATGCACCTCCCAGTCCATAGAGTGGAAATGGCACCGTGCAATATACGGAGGGTAATTTTAACTTTTGGACAGTGTAAAATGGGCGCCATCAGATCAGCCGCCGGTTGTACACCTCTCCTGATTTTTATCTCCAATGGAAAGGAAAAATCGGGAGAGGTGTGTAATGGGTGGCTGATCCGATATTATCGCCAGAAATTACCCCCAATAAATGCATTAACGCAGCCGTCTGACATTCCCTTGCCTTGTATTTTAACGATGAAGATGTTAATTATTTTAATAGGCTAACACCTTTGTTGAATAGCAGACAGGCGCTAATTGGTGCATCATGATTTCAACTCCTTGGTCTACTAGGACTCGGTTTCTTTCAGATCTGATCCACTCTACCATAAACCCATTACCACTTTCCCTCCATTGAAAGAAACAGCTTTTAGTTCAGGATAGTCATCTGCACAGAATTCTGTGGTGGCTGCATCCAGTTACAAAGACTGAGCACAGGCAAGCGTGTAAAGAATGAAACCAAATTCTCACGGTATGGTACCTTCAATCCCAAAATACCCTGCAGTGAGATGCATCAGTCATCAGATCTGGCACCTCTTCAAAGTCTCTCTTTCCAAAGACTGCTTTCTATATGCAGGGCTCCAGTGTGTCTCTGAAGCACTCGAACTCCCCCAGTCGACATCTATTTCCCCCCCCACCCCCACCACAAAAAAAGTTTAATGTTCCATTTGGAAAGTGGCACCTGTTTTCAGATCTCTACATTTGTGACATGTGAATGGAAAGATTACGCAATCGGCATAATCATGTCTGCAATCGAACCTTGGGCGACGCCAGATCTCTGATAGAGTGATGGAGCTGTACCTTTCCTTTTTCTAAGAGACTTGGAGTTGCTTTAAAATCTTCCTTCATCTTTTAATCAATGATTGTTCAGCATTGATGACTTCACATGCCCATATTTCTTTTTCCCCCATTGACTTATCAGTAATTAAGGATGCTTTTAGCTGTTGGCCGCTTTTCAGCTCAAATAGTTGACTTCCACCCAAGGAGGTTTTGGCTTTATATCCCAGGACGGGATATAACTCTAACTCGCTTGCTATAGTTGGGTGAGTTCAACCAGCTTTCAGCTGAGCTACTGACTAGTCCACTGCTTAGAGACAATGCCCTACATGTTAAGGAAGCACAGACTGACCTACCAATAATTACACCTCCCGTGGCCATTCACATAGTAATCTTGAACATGGCAATGACAAAGCCTATACCCGTTTTGTATTTGACAATTAAACGAGGTTGCATGACTACCAAGGGCAGCTGTGTTAGAGGGGGAAAAAAGACAGGGGCAAAACAGGATAGAAAGGGCGCCATTTAAAAATAAATATATATGTTTCTGTGTCCATCAGCGCGAGGAACCTTTGTGCTCGGGAATGGGACACTTTCCACTTCAGGCACTCTCAGATCAAGGCGGGCGCGGTTGGGCGCAGAGGAAAGCTCCCTCTACTCTGTCGTGACAATACGCCTCAGCCTCAGAAAAACATTCCCACTAGGGGTCGCCAACTCTGCTTGGACATATTCCTGGAGGTTACCTCACATGACCTCCTGCCTCCAACCGCCCCCCCCCGCCTAACGCTCCCGCCGTTGGTCACCTGACCCGTCCGCCCTGGCGGCGCCCTGCCTTCCCAAGCCAGTTGAAAAGCAAACAGGCTTTTAATTACCCGATTGGATGACAGGCCTCCAGGATTGCCCTCGAGTCTGCAGGAATTACAGATTAATCTCCAGGTCGAGAAAGTCATAGAGACGTAGGGCCCAATTTTGTGGATTGTGTGGGAAATGTTCGGATTCCCCCGAATGTGGGGTTTCTGACACACAAAAAAATGTGTCAGCCAGCTGCACACAATTTTCCCTCAAGTGGACAATTAATTTCCAGCGTGTGGGCAGCCTTGCTAATTGTCCATTTCCAGTCAGAAAGCCCCACAGTATGATGTCATCATTCGTGGTGCTTTCAAGGTCCACAGCAAGCACTGCATCCTCTGTTGGCTTCCAAATGAACCATACAGGATGGCAGAGGAGCCTGCAGCAGCTGTGGCCAGTGCCAAACGCCGAGCTGCCTCCAAATTCAACGAAGTTTCACTGCAGGCATTATTGGATGGGGTTAGGGCCCACAGGGAGGTCCTCTTCCCTAAGTCAGGGAGGAAGAGGTCTCCCACTGAGACCAAGGCTGCATGGATGCAGGTGGCAGCAGATGTCAACTCGAATGTGCATGTAACCTTGGCATCACATCTCTAACTCCTTCCTCTACTCCCCCACAGGACCATCCAGAGCCCCCGTCGCCACTGTGGAGGAGGAAGAGGCTGTGCAGCCAGACTCCTCAGAGGAAGCTCCAACCTCTGAGGGCGCAGCGTCAGCAGAAGTAAGCACACCCAGCACCAGCGCAGACACTCACACTTCGGGGGGACCTTCGGGACATAGAGTAGTGTTGTCACCTGGGGTTTCACAGCTCACAGGTGAGCCTCAGCAATGAGGGAGACAAGTGGAGTTTGAGTGAGAGTGCAGGAGTGAGTGTAGAGATTGCATAGCATAGATACTTAGAAGGAGACAAAGATGGTGTGAGGCTGCAAGACCAAGGGCCCTCCCTGTGTGTTGTCAGTTGTGTTCCAAGCATCAGAGTGAGAGGCAGTGTGAGGGCTGCATGGTGGAATAGTTATGTGAATGTGAGCATAGAGAGAGAGAGGGAATGGGTAAGGGTGCATGGATGTGACTGTGAAGTGGAATGTGGAGGAAGAGAGTGCTAAAGCTGAGTGCTGGTGGGGAAAGGCAATGGGGATCAGGTTGAGGGTGATGGAAACTTCATACTTACTTTTCCTGTACGGTGAAGGTCATGGAATCGCTTCCTGCACTGCATCCAGGTCCTTCTGGTGACTCCCTGAGAGTTCACCTCTGCTGCCACCTCCATCCAAGCAGCCCTGGTCTCATTGGGAGGCCTCTTCCTCCCTGAGCTAGGGAAGAGGACCTCCCTGTGGGCCCTAACCCCATCCACTAATGTCTGCAGTGAGGTTTCGTCAAATTTGGCGGCAGCTCGGGCTCTGCCACTGGCCACAGCTGCTGCAGGCTCCTCTGCCACACTGGACGGCTCGTTGGGAAGCCTGCAGAGGTTGAAAAGCTTGTAGATGACATCATACTGTGGGGCTTTCTGACTGGAAATAGACAATTAGCAAGGGTGCCCACACGCTGGAAATTAATTGGCCAATTGTGCGAAAATTGCATCCAGCTGGCAGACCCATTTAGATTCGTGTCGGAACCCGACATTCGGGGAACCCGACAATTCCCTGCACCTGCGGGAAAATGGGCCCCATGGTTCTTCATCAAAATCTGTCATTTTCTGTGGGCTCTTTGTTTAGTTGGGACACCGTGCAAACGCAATAGCTAAAGCAATGGTATCTCCTGTTGGGTTGCTTTGGAGCCAAAACTCCATTTCGTTTGTCAGCTAACAGATTCTGTTACTATAAGTGTAGATCCTCTTGATAAGCTGGATGATGTGCTGTTTTATAAGTTCAGAAGCATTACGCCAGGTGGTGCACAGTGAACTATTCGGCTAAAGTGGAACTGTGTACAATTTGGCCGGTCCCTTTAAGATCACAAGGTCTAATTGCTGCAAATAGGCACATGCTGAGGTCATAAGAGGTCCTCTCGGGGATATCACGAGGACAATGAGAAGGTCATTGTTTCTCTGCAAATTGGCAGATGCTTGCAAATCCCTGGCTTCTCCCCTAGGGTCTGAAATAGTGTAGGAAATTAGTTCCCTTTCTGGTTTTACTTACTTTTTAAAAGGTTGTTTTGTGTCTGTGACGAAGTGTGGTGAAGAATTTGAAAAATAAAAGTGCTGGTATTTTAAAAGGAGTGTGGTGTTGGCATAGGGATTAGGACTAGCAACCTCATTGAACTTATCTTGTGCATCTCCACACTCATACATCTCATTAATTATATCTTAGTTGAGAGCTTAAGGTACAGAAATATAGGGCAGATTTACATAGAAAAGAAGCAGCCGATCTCAATCTTTTGGAACATGCCAAGTACAGCCAGTGCTGATGTATTCCTGGAGTCTGGACAAGTTCACCAGCACATTGGCTGACACAGAGAACTAACTTGGCACTGAACTTCCCTTGTGTCACCGTGGCTCATTGGTAGCCCCCTCGTCGCCGAGTCCGAAGTTTGTAGGGTAAAGCCCCACTGAGAACTTGAGTGCGTTATCTAGGCTAACACTCCAGTGCACTATTGTGGGAGTGCAGCATTGTCAGGGGCACCAGGCTGCAGGTTAGACATTAAATCGAAACCTGTCCAGTGGATGTTAACAATCCCACGGCCCTATTTGAAGAAGAGCGTGGGGTTCTCTCGATGCAACATTTCCCCCCTTGGCCAATACCACCAAGAACACGTTAACTGGTCATTCACCTCATTGCTATTTGTGGGATCTTGCTATGTGAAAATACAGCTGCTGCATTTGCCTACATAACAAAAATCACTGTCATTTACTGTACGTGAAGTTCTTTGAGACATGATGAGGTACTATTATCAAGTCTTGATTGTACCTCATTGGGTGAGAAGAGCAAAATCCTTTGCATACTGAATGATCTCTTCAGCCATTAACCTATCAGAGATACACACCATAATGTTCATGTACAACATCTGAGAATTTCACTTCCTGCAGTGTTAACAATGCAGTATGTAAAATGCTTCATTATTCATGCTTATCCTGGAATCAAAAAATGGGTTGGAATTGCACTGTGCACTACAGGAAACTCTCATTTAAACGGCACCTAAATATCTGGAATTCTCTAATAACCGGCAAAATTCATACTCCGAAAACAACATCTCAATAACCAGAAATGTTGCCGAGGCCGAGTCCGAGGCCGAGTCTCCCGCGGTGGCCGAGTTAGTCGGTGGGGGTACTTCTCCAAACTGCCACTACTCGGCTTCTTGGCGCTGTCGGAAGTCTCTTCCGATCCAAACACCTCAATAGCCAGAAATGTTGCCGAGTCCGAGGCCATTTAACACAACATTCTGTAGTTGAGTACCCAATTATACTGCACATTTCTTGATTTTTTAATTTTTGTTTGTTAAAAATAGCCTCGGTAGATATACCTCTCCGTTATCCGGAATTTTCAATCAACTGGCACCATCCCGGTCCCGTCGGTGCCGGATACGAAAGAGTTTCCTGCATTATGAACCCATTCATAAGAAAGTCCTTGGTCCACTTTAAAAGAGTTGTTAACCCATTTAACTAAATTACTACTAATATTGCACAGCTTGATTCTAGTCGATGAAACAATTGAGATGTGGTCAGTTTCTCCACCTGCCCCACTGTTGTAGCGATTTTACACCAATTCTTAGGGGCAAAAATTGGGTCGCGCCCCCTTTGGGGCGCTAACTTCGCTGAGGCGCTAAATTTAGCGCCCCGGAAAAGTTGCGCCCCCGCACCCGAAATTCGATGGCAGCACTCCAAGCAAGAGCCGGGACGCTACTGGAAGCGCTCACCCTTCCTCTTGGGGCACTCCAGCCCATTATCGCAGTGCTACATGCAGCAGCACCATGCACGTCGGCAGTGTCGCCGCAGTACTGTAGGCCTCCCTCCCCTGATTAAAGAGGAGGGGCCTAGCGCAGCGCGCACCGGGGCCCAGATGGACCACCGGGGAGCGGGGTGCCGGCAAAAGAGCCCGGCTCTCAAGCCCGGCGGCACGTACGCCCCCCCTGACCCTGTCGGACATAGTGTCCGGCGGTACGTCAGGGGGTGCAACCGAAACCAGGATACGAGCGGGCCGCTGCGCACGGCGATGACATAATCGCCAGAGGCGCAGTGCCACGGGGCGCGACCGGCTACCGCCGCCGCTACCCTCCCACTGAATTTCGCGGGAGGTGTTTGCGGTGCCGCGCCCGGGCGCTAGTTGCTTTGCACTCAGTTCGCGCCCCCTTAGGGCGCTTATGGGAGGCGCAAAGCAACCGAATTTTGCTCCCTATACACCTAGGCGTCAATTTTAACCCATCCCGCCTGGGGGCTGATCTGAACGGGTTCTCTGAATATTACTTGTATCTCTTCTCTTCATGTATCTCAGCAAAACACACATTCAGCCACCTTGAAAAAGACTTGCATTTATATAGCGCCTTTCATGACTTCAGGACATCCAAAAGTGGCTTGCAGCCAATGAAGTACTTTTTGAAGTGTAGTCACTGTTGTAATGTAGGAAACGTGGCAGCCAATTTGTGCACAGCAAGCTCCCACAAACAGCAATGTGATAATGACCAGATAATCTGTTTTAGTGATGTTGATTGAGGCATAAATATTGGCCCAGGACACCGGGGATAACTCCCCTGCTCTTTTTCAAAATAGTGCCATGGGATATTTTACGTCCGTCTGAGAGAGCAGACGGGGCCTCAGTTTTAACGTCTGATCCGCGAGACGGCACCTCTGACAGTGCAGCTCTCTCTCAGCACTGCACTGGAGTGTCAGCCGAGATTTTTGGGCTCAAGTCTCTGGAGCGGGACTTGAACCCACAACCTTTGACTCAGAGGCAAGAGAGCTACCCACTGAGCCACGGATGCTTGATAACATCAGTGTTCACAAGTGTCAATGAAAGTGGCCCTGATTTTACCCCCAGGCAGGTTTTGGACGAGTGAGTAGAGAGGTGAGTTGAAAAGTAGCCTACTGCTCCAAAACTCAGGCCCAGGAAATTTTAACTCCCCGGCCTCATTTAAATCCCGACAGATTACTCCCCCTCTGAAATGCGCAGGAAGTCGGTGGGAAGAGACGGAAGATTGCACGGCCCAGAAATTGCCCGGCAGCACAAGGTGGGTGCTGGGATCAGCTGACAGGGCCATCTCACAGGGGCCTCACATTGGGGAAGGGGGCGGAGTCTATAGCAGGTGAAGCCTCAGCTCCTCCTGGCCCCGCAAATAAATAAAAACAAAATGTCTCTGATTAGGCTTCTTCTGGCCTCGGCTTCTGTTCCCACTGTCTTCACCTGGCGGGAAAACTGCAGCAGCTTCCCCACCCTGGCTAACAGTTAAAATTGCAGTTTGGAACCCCCCCCCTCCGATGACATCATCAGGACCTGACATGCCTATGTAATGAAGGACCCCATGGACTTTGGGCGGCTGTCTTTGTCGCCTGCTTACTAGAGCAGGTTAAAATTCAAAACAGTCTATTAGCTGGCGCAATAGTGAACTAATAAACAAGTTAAATCTAACCCACCTTCTAAAAAGCACCGGAGCCCAACAAAAGGTCCAAGACTTTGCACTGCGGGCCCACACAATCTTACGTAGAAATATAGAAAATGTGTGCGTTTGTACGGTCTCCGCTAGCGATGCAATGCCCCACAGATTCCATTAAAATCATCTGCACATTTCTATTGACCCTGGCCATGGCTAGTGCTCCAATGCGTTCAGCCTTCCCAGTGTTTGCCTCGACACTGTGGGCAGGTCATTGCCGCTGTGCCACGTGGAATTCCTAAGTACTTACAATCCAAGTCTCTGTTCCGCTACAATCTTAGTAATGGTGCGAAGTAGTTAGTCACACTGAAGGCTACCTTTATGTATCAGGACACAGCTCTTGCAGTTTCCCACCTATCTTAAAATGTGCATGGTGATAATTTGTCTTCTTTTTTGCTTCCATTCTTTTCTCCCCCACCCAGACATAGCATTATTTTATTCTGTTTTGATTCATTCCTCCTCTCTTTATCTCCACCGTCGCCTATCTCCACTGCGTAGAGGAGAGAAAGCTTTTAAGAGTTTTCACAGAGAATGTCCCTTAAATGTAGTCGGCCGGCTTAAAAAACATTGCCTATCTCAGGAGCAGAAATGACTATCGGCCATCCCCATTTGTTTCACTGCTTTCTCACTTCCTTTAACTGAAAGCTGCAATTGGGAAGAGAAGAATATCTGAATATATTCCCATTACATTTTTGTAAGAGCAGGCCACAGGTTTCGTGCTAAACTTTCCATTAACGTAGGACCTTGCTCTCCTGTCAAAATGTCTCAGAGCACTTTTCACAAGGACGTTGTTGTGTCGGCAAAAGTAGCTGCAAATCTGTGCCAGCGACGTCAGTCAAATGGCAATTAAACAAATGATCAGTTAATCTGCCATTGGTTGAGGGTTGAATGTTGGCCTGGATACCAAGCAGAACTTCCTGCTCTTTGAATAGTGTCACAGATCCTCAGCATCCATCTGAACAAGCAAACAATGCCTGCGTTTAAAACCTAAAAGGACTACATCTCGTAGCCCCGTTTTTAAATTATTATTTATTCTTTCACGGGATGTGGGCAAGGCCAGTATTTATTGCCCATCCCTAATTGCCCTCGAGAAGGTGGTGGTGAGCCGCCTTCTTGAACCGCTGCAGTCCTTGTGGTGAAGGTGCTCCCACAGTGCCGTTAGGGAGGGAGTTCCGGGATTTTGACCCAGCGATGATGAAGGAACGGCTGATATATTTCCAAGTCAGGATGGTGTGTGACTTGGAGGGGAACTTGCAGGTGGTGGTGTTCCCATGCGCCTGCTGCCCTTGTCCTTCTAGGTGGTAGAGGTCGCGGGTTTGGGAGGTGCTGTTGAAGAAGCCTTGGCGAGCTGCTGCATCTTGTAGATGGTACACACTGCAGCCACGGTATGCCGGTGGTGGAGGGAGTGAATGTTTAAGGTGGTGGAGGGGGTGCTTTGTCCTGGATGGTGTCGAGCTTCTTGAGTGTTGTTGGAGCTGCACTCATCCAGGCAAGTGGAGAGTGTTCCATCACACTCCTGACTTGTGTCTTGTAGATGGTGGAAAGGCTTTGGGGAGTCAGGAGGTGAGACACTCGCCACAGAATACCTAGCCTCTGGCCTGCTCTTGTAGCCACAGTATTTATGCGGCTGGTCCAGTTAAGTCAATGGTGACCCCCAGGATGTTGATGGTGGGGGATTTTGTAGCAAAGGAACCAGTTCAGATAGTGGAATTTTGTAAGTGAGAGTGTTTGAATAATTCTATTGAAAGGGGTCCAGGTGCTACCTCTTCATTCTCAATTCAAGAAAACATAAGTAAAAGAATTAGATCACCTGAGTCAATGTACAATAACATTGCACATTGCCTGATCCATCACTTTCAGTTGATTTCTATTCAACACTGACAGCCTTTGATTTAACTAACAAGAATCTGATCATGCCTCTGTGTGCTTTGCAGCTGCCATGATCATTCGAGGTTTGGTTCGGTTTAATTGTCTCGCTGTCAGGACCCCTTCCCAAAATAAGGTTCAAGGAACTGAGATTACAGAATAATATTAAACCAAATGGAAGGGTCTTAAAGCTAAACAACACTGAGGTTAATCAGTAGATGGAATGGATTGCCAGGACGGATGGTTGAAGCCAGGACACTGAACTTATTTAAGAACCAATTAGATGCTGTAATAGGAAGCTGGTAGGGTTGGTATTCTGGAAGGATGGCACCAAAAGGCCTTCTTCATCCAAACCCATCTTGCAATCTAGAGTGTAGACAATAATTCTTTGCATGCTGGATTGGTGGAGTCATTGAGCTCAACAGTATGAAGGAGGTGAATGAACATCGAATCATGAAACAACGCCTTCATAAACCAGGCTTTTCTTTCATTACTGTCTTCCTCGTTTGTGTGTCTCTGCACCATACCTTCTTCTTAGGCAGTCCCTCGGAACCGAGGATGACTTGCTTCCACATTAAAAATGAGTTCTCAGGTGACTGATGAGTCCAATGCGGGACCTACAGTCTCTGTCACAGGTGGGGCCGACGGTGGTTGAAGGGGCGGGTGGGTGAGGTGCTTGGGTTGACATGCGCTCCTTCCGCTGCCTGCGCTTGGCATCCGCTTACTCCCAGTGAAGAGACTCGAGGTGTTCGGCGCCTTCCCGGATGCTTCTCCTCCACTTTGTGCGGTCTTGGGCCAGGGATTCCCAGGTGTCGGTGGGGATGTTGTACTTTTTCAAGGTGGCCTTGAGGGTGTCCTTGAAGCGTTTCCTCTGCCCACTTGGGGCTCTCTTGCCGTGCCGGAGCTCCGAGTAGAGAGCTTGTTTTGGGATTCTCGTATCGGGCATGCGGACAATGTGACCCGTCCATCGGAGCTGATTGAGCGTGGTCAAAACTTCAATGCTGGGGATGTTGGCCTGAGCAAGAACACTGACGTTGGTGCGCCTATCCTGCCAATGGATTTGCAGGATCTTGCGGAGGCAGCGCCCTTATTCTCAATCTCAGAGGACAAATAGATAACCTACTCCTAGGCTTCTCTTAGTATTGCTGCTCATCCAGTCAGTAGGGAGGTACACAGGTGCATGTCTCCATTTTTTTCTTTCCTGTGCGGGTACAGCACATCCTCACCTAGACAGGGAACTCATTGTGTTGAGAATGGTGGGCACTGTGTCCTATCACAATATGCGGTTGCAAATTAATGTATTAATAAATCTGCTACAGTCCAAACATTTTCATTTACTTTGCAAGTACAACTGTTTGTCAATTCAGTTCTGTTAAACAGCCAGGTTCCGTAACTCCTCCAAGCCAGGGCTCAACCCTGAATTACATAAGTAAACCTGAAGTGGAAAAAAAAGCCATTCAGCCCATTAAGGCCGCTCCATTCATTCCTGGTATGACTAGCCTGTCAACTACCTGTTGATTTCCTACTTTAAGCAACACTGGGGTAGAAACTGGACTTGCGCCCGAAATGGGTGGCAGGCCAGTGGAGCGACATCTCCATGCGCCAGTCTAAGCCTGCGCGAGACCCGTGCCTAATGCGGCCCTGGGCCTCCTCCGCCTCTAAGTGACGAGCTGCCATTTGTGGGCGCCAAGCAAGCATCCAGAAGCAGCTCGCCAATATCAATGGCAGAAATGTGGGCTGGCTTCAATGCGAGCAGTGGGTCCTCGGGTGGGTCCTGCCAGGTAGGGAGACGATGCTGGGGAGGTGGCAAGCCCGGGCTGGCAGTGAGCCGCAGTTGATTGGAGCACGCCTGCTTCTTTCAACTCCTTAAAAATCGGCAATGTTTTTGGGTACTTTTTTCAGTGGTTCCCAGTGGTGCCTTTGAGGACTATTGGTTAAACCACTCTACAACCCAGAGGAACCAGTCGGATCTTTCCCGTTGAAAGCTCCACCTAGTTTCCGTCCAATTACACACTGGGATCCTACACCCAGCGTAGGACCCTGATTTAGATAAGCAAATCAGCTTGCCGCCTGTTTCCAGGATGCCCCCTGACCTGGCTTCCCAGCATGATAGATAAATTATAATTCAGTTATTAAAGAATTCCACCGTTAATTACCTTTGAAATTAAGACAATGGTGCCAGAACCAACAAAATAAATTGTCACACGGTATTAGTGAAAACAACAAGTCATAAGTTGCGAAGAAGGTTTACTGACTGGTTTATTTGTGAATAATTCTCTGCCAGAACTAGTCTCCTAGTTACACAGTGCAAGCCATGTAATGTCAGAAGGCTTCAGGTCAAGTGTCATCGTCAGCTTTATTACCTTTCCACCTAGGTAATAATGTCTGATTCTTACAACCACCTCAAAGCACCCAGATTAAAACCCTGTGAAAACAGTTTTTCTTTCTTAAAAAAGAACATAGAAATAGGAGCAGGAGTCGGCCATTTGGCCCTTCGAGCTTGCTCCGTCATTCAATAAGATCATGGCTGATCTTCTGTCTCAATTCTATTCACCGGCCTTATCGCCATATCCCTTGATGCCCTTACTGGTCAGAAATCTATCTGTTTTGAATATACCCAATGACTGAGCCTCCACAGCTCTCTGGGGTAGAGAATTCCAAAGATTCACCATCCTCTGAGTGAAGAAATTTCTTCTCATCTCAGTCCTGAATGGCCTACCCTTTATCCTGAGGCTGTGGCCCCTGATTCTAGACTCCACAGCCAAGGGAAACATTCTCCCAGCATCCACCCTATCAAGCCCTGTAATAATTTTGTATGCTTCAATGAGATCCCCTCTCATTCTCAAGAGAATACCGGCCTAGTTTACTCAATCTCTTCTCATACGACAGTCCCGTCATCCCAGGAATCAATCTCGTGAACCTTCGTTGCACTTCCTCTATGGCAAGTATATCCTTCCATAGGTAAGGAGACCAAAATTGTACACAGTACTCCAGGTGTGGTCTCACCAAGGCCCTATATAATTGGAGTAAGACTTCTTTACTCCAGTACTCAAATCCACAGAAGAAGTAGTACAGGGGTCCTCGATGGCTCAGGGCGTTTGTCCAGGAAGGAGTCTGAGCCACACAGTCCAAGAAGTGACCAGGTTAAATCTCAGATCAGCGCTGAGTTATCTGATCTCAGCCAGGGCTGCGGTTGGGGTCTGTTAAAGTCAAACCCTGGTTTATGGAGGAGCAAATTGCCTAGCATTGCGGCTCCTGATTGCTATCTCGCTAATGCTGCTGGAAGTCTGCATACGGGCATTGGTTGAGAACAGGATTGGGTTTGGCTGTGATGCCTCCCATGCTTAAATAGTCTGCCGGCACCCACTAGCTAGGCTCAGAATTGAATTAATGAGCAAAGGCGACTGGTGACCTTGGAACCATACCCTGTCCTGGGCCAATATTTATCCCTCAACCAAGATCACTAAAACAGATGATCTGGTCATTATCTCATTGCTGTTTGTGGGAGTTTGCTGTGCGCAAGTTGGCTGCTGCGTTTCCTCCATTACAACAGTGACTACACTTCAAACGTACTTCATTGGCTGTAAAGCGTTTTGGGATGTCCGGTGGCCATGAAAGGCGCTATAGAAATGCAAGTCTTTCTTTTTTTTTCTTTTTAACGAGCCTTCAACACCTTCAAGAGAGGTGTAGAGAGTAGAAAATTGGTGAGAAGAGAGAGAATAAATACCTTGGCGCTTATAATTATCCAGCGCTACTCTGTCCTGACAAGAAACCTGGAAACTGCCCCTCAGGGCATGAACTTGCCACTATTGTTGTGCGAAATCTCATGCTCATATTCACAATCATTTCTTTTCTCAATATGGCAAAAATATTTAAACTTTGGCTTCTCTTTCTACAACCATATCTTTCTAAGTTTGACACAATAATTATATTTTAGGCCAAGACAACCTAAATTGAGGTCTATAAGCCTTCAGTTCAAGCCCCACAGTCTGTTAATGTCTGCTTTCTTCAGATCCACACAAGCACACGTCTAACTAGGATTACTCTCTTCCAAATAACTGGCAACTCAACTATCATACTCATCAACAATTCTTCATTTTAGTTATTTTCCTTCAGTATGACATGAGACCTCATGATGGGGGAGATGGCTCTGTCCTCCGGCAGTTCAGGGCACCTATAGGCTGGGACATAGCCATCTAAACTATGGTGTTGGTTTGAAGTCCTCAATGGCAGACATGATGGATGAATGCATCATTTGAAATAGTGAGAAAGGCAGATGAAGGAAATGCAGGAGTGGATGAACATGTAACATATCGTGCAAATCACAGAATATCTGAATAATATAATTCTTACTACTAGTTCTGTTCCATCCTCTTATCTGCACAAACCCATGCCCTCGCAACTTCCCCTCCAGTAGAAACACATCACTGTCTACTTACAGGGCATCAGACATCTTCCACCTGTTGTACACTTTGCCCTTTCATTATGTGTAAGAATTGCATGAGAACAGAAGAGCGGTGAGAATCTCAAACATGATGATCCCAGAAGTACATTCACATCCCCACCATAATGTGTATAACGTCCTTTATATAACCCTGTTATTTTCATTTCTAATACCTTACCTGTTCCATTTTTTGGTGTCATCCCTCTGTTCCAGTTCAATGTATTTTACAAATATCTTTTTGACAGAAGGTCAAGGCTTGTCTTCCTTCTTGGGCCCGTCTTCTTTGGAGAAGAGGAGACCTCAAGGTGATTTGATCAAAGTTTCAAGGTTGTGATGCTGGCGGGGGGGACTGACAAACAAAAGTTGCTCCGGGCAAATTGCTGGCCGCGGCAACCGGTTGCAAATGCCGAGGGACGGAAGTTAAAAAGGAAGAACGAGGAGTAGGATGGAAATGTTTTCACCCAAAGAGTAATAGGCACATAGAGTAAGTCACAGGAGAAGGTCAGTGAAGTATAAGTTGGGTGAGAAGCAAATTAGAAGCATTTGTGCAGGCTGAAGGGATCGAGGGTGAAATTCTCGGTCAATAATTTTACCAAAAGCTTCGGTGCTTTCAAAAG